>NC_056725.1:698902168-699560918 GCF_019279795.1 Protopterus annectens | reverse complement strand
AGGCAAACATTATCATTTAAAACTATGTTTCATAAACAGCAAAATCCAAAAATACCAGTTAAGACTGCCTTTGCTATGCCTCATTAACATCTACTAGCAGTTAATGTTGGAATTTATCATGGAAACATTAACATGGCTTCTCTTTCAAAGCTTAATGTCTATCTTAATATAAAACACACCCACATCTTTAAGACAAATTACAGGTTTTTATCATGACCACAGCTTCTTCTTCCTAAGGCCACTAGTCAGGGATTCTCTCCATAAACTATTTTAAGATCACTCCTTTAAGGTATTCAGAAAGGAACCAATACACTTCAGTTTCAAAAACATTATTTGCTTATGTTACAAAACAGTACAATTACCTGATTCTACAAAATTTCAATTTCATCTCCTAGTCAACACATGAACCCTTCAGTTTAAAACACCCACTCCTGTAAACCAAGCATACATGACTGCGTAGTGTTTACTTGAACGTCTGTATACATGATTTACATAGACATAACCTCTCCCACACACTTTCATTTCTCTAGAGGTAATGGGATCTCTATACTTACGTATTTTCTCAGTAACTAGTTTTCTATTTACCTCCCACATTTCATTGCTTCATTCAAAATTTATATTATATATCTAACGATTCACTATTTTCTTGTTACACTATGCCGTAATACCAGTTTTGTTTGTTGTACTACATATTTTTCAATTTCTAGTTTTTAGCTGCCAATTTTCTACCCAAGTTAGCAAATTTAAACACAATAAAATGACCGCTAAGAATCCCTCAGCATGCAGGTTCAGAATCTTCAAAGGACTCATACTGTCTAAAAATACCAGTGGCTAATCAACAGTTAAAGTTAACCTTGCTACACCCTGTCAATATTTATTATGCAAATATTATCACAGATACTCTCACAAAATTATGCATTTTAATTGTTTATAATAAGCATCCCTCAATGTGCAGGGTAGAAAATTAAACAATAAACTTTTAATTCAATACATATCAGGCAATCATGCCAGGTATATTAAATTCTTACCCTGCTCTGCTAAAAACATTACCTATTACTGTACAATGTCAAACTACCCCATTGTGGTTTACTACACTATTCCATGCACCCAGGAATCTCCTGTAACTTTCTCATTACAATCACATTATCCAAATACCCTGAATCTATAGGGCGTTTAAGTACATCACAGTGCACCTTTTTACCCATCTATTACCCCTCAGGCTTGGCATACTTGGCTCCCTAGTATATCCTCCCTTGACTCCTACCACTCTCTACCCTGTTCTTTCATCCCATCTTCCAACTATCAGCAATATCCACCTCTAAAACCTGTACTCCCAAGATTAATCTTTCATTTCTCTCTGTCCAATCTTCTCTGTGACTACGCTTCCCCTACAATACCACTTTCTTGTTGGCTTAAGCAGCTTATATACCTTTACCAAATCTACTACCCTTCCCCCTGTTTTCCTCAACTGTTCTCTGCTCCTCAGAAATAACTTGCAGGCTTTCAGTCAGCTGCAAACTCTGTTCTATCTGTTGCAATCCAGCATTGCCTGCTTAATTTAACAAGTAAACAAAAGCTTACCTGGCTGATTGTTTTTGTTACATTAGTATCTCCAGGGCTAGGGCCACTCTATATTCCCACCCCTCGTACTTATTCTGTTTCCCATCTTTCACTCTAAACCCTTCATTCATTCTCTTTTACTTCCCGTCCCCTGTTCTTAGACATTCCCATTTTCCCATGTTCCCCTGCATCATTTAAAAACCTCATCCGGTTTCGTGCCTTTCTCTTTCCCTACACTCGCTCCAACTAACTGCAAGACACCAGGATTACTGCTAGGAGCCGAGCAAGTACAGAAACCTGTGTTAACTGTTCAGGTATGCATTTTAAGTTTGGCATATTACTAACACTGTGAGCACAAAACCTGTTGCATCTGCACGGCGTTCCATTAAAACAGCCGAATATAGCTAATGGACCTCTACTACATGTGACATAAACCATAACGCTGAAGCTTAGCATGACTGTTGGGCTTAATTAGCGTGACTGTTGGGTTTAAGTTGTCTAAAAGCAGTTAGCTATCTGCCTCTGTCCAGCGACTCATTTGCTAGATGAGTGGTTTA
Source organism: Protopterus annectens (assembly GCF_019279795.1). Classification (NCBI taxonomy): domain Eukaryota; kingdom Metazoa; phylum Chordata; order Ceratodontiformes; family Protopteridae; genus Protopterus; species Protopterus annectens. The sequence continues at coordinate 699,558,801 of NC_056725.1, read as the reverse complement.
AACTAGAACTGCATTTGCTGTTAACTGTCTGCTTAGTAGATCATTGTTAGAACTGCCATTTGAATTACATAATATAATGGCTGTTAACTCTCACTGAACTAGCAATATATAATGGTGGTATATCTTCTCTAAGCCAAAACAGCAGTTGCTATAGTCTACATGGCTCTGTAGGTTGTCTGTTTTTAGGTGTAATATGCAGCAAAGGTGTCACTAATACTGGGGATTGTTTAACACATGTTGGATACACATTACGTACACCTGCTCTACAAATAGTCATCTCTGCTCATTACTTGCTTGCCACAACATATCACAGACATAGACATTGAAATGTTGACCTCCATATCACTTGTAACGTACTGGAAATACTTTGCTCTCATATTGCGTTTGTTGTAAGCTGCCTCTTCTACATGGAAAGCCCACGTTCGGGCATAACACGGGTTTTGAGACTGACATAAATGTATAACATGCAGTTTCTATAGGGCTACTGTGTTCTAGAGATTTGGGAATATACTACTATTAGGCTAATGGTACTGCAGTCTCTGTAATATATGGCTACTCTCTCTGGGGCATAGGCATCTTATGTGAACTGCTGCTTATATGCCTAGGAACTATTCTAAATTGTGTGTTAAATGGTAAAACCTGTTTCCCTTAATTCAGCTAACCACATGCTGCATATTATACTTAACATTAGTCAATGTCTTAGAACTGCATAGCTGCATTACTGTATATAATTACTAATGACTGAAGTACTACATTTTTTTTATTTAAGCTGTTTGGTCATGCTTTATAGACAGTGAATGTGGTTATCTTGAGACTAATCATTCTGAATGTACAAACACACCCACTGGCTTATAACTTTTAGTTATGTACTTACCATAACTTTAGATGTTTGGGATCCATCTCGCCTACATTCTGTACTGATGGGTTCGGAGCCGATCCTCGGCTCCGACTCGGCATGCTATACTATAGAGCGAAGTCTCTAATTGGCTGAGCTATTCTACATCCCAGGATGCACCACCACTACTTCCCCAGATCTTGTTTGTCCGCACGCATGCACACAGTCATAGACAGTTGAAATAACATTGCCAGGTGTTTCAAGATGAAACGGCTAAACCGAACCATCCGGTCTCTTCTGATCTCCAAGGCAGGGGGAAGGAGGGTGGGTTATTAGAATGGCGAGATGGATCCCAAACATCTAAAGTTATGGTAAGTACATAACTAAAAGATGTTATGTGATCCTATCTCGCCTACATTCTGTACTGATGGGACAGCGTCCCTAGCACCTGATTCCTGGGTGGCTCACTGGAAAACACTCCTGAGAACTGTGGAACCGAAGGAAGCTCGCCCCCGAGATGCCACATCCAATTTGTAATGAGAAATGAAGGTGTGAGGAGAAGACCAGGTAGCCGCAGCACAAATGTCACTAATGGCCAGCTTGGAATGAAAGGCTGTCGAAGTAGCCATAGCCCTTGTAGAATGAGCTTTCACAGTGGTTGTAAGCTCTCTATTAGAAAGAAAGTAAGTATGACTGATACAGTCTCTGATCCACTTGGCAATAGTGACCTTCGTGATGGCTTTACCCAATTTATTGTCGAAAAAGGACATAAACAACTGATCTGTTTTCCGTGATTGTTGCGTCATATCTAAGTAGAAACGCAATTGCCTGTGAATATCCAATGAATGGAAGATATATTCCGCTCTGTCTGAGTAGTTGGAGAAGAAAACTGGGAGTTCCAATGACTGTTGAAGACAAAAACTAGAACAAACTTTGGGAACAAAGGATGGATTAGGCCTGAGGGATACTCTATCCTTATGAAAAACCAGGTACGGTGGTTTGACACATAGGGCTTGAAGTTCCAAAACTCTTCTGGCTGATGTAACTGCCACCAAAAAGGCAGTCTTCCAAGAAAGAAATTTTAAGTCACAAGTTGCTGCCGGTTCGAAGGGGGAAGAGGTCAAAGCACCTAATACGAAATTAAGATCCCACGGTGGAGCTGGATGAGAAATCGGAGGTCATAGCAGCCCAGCACCTTTCATGAAGGCTTTACACAACTTATTGCTCATCAAAGGTGGGTCTATACTTTCATGAAAATTAGAAATAGCTGCTAATTGAACTTTGATGGTAGAGACCGAAGAACCTTGATTGAATAAGGAAGCTAAAAATTTTAAAACTTCTGACACCGGGGCAGTAATGGGATCCAATCCCCGGAGCTGGGCCCAAATGGCGAATCTCTTCCATTTGCTGTTATACATTTTCTTAGTGGAATTCTTGTGGGCCAAGGACAAGATATGTATAACTTCTGAGTCCAAAACCTGGTTCCTGACTATGGTCGGAAGTGGAGGAGCCAAGCTGTTAACCTCAATGAGTGAAGGGACTGATGCAGCTGTCCCGACTGGTGAATCAAGAGATCTGGAACCTGGTCCAGGAACCATGGACCGTCCAGTGTGTATTTCCGAAGAAAGGGCAGCCAGACTTGACGAGGCCAGTATGGGGCAACTAAAATCATCTTGCACTGCAAGTGAATCGCCTTCTGGATCACCCTGGGAAGTAGGGGAACCGGTGGAAAGGCGTACAGTAGGCCGTTGGGCCAAGCTTGGACTAGGGCATCCTTGGGAAACCCCCCCGGAACTGGGGTGAGAGAAAAGAACTGTAGACATTTCGTGTTGAGGGGAGTTGCAAAGAGGTCGCAACAAGGAGTTCCCCATCTTCTGAAGATCTGAGCTGCCACTCTGTCGTTCAGAGACCACTCGTGCGGGGAGAGAATAGTTCTACTCAGCCTGTCGGCTATCACATTGGATTTCCCCGGAATGTGTGTTGCTACCAAGAAACGGTTGGTTGCAACAGCCCAATCCCATACTTTCATGGCCTCTCTGCAAAGAGGGTAGGACCTGGTCCCTCCCTGCTTGTTCAGGTACCAGACTACTGACATGTTGTCGGACTGAACGGCAATCATGCCCTGGGGGAGGTAACTGTGTAGTGCTTGTAGCGATAGAAGCACCGCCCTCATTTCCAGTTTGTTGATGTGTAGGGAACTCTCGTCGGGGTGCCACTTGCCTTGGACTGACCTGCCCAAGTAATGTCCCCCCCACCCCGTCTGGGAGGCGTCCGTAGTCAAAGTGGCCACTGGAGGTGGAGGAACGAAGGGTTGCCCCTGATCTAGGTTGGAGGACAGAAGCCACCAACGGAGGTCCTGTTTGCACGTCTCCGTGATTATAATGAGGTGACGGAGAGGGAGATCCTGATATGACCACTGGACTGACAGGAGCCACTGGAGAATCCTCATGTGCAATCTTGCTAAGGGAACTAGGAGAACGGTAGCCGACATGGAACCCAACAGTTGTAGGACCATCCCTGCTGGGGCTCGGCGTTTGAAGAGCAATGCTCGGACCTGAGATTGTAACATTTCTATCCTCTCTGTAGGAAGATAGACCCGCATTTGCTTTGAGTCTATCTCTACTCCGATAAACCGTATGCACTGAGATGGCAGCAACACAGACTTTGCCCAATTGAAGGTGATTCCTAGGGAGTTGCCTAGAGAAATAGTGGCTGCTAGGTTTTGTAAGAGTAGATGCCTGGAGGTGGCAGTTAGGAGCCAGTCGTCTAGGTATGGAAACACCTGGAATCCTAGACTTCTCAGGTGAGCAGTCACCACCGCCAAACATTTGGTGAACACCCTGGGGGCTGTGGTGAGACCAAAGGGCAGTGCACAGAACTGGTAATGACTGTCTCCCAGGCTGAAGCGCAAGTGTCTCCTGGATGCCTGATCTATCAGGATGTGATAATAGGCGTCCTTGAGATCTATGGAGCACATCCAAACACCTTTCTCCAGCAGCAGGAGAATGGATTGTAAGGTGACCATCCGGAACTTGGACTTCTTGACAGAATGGTTGAGCTTGCTGAGATCCAAAATGGGCCTCATGTCCCCGGTCTTTTTTGGCACCAAAAAGAATCTTGAGTAAGTCCCTAATCCGGTCTGGTCTTCGGGGACCGGTTGGATGACTCCTTTTTGAAGCAGCTTTGAAATTTCGATGGCTGCGAGATCCCGTTGATTGGGTGGTGGGTCCGGGATTTTCCGGGATGGTGGGGGGGGGGCTGAGAAAAGGGGATGTTGTAACCTCCGGCAATGATCCGGAGCACCCATCGGTCCTGGGTGATATTCTCCCAGGCCTTTAGGTGCCTCGGCGACCCCGACTGGCTCCGGAGCGGCGCAGTCGGGCAATCCTTCAGGGATGCTGGAAGGTTGAGGAGCCACGAAAGGACTCGCGGTCTCCAGTGTTGCGGGGACCCCTGCCGCCTCTGGGACGGCGTCTTCCTGAAAAATCCCCCCCCCTGCCTCTAGAAGGGGGATCATCCTGCTGTGAGGGGTAAGTCTTCTGAGATTTGCGGAACCACATTTTCCCCCCTCTTCTAGCCTTGGGATAAGGCCAGAAGGGAGTGGAAAACTGTGCCCCTACGGCAGTCAAAGTCTTACCCTCTTGTTCACAGCGGGTCAAGGTGTCCTTTACCTTGGGTCCAAACAAGGAGGACCCATCAAAGGGAGCGTCGGCAAAGGAAGACTTGAAGGCCTCCGCAAAATGACACAGGCGGAGCCAGGCCTGTCGCCGTAGAGCAACACCTGTACCCGCCGCTCTACTCGCCCCCTCGGCCACATATGTAATGAGCCTCATGGACGAGTTCGATATAGATGACAGGGTAGCCAACTGAGAGCTAACCGTCTGGGCCAACTGCTCAGGTAGGTTACCAGAGAGGGTATCTGAAAGCTCCTTGACCAGATCCCTCTGAAGTCTAGTGAAGTACGTCAGGTAATTCAGAGACCTTCAAGTAAAGGCTGCTGAAAAATTATCAAAATTCTGACAGGAAATTAGTCAGTAAAGAGTACTTAGCCCAGCCAAGTCGAGACCACGTCTATTGCTGTCAAGCGGCAAACGAGATCTGGGGAAGTAGTGGTGGTGCATCCTGGGATGTAGAATAGCTCAGCCAATTAGAGACTTCGCTCTATAGTATAGCGTGCAGAGTCCGAACCCATCAGTACAGAATGTAGGCGAGATAGGATCACATAACATCAGTGCATTGTTAGATGTCTAGTCTAGTGTTCACCCCCTAAAACTGTAAATAATCTAACCATCTGTCTGTTGTATGAGTTAACTCATTCCTATCCTCTACTGTCTTGACCTTTATTAGGTAGAGTACCCTCACAGAAACTTTCTCCTCCACTCCACTGCAGGAGGACCTAAACAAAGTGAGTCACAGAATAACTCACCCACCCACTCAGAGGACTGAACCCAGCATCCAGGAGCTAGTCTACAGGATGTTTAAGTATGTCATAGTGTACCTTTTTACCTATGTATTACCCTCAGACTCTGCTTACATGGCTCCCTAGTATATCCTCCCTTAACCACTACCACGCTCTACCCTGTTCTTCCATCCCATCTTTCAACTATCAATATTATCCACCTCTAAACCCTGTACTCCCAAGACTAACTTTTCATTTCTCTCTTTCCAATCTTCTCTGTGACTGCTGATTCCCCTACAATATCACTCTCTCATTGACCTAAGCAGCTTACATACCTTTACCACATCTACTATCCTTCCCCCTGCTTTCCTCAATTGCTCTCTGCCTCTCAGAAATAACTTCCAGGCTTTCAGTCAGCTGCATATTCTGTTCTATCTGCTGTCATCCAGCATTACCTGCCTAACTTAACAAGTAAACAAAAGCTTACCTGGCTGATTGTTTTTGTCACATTAGTATCACCAGGGCAAGGGTCATCCTGCTCCAAACTCACTCCGCTCCCCTACCCTACACCCATTCTCAGCCACCCCACACATAAATTTGATTTACAGTTACAAACCACACACTTCAATTACCACTCTGCACCTTCTACCAACCTAACTAATCACACTTCACTACAACTTCAACCACACCACAGCAACCACACCTCACCCTCACTCTAATCTTACCACACAGACTTACTAAAATACTCCACTTAGTCCATCTACTCACCCTCATAAAGGGAACAATGTTTCATTGTCTACATAATCACATACTAACAACCCTATTGTATACAGTCACAACTACCATACTGCTCCAACTCTCAGCCCTTACCATTTACCACACTCAACTGCAAAACAACATCTCCTCTCCATGGCAAGCTGCAAAGTACAGTTGTGTACCTACCATAAATGTAGATGTTCGAGTGTATTCACTGTTGCAGTCATTACAATTGGGTTATCCTGCTGGCAGGCTACCCGCAGTTGGCCTGAGTTCCAAAGTCTAGGTCCGGTGTCAGTTGCTGTCACCTCTTCCCTGACGTTAGTGCACCAGGGGTATAAAAGATGCAGCTGACGCCATTTTCTTCAGTTTTTCTTGCCCCAGATGTCAGGTGCCCCTAAAATGGTAGGCTAAATTATGCCAATAAGCATGCATACACAAAAAACAGCTTTTCTTTCATCTACAAGCAAATACACCCCATAGGTTGTGTAGAATAGAGAAGTACGGATAAGTCCCAGCAAAGGAAAAGGGGGATGGAGGGAGGGTAACCTGGACTGCAACAGTGAATACACTCAAACATCTACATTTATGGTAGCTACACAACTGTACTATGTTCATCGTGTTTCACTGTTGCAGTCATTACAATTGGGTTGAATCCCAAAGCTAAGGTTGGGAGGCTGGTGCTAAACAAGATTAGGAGAGGCCATGTGGCCCTGCAGAACTGCAGTGGCAAAGCCTGCCCTGGATTTAGAGTACAGAGGTAAGTGATAGTGCTTTGTAAAAGTATGCACTGAACTCCAGGTTGCAGCCTCTAAGATGTCTTTGGTTGGTACTCCTCTGAGGAAGGCTGCTGAAGTGGCTGCTGCTCTGGTTAAATGTGGCCTAATGCCCTTAGGCACTGATTTGCCATGCTGTAAATAGCAGAAACGAATGCAGTGACCTATCCACTTTGAAATAGTCTGCTTTGAGATAGGCTTTCCTTGTGATCCTGCAGCATATGCTACTAGAAGTTGTTCAGTCTTTCTGAAAGCTTTGGTTCTGTCCAAGTAGAAGTGTAGCTGCCTGTGAATGTCCAAAGAATGCAGAAGTCTCTCACTCTTATTATGTGGGTTTGGATAAAAGGTAGGCAAATGAATTGTTTGGTTAAGGGCCACACTGGACACTACCTTAGGCATAAATGTAGGGTTTGTCCTCAGAGAAACCCTGTCAGGATGGAAAATGATAAAAGGTTCCACAGCCATGAGTGCCTGTAACTCAGAGACTCGTCTAGCGGAGGTTATTGCTAGGAGCAAAGTTGTTTTCCAGGATAAGAATTTTATATCAGCTGCAGAGGCTGGCTCAAATGGAGGCAGTGTGAGTTTTTCCAAGATATAATTGAGGTCCCATGCAGGTATTCGTGCTCTCCTTGGAGGTCTTATGTTTTTGGCCCCTCTGAGGTACTGCCTTAGTAATAGATGAGAAAAAAATACGTGTTTCTGTATTGTAATGAGCTGAAATGGCAGAGGCATGAATTTTAATTGATGAAAAGTAAAGGCCTTTATCCAGCATCTTAGTTAAGTATTGCAAAATCTGTGGAATACTTGGAACAATCGTGTCAATACCTTGTGCCTGGTTCAGAGCACAGAATCTCTTCCATTTTTCTGCATAAGATTTTCTGGTGCTAGGCCTCCTGGCCTCCAAAATAACATCCATCACCGCTTTAGAGAGAGGTGTGTCTTGAATGGTTACATTATCCGCCAAGCTGCCAGGTTTAAGGTCCTGAGTTGGCTGTGCAGTATCTGACTGTCTTGTTGGGTCAATAAGTGAGGAATTTGAGGTAATGTCCAAGCTGGGCACTGAGACAAGTTCTCTAGGATTGGGTACCAGTGCTGGCAGGGCCAGTCTGGAACAATAAGTATCATTTTTGGCTTCTCTTGTCTGACCTTGAGGAGTACCTTGGGGAGGAAAGGCATATACTGTTAGGTTTTTCCAGCTGAAAGATACAGCATCCACTTTCCATGCTTGCTTGTGATAAGTCCTTGTGCAGAATCTCTGTAGTTGGCAGTTGTGAGGGGAGGCAAAGAGGTTTATGTCCGGTCATCCCCAGTTCTTTGTTATCATGCTGAAGACTTGTGGATCTAATTTCCACTCGTGGGGATCCATTAGGTTTCTGCTTAGTTTGTCTGCCAGAGTATTTATCCTTCCTGGCAGGAATTGTGCTTGCTGATGTACTTGGTAAGTCAATGCTGTCTCCCACAAGTTCATGGCTAGTCTGCAGAGGGGGTATGAATGTGTGCCTCCCTGCTTGTTTATGTACCACATGACTGTAGTATTGTCCGTCTTTATCAGTAGTTGTCCTGGATGAAGTAGATCCTTGAAGGCTGTCAGTGCATTTTGAACAGCTAGCATCTCTTTTTGATTGATATGTAGATGCATTTGACTTGCGGACCATGTGCCCCGAATACATCTTCCTGCCATATGGGCCCCCCAGGCATAATCTGATGCATCTGTTGTCAATGTCTGCCTGGCTGTGGGTAAGGTGAATGGCTGTCCCATGTTGTGGTGACAGGCTTTTGCCCACCATCGAAACTCCTGTTGCAGGCAGGGAATGAGGGTAATTATTGTTTCCAGGCTGTGGCAATGTTGAGTCCAAACACATTTTAGATACCACTGAAGTTTCCTCATATGCAGTCTTGCATATGAAATTAGCAGAATGCAGGATGCCATGAAGCCCAAAGCCTGCAGAATTTTTCTTGCAGATAAATGGGTCTTTGTTGCCAACATTTTGAAATAAGTAGTCAGTTGTCTGTGTTTGTCTGGCGTGAGATAAGCCATCTGGGCAGTTGTATTTAAGCTTGCACCCAGGAATATTATCTCTTGAGAGGGTACGAGTTTTGATTTCTTTGTGTTTACTGTGTACCCTAGACCTGTTAGTAATCTTTTTACAAATGTCAGATGCTGTAGTAGTGTGTCCTTGTTCTCTGCTTGAATAATTCAGTCGTCCAAGTAAGGATATATTTGTATTCCTCTTTGTCTGCAAAATGCAATTACTGGTGCCAGGCATTTTGTGAAGACCCTGGGCGCAGTACATAAGCCAAAGGGCAGTGCAGAGAATTGGTAGTGCATTGAGCCAGATATAAATCTGAGGTATCTTCCGCATGATTGTCTGATTGGGACATGCAGGTATGCCTCTTTTAGGTCTAAAGTCACAAGCCAAGCCTTCTTGCCCAGCATGGGCAGAAGCTGCTGCAGAGTTAACGTTTTGAATTTTGGAATATACAGAAATGTGTTTAGGATAGACAGGTCCAGTATTGGTCTCCAGGCTTTGTCCTTTCTGGGCACCAAGAATAGCCTTGAGTAAAATCCTAGTCCCTGCTCTTGCTGTGGTACTTGCTGAATGGCCCTCATGTCCATGAGGGATGAAACTTGTTTTTGTGCCTCTGCCCATTTACTGGGTGGCAGGTCTGGCATACCGTTTGGCCTTGGCAGGGTGTGAAAGTGGAACCTGTAGCCTTGTGAAGTGATACGATATTTAAGACCCATTTGTCCTGGGTGATCATGTGCCAATTTTGTGAAAAAAGTGCTAGTTTTCCCCCCAAAGGAGCTGCCAGAAGATAAGTGCTTGGTGCTGGTAGGGGAAAGTCATTGAGACTGTTTCCTGTATGGCTGTGACTTTTCCTCTCTTCTTTTGGAGGTAGAAGCACCCCATTGTTTAGGCCTGTATGAGCCTTGGGGCTGTAATCTGCCTCTGGGGCGCCTGTATCTGCCTCTTTGTGGCCTGTCTGACACTGGAAAGGACCAATTCTTTGTAGGCCAGTTCCAGCTAAATCTGGGAGGCTGTACCTGTAAGAAATCCTTGACTGTTTGCATAGATTTAGCTTTGTCCTCCATTTTCTTCAACAACACTTCTGCTTTAACACCAAATAAGGTATCATGCTGTAATGGAGCATCTAATAGTTTTGCTTTAACATGATAGGGCAGATTCTGTTCTTTTAACCAAGCATGCCTCCTAATGACAGAACCCGTAACAGCGGCCCTGCAGGAGGCCTCTAGAGAATCAAAACCACATTGCAAGGTATGCTTTCTCACTTGTTCAGCTGCATGCAATAAATCCTGCATTTCTTTGTTTTCTGCACATTCTGAATTTGTCAACATTTTCTGTTTAAGCAGTGACATAAGATATTGCTGATATTTAAGCATATGAAACTGACAATTTAAAGCTCTTACAGCCAAGGTAGCATAAGTATAAATCTTTTTCCCCCATCTGTCCAGGGCCCTTGAATCCCTGTCAGAGGGGATAGGGTTTTTTGCAGTGGAAGCCTTGACCCCTTTGGGACCCTGAGAGATAGTTTCTGGGTCAGCAGCAGGGTTTTTATACAGAAATTTATGTGAATCAGGAACCCTGTAGCATCTTTCTTGCTTAACAGGAGTTGGTGGTAAAGAGTCAGGAGACAGACCAGACTCTGAAAATACATCATCTACAATGTCTAAAACAGGAGGAATAGCAGGAAGTCTCTGAGCCTTTTCTTGGATTCTGAGTAATCTTGGCTCTCCCAGAGGAAATGCTCCCTCACAGTATGCAGGGTCTCCCCAAAAGAATAATCCTCAGGAGGAGAGGCTGAAGGGATACATTCTTCAGCATCAGAATCCTCATAGGGAGGAAGAGAATATTCCTGTTCAGAAGAGGAATCAGAGGAAATGGAAACATGATCTGAAGATTCATATTCTATCTCTTGCCTAGGCCTCTTATCAGGAGGGGGATGGGAATCCCTGATCAAAGTAATTAGGTCTTCGGCCATTTTAAGCATCTGTTTTTTAGGCATGGAGGCCTGTCCAGGAGAATGCTGTACTTGTTTCTTTGTCTTTAGAGCTGCTTTAGTCTTTGCCTTTGAAGCTGAAATTGGTTTCACATATAACTGTGTAGGCCTGAAAACATCCTCAGAAGCCAATGCCTGCTCAGCGGCTCCGGACCCATCTGAGAGAATAGCTTCCGAATGTCCAATAACTTGAGTTTCCAGCGGCCTAGTCAGCTCTAAGTGGGAGTAGGAAGTGGCCTGCGGCTCTGAGGTAGCGGGCGTCAGGGGCTGCGAAAGTGCCTCACTGAGAACCGGCGACAGGCCTAGCGGAAGCCTCGTCATCGGTTTTGGACCTCGGATGCCTGTCCTTTTCTTTTTCTTTGCGCTTTTTATAAACTCCGGTAGTCGGCTGTTCTGACGGCATTATATAATTAAATCTTCTGCCAAAGTAATGAAATGCAAAATCGTTCCGACGCTTAATAGTGTGTTGGTTAAATCTAGCACAAAACCGACAACCAGCAATGTCGTGGTCAGGGCCTCGGCAAGGAATACAGTAAGAATGAAAATCCTTATGAGGTATTTGCTTCCCAGAAGAAATACAATTATTAACTTTTTCTGACATCGGTCTGAAGCAAGAAAAAAAGTTTCCCCAACTGGGTACTTAGCTTTAATGAAGACTTTGGATCTGAAATTCGAATTTGAAAATCTCAGGAGTCGGCCAACCGGCACTTGCGAACTGCTTTTGCTTGGGGCACTGCGCGGCAAGAAAGAGTGAAGAAAATGGAGTCGGCTGCATCTTTTATACCCCTGGCGCACTGACGTCAGGGAGGAGGCGACAGCAACCGACGCCGGACCAAGACTTTGGAACTCAGGCCGACTGCGGGTAGCCTGCCAGCAGGATAACCCAATTGTAATGACTGCAACAGTGAAACATGATGAACATCTATAGGCTAACATGTTATACCACCAACATACACACAGCTCCATGCCTCTTCAGACCCTCCCAAACTATTACCTACATAAAATACAGTCAACTTAAATGAAAAAACCCAGACCTCTCTACAACACTGTACGACAATCCATGAGTTTAACAAACTCTACTTACATATACTAAATAAACTAACATGTAGTGGTGACATACACCCCAGGTCTGGTCCAACACTCTACCCAACCCAGACCCTGATCACCTCACTCCTCCTATCCACAGACACAAAGCCTCTCTCCTCTTGCTTAACATTAACGTGAGAAGTATATTAAATAAAGTACATGAGCTTCATGCCCCATTAGCTCTATATAAACCTAAAATTGTATTGCTGACAGAAACCTGGTTAAAACCAGAAATCAATAACAATGGAATAACAGCACCAGGTTATAACATCATACGCAGGGACAGAAAATGCAAAAGGGGTGGGGGTGTAGCACTACTACTCCAAAACCATCTTGTCTTAGAACAACCTGATGCTAATATTCCTGACAGATAATGCCAAAGTCATCCTTACAAGGTTAAAACTGAACCTCAATAAACACATAAATATTATAGGATGCTACCGCCCACCAAATAACAACATTACCAGTATGGAAAACCTACTAAAATAGATCTCAAACTCTCTTCCTCAAGAAAATATTTTGTTAGGCGACTTTAAGGTAGACTGGCTTAACTGCTCTGGCCACAATCCATCTACCCACATTAATCTCCATGGGTTTACCCAACTAATCTCATCCCCTACTAGAACTGATAAAACATCTAAGCGTCAGTCTATTCTGGACTGGATTCTTATATCTCATCCCACACTCGCATCTCAAGCAGGCTGTCTGCCTGATAGCCTTAGTGACCATCAGCCTACCTTCCTTCTTAGGAGTAGAACTCATCAAATTAACCAGGCAACCTTTAGAATAGTCAGAAACAAAAAGAACTTTAAGCCAAACAACTTTATAAATGCCCTAAAATGTTGCATTTGGAAACCACTAACGCAACTATGTCTAGATAAGGGAGTTCACAACTTTAACTCGACTTTCTTACAAATATTAAACCATCATGAACCCACCAGAACCATTAGAATAAAAGCAAGGTATGCTCCCTGGATAACTAAATCCATTCTCAAAGACAGAGACAAAGCAGATACAGTTTCATAAAAACAGAACCCAATCAGAAAAAAATACTACTCAGAACTCCATAATTAAGCCAAAAAATCAATAAACTAGACAAAATCAACTACTACCAAAACCTCCAGGTAAAACATAGTCAAAACCCTCAAAAATTCTGGGCCACTATAAATTCTATACTTCAACCAGGCAAATCTGCTACCCCTACACCTGCAACAGTAAACAACCATGATAATATCCCCACTCAGTTCAATAAGTATTTCACTGAAACAGTTCAGGCCCTTGGAGAAACCCAAAGTAACGGTTGCTGCCCTGTCTTACCATCCACACAAAATAGCACAAACACACACGATAATAGCTCCCACTTTAGCTTGCACCCAGTGTCAACCAAATCCATTTTAAAACTCCTCCACTAGCTTAAACCAACTACACTGGCCGCAGATAACTGACCAACAGAATTCCTACAGCTAACTGCAGAGCCTATAGCCTATGCTGTTGCTATTCTAATTAATAGATCAATTATCTACAATATGGAAGATCTCCCACATTATACCACTACACAAGGGTGGCAACTCCGCAGAATTCAATAACTATTGACCAATTGCTATTCTATCACTCTTATCAAAAACACTAGAAAGAGATGTTCACACTCAGTTAATGGACTACCTTCTAAAAAACAATCTGCTATCTAAATATCAGCACAGCTTTAGACCCTTCCACAGCACAACCACAGCTCTAATGTCCTTTTCCAACACAGTTAACCACCAACGAAACAAGGGGACAACTAGTTTCTGCCATCTTTTTAGATCTGTTCAAAGCTTTTGATATGGTCAACCATAATAGACTCCTTAATACATTAGCCACCCTAAACATCAGCACCCCTCTATCTCATGGTTTAAAAGCTACCTATCAGGACGCTAACAAGAAGCAAAATGGCAGAACCAACTATTCTTTCTCTTACCAGTATCCTTAGGAATCCCTCAATGCTCCATACTTGGCCCACTACTCTTATCTTTATTTACCAATCGGCTCTTATCCTCCACACCCAATGCCTCAGTAGTACAATATGCTGATGACGCTACCCTCATATGTTCAGCCCACACATCAGATGACCTTCACTCCCTAACCCAAAACTGCTTCTCACTAGCAGAGACCTAGTTCACTAACTCCCAGCTTAGCCTAAATCGAAGTAAAACAAAACTTCTTCTTTTCAGCCCTTGCAGATCCCATCATGTCCAATCACAAAACCATGCTCACCCCTACCTCCCACAACAAACTGTTAGGTGTAGAAATAGATAACAACCTAAGATTTGACATTCATATAGCCCAAACTGTCAAGAAGGTTCACAAAGAACTTGGTTTCCTATACCAGAACAAGCAATTTCTCACTAAACACACCAAAACCATCATAGCCAGGACACATCTGTTATCTACCCTCCTCCACACATCACCAAAACTAACGTCAGCAAAGCCGACCTAAACAAGTTAGAATCTTGTTATAACAAGACTGCTAGATTTGCTACTGAGACCCCTTATAGGACCCATCACTGTGTAGCTCTCAAACTAAACTGGCTTGAGCTACCTCAGCTACTGAAACTCAATCAACTGTCATTGGCACACAAACTACACAACTACCCAGCTAAAACTCCAGCACTCCAAAATCGAACTATACCTTATTCTACAACAAGGACCTTATGATCTAGTACCCAAAATCGCCTAGATGTCATCAAACATAATAATGATGCTGTGAAATGTCTCTTTAGCTATTCTATTTCTAAAGCTTGGAATACCCTACCTAGCTACCTGACTTCCATTAGCTCCACCATACAATTTAAAAAGCTCTACAAACCACACTATATGAATACCTGGTTATGCTCCTGTGTCTCCCCAGGAAAAACACTTACTTAACAACCTATTACCCATCTTAACCCAATATGCCTTACAATGTCCTTCTCTTTCTATAGAGCTAACCCATCTGTATTCTTGTTCTGATCCACAATTGTAGATTTTAATTTGCCCTTGTACTGATCCACAAATCTTGCTTTTATTTTGGCCCTCTAAACATTATGTTCACAAATCAATTCTGTTTTACTTTACCATCTCATCTTCTTTCGGCTTTTCCCGGTTAGGGGTCACCACAGCGGATCACCTGCCTGCTCATGATTGGCACTGGAGTTTTACGATGTCAAGTTGCCAGCCTGGTGCCCAACCTTCCACAGAAGGCACACACATGCACACACACACACCTAGGGCCAATTTACAGTGTCCAATCCACCTACAGCATGTCTTTGGGATGTGGGAGGAAACCCACGCGACCACAGGGAGGACATGCAGACTCCACACAGAAGGCACCCCAGCTGAGGATTGAAACAGAGAACCTCTTGCTGTGAGGCGGCAACACTAAATGCTGCACCACCGTGGCCACCCTTTACTTCACCATCTCATAGTGCTTACTAATCAGTTATGCTGCATCACCCCCTACTACTTAGTAACTACTTGACTAGCCACAACATCTCTACAGTTATGCTGTTTCACCCCTTTTACCTACTAACGTTCCTGACTAGCTTCAGCATTCCACACTACCACAATGAGTGTAGCATTTTTATGTATCCCAGCTCTACTAGTATGTTGAGTGATGGCTCTTCTAAGTACGATTTCTATAGTACTATCATCAGCATTGCTGTAAGAAATGTATATTATTTTTGATATGTACCATAGGAAACTATGTGCTAACATTTCTCATCTTGTTTGCTATGAGTTATCTTAGGACATTTACTATGTTATAAACTTGATATCCACAGTCTAAGTGTTGCTGATTTCTTACTTTATACAGAGCTTTTCTCCCCGCGCCTCTGCTGAAAATGAACCTGTGTCCAGTCAGACTTTCCAGGTAAACAAATAAGCACTAAGATGCACCTATAATCACCATTAAATACTGGGGGCCCAACTGGTTATTAAACTTTATACTTCTTATATTGTCCTGCCAGTACATAACTGTCAGAGGTTTTCTTTAAAATTCCCATGAAATTACAAACATCTGGTAGCTGGAATGTACCATTAACTCATTCATGTGCATTTCCTTGCTAAACACATCTGAGAACCCTGTACTTCTTGCAGTAAATGGAGAGCAGAATGCTTACATTGCTTCGACAGACACACGTCATACCCTACAGCCCATAAACCCACATTTCCGTCCTAGATACTTCCACATTTCCACCACACAAAATCTTAATATCCACTGCAATGATCATTAATTCATATTTTCACATATCATAAAGGGCACAATAAAGTGAATTAATAGTAAAACCTAGAATTAGGAGAATTTCTTAGTATCAACTATCAAAGTGGCTTGAATAGGGTGTAACTATACTGCAGTTACCCAGAACAACAGTAAGCACTGGGATACTTGTGAACCCAGAAGAAAAAAGAAATACATATACCTTAAATTTACTATAATACTTCACTGTGTCTAAATATAATTCAAATGATTTCATTTAAACAATCAACAATATAGTAGTCAAGTAAAACTTCACATCATAGCAACAGTACATTTGCTAATACTACTACTACATATGTAAAACACTGCAACATCAGGATATTTCACAAAATCAAGGGAGTATAAACAATGTATAAAAAGCTTAGTGAAGTCAAATTTGCAACATTATAACTACAACACGTCATACACAGAAGAAAAAGAAAGCTCTTGTTAGTCTGATCATACAGACAAATACCATCTATTTTCCACCACCACATTTTAATCATCACATAACTGCTGTTCTGTTGCCTCTTCCTCAAAGAGTCATACCACATGACCAGTTGTCTTTTCAAACTGATATTCATCAACTCTATCCATTACCTTATGCACACCTAAAAACAGTCTCATTCCAGTGGAGGTAATTCTTTAGAAATGCTAGAGACATTAGCTTGAGTTACATAATTATCAGGCAACGTTTATTCATAACCTCAAGAAACTGAGCTCACTGTCTAGTAGTTCTAAAAGAAAAATTATTGTCAAAGAAAATTCTTTGCCCTCAAATCACAGAAAAGTTGCCTGATGACGACAAGCAAGTCTAAATCTACTATTTTTATGTGATCTTTTTCACTTTCACCCTAGACCTGGTTGCTGTCCATACCCGCTCAGGCACTTCCTCCTGCACTCTGGGTTTCTGTTTATCCCTAAGCCTGACTGACGGAATCTGGAAATACTTTCAGTATAAAAAAGTCTACTTTTCAGCTCCCTGTGAGACTTCCCAGGAACACTAAAAGAGAAACTCTGGGTTCCTGTTTATCCCTAAGCCTGACTGTCAGAATCTGGAAATACTTTCAGTATAAAGAAGTCTACCTTTCAGCTCCCTGTGAGACTTCCCAGGAAAACTAAAAGAGAAATTCTGGGTTTCTGTTTATCCCTAAGCCTGACTGCCGGAATCTGGAAATACTTTCAGTATAAAGAAGTCTACCTTTCAGCTCCCTATGAGACTTCCCAGGAACACTAAAAGAGAAAGTATGTTGCTATTGTCAACTGAAAGACTGTATTCTTTATTAATATAATATTACACTGCCAGGTTAGGCAGGTCTCCTGAGTCAGGTAAGGCAGCAGCCATTCCCCCCCCTCAAAGCATCCCATTTTTCACCACCTCCAGCCTATCTTACACTCCCTCATATCTTTCTCATATCTACATTGTACCCTCTCCTTCAACTCCTCATCTCCCTTAGCCTGGAATTACCCCAGGTGCTGCTTATACTGGAATTACGGTGACTGCCCACTAGGTGGCGCCTTTTCACTTGCCATTTTTCATACATCTCTAAACTGTTCTTTTATAACTTACTAGCTACACCCTCTGTTCATTTTAAAGCTCTTTGTGTACCAAGCTATCCTTTCTAATTTTCTAGCCCTAGCTCTACTCTATCTCTTCCCATCTTACTGTGCCCTTAAGTGTCTCTTATCTCTACTCTCCCCTCAAAGCATCTTAAATCTCCCACTGCTAAGCCTCTCACCTCCCTGCTACTCACCTGTTACCTCTCTATCTCACTGATTGTCTCTCTTGACACAGGACTCCTGTCTGTTTTGCTCTTAATAAATCTCCGGTAATAGCTATCTACTTTATCCGCCTTACTCCTTATCCTGCTGCCTACTATTGCATTGCAAATTAATCTGGGCTCTTCCCCTACCTCAAACACCTCCACCCTATACTCTGTCTACACCTTGCCTATCTCGCGGGTTCTGCTCTTTACCTCTTATATATGTTTCTTCCCCTCCCCCTTGCACCTTCACCCTCCCTTACCTTATAAATATACTCCATTTTTGCTGTCGCCATCTTTTTCACTTTCACCCTAGACCTGGTTGCACTTCCTCCTGCAGTAAGTAGTCCTATTAACACAATTTGCATTCTGTTCATGCATATTGAATGTTATGTTTTTAACTGAACTTAATTTGTGCCTCTCTCTCTGTACCTGCCTGTTTTTAACTGCTTGAACTATTGAACTGTGCATTTTTTAATCCGTGTTAGTTGTGTTTTAGCTTTATCTGGATGTGCGTTTTTACCTTTTACATGGTTACACTTATAGACTGTTACGATTGCTTGATCTGATAGCGTTGCATTATTTTATTCTGTTTCACATGTTGCAGTTGCCGCTACTAGACGGCAAGCATAAGTTATCCTAATTATTTACTGGGAATGAATATTGAGCAAGGTACTGAATTAAATCTACAGTAGGGGAAACTGCGCTCCATATTGTAATTTCTCGCCCACACTACATCCTTTTAGCGTTGTGCATGTGGGCCCTCCCTAAACGGGCGTTTATGTTGTAACATCTGCTATCCGGCTGTCATTATTAGGCTGCCAGCATCCTTTAACTTAATTGTTACCAAGAATATAAATTTGTGTACGATTCTTGTTTTAATATGGTTATTATGATTCTCGTTTTGATACTGTTTTCCATAATGAATGTCTCTCACCCACGCTAATACATATCGGCGTTGTGCACGTGGCCCACCTATTAACGGGCATTATACCCAGTTTGATTACTGCTTTGCTTAAATGCTATTCCATATCTTTATTTAGTCTTTTGCTAAAACCTACAGCTCTTTAACTGTTCTCAACTGCTTTTATTTATTAAAACGGCTATGAGCATATCCTTTATTACATTGCTATAACAGAAAGGGAAATCGCTTACATCTCTCTTATTTGTACTGCACTCGCATTTAACTGCCAGCGTATAGCATATGGGACCTAGCAACTTGCGCTCTCCCTTATTCATCGCCACCTAATGTGCTATCATTATTAGTTTGCTTTATGCATACACTATTGTTTTGTCTGCTTAGATTGAAATATTATAATGTCTTTATAAAGGTTTTACCTGTGTAGTCTAGCTATTTTATTGTTTCCCTCTCAACCTGTTTTTCCCTCTCTCTCTAAACACACTAGCTCTGGGTTTCTGTTTATCCCTAAGCCTGACTGCCAGAATCTGGAAATACTTTCAGTATAAAGAAGTCTACCTTTCAGCTCCCTGTGAGACTTCCCAGGAATACTAAAAGAGAAAGTGTGTTGTTATAGTCAACTGAAAGACTGTATTCTTTATTAATATAATATTACACTGCCAGGTTAGGCAGGTTTCCTGAGTCAGGTAAGGCAGCAGCCATTCCCCCCCCTCAAAGCATCCCATTTTTCCCCACCTCCAGCCTATCTTACACTCCCTCATATCTTTCTCATATCTACATTGTACCCTCTCCTTCAACTCCTCATCTCCCTTAGCCTGGAATTACCCCAGGTGCTGCTTATACTGGAATTACGGTGACTGCCCACTAGGTGGCGCCTTTTCACTTGCTGTTTTTCATACATCTCTAAACTGTTCTTTTATAACTTACTAGCTATACCCTCTGTTCATTTTAAAGCTCTTTGTGTACCAAGCTATCCTTTCTAATTTCTAGCCCTAGCTCTACTCTATCTCTTCCCATCTTACTGTGCCCTTAAGTGTCTCTTATCTCTACTCTCCCCTCGAAGCATCTTAAATCTCCCACTGCTAAGCCTCTCACCTCCCTGCTACTCATTCCGCCTGATACTCACCTGTTACCTCTCTATCTCACTGATTGTCTCTCTTGACACAGGACTCCTTGTCTCATCCTGCTCCGTTCGCCCTGTGGGCTCACTCCGCTCCCCTACCCTGCCCCCTATTCCCACCCGCCCCCACTACTCCTACACTTATTCCACCAAGACCACACCCCCTCTATCGCTGCACCAATACCAGTGCTCACATCATTATCACACCACACCACACCTTACACATCACTATATAATTAGTCACACCCACCTCTAATTAACTCTCTCATTCACACCCATCTCCACAGACATCACCACACCAAATTACCTCCCCACACCACTCACTCTATCCCCTTACATTAACTCCACAATG
The DNA here is from genome assembly GCF_019279795.1 of Protopterus annectens. Lineage (NCBI taxonomy): Eukaryota > Metazoa > Chordata > Ceratodontiformes > Protopteridae > Protopterus > Protopterus annectens. The sequence goes on along the minus strand of NC_056725.1, from coordinate 699,538,523 downwards.
CCAACGTCCCACTTCCAACTCTATATTCAACTACTTCTTTTCCTCACACTACTTCATTCTCTTTTTACTACCTATCTTTTAACCTCTTATGAACAACCACTCTATATTCTCTTTTTACTACCTATCTTTTAACCTCTTATGAACAACCACTCTACTCCTCCACCCTCTTTCCCTCTAAACATGCCACCATAGATCTTAACCCACCTTTAGACAACTCAGCTGAATTACTTATCACTAAACTCCAGGTCAACCCTAATAAAGCTATTAATGTCATCTGTTTATACCTACCACCAGGAAATAATATTAATACCCTTGAAAATATCCTAAATTGGTGTTCTATTAACCTACCACATGAAACAATAATATTAGGAGACTTTAATATTGACTGGCAGTCCTGTAACAGTAGTAACCCTTCCACCCATATTAATTTATATGGCTTTACTCAAACTATTAACTCCTCTACTAAAACTCACAAACCCACCAACAAAGAAACTACCTTGGACTGGATACTTACTAATAACCCTCTTCAAACCTACAATGTAGGGATCCTCCCATATGATCTAAGTGACCACTCCCTAACCTACTTTATCAGATCTAAAACCAACCTCACTCATTCCAACATTGCCAGGACTGTTTGTTGCAAAAAACAATTTAACCATGATCTATTCCTGACAGAACTTAAACAATGTAATTGGTCTCCACTAAAACATCTTCCACTTGATGAAGCAGTAGCCTATTTTAATACCACTTTCTTATCCATCCTGAACCACCATGCCCCATTACGCTCTATTAGATGCAAAGCTAAACCAGCACCCTGGCTCTCAAATACTACTAGGCATAAAATCCATCTGAGAAACAAAGCCTGGGCTAAATGGCGTGCTACTAAAAACCCATTAGATCATTTAATTTTTAAACAACTAAGAAATAATACTAAAACAGCCATAGTGCTAGATAAAAAGAACTACTACCTCCAAATACAGCAAACCCATCTTAATAAGCCTCAAATGTTTTGGAACATCATTAACAAACTTCTGCACCCAGGTCAGTCTACCACCCCTAACCCTCTAGTCTCTAACCCAGATAATCCCATTCAAACTGCCAACTCCTTTAATTCATTCTTTACCAACACCATCTAATCTCTTGCTAGCCATCTTTCACCAGACGCATCAAATCTGCCTAACTCACCCTTTAAATCCTCCTCCATCCTTTCAATTTCAACCAGTGCCTACTTCTACTATATGCTCTCTTCTACTAAAACTGAAACCTTCCACCCCTTCTGCTGACCAACTCCCAGCAGAATACCTTCAAATTGGTGCCAGACCCATTGCCTACCCCATATCCATTCTTATTAATAGAAAGTACAGTTTTGTACCTACCATAAATGTAGATGTTCGAAGATCCACATTGCTGCAGTCCTTACACTTGGGTAGTCCGCTGTCCTCGGTCAGCCCGAATATCAAAGTATTAGGCTGACGTCGGTCAAGGCGCTTAAGACTGACATCAGGACGTCAGGGTACAAATGCGCATGACCGACGTCATATCCTCAGTCTTTTCTTGCCCCAGATGTCAGAAGACCCTAAAAAGAAAGGTCAAAACCAAAAGACAGCAAAAAACAACCAACCACCCTTGCACTAATCATATGTACAATATATACAATATCCACAATATTCACAACCCAAACCACACAACCGCCTCTAACTACAGAGGGGAAGGAGGGAGGGTAAATTGGACTGCAGCAATGTGGATCTTCGAACATCTACATTTATGGTAGGTACAAAACTGTACTATGGTCTTCATCTCACACTGCTGCAGTCCTTACACTTGGATAGAATCCCAAAGCAGAGGTAAGGGAGGATGGCAAAACTATAAAGCAGTAGGAGCTGCCAAAATGCCCTGCAAAATTGCAGTGGCAAAACCAGCCCTAGATTTAGAGTAAAGTGGAAGGTGGTAATGCTTAGAGAAAGTATGCACTGAACTCCACGTAGCTGCCTCCAAAATATCTTTAGTTGCCACCCCCCTTAAAAAAGCTGTAGAAGTGGCAGTAGCCCTAGTGGAATGAGGCCTAATCGCAGCTGGAATCTCCTTACCATGATGGGAATAACAGAAAGCAATACAAAACCCAATCCACCTAGAAATAGTTTGTTTTGAAACAGGCTTGCCCTGAGAACCCAAAGCAAATGAAACAAATAACTGCTGAGACTGCCTGAACCCTTTAGTTCTGCTCAAATAATATCGCAACTGCCTGTGTATATCCAAAGTGTGCAAAATCTTTTCCCCTTTATTTTGGGGGTTTGCATAAAAAGTAGGCAAATGAATAGTTTGGTTTAAAGCCACACTAGAAACCACTTTAGGCATAAAGGAAGGATTAGTACGCAAAGATACCCTATCCTTATGGAAAATTAAGAAAGGCTCAACCGCCATAAGGGCCTGTAATTCAGAAACCCTTCTCGCAGAGGTAATGGCCAACAAAAAAGCAGTCTTCCATGATAAATATTTCAACTCGGCAGTAGCTGCAGGCTCAAAAGGTTGTAGAGTGAGTTTCTCCAACACAAAATTGAGATCCCAAGCAGGAGTAGGAGCTCTACGTGGGGGTCTTATATTCTTTGCCCCTCTAAGGAACTGCTTAAACAAAGGATGAGAAAACAATGGGTCACAGTCATAGTGAGCAGAAATTGCTGCAGCATGAACCTTAATAGAAGAGAAGGACAAACCTTTGTCCAGTAACTCAGTAAGATATTGAAGAGCCACACTTAAATTAGGCTTAGAAACATCAAATTCCTTTGCTGTACTCCAAAATAAAAATCTCTTCCATTTATCTGCGTACACTTTCCTTGTACTAGGCCTTCTGGCCTCCAAAATAACATTCAAAACTTGCTGTGGAAGCTGAGACCCTCCAGGGTTTAAAACAGAATATGCCAGGCTGTTAGGTGAAGAGAGTGAAGTTTGACATTGAGTAAATGACTGTTCTCCTGAGACAGCAGGTGCGGAATCGAAGGCAAAGGCCATGGAGGCTCCCGTACCAGACTTCTCAGTAATGGGTACCAGTGCTGTCGAGGCCAATCTGGAGCTATTAAAATCATCTTTGGCTTGTCCTGTCTGACCTTCAGGAGTACCTTTGGGAGGAGAGGCAGAGGTGGAAAGGCATACACATGAAGACTGCTCCAATTGAATGAAAGAGCATCCACTTTCCAAGCTGTGGGATGAAACCTTTTTGTGCAAAACTTTGGCAGCTGGTAGTTTAGTGGAGAAGCGAACAGATCTATGTCTGGAGTTCCCCATAACACTGTCAATTTCTGAAATACATGAGGATCCAATTTCCACTCGTGGGGATCCATAATTTGTCTGCTCAACACATCTGCTAAGGAGTTCTGTGCTCCCGGCAGAAACCTTGCCTGAAGATTTAGTTGTAAACTGAGAGCAGTCTCCCACAAAATCATTGCTTGTCTGCATAGAGGATAAGAATGTGTTCCCCCTTGCTTGTTGATGTACCACATGACAGTTGTGTTGTCTGTTAGAACCAACACCTGCCCTGGAAGAAGTAAATCCTTGAAAGCTATTAATGCAAATTGGACTGCTAACATCTCCTTCAAGTTGATATGTAGATGTTGAAGTCTGGCAGGCCACGTGTCTTGTACCCACTTTCCATTTAGATGAGCTCCCCAAGCTTTGTCTGAGGCATCTGTCGTTAGAATCTGACTCGCCTCTGGCCGGGTCACAGAGAGTCCCTTGTTTAGGTGACATTCCTGAGCCCACCACAAAAATTCCTTTTGAATGCAAGGTATTATCTGAATGACAGTGTCCATATCTTGGCAGTGCTGTGTCCATACATTTTTGAGATACCATTGTAGCTTCCTCATATGCAGTTTGGCATTGGGAAGCACCAGAACACAAGATGCCATGAACCCCAAGGCTTGAAGGACTGTCCTTGCAGTCAGCCTGGACTGATGAGACAATTGATGGAAGTAAAGAGAAAGATTCTTTTGTTTGTCCGGGGTCAAGAAGGCCATCTGGGATGCTGTATTCAGTCTCACACCCAGAAAGCACATGTCCTGAGAGGGTACTAGACTGGACTTTATTTCGTTCACAGAATACCCCAGGCATCTTAGCACTGCTATCACATACTGTAAATGATGAAGAAGTTCGTCCTTTCCTTGGGCCAGAATCAGGCAATCTTCCAAATAAGGATAGATCTGTATTCCTCTTAGCCTGAAGAAAGCTATCACTGGAGCCAGAACCTTCGTGAACACTCTGGGCAGTAGATAAGCCAAAGGGCAATGCAGAGAACTGATAATGAGAAGTCCCAGCCAAAACGCAGATACTTCCTGCAACTTAGCCTGATAGGAACATGAAGGTAAGCCTCCTTGAGATCCAGAGTCACCATCCAGTGATCTTTGCCCAGCAGAGGTAAAAGCTGTTGTAACGTCAACATTTTGAACTTGGGAATGTCCAGATAAGTGTTGAGGATAGATAAATCCAAAATTGGTCTCCACGTGTTCCCCTTCTTTGGTACTAGGAACAGGCAAGAATAAAATCCTAGGCCCACTTCTGGCAGAGGGACCGGTTGTATGGCCCCTATTTGAAGCAGCAGAGAAATTTGTTTGTGAGCCTCTAGTCTTTGCTGAGGAGGAACGTCCGGCATGCCTTTGAAAGGAGGCAAGGTATGGAAATAAAACTTGTAACCTTGGTGTATGATATCCAATACCCATCTGTCTTGGGTAATCAAACTCCAATTTTCCTTGAAGAGTGCCAACCTTCCTCCCAAAGGTGCTGCCAGGCAAGAAGGATCCGGCAGCTGAAAAGGTAGGTCATTGGGCCTGTTTACGAAAGGACTGGCCCCTGCCCTCACCCGAAGATTGTGCAGGTGAACTCCCTGTTCTAGGTCTGAAGGAGCTCTGAGCTCTGCCCCTACCACGTCTAGATCTACCCCTAGACTGTGAATCATAAGAAGGGTACGTCCACCCCTTAGCAGGCCAATTCCTACTAAACTTCGGAGGCTGAACTTGCAAAAAATCTTTAACAGCCTGCATAGACTTAGCCTTGTCTTCCATTTTCTTCAAGACTGACTCCACAGGTGAACCAAACAACACATCAGACTGTAAAGGAGCATCCTAATCCTTGTCTTAACATGGTCAGATAAATTCTGATCCCTCAGCCAGGCGTGCCTGCGAAGAACTGACCCAGTGGCAGCCACCCTAGACGAGGCCTGTACAGCATCAAAACCACATTGTAAAGAATGCTTACCCACCTGTTCAGAGACATGTACCAAATCTTGTAATTCTTTACACTCAATGCCTTCCGCCAGAGCATCTACCTTAGACTTCAATTGAGAAAGAAGATAGTTTTGATATTTCAACATGTGAAACTGGCAATTCAAAGCCCTCATAGCTAAGGTGGAAGAAGTATAGACTTTCTTTCCCCATCTATCCAAAGCTCTGGCCTCTTTATCTGGAGGAACCGGACTTTTTACAACAGAGGCCTTGACACCCTTAGGTCCCTGACTAACAGTTTCTGGGTCCGCCCTAGGACTCTTATAAAGATATTTATGAGCCTCAGGCACCCTGTAATACCTATCCGGTTTAACAGGAGCAGGAGGCAAAGAATCAGGATTAAGTGAAGCCTCTGCAAACACATCTTCCACAACATCCAGAACAGGTGGTATAGCCAAAGGCCTATGCTGGGGTAAAAGCAAAAATTCCCTAAGCCTTTTCCTGGAATCAGAGAAGTCCTGACCTTCCCACTTAAAATGTTCCCTCATGGAATGAAGAGTCTCTGAGAAAGAAAAATCCTCTGGAGGAGAAGCAGAAGGAGTCGAATCATCTGCATCAGAATCAGAATAAGGAGAGTACTCCTGCAAGTCTTCAGCCAAAGACTCTGAAACATCCGAAGCCTGCTCAAAACTCCCCAACTCTGGTTCCACCCTAGGCCTCTTATCAGGAGGGGGCAAAGAACCTCTAATCAAAGTAATTAAATCTTCTGCCATTTTAAGCATGTGCTTCTTGGGCACAGATCCTGTAGAACTAGGAGTGACACCAACAGAAGCTAAACCTGGCCTGCCTCTGGGAGAAGCCTTGGAAACAGAAGGAGAGGGCCTAACCACCCTAGGAAGGGAGGGGAGTACAGTAACCTGAGAAGCCCCTTCAGCCTGACCTGCCTCCTGAGAGGCCACATCCTGCAATATCAAAGTCTCCCCCTGGGACTCCAGAGAAGCCTCCGGTGGAACCACCGGTTCCACTAACGCCTCTAAAGAACCGGCGTCCGCATGCGGACGACTCTTCTTGCCTGGGTTTAGCTGCTTTGTCTTTGCGCTTCTTCGAAGAAGCGGGCGTCGGAGCATCCAACGGCATATTATAATTGCACCGCTTCCCGAAGACCAACCTGGCACAATCTAACCTTCGCAATAGTGCGCTTATTGAACCTAGCACAAAAGCGACACCCAACAACGTCGTGCTCAGGCCCCAAACAAGGAATACACAAAGTATGATAGTCCCTATGCGGTATCTGCTTCCCACAAGAAATACAGTTATTCACTTTTTCTGACATCCGGTAAACCACTGAGGCAAGAAAAACTAAAATATTCCCAACGGGTACTTAGCCAACTTTGACTCGGTCTGAAACTCCGAATTCGAAAAATTTCAGAACGCCGAACGGCACTTGCAACGCTGCTTCTGCATCGGACCATGCGGCAAAAAAGACTGAGGATATGACGTCGGTCATGCGCATTTGTACCCGGACGTCCTGATGTCAGTCTTAAGCGCCTTGACCGACGTCAGCCTAATACTTTGATATTCGGGCCGACCGAGGACAGCGGACTACCCAAGTGTAAGGACTGCAGCAATGTGAGATGAAGAACGTCCATCAGTGAAGGATACATCCCATCCATCTGGAAAATTTCTTACATTATTCCTCTACACAAAGGTGGGAACTCTAGTGAATACTCTAACTTTCGTCCAATAGCCTTACTATCTCCTCTGGCAAAAATTATGGAAAAATGTATCCAGAAGCAACTTCTAAACCACCTTCTCTAAAATAAACTATTGGCAAACTGTCAACATGGTTTTAGAGCCTACCACAGTACCACCACTGCCCTGCTATCATTTACAGATTGTATTAACAATAAACGTAACAACGGCCTTCTTTCCTCTGCAATTTTCATTGATTTATCCAAAACCTTTGACATGGTTCATCATCAGCTGCTTTTGCATATTATGAAATCACATTTCGCTAGACCCATTAGCCATCAACTGGTTCAAATCTTACTTCAATAACAGAAAACAAGCAGTACTTTGGCACAATAATCTTTCTAATCTCTTACCTATCTCCCTGGGTGTCCCTCAGGGCTCCATATTAGGCCCTCTCCTATTTTCCATCTATATTAATGATCTTCAGTCAGCAATTCCACATTCTATCTGCATTCAGTAAGCTGATGACTCCACTATTATCTGCTCAGCTACTTCTCAAATTGACCTGCAGAACATCACCCAGAATGCATTTAATACTGTTGAACAATGGTTTACAAAACGTTGCCTTCTTCTAAATCCAAAGAAAACCAAACTTCTACTCTTCTTCCCAACCCGTTAAGTCCACCCCCATCCATTTTACACTTACATCTAACGATGGTATGGTTATCTCTCCAGACCTCACTACCAAACTCCTAGGAATAACTATAGACAACAACCTCAATTTTGACACACATATTAACAGTACAATAAAAACGATCAACAAGAAACTTGGATCCCTCTATAGAATCAAACCCTTTCTTACTCCAAAAGCCAGGACTGCTATAGCCAGAACACAACTCATCTCTACGTTGCTCTATGCCTCACCCATTTATACAAACCTTTCTAAAGCCAACATTAACAAGTTGACTGTATCCTATAATAATATTGCCAGATTTGCTGCTGCCTCTCCTTTTCGAACTCATCACTGTCTAAATCTTAAACAACTTGATTGGTTAGAGTTTCTACACCATCTCCACTTCTCTCAGCTTACAATTGTCCACAAAACCCTACACCAATCCTCCAATACTCCTATTCTTGCAAGCCTCCTTACCCTCTACCAAAATCCGAAAAACCTACGCTCTTCTAATAAACTTCTGATAAACACCTGCAGATCCAACAATTTGGTAGGAGACTCCCTCTTCTGCAATTCCATTGGTAAGCTTTGGAATGCTCAACCCTCTGAACTTACAACTCTCTGCTCTCATACTCTTTTCAAAAAGAAGCTTAAGCTTCATCTCATGACTCACTGGTTATGTTCCTGTTCTATCCCTGACTAACTGCTGCTTCCTCTCAGCTACAACCTCCTGCTTTATCTAGCCTTCTCTTCTAACTCTGCTCAGGACGTAACTTTTGACTGAAGTCTTCACATAGATACCGATAGTTCATCAATGTTTATTGCTCTGGCCATGCCTTATACTTTTGGAAAAAAAAAAATCATTTTGCTGTATTCTTCTGTATACATTTTCATGATTGCACTTAATTTGGTATTTTTTGTTGTATATTGTTATTTTGTATATTATTCGTTAATGGCTTGTTGTACTCAACATGGAGCTTTTCTCCCCGGGCCTCTACTGAAAATGGACATGTATCCAGCTAGACTAGCCCAGCCACCAAATGTAAAATAAAATAAATAAAATAAATAAATATTTTTGTAACCCAAGACTTGAATCACTCCAAACTTATTTAAGGTCACCTAGGTGCAAACTCAAACTGGCAAGAAAGCCAGATGAGATATTTCCGGAACAATACAATTTGTAGGACAGCCTGACCAGTCTGTCACTACAGAGTCCAAGAAAGCCAGATGAGATATTTCCGGAACAATACAATTTGTAGGAGAGCCTGACCAGTCTGTCACTACAGAGTCTAACCCTTCTTCTCTCTCTCTCTCTGTGTGTGTGTGTGTATATATATATATATATATATATATATATATATATATATATATATATATATATATATCCCCTCTCTCAGACTTCTACATTAATATTTATTTAGATCTCATCTTCTTGTTCAACCAATTTAGTAGTGAACATTTCCAGTCTTATTTGAATTGATGTCAAAATCATCTCCACCGCTGTAGTAAAAGTGGTGATGGCCAACATTCTTAAACAGTTTGTTTGTTTGTGTCTTTCGGCTTTTCCCGGTTAGGGGTCGCCACAGCGGAACTCCGGTCCGCTAATGATTGGTAGTGGATTTTTACGTACCTGGTTACCAGCCCTGATGCACAACCTTCAACGAAGGCATGCCCCATTCACGTATGCCTCCACACAGAAGATGCTCTAGCTGAGAATCGAACGGGACAACGTCTTGCTATGAGGCGACAATGCTACTGCAGCACCACCACCATGGACTGTATTTCTCAGTTGGCATGTGGGGAGGCAGGACTGCCAAAACTTTCTCCTGTTTTGTTAAGTCTTTAATCAGTACTACAGTATAATTTCCTCAACAATTTAGTTTATCATACCATACAAAACAAAACTAAAATAGCACATCAGCAGTCTCTAAGAAAAAAATAAACTATTTCATCAATTTAATAAAAATTATCTATACAGTAGGCAAAGGAGATGTCTTTCTTCTTAACTCACCATGAGATCTACTACCTACAGAGATAATATTTGAAGCAATTTAATGACCAGCCTATTCTGATTACAAAAAGAAGCATATTCCATAAATGTGGAAGACAATATATTATCTCCCACATTTTATATTGCTGATATTTATTTTTACTATTTATAAGTTTCCCCAAAATGGTATTACTCTCTTCAGTGGAGTATTCCAGGGGAAAAAATTACATAGAAATGGCCCAGAAACTACTCACAATGCCAGGCAAAGTTTAATTTGAAGTAACCTAGAACGCAACACAGGTTTATTCAACCCAATGATTTTTTTATTAATGGATCATTGTACATTTTCAAGTTCTTTAAGGAGGCTTGTTTGAAGACCACAAAATGCAGTAATAATTCAGTAACAGACTGGATCACTGATGTACAAAGTGGTACAATAGTTTCTCTAGAATAAATAGACACAACTTTAAGAATTAGCTGGTCAACAGAAAAAAACACTATTCTGATACCCTAACTCTGTATTGAACATCCATCTTGCAATGCTTGGTGGACGTGTGGCTACAACACAGTTTCAAAGGGTGAAATATACTCTGCTGTATGCATGTTTCACTGACAGAATTTACTGCAGACTATTTTAATCAAAGCCCCTGCTTGCTGACTGCAAGAGAATTCAAATATAAAATCATGTGGTGTACTTTTCTTTTTCAATTATTTGTAGTTCTGAAATGCAGAAATCAATGTAATGTGCATCAGTTTCTGCATACCGATTTGTAATATCATACTCAATTGGCTTGTTGCTCATTTATTCAAACTACAACAGGGGTTAGTGGTGCCCTGTACAGATGTAAATGCCTTGAAACTCAAATTTTCCCAAGATATCTGCCAGTGGAACCCTCCCAAAGTGGGCACACTGAGCGGCACTTCCACACTTAACATCCATAGCCTTCAACAGAACAAGTGCCTTTGTTAGTACTAGCACAAAAACTGGTCACACTAGCCCACTCCCGTCCATAATAGTACTTGTGGTAAAAACCTGCTATAATGGACGGGCAGTTTCCCATCATTTCACTGGCCAGCCTGACTGACACGGGCATCCTGGAGCAATGTAGTAATTGCCTCATGTATACTGACAACCATTTACACCCGAAACAAACAAATATCCTATGTGAGAGATGTAAATTACACAATGAAACTGGAATCAGTTCTCTCACGTAACAAAAAACAGACATGAAACAGATTGTCAGCACACACACTTCATCTCTCAAACAAAATGAGGTCAGGACACAAACCTACATACGGGGAGATGCTCACTGTGACAATGTAAGGTATTGCCAGCTATGCCAAGAGAAGTAGGGCAGCGAATGTGTAACATATGCCAGAACAGCTAGCTGGAATTTTGCAAAGAATTGTTTTGCAATTTGTATATCAAACCGATTTGTACAGATGCTTGTGAAAAATGTATTTGTAAAGCTGCTTGTGTTAAAAATGTACCAACAGTGTGCCCTGCTGGACAGAAAAAGAAATATTTACATATTATTTAACTGTTTAAATGTATGTTTTAACAGAGAATACTGGAAGAGAAGAGGTTAATCTCAATACACCTGACTTTGAAAAATAGTAAGAAATTAAATTACTTACTTTAGGTCATAATGATTGTATTTCACAGTTTTGAATGAAGCCAGGGATGTAATGTCTATAAGATGTATGGTTTATTAGCTTCTGTAGGAAGAGTGGAAGTGTTTATGGTTTTATGACTTTCAAAAGCTGTAGCAGATCATACCAAGCTCTATGTGTGTGCTATTGACACACAGCTGCAAAATCATGGCAGTTTCTAGCAATAGGTGGTTGCATGGGAACCAGAAGTCAGATGATCAGATGTATGTGATGTCATTCTGTAATTGATCACTAAAAATAATGTTTAATACCAGGTGAGACTGAAGTTTCACGCCACACTGTTTTTGTAACCTGACAAAGGCGATCTCTCAACTACTTCACCTTGCCTTGTTCTATTAAGTAACCAGGGAATAATAATTCTTTAGATCAGTCAGAAAAAGTATAGTGAGATTAGTTAAGTATTGTTTTTCTGTAACTGTGTGAACCTGTCCACCTGTGGTATTTTTATCATTTCCTGTTATTTATTGTAAAAAGATATTTAGTATTTTTATGTTCTTTTATTATTTATAATTAAATATATTTAAACTTTTCATTGTGGCTGGTCCTTTAGAGAATATTTTAATATTTGAGAGAACCTATATCTTTTTGGTGACACTGGGGCCACTCCTGGAAGCCTTACTGCGTTGGTCAAATTACCATTTGTATTAATATTAATTTCACTCAGTATAATTAGGTACTGTTGCAAGAATCTTAAGAGTAGTTGGCTTTGGGGTGTCTTGTGACAGTGTAACTACCTTGTAGTCATGGCAGAAAGGGGCATAGCTAGTAAATCTGTGCCAGTCTTTCCCAGGGGTGTGTGTGTGTGTGTGTGTGTGTGTGTGTGTGTGTGTGTGTGTGTGAAAATCAAATCTCAAAGTGTGCATATATCAGCTACTTGCAGCAGACATATGAAGCACTGACTTCACAGAGAGGGTGCCAGAGGACTTGGCTTGGACAATCAGCTGAAGACTCAGACCTACATCTGTGCCAGGGGGAGTCTTGCTGGGGAGGGAGACAGAGAATCCCAGATCCCGTACTAAGTGTGTTTCCTTTGTGATGTTTAGGGAAATTGTCCTTGATGCAGAAGCAGAGAGCTGCATCTGGAAATACTGAGTGCATCTATTTTTGTTTCAAGTGAACATCCATCTCCAATGTCAGTAGTGAGGATACAGGCTCCTTGATTGCAAGCCCAGAGTGGGGATGTTACATATTTTTTCGCTCACCCCTTTGAAGACTCAAGCTAGTTTTTCAAGTGAACATTGAGAAACATTGCTTGAGAGGAATGAGCCTGTCTGGGAATACATTAACCCATGCCCTGTCTTTAGAACCCATCTGCATTGGCATTGCTGAGCCCACTACATTGCTGTACTACTGTATCATGTGTGTAGCTGTAGGCTCCTCCATAGAGATAACTTGGCATTTTGCTGGCTGGCTCACTGTAGCCATAGATCCCCTTCAGAGGCCTCCTGCCTCCTAGAGCAAATGCTCAGCACCAGGGCCTCACTGTCATGGTAAGGTTTCATCATGTTAACATGGTACAATTTGCGGCCCTGCCTTCTGCCTAGCTGTTCTACCATGTAGTTAACATCATTGACCTTCCTTACCACTTTGAAGGGTCCCTCCCAAGCTGCCTGCAGCTTATTGTGGCTGACAGGAATGAGAACCATCACCTGCTGTCCCACAGCATACTCTCGGGCTCGAGCATTCCTGTCACACCAGACCCTTTCCTGCTGTTGGGATCCTCTGAGGTTCTCTTGGGCCAAGCACATGAGCTCCCTAAGCTTTATTCTGAGGTTTATGACATATGCCACAACAGACTCCTTGTGGGATTCACACTCTCCCACTCATCACAAAGCAGATCTAAAGGTCCCCCTCACCCTATGCCCATACAGCAACCTCTGTCAGTCAGTATTTCTCTTGGAAAACCTACCCTGCTGAAAATCTCTAACAAAGCATTTGCCACCTTTTGTACCTCAATGGAGGACAGAGCCAGTGCCCTCAGGGTACATAGTAGCATAATTTACTACCACCAAGATGTACTTCTTCCTTGTGAACTTGGGTTACTCAGAAGCCCCACAATATCCATAGCTACCTCTAAAATGGCTCATCAGTCACAGGCAAAGGCATCAAAGGAGCTTTGACCTTGTCTTTTTCCTTGCCTACACTTTGGCACTGCTCAGAGGTCCTACAGTATCCTGTTACATCTCTTACAATTCCAGGCCAGTAAAAGGTCTGCATAATAAATCTCTTGGTATGCTTTCTGCCAATATGACCTGCAAAAGGAATATCATGGCCTATGGCTAGAAATGCTAGACTGTAGGCTCTGGGCACTACCAACTGCTGTATTACCTCACCCTGTAGCCCTCCTTCAGGCGTCCACTCTCTGTACAGTAACCCTTTGTTCCAGTATGCAGACTCTCCTTTTCCTTGAGAAAGAGGCATCCCCTAGCTACCTCTCTCAAGCTTCTTTGTGTAGGGTCTCAGAGCTGAGCCTTTCTCAGCTCTATCTTTGTAACTCCTCCCAGCTCCCCTTCCACATGAAGTCTGGTATCCTTTGACAGTGGTCCCTTACTGTCAGCCTGGGTACTACCATGCACCTCTGCCCTTACAGTCACTCTGTCCAAGGGAACAGCAGTACCTACCAGCAGCTGTGGCTCACCTTCAGACTCACTGCTACAGGGTAGTTCCCTCCCTGAAAAAGCCACCTCACCAGCCCTGGCTTCAGGTGTGGGATCTGTCTGGGTGTCCCATAAGCTACCAGACCCACATGCCTGTCTCCAAGCCTGATTGCATGTAACTGGATGCACACAAGATACTGTATTATCAAAATCATTCCTTGTCAAGACATTTGCAAGGATATCCTCGAATATACCTACTTCCTTTTCCACCCTCCCAGGCAAGGTGAACCCTGTCCATATGCATTTGGAATGAGGTCCCTCCTAAGCCTTTAACTGGAGTGGACTGCCCAGGCAAGTACTCCTCATCTTTAACCACTCCGAGCTTCACAATGGTTATGTCAAAGGCTGTGTTTCTCTTAGCAGTGGCCTGTTTCCATCCACTAAGATAGGATATAACCTCTTGTGAAAGTTTGGTACCCTTGTTGTCTCCAGACAACTTACCACTGGCATACTGTAATTCCCACTTGCTGGCTCCCCCACCTTTTGTTCCCCACCTTGCCTCAGTGGACATCTCTATGATACATGGTCCTACTGGTTACATTTAAAACATTTAACCCTTGATCCTGTATATGTACATGAACTAGTGGCTTTCCCTGTTACTGGTGGACTTTGCATGGTTTAGTCTGCCCACCATAGGTTCCCTTATATCCATGTGCAGCATGGGGTATCCCCTTCTTGTGCAGTGGTGCCTTGCTTGCTAACTAGAGATCCCCCTTTTTCCCCATCTCAGTTGCAGAGTTACAGTCTTGGTCTGCCAACCAGATCCTCATATCCTCAGCCAAAGTGCTAAGGGCTTGGTTCCCACACCAAAAGGTCTGCCAGTCCTTCAGAAGTGATGACCTGACACCCATTCACCCACCTATGAAAATAAGTGCTTAACTTAGCAATATAATTAGACACATTTTTATCTGTCTTGTGTCCATGCTCACAAAACATTTTTCTGTAAGCTTCAGGTGTTAAAGCATTCAGGTAACCATTGCTTTACTCTGTCATAGTTTAAAAAAGTAATATCAGACAGTTTAGAAACATCAGTTACAGCTTTATTGTAGAATAAGGGGGTCAGGAACCATACCCAGAGCCCTTGGTCAACATTGTACTGTTTAAGTATTATTTCAAATATGTGAATAAAACTTTCAAAATTATCACCCTCTGTAAACTGTGGAAGAAAGTTACTGAACTTTATTGCTTCTGGGGTTCAGTTATTCCCTTCTCCATTACCTCCATGAGTCTAGCAAAGAGTCAGCATCTCCTTTGTATGTTGTCAGCATCTCCTTCGCATGTTGATGCTACTTCTCATTTTCTTCAGCATCTAAGCACTGCAGTCTCTCTGCTGATTCTACTTATTCCAAACATCTGACCTCCAGTTCAAGTCTCTTTAATGCCAGACAGATTTTTATCTTCTGAGGAAAAGGTGAACTGTCCTGTTTCTGATGTCTGTAAATACTCATCACCAGACTGGTTCTCCTCCTGGTTGCTGGTCTGAACTGCGACTAGGGTTGAAATAATTTCCTTTTTAGTCAGGTTGGCATGCACCAGTCCTTAGGCTTCACACAGCTTGGCCAACTGGCTCTTTGCCAGCTTGCCATAATCTTTTGCTGACATCTTTGCACCCTTTCCCTGACTAAACTAAACTAACAAAAAATAAATAAATAAATACAATTGTTATGAAATGAAACTCTGAATGTTTATCTTGTGGCTGCTGAGAGGACACACCTTTAGTGAGAACTGCCTACACGTTACAGAAGTTCAGTTAATATCCACACCACTGTTTACCAATGTGTAACGTCCCCACTCTGTGCTAGTAATCTAGGAGCCTGAATCCTCACCACTGACACTTGAGAAGGATGTTCACTTGGAACAAAAATTGATACACTAAGTTTTTCCAGATGCAGCTGTCTGCATCAAGCACAATTTCCCTTAAGAGCACACAGAGAACACACTCAGTCTGGAGTCTGGGTTTTTCTGTCTGTCTGTCTCCTCAGTAAGACTTCCCAGTGGCACAGCTGTACGGTTGAGTCTTCAGCTGAATGTCCAAGCCAAGTCCTCCAGCATCCTCTGTGTAACACTAATGCTTTGTGTCCCTGTTCCAAGTGGCTAACACGCACACACTTTGAGATTTGATTTTCTCACACACACACACACACACACACACACCTGGGAAGGGCTGGGACAGATTTACTAGGTATGCCCCATTCTGCCCTGACTATAAAGTAGTTACACTGCCACCAGACACCCCAAAGCCAACTACTCTAAGACGCTTACAAGGGTACTCAAATAATACACACACACACAGATCTCTAAGATCTGATGCAGCTTCTTATAGGTTCATAGGTGTTTACTAGGCTAATGACCACAAGGGCCTTTTAAAGCCTAGCCATGCATCCCAAATCTTTGACAAGTTCTGATACCCTTAAACATGGGCCTGGGAGATTAACCATTTTTTTCTTATCCTTATGTTTCTGGGCTTTCTCAGCCTTCTAGTCACTTCCATTTTCTATCTTGCTGCGTCCTTCAAAAATCAGAAACCCTGTGCTGGGTCCTGCTTGAGGGTCAAAGGGCAGATTACTTGGAGATTGTAGATTAACTGCTTGTGGCACCTACCCTGACCCCCACTGTCTGATGCAATAGATCCTCCCACCAATTTCCTTTACAGTTTAACATGGCCTGCATTTGTGCTTGCATTTGCTGACCCATCTAATCAGTGAAACACAAAAGAAAATTCACCATTAGACTGTGACTTTTTTTTTGTTTGTTTTGTTCCCACGAGCCTCAGACAGGCCTTGCCATGTGACTACCCACAAGCCTTGACTCACAGGCCCTTCCGTATGACTAATCACAGGCCATAGCTAACAGGCCTTTCCATGCGACTACCCACAGGCCCCTGGTCACAGGCCTTTCCATGAGACTACCCACAGGCCCCAGGTCACAGGCCTTGCAATGTGACTACCCAAAGTTCTTGCTTATAGGTCTTGCTGCATGAATATAACCAGGCCTCAGCTCACAGGCCCTGCTGCTTGACTGCTCACAGGCCTCAGCCAACAGGCCTTGCCATGTGACTAGCCCCAAGCCATGGTTCACAAAGACTACTCAGAGCATACAATGCAAATGTCCCTGATTTACAGGAACATCCCTGATTTTGAATAAAATTTCAGCTCTCTCTTAATCCCACCTAAAAATGAAATGATGAATTACACTTAACAAATAATAGCAATAAATTGGAGTTATAGACTTCTTTTATTTTAGAAAATGTATATGCATTTATGTTCTGTTATTTTGTCAATATCGCAAGTTAATAATACTAATATATGAAAAATGCCCCGATTGTCCCTGATTATTTTTGAATTTGTCCCAAGGCCTTAGCTCACAGGCCCTGCCATGTGGCTATCTGAAGGCCTCAGCTCACAGGACCTGCCATGGGACCAGGCCTTGCCATATCATACCCCAACTTGCTAGTCTTCCAAGTGATTCCTCACAGCCCCCAATTCCCTAGTCTTGTTATGTGATTCCTCACAGGCCCCATCCACAACCTTAGATATAGGCCTCAACTAGAACTACCATGATTTCTTTTTTTTTTGTTACTATTAATTAACTGATGGTTACTGTAACCTCATCATAAAATGTTTGCTAGTTTGTTACGAAAAACGATCGTAATTTGTTAAAAACATTTGCAGCTCATCTCTAACTCAGGCTTCCCTAGGCCTGTGTGCCTTAGTTGTTTCTCCCCTTAAATAAACCTTAAATCAATAATAAACCCTGCTTAAAGTACTAATTAAATCATTTTATGTTAAGTTTTACCTGATACTTTACAAATACAACCTTAATTACTAGACTGCTTGTAACGTAAAATGTAGGCCTTCAAAATTAAAATCCAATTTGAACAAACAAAATTAATTCAAATTACACCAACTTATCTTAAAAAACTGCCTACATGCCCTTAAGAACAATATCCTTAAACTTCAACACAAGTAACTAACCTGTTCTCAGATATATGGCATTAAAGCTCACACACCCAAGTCCCAGACAAAATAAAAAAGGCCCCTACCTTATTCATACAGATCACCCACTCTGTTCAAACACTGGGAAGCCAAAGATCAGTTGATCAAAGACTAACAAGCTGCCAAGGTAGAGATTCTGGAAGTTATAAAACCGTAAAACACTTCCATCTTCCCACAGGAGCTAATAAACCATGCTTCTTACAGAAATTGCATCTCTGGCTTCATTCAAAACTGTAAGACACAATCTTTATGGACTAAATTAAATAATTTAATTTCTTACCATTTTTCAAAGTCAGGTGTATTGAGATTAACTTTTTCTTTTCCAGTATCCTCTGTTAAAACATATCCATTTAAACAGTTACAATAATACACATATATTTCTTTTTCTGTCCAGCAGGGCATACTGTTGGTACGTTTTTAACACAAGCATCTTTACAAAAACATTTTTCAACACAAGCATCTGTACAAACCAGTTTGATATACAAATGACATATAATTCTTTACAAAATTACAGCTAGCTGTGCTGACATATGTTATACATGCACTGCCCCACTTCTCCTGGCATAGCTGGCAATACCTCACATCATCACACTCACTACCAAAACATCAGACATCACCCAAATTCAAACGACTTCCACACAGTCCTATGCAAATAGAATCCCCCTACACAAAATAAAGCATACACCAGTGTCTCAGCAAATAAGCCCCTAAGGCAAAACACCTCAAAATGTAATGCCTTGGTCATAGGCAACTCCATAGTGAGACACACTGATGTCCCCCTCACCAGGTTGGACAAGGACATGGTCATGGTCATTTGCCTGTCGGGTGCCAGGATCAGTCAAATCACACTTGCACTCACTCAACAAGCACTGTTATGGCTATGTCATAGTGCATGTTGGGGTGAACGACTTGAGATGTACCTCTCTGGACTATATGAAGAGAGACATGATGAACTCTCAGATTATGTGTACCAGGAAGTTATGACCCTAGCCCTAACCAACACTCTACCTTCACCCAGGATTATGCCACAATATAAACAACAAAATGATCAATTTCAATACTTGGCTTAGCTTGAGGTGTCAGTCCAGGGGGATCCAGTATCTGTCAGCCTGGAAAGACATGGTTGACAGACCATGCTGCTTTGCCAGAGATGGTCTGCACCTGTCTCGTCTAGGCTTTCTGATAATGACAAAGGTGCTTGCCTCCCCCCATAGTGCCTTTTTTAGGCAATTTCAAAACAACAAAATTTCTAACATAAATGTTCAATAAGCTGGTTGCATACGTGTGCACACCCTTAAACTAATATTTTGTTGAAGCACCTTTTGGTTTAATTACAGCATTTAATCTTCTTGGGTACACACTTGTCATCAATTAAAAAGACTCTGATTAACCCCAAATAAAGTTCAGCTGTCCTAGTAGGATTTTCCTGACATTTACTCAGTTGTCTGCTACAGCAAAAGCCATGGCTCCCAGACAACTTACAAAGCATCAAAGGGTTCTCACTGTTGAAAGGTATCAGTCAGGAGACAGGTACAAAAAATTTGCCACAGCAGTGAAGACAGCCATCAAAAAGTGGAGAAAATATGGGACAACAGTGACGTTGCAAAGAACTGGACATCCCTCCAAAACTGATGAAAAGACAAGACGAAAACTGGTCAGGGAGGCTGCCAAGAGACCTACAGCAACACTGAAGGAGCTGCGGGAATTTCTGGCAAGTAATGGTTGTGTACTACATGTGACAACAATCTCCCATATTCCTCATATGTCTGGGCTATGGGGTAGAGTTGCAAGATGGTTGCACAGAAAAAAATCCAGGCCCGGCTAAAATTTGCAAAACAATACATCAAGTCTCCCAAAAGTATGTGGGATAATGTGTTATGGTCTGATGAGACCAAGGTTGAACTTTTTGGCCACAATTCCAAAAGGTACGTTTGGCGCAAAAACAACACTTCGCATCATCAAAAGAACACCATCCCCACGGTGAAGCAGGGTGGTGGCAGTATCATGCTTTGGGGTTGTGGCAGTATCATGCTTTGGGGTTGCTTTTCCTCAGCTGGAACTGGGGCTTTAGTCAAGGTGGAGGGAATTATGAACAGCTCCAAATACCAGTCACTTTTATTGGCCCAAAACCTTCAGGCGTCTGCTAGAAAGCTGAAAATGACGAGGAATCTCACCTTTCAGCACGACAATGACCCCAAGCATACATCCAAATCAACAAAAGAATGGCTTCACCAGAAGAAAATTTAAGTTTTGGAATGGCCCAGCCACAGCCCAGACCTAAATCCAATAGAAAATCTGTGGGGTGACCTGAAGAGGGCTGTGCACAATAGATCCCCTCGAAATCTGACAGGTTTGGAGTGCCTTTGCAAGGAAGAGTGGGCAAACATTGCCAAGTCAAGATTTGCCATGCTGATAGACTCCAACCCAAGAAGACTGAATGCTGTAATTAAATCAAAAGGTGCTTCAACAAAGTATTAGCTTAAGGGTGTGCACACTTATGCAACCAGCTTATTGTACGTTTTTTATTTTTTTCCCCTAACAGATTTGTTTTTCAACTGAACTGTACAGGTCACATTAAAGGTGGGAAAAGTTTTGAAATGATTCATTGTGGTCTCGTTTTTTATATCACAAAAACCTGGCATTTTAACAGGGGTGTATAAACATTTTATATCCACTGTATGTTCCAAACCTCGCTATGAGAAAACAACCTAGACCTTTAATAGTAAAAATACAATCTTACCAGCAGAAGGAGTGGATTCTGTCAAAACTGTGGCAGAAGGACAAAGTACTAAAAGTGGGAGATGGCAGTGTGTTTGTGGAGAATGACTATTCATTGTACTCAGGCAGAAGAGGAATAAATGTATTCCATTATACAGGAAATGT
Source organism: Protopterus annectens (assembly GCF_019279795.1). Classification (NCBI taxonomy): domain Eukaryota; kingdom Metazoa; phylum Chordata; order Ceratodontiformes; family Protopteridae; genus Protopterus; species Protopterus annectens. The sequence goes on along the minus strand of NC_056725.1, from coordinate 699,517,752 downwards.
TGAGAAGCAGGTGTGAGATTCAAACTGCTGTACACAGTTATCTTTAAAATATTTTTCATTGGAGGAACAAAAACATTTGTTGATGAAGTACATGCTAAGGAACAAATACAAAAGTTGTGAAACAGAATGATATTCTACTTCTTTTTTTTTCTGGTAATAAGGACCACAGAGAGACTTTGCCACTGAAACCTTTCCAGTAATTCAAAGGAAAATGCTTAAGAGAGGGAAAAAAGCACAGGAGTTGATTAAAAGAATCAAGAGTGCATTGGAGATGAAGGAGAGGCAGGGTTTGGAAGATGGAGATGGAGAGACTGGGTTTGGAAGATGGTGATGAACAGGAACAAAATAAGAAAATCTGGAGATACTGGACTTTGCTAAACTTGTAGGGCACTCTAACGGATATGTCCTGCTTCATGTTATTAACCTTTGGAGACGAAAATTAGTAACTTGGAAACTGACAAATGTGGGTTTGCAAAGCAGTAATTATACTTGTAAAACAGGACAGAACAAGAAAATCTGGAAATATATGACTTGATTGGACTTTGTTAAACTTGCAGGGTCCCTAAAGCATATGCCCTATTTCATTTCATTAATGTTCTGAAAACTAATCAGGAGAGAGGCGGGGAAGAGAAGGGAGAGAGTTAACTGCAAGTAAAATACATTTTTGTTTTCTTAACAGCATTACTAAAGTGGAGCATGATATACTCTGCATATTAAAAAGTATTTTTTTCAGTTATTTTTTAAGTGTAAATGACTGGATTACGGCCATTAGCTTTATATAGTAACAAGTTTTAACAGAAAGCAAGTAAATGAAAAAGAATATTGATTATTATAAGGTCTTTTTTTAATAAACAGTCCTGTATCTGGTTCTCATGTAATTAGCAGACAATCTGATCAAGAGAAATGGCTTGGAGAAAATGTTTTTGGAAGCATTCAAGTGTTTTCCCAGCCAAGAGAGCTATAAAGATAAGGCAAAACAAGACAGCCCTTAACAAAATCACAGGCTCTAACATGTGTCTTAGCATGGATAATCTTTCTTTCTGTTTAGCTTGAATCTGTGTGTGGGGATGTCAGTTTGGAACTTTTGTTCCTATTATGAGGATAAAACTTCAATATTTGAAGATGTACATAGTTTTGTGTGTTACTACTAAGTTAGTAGGTTTGGGGGGTAGTGTGTGTGTGTGTGTGTGTGTGTGTGTGTGTGTGTGTGTGTGTGTGTGTGTGTGTGTGTGTGTGTGTACACAGACGCATTTTTGAGGGTTTTGAATAAAACAAAAAGTTCTGCAAGATGTGACCAGTATTACTGTTTTAAGCAGTTCTGGCACATTGAATGGTTCTGCTACAAAGACACTTCATAGGGAAAGTTGTATATGCATTTATTCATTTACGATCATAGTAGCAGTGGAAATTTTACATCACTGCTTTGAAATAATGAGGTTCATGAATAGGTGTGCATGTGTGTGTATATATATTACACACTTCATACTGTTAAAATGCTTGGTTATAAGATTTTTCAACTGAAGCAAATATTTACGAATGTTTTAAGTGATTTTAAACGTGATCACGCAAGCTCCAAAGGATTGGTTGGGTTATGCATTTAAATGTAGTTTGTGTATTGCTGTTAGAATGGTCTAAAGAAGCAGAGGTTACTCTGTGAAAGCGCTCACCTATTTCTGGTTAATAAAATAGTTTTTTGTCCACTCAAAATCGTTTAGCAGCCATGTCTGAAAGGGGCTTGTTCTCTCATATACAACGGAAGCATCTGCATTCCCTGATACAATTATAGGGATGATTAGAAGGATGAATGAAGGATCAGAGGTGAACATTAAAGATGGTGGGGTCCTCTCTGATAATCGCTGGTTGAGCAGAGGAACCAGGCAGGGGATGTCCTATCTCCCCTTTGTTATTTGCATTATATTTAGAAGCACTGGCAAAGAAAATAAGGGACTCAAAAATTCAAGGATATAATTGGTATGGTAGTAAAAAAGCTGGTTCTATTTGCAGATCATTATTTTATACCGGACAAAACCAGAACAGCTGTGGAACATATTGCGACAGTTTCAAACCTTTTCCGGATACAAAATTAATGAAGCTAAAACAAAAGTAACAGCAGTAAATTATGTACCCACATACAAATTGGTTCAGCATATTTAGGCAACATGATAAAAATTAAGCATTTAGGAATATGGATTAAAAATGATAACAGTGTGGCAGCTAAGGTTATATGGGAACAGACTAAATAAAAGGTAATACAAAAACTGAGAAAATTGAAGCTCTGTCATATGGATATCGATAGTAAGATACATGCAGTTAAAAATGTTTTTAGTCCCTTTAGTCTTATACACTGGTCAGGCATATTTTTATCAGCCAGAGAAGTTGTGGACAGCAATTAATAAAGAGCTGAAGGATTTTATCTGGGAGGGGAAGACAGCAAGAATTAAGTGGGATAAGCTTATTCTTAAAATAGAACAGGGAAGACTGGGATTACCCGAGATGAAGGGGTGTTTCAATGCAACAAAGTTAAGGCTCTTACACATAGCACAAGCAGAAAACTTTAACTGAAAGTGGAAAGAGATGATGATGAAACGGGGGGGGGGGCTCAAGTTACAGGGATAGAGACTAGGACTTTGGACATAGACCTTTAAGGAGAACAGCAATAACCATACAGAATATTATATTCATAAAATAGCAGGGGGGTTTCTAAGAAATAAGGCAAAACGGGAATGGAGAAAGGAGATTCTGCTGATAGTGATGACTGTGATTAGGGATACAGACCAAAGGCAAGAGGGGGCAAGAATATAATGGAGAAAACTGCCAAAGGTACCAAGGTATTGGGAACAAATAACTAGAGAGGGAACAGAATGGGAAGACACCAAGAACTTATCTGGACTGCAGGCTAGTGAAAGACCAGCACTAGTAGAGTGTTTAGTAGAATCTAGATCAGAAGTTGCCGTTAAAAAAAGGAATAATTAGTACAGAGTATACAATATTGCATGATAACTATAAGAATCAATCAGAGGAGGTTAGGAAAGATTGGGAACAGAGATTAGATAGAAAATTCACAAAGAAACAATGGGGGATACATATGTCTCCCAAATATGCAACAAAATGTAGAATATTTAAGATCTCTCCGTGGAAGTGTTTACATAGGTATTTTTATACCCCAAGCAGGCTTCAAAGAAATTTTCCTGAGGTAGACAGCAAATGTTGGAGGCATGATGGGGAAGAAAGAGGTAAGTGGGAACATATTTTCTGAAAGTGTAATGAGTTGGTAGACTTTAAAGATTCCATGTGCTGAGGGAGCAAATTGGAGTAACTAGGGAAATTACTTTTTTGAGCTATGATATATAATCGGAATTGCCTGGACATAGTAATGCCTTGCTGAGTCTAATTAATGATGGCTGCCAAAAAGCAATTACTAGAAAATGGAAATCAAAGTCTAAACCAACTATACTACAAGCAGCAATGACAGTAACAGAGATAAAACAACCGGAACTGGGATATTTAGAAAAGAGTATGAGCAAATTATATAGGAAAAAATGGAAAATGTAGGCTCAATACATGCAGAGGAGATACAAGGTTTAAAGAAAGCAAGATTTAAATGAGCTATGTAATGGTTGACTAACAATAACAGGATGTGTTAAAAGTGATGTATAATGTTTGCAGCTACAGTTGTGTCAGCACAGTTTAAAATGTATAATGTTTCTAATTTAGATTGTGCTGCTATGGTTTATTTTCATTTGTATAAATATAACATGACCTATATCATATGTGATAATTTAATAAAGATGTTTCTTGTTTAAAAAAAAAAAGAAAACAATGACTCCTGTGTAGAGGTGTACACAAATGCCCTGTATAAACACTTGAGCAACTGTATAGACTCAGCTGTATGAGCGGATTAAAACCAGGTCCTCCCGAAAAAAGCCACCATGGTGGACCTCAAGTATAAACAGGTTATACAACAAAAGGAAGAAAAAAGAAATTATGTACTCACCATAACGTTCCTTCTGAGTAGCTGTTCTTCATTTGTCTTTAACCTGTGGGTTCACGGATCTGTATCGGATCCGACTCGGCTGCATATCCCGCATCTGATCCAAACTCAAAACTCCTCCACTTACCCAAAATGTCCCTGTCTCCTTCCTTTAGATTGAGTTTGCTGCCCAATCAATTACTCATACCCGACCCAACAGGACCTTGTCACTACCAGAAAAAAGTTCTGAACAAAGAGAAGGACACAAGGGCACCTTAAAAGTGTCCACCTACTATACTAATATAGTCACCAAACAGCTCAGACATGGTCGGGGGAATAGTTGAAGACAAATGAAGAACAACTTCTCAGATGGAATGTTATGGTGAGTACATAGGTTGGTACTAGGCTATCAGCCCTAGGGCCTATACAAGCCTAGACATAACAATTCACTGGATATTTCTTCCCACAATATTTACTTCCCTGAACCCCTGTCTAGCAGGGTGACTGACACGATCCCTGGGGTGAATTTCCTATTCCCATCCAATCGTCAAGGTTCCTTTTGAAGAAGGCCAAGGAGGTGCTCTGCTTGACATGTATGGGCAGTCTACTCCAGAGTATGGGGAGTCAGGAACCTATCCCTCCAGCATGTTTTGTTCATTGTAATGACAAGGTTTAGATCCCTGGAGCGTGTGGCTCTGAGGGATTGGGATTTCTTTAAGTGGATCATGTCCAACAGCTCAGGGTTTGACATGGCCTTGTATGTTAAGCAGAGATTGCCTCTGAGTAGATGATATGCCACCGAGTATAGCTGGAGTTTTTTTTAGATAGTCAGCATATGGCAACTGCTTTAGGCCTGTGATTCTTTTAGTGAGGTATTTCTGCGGCCTTTCCAGCTGTTGCAGATGTCTTGTGAGGTACATACCAAACGGGGCGTTATACTCTATAATGGGTCTAATGAGGGATGAGTACAGTGGGACAATGACCTCCTTTTTTCTGGATGAAAAGCCCTTAGTGATGAGGTGTGCCACATAGAAGGATTTCCTGACTGTTGTGGCGATGTGGTTATCAAAGGTGAGACCACTGTCCACCTGTGTACCTAAGTCTCTCATCACACTTTCGATGTTTAGTGTACTGCCACCTATGTGGTAATTCATGGGTACATGTTTTTTTCCAAAGGGGATTACTCTACATTTCTTGGCATTAAGCTTGAGCCCATGGCTCTAGCACCAAGCATCTGTTTCTGTAAGGCCCTTTTGTAGAATATCCACATCATTTAGGGATTCAATAATGGCTCCCAGTTTGCAGTCATCTGCGAACTTTGTTAGACATAGTCCCTTAGTGTTGGCCTATACTTCAGAGAAGTAGATGCCAAACAAGAGTGGTCCCAGGACTAAACCCTGAGGAACTCCACTTGTCTGGAGCTGGATATGGAGTCGGCTACTTTTACAGTCTGGGTTCTGTCAGTAAGCCATTTGGCAACCCATTGAGTGATGTAGGGATTTATGCCCAGCTTAGTAAGTTTATCTATGATTCCAGAGTGGAGGATGGTGTCGAAGGCCTTGGCGAGGTGCAGATAGGCTGTGTGGACCGCCTTACCCTTGTCCACAGCTCTGGAGACTGATTTGAAGAAGTCTATCAGGTTCAGGAGACAAGATATGCCTTCATGAACCCAAACTGAGTGGGGTCCAGTGTTTGAAGGTTGCCAATGTCTTGTTTATAAGTTCCATGATAATGTGTTCCATGCCTTGCAGATCAGGCTCGTCAGACTGATGGGACGGTAGTTCCCGGGATCCAAGGTGAATCCCCCCCTTGTGGAGTGAGATAACTGCAGCTATGCGCCACTCAGTGGGCATGAAGCCTGAGGTGAGACTATAATTAAACATGACACTTAGGTGAGGTGCCAGTTCATTTTGTAGTTCATGTAGTACACAGCCAGGGATGTCATCTGGTCCCATGAATGCTGTATTTTTAGCTTTGGAGAGTGCGGTTTCTACCTGCGTGGTCATGATTACCGGAATTTGGCAATATTTTGGTATTGAGATGGTCCCTTTAGGGGGTGAGAGGGGGGTGAAGATGGTACTAAATCGATCTGCCAGGATATTGGCAATATCCTTGGGATCAGTATATTTAATGCCATTCTGTTGTAGCTCAGAGCAGATCTGAGCATTGTCATTTAGATTCTTGACATAACTATAGAATCCCTTGTGGTTGTCTTTGGAATCTTTGGCAATTTTATTTTCGTAACTAGCTTTTGACGATTTTATGAGGGATCTCAGCTTCTTACTGAGGCTGGTAAAGGAGTTTTTTGCATCCTGGGATTTTCCTCTTTTCTGCAACAGTTTCTTCCTTCTATTGTATAGTTACTTCTTTATCTGAAGTAGTTGTCTTCATTTGATCTTCAACCTGTGGGACAGAGTCCCCAGCTACTAAACACCTGGGAGGCCTTCACGGAAAGATATTCCAGAGCACAGCAGTGCCAAAGGATGCCCTGTTCCTGGATAAGGATGTCCAATCTATAATGTGAAATGAAGGTATGAGAGGACGACAAAATAGCTGCAGAACAAATATCGTCCAACGAAACTCTGGACCAAAAAGCCACAGAAGTGGCAATAGATCTGGTAGAATGTGCTTTAACCTGACCTGCCGGTGAAATTCCCCTGATAGAATATGCCCGAATGATACATTGGGAAATCCAACGGGCAATAGTAACTATGGAGATTGGTTTCCCTAAAAAGGGTTTGGAGTAAGAAATGAAAAGCTGGTCAGACTTGAGAAATGCTTTTGTCCTGTGTAAATAGAAATGTAACTGTCTGTGTACATCCAACAAGTGAAATTTATACTCTCCCTTATTTTGAAAATTTGGAAAGACCACCAGGAGATTAATCATCTGATTAATGTTGGACTCTGAAGCTACTTTGGGAAGAAAAGACTGGTTAGTGCGCATAGACAACCTGTCTTTATGAAAAATCATATAAGGGACTTTGAATGATAGGGTTTGAAGTTCCCACACTCTCCTGGCAGAAGTAATGGCAACTAAGAATGTTGTCTACCAGGACAGAAACTGCAGATCCACTGAAGCTGCAGGTTCAAAGGGCGGGGAGGGGTGACACTAATGCCTGAAGCACTAAATTAAGATCCCACGGTGGCATAGGATTCTTCACCGGGAGTCTCAGAAGAAAGGTACCTTTAAGGAAAGTCTTGCAAAGCTTTAAAGATGCCATATTCTCCCCCACATGAAAATTAAAATTGCAGCCAGTTGAACTTTGACTGTGGATGAACTGGCACGTTGTTGAAAAATCCCTGAAAAGAATTCCAATACTGCAGAAACTGGAGGAGTAAAGGGATCCAATGCATGCTGTGAAGCCCATACAGAAAAACATTTCCCCTTGCTATAGTATACTTTCCTAGTAGAGGATGTCTGAGCTGCCACCAGAATTCGTTTGACGGGAAAAGATAAACTGGAAGTCATGATAATCATGGGAACTGGAGCAACAAATCAGTGAACTTTAGACTGTCCAGGCCTGAATGGGGAATCCCTGAGGGATGCGAAATGAGATTGGGAACTAGATCCAATGTCCATGGTGGAGCCACTAGTTGAGACCACAGAGAGGGAAACCAGACTTGGCAAGGCCAGAATGGGGCAATGAGGATCATGAAGCTCCCCAGCCTGCGAGCTTTCTGAAGAAATTTTGGTATCAAGGGTAGAGGAGGATAAGCATACAGAAGACTGGGAGGCCAAGCATAAGTCAGAGCATCTCTGGGGGCTTCTCCCTGAGGGGGATTCAGAGTGAAGAACTCGCTGCATTTCGCATTGGAAGGAGAGGCGAATAGATCACAGCAAGGCTGATGCCACTTGTGAAAGATCTGTTCTGCTAATGAAGGATTCAGAGACCACTCGTAAGGCATCAGGACTGATCTGCTGAGCCTGTCCGCTAGAATGCTGGACCGTCCCGGAATGTGCGTTGCCACCAGAAAACAGCCAGTGGAGATCGTCCATTCTCACACTCTCATGGCTTCACGACAAAGGGGATAAGATCAGGTTCCTCCCTGTTTGTTGATGTACCAGACTACTGACATACTGTCTTGTCTGTATAGCAATCATTCCTGAGGGAAGATGGGCAAGAACAGCCTGCAACGTAAGAAGCATCATCCTCATCTCCATGACGTTGATATGCAAACTGGTCCTGTAGGATTGCCATGAACTGTCCTTCCCAAGCAATGGCCCCACCACCACCCCAAGCTGGGAGGCGTCTACAGTAACCATGGCCTTGGGAAATGATGGGAGAAAAAGACGCCCCTGGACCAGATTCAGGGAATGAATCCACCACCAAAGAGAGTCCCTGCACACTCGAGAGATTTGAACAGGGTGAGACAATGGGAGATCTAACAAGAAATCATTGTATGGAAAGAGTCCACTGAAGGATTCGCATGTGAAGGCACGCCAAGGGTAAAAGATTTATCGTGGCCACCATGGATCCCAATGCCCACAGCACCACTTCTGCGTTCAGAGAGCGAGTTTGGATAACGTAAAGAACATGTAGCTTCAGACTGTGTAACCTGTCTGGAGTAAGGAAAACTCTTTTATGAATTGTATCTAACCGAGCCCCAAGGAAGTCTGAGGTTTGAACTGGGGCCAGAGATGGTTTGCTGAGATTGATGGTGATGCCTAACCTCTGGGCTAGTAGCAGAAAGGAATCCCTCGCTGACAAAGTTTATGCCTGGAAGAGGCAGCGAGGAGCCAATCGTCCAGGTAGGAAAATACCTGAATGCCTTGGAGTCTCAGGTGAGCCGCTACTATTGACATCACTTTGGTAAACAGCTTGGGGCTGTGGTGAGACCAAAGGGGAGCTCTTTGAACTGATAATGACTGACTACTAGCCGGATGTGGAGGGACCTCCGAGAGTGTCTGTCCATGCTGATATGATAGTACACATCCTGGAGGTTGATCGAACACATCCAATCATTCTCCTTCAGGAAGGGCAGAACAGACTGAAGGGTGACCATCTGGAATTTCGTCTTGGCTACTGACAGGTTCAAGGTGGATAGATCCAGAATTCATCTTAGGTTCCCTGTCTTCTTTGGTACTAAAAAGAACCTGGAATAAATGCCTAATCCAGACTGGTCGTGGGGGACATGTTGGATGACCAATTTTTCTAGCAGCTTTGCTATTTCCAGTGCTGCATCCTTCCTGTGCGTAGGTGGAACGTCCAGGAGGTGTTTTGGTGTAGAGGTGGCGCGAGGAATGGGATTGAATAACCTCTGGATATAATTTGCAACACCCAAGCATCTGTTGTGATGGACTCCCACTCAGATAGGTGTAGCGATAACCGGCCCCCGACTGCCTCCAGAGACGAGCCACTGAGCAACCCTTCAGGGCTGCTGCACTGGTCCATCTGAGAAAGGTTCTCAAGACCTGTAATTTCTTGGACTCCCCTCTGCTCTAGGGTGACATCTCGTATCAACCTCCACCCCTGGGGGAAGGAAAGTCCTGAGTGACTTGTGGAAAAGTCGGAGATTTCTGGAACCACATCTTCTTAGTCCCTTGCTGATTCCTAGAAAAGGATCACTGAGGGGCAGAGAAGCAGATCCTGACAGCAAAGAGAATCTCCCATCCTTCTCACTCTGAACTAACGTCTCATGTACTGACTTCCCAAACAGGGAGAAACCATTTTGTGGGGCATTGGTGAATGACATCTTAAAGGTTCCGATAACCGACAGAGCCAGAGGCAGGCGTGTCACCTGATGGCAACGCCTGTACCAGCTGCTCTAGCAGCTCCCTCAGTAGCATGGGAGAGGAGACGCATAGAAGTATTCACGACTGACTTTAGAGTAGCCATACGAGCAGAAAACAACTTCTTGTCCTCCGTCGACTCAGCAATCTCCTTCACTACACCCGCTTCCCGAAGAGGTCCATCGCCCTTGACTATCGGTCCAGAGGATGAACCATAGAGCTCTCCTGCACGAGCTCTTTCCTAGTGGCAGCTGCCACCACCGTAGCACTAACCGGGGACCCCAGTGTGACCTATCTGAAGGGGGGGGGGGTCAAAACTTTATCCAGGTGTTTGGAGATGGGCTCCACCGTGTCCGGTTCCTTCCACACCCGAGATGTTATCAGGTCCACTAAAGGATCTGTGGGAGAGGACACCCAGGAAGTAGGGTCCTATGCCAAATGCCTCAAGGAACACAGAGTCGTCTGAGGTTGGTTTCTGGGCAGACCACCCCCTCACTGGCAGAGGAATTCCATGATGTCTCCAAAAGAGACCTCCTTGGGGGGTGACCGAGGGGAACCTTCCCCTTCCTCCAAATCAGTGTCTTCAGTGAGAGACTCCGGTGGGGAGTTTAAGTGCCTCCTCTTGCACGTACGTTTACAAGAGACCTCCTCAGTAGGGATCTCTGGGGAGGACTCGTGAACGTCTTGCTGCTCCTAAGCGGAAGCTTCCTGAGGCATAGTGGAAGCAGACTGTCCCTGAGATGGCAGGATGGCTGGAACTGTACCCGAAACAGAAAGAGTTGGGGTGGAGTCAGAGGATAAGATGGTCAAGGGTTTCGATGAAATCGAGAGAACCCTCTCCACCACATCGAAAGCCAAAGGGGAACGGACATCCTGAGAGAGGCCGATAGGACCCATCAACGTCTGACCCAAAGGGGGAGCCAGTGCCGAGCCTTCAAGCTCCAGGATAGTTGAGAGGAAGGCTGCACTCCGGTACACTCAGAGCCGACACCAACCCTTGGATCCAACGCCAAGGCTACAGCTCGGAGAGCTTGTCAGATCCAACCCAGTTAGATCCAACCTGCTCAAAATCATAGCCGCCATAGAGATAGAAGGTACCGTTGGCACCCACCTCTCGACCCCGAGAGTCCTCTGATCCAAGGGTTCTGAAACCGAAGGTCGGATCATAGAAGGAGTAATCGGGGTGAAAAAGGGCTGCGTGCTCCCTGCTCCAGAGGGAGAGGGGGCAGGTAAGACTCCCATCTGAATCTGGGTGCGGATAAATTTCTGCATCATCCTGTCCATCTCCGCTTCACTAAGGCTCTGGGTGGAGCAGGAGGAAGAGGCGACCTACACCAGCCTGGGAGGGTGGTGAGGAAAAGCCTGCATCGGCCACCGGATCCAGGGCTCCTCTGGCTCTGGGAAGAACGGAGCTGGGGAGACTCCAATCTTACAGTCGACCTAGATTTAGGTGGAGGGCCAGTCGGAGCTGAACGATCTGGAGATCGCTTTCTCAGCTGACTTATCCCCATCCCTGGGCCTCTTAGAGGGAGTTTGAGTCCCAGAGGCAGGGGAGGATGTAGAAGCAGAAGCTGGGGGCACAGGGACTTGAGTCCTGGAAAAGGGAAGAAGGCCCTTAAGTATTAACTTATCCCTCCTGTCCTTCAGTGCCCAGGGATTAAACCCTGCACAGATGGAGCAGGAGGTCTGAAGGTGGGCCACCCCCAGACACACTACTCACAGAGTGTGACCATTGGCTAGCTAGGGAAAGCTTTTGGCCACACTCTGTACACTTTCTGAACCCTGGCTTGGGAGTGTCCAACATTTCCCCAAAGCAGGCCCAGCACACACACATGCACTCAAACACACATACTAACAGAAGAGAGATAGAAAGAGAAAAGAGTTTTTGTTTTTAACCAGCGACCATGCGAAAGGGGAGGTAGAATGAAGACAGAGAGATATTAACTAGAGACAGAGAGAGTTAACCCCAAAAACAACACTTACCACACTTACAATGCAGAGAACTCAGACCACGATGCAGACTTTACAGGCGTCAAAACGAGATCTGAATGGAGGAAGGAGACAGGGGCATTATAGGTAAAGGGAGGAGCTTTGAGCTCAGATAAAATGCTGGATATGTGGCTGAGTCGGATCCAATATGGATCCGTGAACCCACAGGATAAAGATCAAATGAAGACAACTACTTCTGATCTGATATCTAAGAACAAGAGGGAACTGACTCAGCAGAGGAAGAATTCCCTCCATGGCTTGAAAAAGCAAATCAGCAATGTTGTAAGGTTCTCTAAAGTTAATTACAAAGCTAAAATAGCATTCCTAGCTAAGGATAATCATAAGGCATTCTTTAACTATGCCCTGAATCTAAAAGGGAATGCCCAGCTATGTGCCAAACTGGTATTAGTTCATACCACTCATACTATACTGGAGAAAACTGCCATCCTGCTAGCTGACAGATTTGGCACAGACTTCATCCCCCTTGTCCCCATCAGCTACACCTCAATGCATATCTGACACCAGTCCTCTGCCTAGTACCTCTAGAGATCAGGTCATACCTGCGCTTCCCAAGGCCAAAAACACATCCCCAGTGGGAGCAGATAACATCCCAGGTTGCTTATTAAGCAATATAAAACAGGACCTAGCAGACCTTTTGGCATTCTGTTTAACCACAGCCTGAGAACTGGCTTTGTTCCAACAGAGTGGAGAATACCAAAAGTAATCCCCTTGCACAGGTGTGGGGGGGTCATCAGCAGACACGCAGTCACATCCACATGTTAAATATGTTATTTACTGCAGGGGATTAGCCCCTGGACTTGTAGCTCCCTGCTTGATGTCCTCTATTCCTCCAGGACTGCTATTTTCTTTTCCTCTCGAACTGCCTGCATTGGCTATAATGCTTATGCTTTGTCTACTTTCTGTAACAACTAAGCCTAACAGAAAGATTTCCAAGAGAAGAAGGGTATGGTGGGGTGGGGGTGGGGAGCTGTTAAAAGAATTACACAGTCTTGTCATTCTTCCTATAGGTGCCCCAAACACGTTAAATTTATCTAAGGGACAGTGGAAAACTGGCACTTAAAATGACTGGGGAAGAGCTGTATGCATAATCCGGCATGCCATATAAAAGACTGCCACTGTGCATCAACCTTGTTATACCCACATTTGATTACACTTTTCCTCCATGTTTCCTACCTTGGCAGCTACACTATCCAGAATCATGTCTTTTATTCCCCTTACTAGATTGTGATCCAGTCCTAATGACACCCAACTGGTCTTACTGTGACTCTCACAGGTTCATAGGTATGTACTAGGCTATTGGCCCAAGGGCCTATGTAAGTCTAGCCAACAAGGTTCCCTGGCTTTCACCACCCAAGAAAATTATTTTCCTGTGCCCCTGTCGAGCAGAGCCACAGAGGTGATCCCCGGGGTGAATTTCCTACTTCCCATCCAATCATCAAGATTTTTCTTGAAAAGTGCCAATGAGGAGCTTTGTTTGATATAAACGGGTAGCTTGTTCCAGAGTATGGGAAGTCTCTGGGACAGGAATCTATCCATCCAGCATTTTCTGTTTATTGTGGTGACAAGGTTTAGGTCCCTAGGGCGTGTAGCTCGGAGGGACTGGGATTTCTTTAGGTGGTGCATGTCCAACAGATCTGGGTTTGACATAGCTTTGTATGTTAGGCACCTCGGAGTAGGCGATATGCTATGGAGTAAAGCTGAAGTTTTTTGAGACGGTCAGCATAGGGCATCTGTTTGAGACCAGTAATCCTCTTTGTGAGGTACTTCTGTGGCCTTTCCAGCTGGTGCAGATGTCTTCTGAGGTACATTCCAAAAGGGGCGTCGTACTCTATAATGGGACTAATGAGTGAAGAGTAGAAGGGAACAATGACCTCTTTTTTCCTGGATGAGAACCCTTTTGTGATGAGGTGTGCCACATAGAAGGATTTCCTGACCACTGTGGCAATGTGATTATCAAAGGAGAGACTACTGTCTACCTGGGTCCCAAGGTCTCTTATCACACTTGTGGTATTACGTAGACTTCCCTCTATGTGGTAGTTCATGGGTACAGAGTTTTTATTGAAGGGGATGACAATGCACTTTATGGTATTGAGCTTGAGGCCATGGCTCTGACACCAGGCATCTGTCTTAGTGAGGCCCTTCTGTAGGATGTCCACATCGTTTGGGGACTCTATTATGGCTCCTAGTTTCCAGTCATCTGCGAACTTCGTTAGCCAGAGACCTTCTGCGTTGGCCTCTACTTCAGAGAAGTAGATACCAAACAGGAGAGGACCCAGGACTGAACCCTGTGGCACTCCACTTGTCACTGGTTTGAAGTCGGATTTGGAGTCTGCAACTTTTACAGTGTGGGTTCTGTCAGTGAGCCAGTTGGCAACCCATCTTGTGACATAGGAATTTCTACTTAGTTTAGTGAGTTTATGTATAATTCCAGAATGGGGGATGGCGTTGAAAGCCTTGGGGAGGTCAAGATAGGCTGCGTGAACCACCTTACCCTCGTCTACGTCTTTGGTGACTGCTTCAAAGAAATCAATCAGGTTTAGGAGACATGATCTGCTTTTCAGAAACCTGAACTGGGTGGGGTCTCCTTTGTGTTCCATGTCATTTGCCTCAGCACCTACATGCTGTGGTTTGTCTGTGTTTTGTGTTTATCTACATCTCTATGTCCTCCCTCCTGCTCACACCTTCCCCAACTAAAAAAGGGAAAATAGGAATCTGTCACACACACACACACACACACACACACACACACACACACACACACACACACACACACACACACACACACACACATATCAAAATAAAAAAAAAAAACACCCCTGCTTCCCCACCCCCATCCCATTCTTTCCTTCCTCCTATGTGTGTTAATTTACTTGTTGTTCCTCCTTTCTGACTGCTTTACAAACCCATTTCCTTCTGATTTACATTGGTCAATTGGTAAGGACTTTGCTGTGAAGCCCTTATTAATGCTCTCAGCTGTTCTCATAGTGGCTTGCCATTGTATGCATGAATGCGCATCACTGGTAGTATGTTACATGCACATTACTGGGCTCCTTAGGTCACATGACTGTCATTACACAATGTCAGAGAATGCGACCTGTAGGTTTTTTACCAGAGCATTTCTTAATTAGCTTAGCTCCAGTGTGCAAAGTGAATGGCTCGTATTACACTGCCAAACAGGTTTGGACCACACTGTTATTTTGCCATTACACAGCTGTGTAAGTGATGCCTCTGAACCTCAGCAAACATGTTCTAACTGATCATGTGCCAACAGACATGTCTGTGATGTTAGCAAATAATTTACTACTATATATATTCCTTCTCCACACAGTTTCATCCATATTAAATGATAGCCTGGTCTCCTTTTCAGTGCAAGGAATTGCAAGTAACAAACTATATGTGTGAGAAATATTTTACGTATCTGATCACCAAATAAGCCCACATGACAACTGTGTCCTTTTCTTGGGGGTGAGTTGGCAACAATGTTTTAGTTAAGTGACTTGTTAATGTCACACAGAAGGCAAATGGAAAGAATCAAACCCCATATCCTTGGCTGAAGCAGCAGCTCATTAACAACTCAGCCCCTGCACTAACCGTGGGAACTGTGCTTACATACTGCTATACAAACATAAGTTTGTTTGTCAGTAAGTCATGTATTTACTTTACAGTCTGAAAACACAAAATTCATTGCATATCTTTACATGAAGAAAAAAATAAAAAGTGCATATGCTCTACGTAGTATCTATCTACCAAGGTAATGAATAATGATTTTAGAGTTCCTGCTTTACTTTCAAAATGCCACTTAACAGAAAGTTAGGCACAACTTACAGTTGATTCACTTTCCTGCTCTGTGCGGGGATTGTCTAAAATTATAAGTTTCTTCAAGTCATCTTCAATACTTGATTTGTAGTTTTTTCTTGGATATCTCAAGTCTCGAAGAGAAGCCCTCAGTCTGGGCTCACCAAAGATGTTCTTGGAAGTCATGTCTATTTGTCTGTAATAAATAAAGTTACAAGAATAATGGAAATTCTGAACAAACCATTTGTTTCTCTACTACAACGTTAAATGTAATGCTGAAATAAAGTTCATTTTTTGTTAAATATTTTGCTTCCAGTGGTTCTTATTCTTTTTTGTAAAACATGTCTGCATGAATTCAAAACTGACAGCTTGACTTGTCGATGCCATTGTCACTGTATGCATCACACACTTTCATTTACCTATTTTTTTCTGCTCTACAGAGGATCTTGCCCAGTGGATCCTTACCTGCACCCAGTTCATCCACTCATTCTGCAGGGTGGATCGGAGGATTACTATGCGATATGAGAGCTCTATAGCCCATTTATTTTCTGCCTGAGTGGTTCTATACTGGTACAAATTCCCTAGTGATGACAACTAGTTGGTACGGAGTGGGCCAGCTTACTAGTCCTACAGAATGTCACACCCAAATCCAGTGAAGTGTCCCCTCTTGGCAGATCTCCGGCTGCACTGCATGTGCACGTGTATTAGGGCAGCACGTTTTCCAAGCATGTGAGCCACAGGAGCAACACCCAGGGCTCCTGATAGGTGTCTTCCAAGAGGGCAGCCACAGTTTTCCACCCCCGCCCCCAGATAGATAAGCCAGCAGGAGTCACTCACTCCCATCGTCCCATGCCAGTTGTCTGAGCTTATAGTCAACGCAGAACATCTGTCTCCTAAACTGCAGCCAAGGCTTTATCGGTCTAGACCACCAGAGCAGACAAAGTATTCTGCTGTTAATCAAATATTGTTGTTGAAACAAGTGTCTACTTATCATCATTTGTGTCAATTCTGGTAAGATACTTAGTTATGCAGCAGCATAAGACAGACAAAAAAGATGTTATAAAATGAAACTGCAGCAGCTGGAAAACAACAGACCGTATTAGTCAGGAAAATGTGAATCTTGTTTTATAGAACTCCCATAAGTACAAAGCAACGTTCTATATTTCCCATTATTTTACTTCTCACAAAATACTTCTTGAGGATTAGCATCTAATAGTACCTAAGGCACCAGTAGTGTCAGCTTCTGTCAGGACAGATTATGACAGCATAAGTCTTCAAAAGTGGTTGAATTGAAAACATTTTTGCCCAAATCTTCTGCATCAAGGGAACAGCCTTCACGACCTTAAAATTTATATAACTGAAGCAGGAAAACTGGTTCTTCTTTTAAAAGAAGTGTGGGTGCTTTGTCCCATTAAACTTTTTTGTTACCTTTTGTGTAAATCGGTTAAGTGCTACTTTGACAAACTGTGCAGGAAGAACTAGTAGTTTTCCAACAACAAACAACAGTGAGAGTTGAATTATAACTAAGACTATGCTCAAAAGACTGATGCTTTTGAACTGTAGTGCTGGAGAAAACGTTGGACAGTTCCAGCAACTGCAAGAAAATAAAATTAGTTAATACTTAAAGAAATAACTTACTTTGATTAAGATACATTTATCAGTACTTTAAATCCAATCAATTAGCAACTACTTAAACAACTTTCACTACATGAACCTGTATCTTCTATAACAGCACTTTCCTATGTATACTAAACAACCGTGTCCCTGTTAGAAATAAGAGAGTTAAATTCAGTCTGATTCCTTGGTTAACAAAACAAGCAAAGTGCCTTACGACAAATAGAGAAAGAGCCTGGTTTCACTGGAAACAAAACAAAAACTACTCCCGTCTCCATATTTACAGACAGTTTAGAAATCCTGCCAAAAATAAGAACAAAACAGATAAAAGATCTTACTACACCAGTCAACAAAATACATGTCATAGTAATCCTAAAATATTCTGGTCATCAATAAACAAACTCATTTATCGTGGATGTACAATCCATCCAAGTTCACAGAAAGTATTGCTAGACAGTTCATTGCTTTCTTTATTCAAACAGTTGTCTCATTTTTAAAAGACACAGCAACTACATTTACAATTATACAAGAGACTGTTCAACAACCTAATATAATATCTCTCAAACCTACACACACCTCATTCATGAAAAAGCTTCTCCACAAAATTAAATGCACCATTTTAACCCCTGATAACCTTCCTCCTGTATATATTAAACTAAAAGCATATGCAGTAGCCTACCCAATAAACATTCTGAACAACCACTCCAACAAGGAGAGCTATGTCCCTCTGCTCTGGAACAAATCCTACATTTTGCCACTTCACAAAGGTGGGCACTCTACAGACTACACTGACTACTGCCCCATTGCTATCTTGTCCATCCTAGCCAGAAACCTAACGGAAATGCATCCATTACCAACTACTAAAATAAATACTGGAAAATAATTTACTTTGTCCGCCCTAACATGACTTCTACCCACATTACAGCACTAAGACTACAATCTTCAATTTCTGTGCTCACATTAACCAGCACTGCAACAGCGACAAACTAGTATCAGCAGTACCCCCTGAGCTGTCCAGCACCTTAGGTATGGCGTACCATTCTAAACTTCTTAACATACTCCTCACCTTGGACTAGACAGTCCATCCCTGCCATGGTTCTCCAGTTACTTATCTGACAGACACCAAGTGGTCAAATGGACTACTGACATGTCCTCTTACTTTCTTGCTCACAAGGCTCCCCCCCTAGGACCAGTCTTATTTAATATTTTCATTAATAATCTACACAAATCAATCAAAAATGCCTCTATAGTGCAGCATGCAAATGATTCAACACTCATCTGTTCACCTAAAACTATCGAAAAGTTACACTAGCACAGAAATCCCTCCTCACTATACAGGCTCAGCTCTATAACTTCCAGCTTCTACTGAACCCCCTAAAACAAACCACCACTTTATCCCTAAAACATTCCAAGAATACAAACCCAGGTTCACTATAACCTCTTCCAATAACACAACAAATTAAACTTTTTAACAGTCTAAGCAGTTAGGAGTAGTAATTGAACAAAATATGAAAATTTGATCTCAGTATTAAATTAAATTATATTAATTATATTAAATTAAATATATCAAATTACTCCTCCACCCCCCCAATAAATCCAAATCCACACCTCCTACTTTCATTATCACCTCCAAAAACAGGACCACAATCTCCCCCTCCCCTCACACTAAGCTGCTCGGGGTTGAAATAGATAACAATCTAAACTTTAATGTCCATATCTCACAAACCATCACAAATGTACATAAGAAACTAGGAACCCTATACAAACACAAACCATTCCTATTGGACCAAGCTAGAATCTACTTAGCCCAAACCCACCTCCTGTCTACCCTAATGTATGCATCACCAATCCTAATTCATATCAGGAAAACAGACCTAAACAAACTAGAATCATGTTACAATAAAATTGCAAAATTCGCTAACAACTCCACTTTTAGAAGTCATCGCTTTCTTGCCCTGAAGCAACTACAATGGTTAGAACTCCCTCAGCTAATTAGCTATTACCAATTAGTCCTCACCTTCAACACAAGGAACCCTCAGAAAACCCCAGCCCTAAACCAACTTCTGAACCAATATTCTGCAAATCGCCCTCTACGCTCATCCAACAAAACCCTGCTCTGCATAACATGCATAGTAATGCAGGTGCCCTAAGGCGAGCTCAGGGAGGACAGAAACCTCCCGTGGAGCAGGAGGGCAAAAGCTCGTTTGATCTTGATTTTCAGTATGAATACAGACTGTCTAAGCAGGGCCTCACGATCCTTCTGGCTTTTTGGATTTTAAGCAGGAGGTGTCAGAAAAGTTACCACAGGGATAACTGGCTTGTGGCGGGCAAGCATTCATAGCAACGTCGCTTTTTGATCCTTCGATCCCTCTTCCTATCATTCTGAAGCAGAATTCACCAAGTGTTGGATTATTCACCCACTAATAACCAAAGCCAATAACACTGCAGGGAAATGTCTGTTCTCCCACACCATTACTAGGGAATGGAATAACCTCCCCCAAATATCTCCTCTGCACCATCCATCTCACTTTTCAAGACATCACTAAAGTCACATCTCTTGCAATCATGGCTCTGTCCTTGTATCACATAAAATCTTTTCTGCTCTCCTCCCAACTTGCCACACCTCATCTCCTCACTGCTTACCTCAGCTATTCTGTACTACTCAAATACTCCCCATCAGGAAAGTACAGTTGTGTACTTTACCATAAATGTAGATGTTCAAGTGTATTCACTGTTGCAGTCATCACATTTGGGTTACCTGCTTGAAGTAGCCCTCAGACGGCCTGATTATGAAAGTCTTGGGTCCTGCGTCGGTTGCTGTCTCATCTTCCATGACGTCAGGTAATCAGGGGTATAAAGCATGCAGCTGAAGCCATTACATCAGTTTTTCTTGCCCCAGATGTCAGGTGCCCCCACAATAGGAAGCAATTATATACAAAGTTACACCTCCAATAAAAAGTCAAATACACCAAAAAGCTTTAAGCATAGTAAACAAGAAGTACAGTCAATAGAAGTCAGGGGGCTGGAGGGAGGGTAACGAGGACTGCAACAGTGAATACACTCGAACATCTACATTTATGGTAAGTGTACACAACTGTACTATGTTCTTCGTGTTTCACTGTTGCAGTCATCACATTTGGGTAGATTCCCAAAGCTAAGGATGGGAGGAGGTAATTAGATAGCATTAGGACCAGCTATAAGGCCCTGCAAGACTGCAGTGGCAAAGCCAGCTCTGGATTTTGAAAAAATTGGCAAGTGGTAATGCTTGGTGAAGGTATGTACAGAACTCCAGGTAGCAGCTTCTAGGATGTCCCAGGTAGGGACATCTCTGAGGAAAGGCTGTATAGGTAGATGCAGCCCTGGTTGAATGTGGTCTTATCCCTGTGGAGTAGGTTTTCAATGGTGCTTATAGCAGAAATAAATGCAGTGGCCTATCCACTTAGAAATGGTTTGCTTTGAAATGGCCTTCCCCTCTGTCTCTGCAGCAAATGCAATCAGCATCTTTTAAGATTTCCTGAGAGGTTTAGTCCTGTCCAAGTAAAATCTAAGTTGTCTGTGCACTTCCAAGGAATGCAGTATTCGTTCCCATTTGTTCTGTGAATTAAAAAAGAAGGCTGGCAAATGAATGGACTGATTAAGGGCCATACTGGATACCACCTTGGGCATGAAGGAGAGATTAGTCCTGAGGGACACCCTGTCCGCATGAAAGATGATGAAAGACCCCACTGCCACGAGATCCTGTAATTCAGACACCCTTCTTGCTGAAGTGATGGCTAGAAGGAAGGCTGTTTTCCAAGAAAGGAATTTCAACTCTGCATTTTCAGCTGGCTCACAGGGAGGTAGAGTGAGCTTTTCCAATACAAAGTTGAGGTCCCAGGCTGGAGTAGGGGCTCTCCTGGGTGGACTAAACTTTTTGGCCCCTCTGAGGAACTGCTTCAGCAGTGGATGAGAGAAGAGGGGTGGTTCTGTATTACAATGAGCTGAAACGGCTGAGGCATGAATTTTGATGGAGGAAAAGGAAAGGCCCTTGTGAAGCATCTCAGTTGAGCACTGAAGAATCTGAGGTACATTGGGTGCTGCTGTGCCCATCCCCTGAGTTTGGCTCCAGGGAACACAATCTTTTCCATTTTTCAGCATAGGATTTTTTAGTACTAGGCCTCCTTGCCTCCCGAATGACATTCATCACTTGCTTACTGAGGGATGGTAACGGAGAGATCAGGTAATTAGCCAGGCTGCCAGGTTCAGGGTTTAAAGCTGTGGGTGCAGAATCTGGCCCTCCTGCTGTGACATCAGGGCAGGGGTCTGAGGCAGGTGCCAAGGTGCCAGCAGTGACACACTGCGTAAGAGGGGGTACCAGTGTTGACGTGGCCAGTCTGGTTCAATCAGTATTGTCCTTGGTTTATCCTGTTTGAGCTTTAGTAGTACCTTGGAGAGGAGAGGCAGAGGGGGAAAGGCATAAACGGTTAGGTTTCTCCAGGTGAAGGACAGGGCGTCCACTTTCCAAGCTTGTTTGTGGGGAGTCCTTGTGCAGAATTTGTCCAATTGGTAGTTCTGGGGGGAGGCAAACAGGTCCATCTCTGGGCTCCTCCATTTGTTTCTCAACATGTTGAATATCTTTGGATCCAGTTTCCACTCGTGTGGGTCCATGAGATTTCTTCTTAGGTTGTCTGACAGTGTATTTAGCTTTTCTGGCAAGAATTGAGCCTGTAGGTGCACTTGGTAGCTCAAGGCTGTGTTCCACACAGCCATGGCTAGTCTGCAGAGAGGATATGAGTGGGTTCCTCCGTGCTTGTTTATATACCACATAACAGTGGTGTTGTCCGTCTTTACCAATAACTGTCCTGGAAGAATGTGGTCCTTGAAGGCTGTCAGAGCATTCTGTACAGCTAACATTTCTTTTTGATTGATATGGAGGTGTATTTGACTTGATTTCCATTTGCCCTGAATGCACTTCCCTGCCAAGTGAGCCCCTCATGCATAGGGTTTGGGCGACAGGGGGTAGAGTGAATGGCAGTTCCTTGTTTTGGTGGCAGGCCTCTTCCCACCAAAGGAACTCTATCTGTAAACAAGGTATGATAGGAATCATTGATTCTATATCCTGAGAATGTTGACATCATAGGCTTTTTAGATACCATTGCAATTTCTTCATATGCAGTCTTGCATATGGAATTAGTAGAATGCAGGAGGCCATGGACCCCAGGGCTTGCAGTATTTTCCTTGTGGATAGCTGGGTTTTTGGGGCCAGTAGTTTGAAGTAGGCTGTCAAATGAACTTGTTTCTCTGGCGTGAGGTAGGTCATCTGGGAAGTTGTATTCAAGCTTGCTCCCAGGAATACAATTTGTTGGCAGGGTACCAGATGTGATTTATTTTCGTTTATGTTGTACCCCAGAGAAGTTAGTAATTTCTTTACAAATGCCACGTTTTAATAGTATGTTATGGCTTTCTGCCTGAATTAGACAATCATCCAGGTATGGGTATATCTGAATATTTCTTTGCCTGCAAAATGCAATGACTGGAGCTAGGCACTTTGTGAATACCCTGGGTGCAGTAGATAAGCCAAAGGGCAGTGCAGAGAGTTGATAGTGCATGTAGCCTGCTTTGAAGCCTAGGTATCTTCTGCAAGATTCCCTTATTGGGATGTGCAGGTAGGCTTCCTTTAAATCTAGTGTTGCCAACCAGGCATCTTTGCCTCGCATAGGAAGTTGCTGATGAAGAGTTAGCATCTTGAATTTTGGGATTAACAAAAATGTGTTTAGGATAGACAGGTCCAGGACAGGATGCCAGGAATTGTCTTTTCTGGGTACCAGAAAAAGTCCTGAGTAGAAACCTTATCCCCATTCTTCTTCTGGAACAGGTTGAATAGCCCTGATGCTTAGAAGAGACAGAACTTGCTTTTGAGCCATTGCCCACTGATTTGGGGGTAGATCTGGCCAACCGTTTGGGGTTGGTAAAGAGTGGAATTGGAATCTGTATCCTTGGGAAACTATATTTAAAACCCATTTGTCCTGGCTAATGAGTTCACAATTTTTTGCCTGCAGGGCAATCTTTCCCCCTAAAGGAACAGTCAGTTGTGCAGGGCTTGGAAGGTTTAAAGTTAAGTTATTGAGACAGTTTGCCATAGGGGGGAGTCTTACTACTCCCTGCTTTGGAAGTGGGGCCCCCACTTCTTAGTCCTGTGAGTACCTTGGGGTTGGATAATTGGCTAGGCTTAAAATGGCTCACAACGGCAGTTAGCCTAGTACTAATCTATGAACCTATGAACTGAAGCCCGCTGGGTGTACTGCTGGCTCTGGGTTTGGACTGAGAAGGCCTGGAAGAGGCAGGAAAGGACCAATTCTTAGAGGGCCAATGTCTACTAAATCTGGGAGGCTGTACTTGTAGGAAATCTTTAACAGTTTGCATAGATTTAGCTTTTTCCTCCATCTTTTTAAGTACGACTTCTGCTTTGTTGCCAAACAAGCGGTCCTGGTTTAAGGGAGCATCCAGCAATTTAGCTTTAATATGATCTGGCAAAGATTGCTCCTTAAGCCAAGCATGCCTTCTAAGTACAGACCCAGTGACAGCATCCCTGCAAGATGCCTCTAATGAATCAAAATCACATTGCAAAGTATGTTTTCCAACTTGTTCAGCAGAATGCATTAAATCCTGTAAATCTTTATTTTCAGCACAGTCTGGAATCAACATCATTTTCTGTTTAAGCAATGCAATAATATGCTGCTGATACTTTAACATGTGAAACTGGCAGTTTAAGGCCCTAATGGCCAAAGTTGCAGAAGTGTATACCTTCTTACCCCATCTATCCAGGGCCCTGGAATCTCTATCAGAAGGGGTAGGATTTTTGGCAGTAGTAACCTTAATGCCACTGGGTCCCTGTGAAATGATCTCAGGATCCACAGTAAGATTTTTTAAAGAGGAATTTGTGAGAGTCCGGAGCCCTGTAATACCTATTAGGTTTTCTGGGAGCAGGAGGTAAAGAATCAGGGGCCAGGCTAGATTCCGAGAAGGCATCATCAACAATGTCCAGTACAGGAGGGATAGCTAAAGACCTGTGTTGGGGTAGGAGTAAGAAATCCCTAAGCCTCTTTTTGGAGTTAGAGTAATCCTGGCTTTCCCAGCGGAAATGCTCCCTAAGAGTATGCAAGGTTTCACCAAAAGAGAAATCCTCTGGAGGGGAAGCAGAGGGAATGGAGTTCTCTGCATCAGAATCCTCATACCCAGATAAGGGTAAATCCTGGTCATCAGAGGAAACAGAAAATTCAGAGCCCTAATCAGAAGGAAAATCAGTCCTAGGTCTTTTAGAGGAGGAAGGGTGCCTTCCCCTGATTAGAGTAATAAGGTCTTCAGTCATTCTTATCATTTGTGTTTTAGGCATAGGGGCCTAACCATGTGTTCTGGTCGTCATTTTTTTAGGCATGGATCGAGTTTTAAGGCCTTGAAGAAGAAGATGGTGTCGGTTTAATATCAAGTCAGTAGGCTTGAATACACCCTCAGAAGCCGGTGCCTGCACAGCGGCTCCGGACCCATCCAAGATAGAGACATCTGCAGGTTCCACAGTCGAAGAAGCATCTCGCGGCATACTGGACTCCGAATGGGTCTCAGTAGAGGCCTGCGAATCTGAAGTAGCTGGTATCAGGGGCTGTGAAAGTGCCTCACTGAGTACCGGCGAACTGGCGACTAGCTTAGGAGAAGTGTCGTCGGCAGCTTTGGAACTATGCAGTCTGTCTCTGTCTTGCTTTGCATTTTTTTGGAATGTCCATAGTCAGGTGGCTTACCGAAGCCATTTCTGGATAATTGAACTGAGTACCAAAATATTTAGAAGCATAAATAAACCAACGACGAATACTTCGAGATTTGAATAAGACACAAAATCGACAGCGAGGTATGACGTGGTCTGGGCCTAAGCAAGGAATGCAGTACGAATGAAAATCTTTATGAGGTATTTGCTTTCTACAAGAAATACAATTGTTAACTTTTACTGACATCGGTTTAGAGCAAGAAAAAGGTTCCCCAATGGGATACTTAGCTTAGTTGAAGACTTTGGTTCTGAAACTCGAAAACGAAAATTTCAGGAGTCAGCCGACCGGCACTTGCGAACTGCTTCTGCTTCAGGCACCGCACGGCAAGAAATACTGATGTAATGGCTTCGGTTGCATGCTTTATATCCCTGACTACCTGACGTCATGGAAGATGAGACAGCAAGCGACGCAGGACCCAAGACTTTGATAATCAGAGGGCTACTGCAAGCAGTTAACCCAAATGTGATGACTGCAACAGTGAAACACGAAGAACATCTACTATCCTACAAACTATTTCTCATGCTATGACATATCTCCCGAATAGCATTATTTTCCAGACTCCATTCCTTCATTTTTATGCTTTGTACTACCAATACGGAATTCAAAGTTTTGCTATCTATATACCAAGCTTGCTCAAATCAAACTAAGGTACGAAAAATCTCCTTGATTGTGTGTGTGTATATATATATATATATATATATATATATATATATATATATATATATATATATATTTATATATGCCACTTTATAGAAATTTTCTGTCATTCGTGGATTATGTGTTGTCATATAAAGACATGGAGCTCTGATTGTATATATGCCTCTGTACAGAAATTTTTTTTGTCATTTGTTGTATTTGTACTGTTATGTTATGAAGCTTTTCTCCCCGGGCCTTCACTGTAAATGGACCTTGTTCCAGTCGGACTTTCCCAGTAAACAAATGTAAAATAAATAAAAAATAAAATAAATATAAAAGAATCACTCAAAAAATGCATCATAAACTTGGTCTCCTCTACAGAATCAAACCATTTTAAATGAATAAGCAAAAGTATGAAGAGCCACAGCATACCTGCTTCCAACCCATCTGTAGAAGGCCCCCATACTTATCAATCTACAAACCACCCAAATGAACCTATTTGAACAATGTTATACAAAACTGCAAAATTCTCAGCTAACCTACTACACAGGTCATAACACTGCTTGGCCCCTAAATCACAGTTGCAGGGTTATCCTGCTGGCAGGTTGCCCTCAGTCGGCCTGAATTCCAAAGTCTTGGGTCCTGCGTCGGTTGCTGTCACCCCTTCCCTGACATCAGGTCGTCAGGGTTATAAAAGATGCAGCCGATGCAATTTTATTCAGTTTTTCTTGCCCCAGATGTCAGGTGTCCCCAAAATGGTAGGTTAAAATTATGTAAATAAAACATACATGTACCAAAATAAGCTTTACCTTAATCTATAAGCAAATACACCACCTAGGTTGTATAGATTAGAGAAGTAAAGTTAAGTTCCAGCAAAAATAAGGGGGATGGAGGGTGGGTAACCTGGACTGCAACAATGTCAAGCTTGGTTAAGCCATAACCAACCAGATATCTTAGCCATCTAAAACTTGGCTCAAGCCCTTTATCTCTGACTCTGAGATTCTGCCCCCAGGATTTCATTGTCTCAGAAATGACCGACTAAAAAAAGGTGGAGGCACTGCCCTAGTCTACTCCAACCTTCTTACCTTAATTCCCCTCCAAATTCTAATTCCTCAATTCCAGAACACTGAACTAACTGCTGGAATTCTAAAACTAAATAAACATAAACATATCTGCATCATTGCCCTATATATCTCACCTGGTAACAATATCTCTACACTCAAAAATATTCTCCTGTGGGCCTCTACTGAAATTAACTATGAAACTTATATCCTTGGTGATGTGAATATTGACTGGAATAAAATCAATTGTCCCTCTCCCTCCCTATCCATTAACCTCTCTAACTTCACTCAAATAATCTTCTCCATCACTCGACCTAACAAAATAAACCCTCCCGGATCTACTATAGATTGGATCCTAGTCTCAGATCCAAATAAAATAACCAATTCTGGCACAATTCCTGATACCTTTAGCGACCACCTCCCAGCCTTCATGCATCGCTCAACTAGTTCCTCCCCACACCAGCATCAGTACATTCAAACTCGTAACCTCAGTAGCTTCAACCCAACTACTTTCTCAAATACTTTCAAACAAATGAACTGTGAAATTCTAAACATCCTTCCTCTTGACAAGGCTCTAGAACACTTCAACTCTTTCTTCCTTGATATTTTAAACTCATTAGCCCCACTAAGAAACAAAAGGATAAAAACTAAAACTGCTCCTTGGCTATCCAAAGAGACAAAACAGATTTTGCACCACAGAGACAAACCATGGAAGCTTTACCAAAACAATAAACTGGACAATACCTTGCTCCAATATAAACAGCTCAGCAACCGTGCAAAACGACTAATCACCAAAGGCAAAAAATTCTACTATATTAAACTTCAGTCCAATAACAATAAAAAACCCCCAAAATTCTGGAACTCTGTAAACTCACTCCTCAATCCAAGCTTCAAGAATAATCCCTGGCCTGACCCAAGTAAATCTGACCTTGAACTAGGCTCTGAATTTAACTCTTTTTTTCATAGACACTATTACTACCCTCACCAAGACATTTCCCAATAATAACCCAACTGTTCTACACTCTCCCCTTTCTAACTCACCTCATCTGTTTGAACTCAAACCCATCTCCACTAACTTTATAAAAAAACTTTTGTCCAAACTTAAACCTTTCTCTAACGCTCCCAACAATATTCCCTCTTCCTTCCTAAAATGTGCTGCTGATGGCATTGCACTCCCAATCAGCATCATTATCAACCGATCCATAAAAGAATAATACATCCCCAAACTATGGCGCTCAGCTTATATTCTTCCACTTCATAAAGGAGGCAAAAATACCAGCATTTCAAACTTTCGGCCACTGCTTTGCTCTCACCAATCTCCAAGGTCCAAGAAAAATGCATCCACCTCCAACTTATGCCTTTCCTGACCCAAAACAATTTTCTCACTCCTTCCCAGCATGGCTTCTGTCCAGGTCATAGCACAATAACCGCTCTACTCTCTTTCCTAGAAACTGTCAATCAAGCCTGATATTCAGGCCACTTAGTTTCTACTGTTTTACTCTATCTGTCTAAAGCCTTTGATACTGTTTCCCACAAGCACCTTCTCTGTCATCTCTCAAACCTTAATCTCTCACATAATGCTTTATCCTAGTTCTCCAGCTATCTATCAGACAGATCACAGGCAGTCAAATGGAAGAACTCCATCTCTTCCTTCCTACTTACCCCAAATGGCTTACCACAGGGATCCATTCTTTGGACAATGCTTTTTAATAACTTCATCAATAACTTTCACACTGCTATTCCTGAAATCATTCAATACGCAGACGATTCAACCTTAGTCTGCTCTGCCTCAGACCTCTCTGAATTGCTGACTAAAACCCAAACTGCCTTCTCAACAACTGAAAACTGGATGCACCAAAACCATCTCTCTCTCAATGCAAATAAATCAAAGATTATGCTATTCCCTCCCACAAAGACCCTCTCCTACGATAAAAACAACTTCAAAGTCTATAGTCAAACCAACTCACCTATAGAAGTAGTCCCCCCTCTGCCAAACTACTTGGCATTACTGTAGATGAACACCTCAAGTTTGATATTTATATTCAACAAAATATTAAGAAAACCCACCAAAAGCTAGGTATGCTGTATAGGAATAATCACTTTCTCTCCAACTCTACCAGGCAAACTCTGGCCTTGACTTATCTTCTTCCTTCCTTATTATACGGAGCCCCTCTCCTAACCAATCTGAACTCCTCTATCACCTCTAAACTAGAAAACTGCTGCAACAAAATCTCTAAATTTGCCTCTAAATCTAAAAGTACCACCCATCACTGCCTAACCCTACAATCCCTGAATTTTCTTGAACTCTCAAACTACCTAGACTATCTCCAACTCACTACTGCACATAGACTCATATTTCACCCAACAAAATATCCCGCTCTAACCAACATCCTTACCCCTTATACACCCAACAGATCTCTCAGATCTGAAAATCAGAACTTGATTACTATCCATAAACCTAAACGTCCTCTGGCCAACTTCTCCTATCTTTCTCACTACGCAAAAAATGGAATTCCCTTCCCTCCACACGAAGGACCATACCAAACTCAGAAAACTTCAAAACCCAACTATTCAAACACCTGTCCACTAAATGGAAATGTACCTGCCTTCACCCAACCTAATCCAAGGGGGTTCTCGCTCTAGTTCCCAAGCTCTACAGCTCTCATAGTTATCTTCCTATGAGCCTATCTAAACTCTCAACATTTTCTATAGCCTCTCTCTAAGCTCTCACCTCCTACAGCTACCCTCACACAGCCCAACCTTGTAAATATTGTAAATAGCATTCTACTTTTGATGTGCGTATGTAAAGCGTATTTACATTTTCTTAAATGGTTTGTATGTAAACTGTTTCCACACCTAACCCACATCTGTTTTCCTCAAATGAAACTGTGTGATCCCTACCTTCAAACTTAATGAATTTAACTATGCATGATATTGAATACATTTATGAGTACCTATTCTACATAAGATATATAATATTAACTATCATTTGTATCTAAATTGTATAATGCATCTTGGAGCTTTTCTCCCCGGGCCTCCACTGAAAATGGGTCAATTCGGCCCAGTGGACTTCCCCGGTAACCAAATTGCAAATAAGGACAGAAAGTACAGTTGTGTACACTTACCATAAATGTAGATGTTTGAGAGGGGAGGTTCTGTGTTATAATGAGCTGAAT
Organism: Protopterus annectens; assembly: GCF_019279795.1. Classification (NCBI taxonomy): domain Eukaryota; kingdom Metazoa; phylum Chordata; order Ceratodontiformes; family Protopteridae; genus Protopterus; species Protopterus annectens. Next base: position 699,487,963 of record NC_056725.1, on the reverse strand, counting down.
GCTGTCAGAGCATTCTGTACAGCTAACATTTCTTTTTGTTTGATATGCAGATGCATTTGACTTGGGTTCCACTTGCCCTGAATGCACTTCCCTGGAATCATTACATTTGGGTTATCTGCTTGCAGGTAGCCCTCAGTCGGCCTGATTAACAAAGTCTTGGGTCCTGCAACAGTTGCTGTCCCTTCATCCATGACGTCAAGTCGTCAGGGGTATAAAACATGCAGCCGACGCCATTACATCAGTTTTTCTTGCCCCAGATGCCAGGTGTCCCCTAATGGGAAGCAATTAAATATAAAAATACAATAATATACCTCTAACCAAAAAGCAAATACACCAAAAAAGGCTTTTAATCATAGTAAAGGAAAACAGAGGTATAACCAAAAGAAGTTAGGGGACTAGAGGGAGGGTAACCAATTCATCGAGAAGTTTTATGGGGTAACCTCTATGTGTGAACATACTCTTCAGTAGTTCACATTCCTTATTACAGTCATCATCCTGGGTCACTGGCCTTTAACCAACTCGTCAGAGCAGCACGTGTAGTGAGCCAGGATGATGACTATAATAAGGAATGTGAATTACTGAAGAGTATGTTCACACATAAAGGGTACCCCATAAAACTTCTCGATGAATTGGTTAGAGAAGTTACAGAAAAAAGATTGAATGGAACATATAAACCCTTATTGACTATAAAACACCCTCAGTTGGATCAGGGTAAAAACATTAAGATAACACCAGAAGGACACATGGCATGCTGCTCTGACAAGTTTAAACACTCAGATCCAAAGCTCATTTTAACGTTTAATACACTTAATTATCAATGCATAGAAAGTATGAAGAAAAACTGGGCATTATTTAAAAGCAATCCCACTCTAGGTATCAAGGTGGGAGACTACCCCAATGTAATATTTAGAAGGGGTAAGAATTTGAAGTCACTGCTAGAACAACCGGCCTTTAATCCAATGAGAACTGCCGGTATATATAAATGCCAAAACTTCAATTATTGCAGACACATTACAGAGACCAATAGAGTTACAATACAGAATTTCCATTGTAAGGTAAGACACATATTTAATTGCAACTCTAAAATGGTTGTGTACCTAGCAGTGTGCCAAAAATGCCCAGTGTTTTACGTTGGAAAAACAGAGCGCAAACTACGTGAATGAATTTACGAACACCAATATACAATAACTAAGAATAAATTGGATAACACACTTGCCAAACACATTTCTACCCATACAGACCATGGCTTCAAATTCTTAGCAATTGATCAGGTAAACAATGACAGAAGGGGTGCACCTACACCCTTACTGTTAGAAGAATTGGAACTAACTTGGCAAATAAGACTTAATGCCTACAATTTTCCAGGTCTGAATGAGTCGTGCTCAATAAGTAGTGTTCTTAAATTAATGAGTTTAAGAAGATGATGTCAAGGTAATATGATCACTACCTTTAATAATAATAACCTTGGCATACCTTTAATGCATTACACACATACATGTTTTATTAATATTATTTTTTACTTTTTAGTCTTCATTACTTATTGTTACTTTTTATTTTTTAAGTCTTCATTACTAGTATTTTCAACACTAAGATACTGTGTTGCTTTAGATATTCATGGAAGGGCTTGTATTACTGCTTGTAGACTGTTTTAGTTTAATTACTTTGTGCAACAGTGTTACACAACCTTTTTAATTAATTGTCTTGTACGATTGGTTGATTACATTACCTTAATTGTATTTTAACAAGGGTTTTAATGTTTTATGTATTTCTGAAGAAGTTTGCACACAGTGCATACGAAATGCGCTTTAAATAAATTGTCTATACGGTGGAGCTTGGTTATTTGATACCGTTGACTACTGCAACTCTCTTGTTTGGATTTTTCGTTGTTGATTTCTTTTTCATTCTCCAAAACAAAGTTAAGGTCCCAGGCTGGGGTTGGAGCTCTCCTGGGTGGTCTCAAATGTTTGGCCCCTCTGAGGAATTGCTTGAGCAGTGGATGAGAGAAGAGGGGAGGTTCTGTGTTATAATGAGCTGAAATGGCTGAGGCGTGGATTTTAACAGAGAAAAAAGACAGGCCCTTGTGAAGCATCTCAGTTAAGTATTGTAAAATCTGAGGTAAATTGGGTGCTGCTGTGCTCATCCCTTGAGATTGGTTCTAGGCATAGAATCTTTTCTTTTTTTCAGCACAAGATTTTCTAGTACTAGGCCTCCTTGCCTCGAAAATGATATCCATCACAGTTTACTGAGGGATGGTAAAGGAGAGAATATGTAATTAGCCAGGCTGCAAGGTTCAGCGTTAGAAGCTGAGGGTGCAGAATCTGGTTCTCCTGCTGAGACAACAGGAAAGGAGTCTGAGGCAGGTGCCATGGGGATAACCATGACACACTGCGCAGGAGGGGGTACAAGTGTTGGCGCGGCCAGTCTGGCGCAATCAAAATCATCCTTGGTTTGTCCTGTTTGATTTTTAGTAGTACTTTGGAGAGCAGAGGCAGAGGGGGGAAGGCATAGACTGATAGGTTTTTCCAGCTGAAGGACAGAGCATCCACTTTCCAGGCTTGTTTGTGGGGCGTCCTTGTGCAAAATTTGTCCAATTGGTAGTTCTGGGGAGATGCAAACAGGTCTATATCTGGGCTCCCCAATTACTTGTCAACATGTTGAAAATCCTTGGTTGCAGTTTCCACTCGTGTGGGTCCATGAGGTTTCTGCTTAGTCTGTCTGCCAGTGTATTTAATTTTCCTGGCAGGACTTGAGCTTGTAGGTGCACTTGGTAGCTCAAGGCTGTGTTCCACAATGCCATAGCTAGTCTGCAGAGGGTGTAAGAATGTGTACCCTCCCCCCCACTTGTTTATGTTCCACATAACAGTGGTGTTGTTCATCTTTACCATTAATTGTCCTGGAAGAATGTGGTCCTTGAAGGCTGTCAGAGCATTCTGTACAGCTAACATTTCTTTTTGTTTGATATGCAGGTGCATTTGACTTGGGTTCCACTTGCCCTGAATGCACTTCCCTGCCAGATGAGCCCCCCATGCATAGTCTGATGTGTCTGTTGTTAGGGTTTGGGCAGCAGGGGGTAGTGTGAAAGGTAGTCCCCTTGTTTTGGTGGCAGGCCTCTGCCCACCAAAAGAACTCCAGGCATAGGCAAGGTTTGATAGGAATCATTGATTCTAGATCCTGTGAATGTTGACACCATAGGCTTTTTAGATACCACTGTAGTTTCCTCATATGCAGTCTTGCATATGGAATTAGAAGAATGCAGCAGGCCATGAACCCTAAGGCTTGCAGTGTTTGTCTTGCAGATAGCAGGGTTTTTGTGGCCACTTGTTTGAAGTAGGTTGTCAAATGAATTTGTTTCTCTGCCGTGAGGTAAGCCATCTGGGAAGTTGTATTCAAGCTTGCTCCCAGGAATATAATTTGTTGACAGGGTACCAGGTGTGATTTCTTTTCGTTTATGGTGTACCCCAGACAAGTAAGAACTCTTTGAACAAAGGCCAGATGATTCAAAAGTATGTACTGGCTTTCTGCCTGAATTAGACAATCGTCCAGGTATGGGTATATTTGAATATTTCTTTGCCTGAAAAATGCAATAACTGGAGCTAGGGACTTTGTGAATACCCTCGGCGCAGTAGATAAGCCAAAGGGCAGTGCAGAGAACTGACAGTGTGTGTAGCCTGCTTTGAAGTGTAGGTATCTTCTGCAAGACTCCATGATTGGGATGTGCAGGTATGCTTCTTTTAAATCTAGTGTTGCCAATCAGGCATCTTTGCCTAGCATAGGAAGTAATTGGTGAAGAGTCAGCATCTTGAATTTTGGAATCTCCAAAAAGGTGTTTAGAGTAAACAGGTCCAGGATAGGATGCCATGAGTTGTCTTTTCTGGGTACCAGGAAAAGTCTCGAATAAAAGCCTTGTCCCTTTTCCTCTTCTGGTACCAGTTGAATAGCCCACATGCTTAAGAGAGAAAGTACTTGTTTTTGAGCTTCTACCCACTGATTTGGGGGGTAGATCCGGCCACCCGCTTGGTACTGGCAACGTGTGGAAGTGAAATCTGTATCCCTGGGACACTATATTTAGAACCCATTTGTCCTGGGTAATGCGTTCCCAATTCTTTGCATGAAGAGCAATCTCCCCCCCCCCAAAGGGGCAGTCATTTGATAAGTGCTTGGAAATTTTAAAAGGAAGTCACTGAGATAGTTTACCATACGGGGAAGTCTTATTACTCCAAAGATTTGGAAGTGGAGGCCCCCACTGCTTAGTCCTGTGTGTCCCCTAGGACTGAAACCTGGGGTTTCTGCTGTGTCTGGGTTTGGCTTGAGAAGACCTGAAAGGGGCTGAAAAGGACCAATTCTTAGAGGGCCAGTGCCTACTAAATCTAGGAGGCTGAACTTGTAAGAAATCTTTAACAGTTTGCATAGATTTAGCTTTATCTTCCATCTTTTTAAGAACTTCCTCAGCCTCGTTGCCAAACAGGCGGTCCTGATTTAAGGGAGCATCCAACAATTTAGCTTTAACATGATCAGGCAAAGATTGCTCCTTAAGCCAAGCATGCCTTCTGAGCACAGACCCAGTAACAGCAGCCCTGCAAGAGGCCTCTAATGAATCAAAACCACACTGCAAAGTATGTTTTCCAACTTGTTCAGCAGAATGCATTAAATCCTGTAATTCTTTGTTTTCCACACAGTCAGGAATCAACATAATTTTCTGTTTAAGCAGTCCAATAACAAGTTGCTGATACGTGCCTTGTTACTTTGTATTGCTGCCTTTCACGCTGGGGACGCCTGGCAGCAGGATTTAACTTCCATCTTGGTACTTCATCATTGACATAGACTTTGATTCAAACATTACTTGGGACATATGCTCTGGGCTTTCCGACTTAATCCATATGCTGGAATATTACTAGCGCAGTAGGAAGTCAAGCGACAAGCAAGTGAAAGAGATTGTGGGTTTTTTTTCTTAAACAACAAAGCGTTTTGGCCTACAATGACTATAGACCAGTTTTGATGACCTGAGACTACAGTTATATGTGTAATACGCTCTGGGCTTTCCGACTTAATCCATACGCTGGAATATAACTAGCGCAGTAGGAAGTCAAGCGACAGGCAAGTGAAAGAGATTGTGTGTTTTTTTTCTTAAACAACAAAGCGTTTTGGCCTACAATGACTATAGACCAGTTTTTGATGACCTGGGACTACAGTTATATGTGTAATACCTAATTTCTGGCTTTTCCTTGGTTAATGAACAAATGCACAAAATCTAGTGCTCATTGGATATTTTGAAACAGTTACAAGGGGTTTGTGTTTTAACCAAACGCTCCAGGCTGAACATTAGTGACTGCGCTGGTTCCAAATATCAGGTTGAAACGTGACCATTTTGTTATAATAACTTTGGGGAGTACTAGGGATTCAAGTTGGGACATAAGCATTTGGCGAGCTGTTCATTGGAATCTTAATTACCGACGATTCATACCAATTATGTTGTGGTTTGGCATATGGTGAAAAGAAAAGAAGGACCTCATTATTTTGCTTTTGAGACTGTAATTGGATTGTTTTTGAATTACATATTGGTTCATTGTCTCTAACTATTTATTATGGGATCTAGAATTTTGGAGCATCAACAATATTGATTCATGTTTGAGTATGAAAAAGGATTTTGCCTAACAGTTTAAACCACGATAACTGGTTAGTTATTATTTTTTACAATATTACAAACAAATACTTTATGTATGACGTTTGATAGTCATACAATATGGTTTATAAACATTTTTTCTGTTTCCACAAAGCATGACATGGAATTTTATTAAGTGAGTGATATACTCCTCCTTTAAGGCTTAGTCCACATAGGTTTCAGTTTTCAGACTATACTTTAAACAGATATCAATAAGTGAGATAGTAACACAGTAGTCTTATGTTGGTTAATAAATTATAGGCCTCTGATTCTGAAGAGAGCATATTTTTGAAACTATTCATAGCAATATCTATAATTGTGACCCAATCTGGCTATGTAAGACTATTTTTAGAAAGGGACAACTTTGGGCTGTCAGGCTGACAGTAGTTACCAATTATAACCTGGGATTCTCATAATATTCAAACATTGAAATACTCTCAATTGATTCAATAGTGCCTATATATTGCTTATATGGTCTACCATTGGATATAGTGAACTTGTTAAGGATTGTGTCGCTTGGCAAATCAGAGCAACAAAAATTTTTTTCGGAAGAATTTACAAGATACATAATTACTACAGAGTATCAATATACCCTTACGGTGGCCTAAACTACTAAGCATTCTAATACATAACGGAGACAACTGGTTGTCTATTTTTATTCAGGACCACTTATGGTAAGGGATTATGAAGATACCAATAGAATTACAATGGCATATTACCATACCCTTATGGTGGCCTAATTAGTATATTATTCAACAACTTATAACGGAGACTATTGTTTGGCTATCTTTTTTGTACTAGGACCACTTATGGTAAGGGCTTGATAAAATAAGGACATAATCTATATGCCCTTTGTTAGACTATATCAATCAGGCCTATGGAATTATTTTGATTATTTACTATTGATTATTTTGGACTCCCTTGATGTTGTGGTTGGTGATTCCACTTTCTGTCAGCCTTAATATAGCCCTTTAAAGTTGTACAATTTAAATTATTGGTATTAGTTTATTAGTGAGAGACATAAACTTATACAATATATTGTATTCCTTACTGTTCCAAACATGGATTTGAATGAAATCCTTAGGGGATTATCAGCGGATAAGGACAATTTAGATGTTTGGACTTAATGTAGGTCAGTCCCTTATGTCAGACAATGCCCCAACTAATACCAGAGACAAATGTGGTTCTGTTTTTTTCTAAACTTAGTAGACAAATGAAATCTCTCAGAACCAACATATGGCACCTGAAGCTTTTTAAAGCATACAAAATAAAAGATATTACACCCAGAGGGCTTCGAATCAGGCTGCAACCATTGGTGGCTAACATTGATAACCAATTAACACAAGATTGGGCTACTGCACAGCATCAGGCATCAATGCTTTTTGTAGAAAGTCTCTCTAAATATTATGAAAGAACTATAGAAACATTGATCACAGATATACACACCACTTGTTTAGAAGCTGAAATCTTTTCCACTGAAGACTATTATCAGGGTCATTTATCGGAATTAGCCAAAGAATTAGCAAGCATGGAAGAGCAACTCAAGAAAATGCATAAGTTTAACAGAGACCTAGCTGACTAGGAGAAAGGCAAACCGTTCGTAACACAAAAAAGTGTTAGGTTTAGTGAAGGGGCACACAAAACACAAAGGGGGAGGAAGAGACCCAGACCGATATTAAAAAAGAATGAGACAACATATAGTGTTACATCTGATGATGATTATTCATCAACAACAGATGGTGAGGTTTCCTCTAAACAGGCGTCCCCAGTTACAAAAAGGAAGCAACCTACCCCTTTAGGTATAACACATGCAGGGCAGGGAGGAAACATAGGAGAAAACATGGGTACAACCAACCTTCAAACCTTATTGAAACAAATAACACAGTGAATAATGTTCTCAGCATTTCTTCCTTTGAGCTTACGAATGTACAATACAAAGTACTAAATAAAGGTTTAAATTTTGTACCAACATCACCTGTTCCTGAACATTTTTTATTGGAGGATATTAATAACTTTCGTAGAACTCTTAATCTCAAGATATTTTTTTTCAGATCAGTCCAATTCTCAAAGATCAACTGGTTTCCGATTTGGGAAATCCAATTTTACACCCCCTATGGACAAGCATGTTTCCATATTTAAAAATTGTGTCATGAAAGATCTACATTTTTCCAACAACTACACATGCAATCGAAGTAATCTCAACCAGGCAGAAAGACTAGCTCTTTCACAATTACAACAGAACAAGGACATAGTCATCACTCCAGCAGACAAAGGTGGTGGTATTGTTGTAATGGATCATTCAAAATACAAGGATGAGGCGTTAAAACAATTATCCCAAACACAATTTTACATACAGATGGTAGTGGACCCTACACCTAACTTCAAATCTGAGATCGATTCCTTTTTAGATCTGGCAGTAGAGGAGGGCATTATTACCACACAAGTTGCTAGGCAACTCAAGGTAAATGAACCAATGCCACAATATTTATATCTCATACCCAAAATACATAAAGATCTATACAATCCACCAGGTAGACCCATAGTATCAGGTCGGGGATCACTTACAGAACCCTTATCTGCTTTTCTCACAGAACATCTCAAACCACTGCTTAGTATGGTTAGATCACGCATTCAAGACACTACAGAGTTTTTATCATTGAAGACTCTCAGCTGGAAGAGAACTGCCTGTTATGCACATTGGATGTATCCTCTTTGTACACTAGTATCCCTCATAAGGCTGGCATAGTGGCGGTGACTTACTGGTTAAACAAGTCCAATTTATATCCCACTGGATTCAACAACTTTTTGATTAAACTCACAGAATACGTACTACAAAAAAACATTTTCTATTTTGAAGGCAATCCATATTGGCAAATCAAAGGCACAGCTATGGGAGCATCATTTGCCCCAATTTATGCAGATTTGTTTATGGGATATTTTGAACAGGCCTTCATATATGATGTTCAACACAATACTCATACTGATAATTTGGATATCTGGCGGAGATATCTGGATGATTGCTGGTTGGTGTGGTGGGCTGGTATGGATGAATTATCTAAATTTGTTGCATATCTTAACAATAATCCTTTTGACATACATTTCACAGCTAATACTGGATATCATTGCCTAATCATACATTGGCTACATCCATACATAGAAAATTTCCACAATACAACACTTTACTTCATGCCACCAGCTCTCACCCATGCCACATCATCAGCAACATCCCAAAGTCTCAATTTCTACGACTTAAAAGAATATGCTCCACAGATGTAGAATATTCTGCACACACACAGGATTTAAAAGCAAGATTCATTGACAGAGGATATAATTTGGAACACCTAACCAATACGGTGACCCAAACTAAGAACAGAAGCAGGTCGGAACTATTGAAATATAACAGATCACAAGAGGATGAAGAAATCAAATGCCAACAACCCATTAGATTAGTCACCACTTATGGCAATAATACATCTAGGTTTAGACAGATTGTTAGTAGACACTGGGACATATTAAAATCAAACGCATTTCTTAATGACATTCTCCCAGATGTATGTGCTTTTTCTTACCGCAGAGGGCAGACCATCCATTCCCATTTAACACATTATAAAAGATTTACACCACCTTCTACAATACAAACAACACTTTTTGGGGATCCACTGGTGGGCTGTTATCCTTGTGGACATTGTTGTGCATGCCAGCACATTTGGAAAACAAAGGAATTTAGTAGCAAAAATACTTCCAAGGTATTTAATATTAACATTTTTGGAAATTGCAGCTCTGATTGGGTCATTTATCTGGCCTATTGTACCTGTTCTGCCTTTTATGTTGGTCAGACCTCCAGACCCATCAGAATAAGAATCAGTGAACATCTAAGCTCTATCAGAAATAGACGAATAACAAATGCTCTATATAAACATTGTAGAAATCATACAGGTGCCTCCTTCAAGTTTATTATTATTGATAAAATTCAACTCCACAGAAATTTTAAGATGGGATGGCATACCAGATTAAATAACATGGAAAGTATGTGGATCACTAAACTTGGTGCATTTTTCAAACCAGGGTTGAATGAATGTGAAGTATATGAAGGTACATCTAGACAATAATTCTAATATACTTTTTGTGTTATCTGTACACACTTGCACCATTTATGGTAGGAAGACATACTTCATGCTACATATTATCATTTATTCAAGCCCAAATGATTACAGTACATGATAATTTATAAATTTAGATTTATAACTCAGTCCTGGTCAAAATACAGGGTCATCATGGCTTCGACCATATAATATTTGCATTTTTGCAATAAATTATTAGTTTAAATTATTTTTCAATAGGGACTTAGATAAATTCTTATGATCTCCATTTTCGATCAATCTCATATATTCATTTATACTGTTGTTAGCATAGTTTAAGTTTTGATTGTATCGGATGAGCCTGTCAGCCAATGGCAGGAGCATACCACTGTAAGAGAGATGTATATAAAGAGTACCAAGATGTGACGTTGTTTCGAAATCAACTTTTTGTGAAGGAAATGTAACATTGATAAAGGCTTTTTAAGCCGAAACCGGTCTGTTATTTTTATGGCAGGTAGCTTTTTAGCTACCTCCAAATAAAATTATTATTTTCAACATCCTGCTGTCATGTGTGCTGGCCCTCCTTGGTTCTATCTTCTGCAAGACTCCATGATTGGGATGTGCAGGTATGCTTCTTTTAAATCTAGTGTTGCTAATCAGGCATCTTTGCCTACCATAGGAAGTAATTGGTGAAGAGTCAGCATCTTGAATTTTGGAATCTCCAAAAAGGTGTTTAGAGTAGACAGGTCCAGGATAGGATGCCATGAGTTGTCTTTTCTGGGTACCAGGAAAAGTCTCGAATAAAAGCCTTGTCCCTTTTCCTCTTCTGGTACCAGTTGAATAGCCCACATGCTTAAGAGAGAAAGTACTTGTTTTTGAGCCTCTACCCACTGATTTGGGGGTAGATCCGGCCACCCGCTTGGTACTGGCAACGTGTGGAAGTGAAATATGTATCCCTGGGACACTATATATAGAACCCATTTGTCCTGGGTAATGAGTTCCCAATTCTTTGCATGAAGAGCAATCTCCCCCCCCCAAAGGGGCAGTCATTTCATAAGTGCTTGGAAATTTTAAAAGAAAGTCACTGAGATAGTTTATCATACGGGGAAGTCTTATTACTCCAAAGATTTGGAAGTGGAGGCCCCCACTGCTTAGTCCTGTGTGTCCCCTAGGACTGAAACCTGGGGTTTCTGCTGTGTCTGGGTTTGGCTTGAGAAGACCTGAAAGGGGCTGAAAAGGACCAATTCTAGAGGGCCAGTGCCTACTAAATCTAGGAGGCTGAACTTGTAAGAAATCTTTAACAGTTTGCATAGATTTAGCTTTATCTTCCATCTTTTTAAGAACTTCCTCAGCCTTGTTGCCAAACAGGCGGTCTTGATTCAAGGGAGCATCCAACAATTTAGCTTTAACATGATCAGGCAAAGATTGCTCCTTAAGCCAAGCATGCCTTCTGAGCACAGACCCAGTAACAGCAGCCCTGCAAGAGGCAATTGGCTTAGGAGAAGCATTGTCGGCAGTTTTGGACCTCGGCAGCATGTCTCTGTCTTTATCTTTGCGTTTTTTTGGAATCCTGGTAGTCGGATGGCTAACTGACGACATTTTTGGAAAGTGAAACCTAGAACTGAAATATTTAGAGGTGAAAATATAGCAACGGCGGATAGTGCGCTGATTAAATAAAAGCAAAAACCGACAGCAAGGTACGTCGTGGTCAGGGCCTAGGCAAGGAATACAGTACGAATGAAAATCTTTATGAGGTATTTGCTTTCCACAAGTAATGCAATTATTAACTTTTACTGTAATCAGTAAGGAGCAAGAAAAAGTTTCCCCTACGGGGTACTTAGCTTTAGTTGAAAACTTCAGTTCTGAAACTCAAAAATGAAAATTTAGGAGTCAGCCAACCGGCACTTGCGAACTGCTTGTGCTTTGGGCACTGCGCGGCAAGAAAGACTGATGTAGTGTCATCGGCTGCATGTTTTATACTCCTGACGACCTGACGTCATGGAAGAAGGGACAGCAAATGACGCACAACCCAAGACTATGTTAATCAAGCCGACTGAGGGCTACCTGCAAGCAGATAACCCAAATGTAATGACTGCAACAGTGAAACACAAAGAACATCCAGTGACTGCTGCCCTGCAAGATGCTTCTAGGGTGTCAAAACCACATTGTAAGGTGTGCTTAGGTACTTGACTTGCAGAATGCATTAACTCTTGTAACTCTATTTTCTGCACAAGCAGGAAAAGAAGATTTTTTTGTTTGTGAAGTTCCATGGTATGTTGCTGATATTTCAGCATATGGAACTGACAATTTAGTGCTCTAATAGCAAGTAGCAGAGGTGTATACTTTTTTTACCTTATCTGTCTAATGCTCAGAAATCCCTATGGGGGTGGATTCGTAGCAGAAGTTGCTTTAATTCCTTTAAGTCCTTGAGAGAGAACCTCAGGGTCAGCAGCAGGATTTTTGAAAAGAAATTTGTGAGAGTCAGGGACTCTATAGTACCTGTCAGGTTTCCTGGGAGCAGGAGGGAGGGTGTCAGGAGTCAAACTGGATTCTATAAAAACATCATCCACAACATCCAGGACAGGAGGAATGGCCAGAGGTCTGTGCTGTGGACGATCTAAGAAATCCTGAATTCTCTTTTTTGACTGAGGGTAGTCCTGACATTCCCACTGGAAATGTTCCCTTAAGGTATGCATGGTTTCCCCAAAGGAAAAGTCCTCGGGTGGAGAGGCTGAAGGGATGGATTTCTCTGCATCAGAATCCTCAAGCTGAGAAGGGCTGCATATCTTCATATTCAGATGCATCAGAGTCATCAGACTCCTGTTCAGATAAAACTACTGGGGACAAATCTTTTTTTCTTTTGGAAGGGGTAGCCTGGCTTCCCCTAATAAGCATTATAACGTCTTCCACCATTTTAAGCATCTGAGGCAGGTGCCTGAGATTGGGTTGTCGGTTTCTTGGGTGTGGTTCATACCCTGGGCCTTAGAAACCCAGTAGATTTTGAAAGAACGGTAGACGCGAAAGCAGTCGTCGGTCTGTGTCGAGAACTAGTAGTGCGAAGTACTTCCTCAGAAGCCCCAAGGTAGAGACATCTGCAGGATCCTTAGTCGATGAGTCGCGTGGCATACCGGACTCCAAAAGGGTCTCGGTAGCAGCCTGCAAATCCAGAGAAGTGGGCATCAGGGGCTGCGAAAGCACCTCACTGAGGACCGGACAACTGACGACTAGCTTAATGGAAACATCGTCGACATTTTTGGACCTGTGCAGTCTGTCTCTCTCTTTATCTTTATGTTATTTTGGAAGATCTGCTGTCGGATGGCTTACCAAAGCCATATCGGAATTCAAGGACTGAGAGCGAAAACATCTAGCTACAATAAGGGCTCGACGATGTATAGTTCTGGCATTGAACAAAGCACAAAAGCAACAGCGGGGGTCTTCGTGGTCTGGGCCTAAGCAAGTGATGCAGTAAGAATGAAAATCTCGGTGTGGTATTTGATTTCCACAGGCAAGACAATTGTTAACTTTTTCTGACATCGGTTAGAGCAAGAAAAAAGGATCCCCAATGGGTTACTTAGCTTTAGAAAACTTCAACATCAATTCAGAAATGAAAAACTCAGGAAGCAGCCGACTGGCACTCGTGCAAACTGCTTATGCTTCAGGCTCCTCCACAAGAAAGACTGATGTAATGGCATAGGCTGCCTTAATTTATAACACTGATGACCTGGCGTTAGTCCTGGAGCGACGGTAACTGACGCAGAAATACCAAGCCTCTGGTTTTTCGGCCAACTGAGAGTTACCCTGGTAGGGATAATCCAAATGTGATGATTGCAACAGTGAACCACGAAGAACATCATGAGCAAAGTCTATGTTTTTGAAATATTCTCTTAGGGACTGTTTAAATGAATGTGCATCATTGATGGACAGAATATGCTGAGGTAGAGAATTCCAGTGTTTGACAAGGATATGTGAATATAAGGAGATGACATGAGAATTTTTGGGTTTTGTTAACTTTCAACAATATTTTATCAGCACACAAGATGTTTTAGGTTAGTATAGGGTTGGACAGGTCAGACAGAGGTGGGCAGTTGTTAGGTTTGTATAAGACTGTATGGACAGCTAGTAGCTGAGTCAGAGTAAGTAGGGAAGGGAGCTCTAACCAGTTCAGCTGGAGAAGGGCAGTGCAATGGTGAGATCTTTGGCAAATTTGGCTATTTTGTTATAGCAAGAGTCAAGACTATTCAGTTCAGATTTGTGAAGACTGGTAAATATTTGTGAACAGTAAAGTAGGGAAGATAAGAGATAGGTTTTGGCTGTTGCGAGTCTGGCATAGTCAGTAAGATATTATTTAGCCCTATAGACAGAGCCCAGTCTGACATGAACCTTTTTATTTGTTAGTGCAAGGTGTTTGTCAAACTTAAGTCCACTATCAATTGTGACACCAAGACGTTTTGTATGTTCAACGGGTTCTATTTATGTGTAACTGGAGGAAGAAATAGAGACAGGTGGTTGGTTGTTTGTTGTTGAGGTATTATAGAAGACCATAAGCTTGGTTTTATTGGGGTCAAGTATAAGTTGATGGGCTGTGAGGTACTTTTCAATATTGTGGAGGGCTGCCTGAGTTTTTTCTTGGAGTTCCTTGATAGAGGGGTAAAGCAGATTAGGAAAGCATTCTCAGCATTCTGTATGATTGAGGCTGGATTTGCTGTGGAGTTTAGGTCATTGGTAAAAACTGTGAATAAACGTGGGCCAAGGATAGAGCCTTGTGAGAGTCATACACATATTAGGTGTCACTATCGATGATAAACTATTCTTTGAGCAACATATTCTCAACACAATAAAAAAACGCACATTAAACTAGGCAAGCACTATAGGCAGAAATTATACATGGATAAACCTACAAAAATAAAGCTGGCAAATACCCTCCTACTCCCATCCCTTCTATATAGTGCCCCCATTTGTACATGCATCCCTAAGTAACAAACTACAATCATGCTACTATAAACCAGCAAAACTGGATTATCATAGCAAAGTCATCACTGTCAAGCCATTAAGAAAATGAAGTGGCTTGAATTCTCCCATTTCCTTCATTACACCCAACTAATACTAGCTCATAAACTAATATACAACACAGATAATTGCCCTTCTCTCCATTCTATCCTACAATTCTACACCCCCACAAGAAAACCTTCAGTCCACTAACAAACAACCCCCAAATGTTTCCAAACCAAATAAAAGGGATGGACATAGCCTGTACTCACGCTCCATATCTACACTATGGAACACCCTGCTGTCCTCTATCACACAACTGGATTCTTTAAAAAATGTTAAACTCACTTTAACAAATGATTTCTTCAACAAACCAATAGGCTCCAGTTTACAAAAAGTACAGTTTTGTACCTACCATAAATGTAGATGTTCGAAGATCCACATTGCTGCAGTCCTTACACTTGGGTAGTCCGCTGTCCTCGGTCGGCCCGAATATCAAAGTATAAGGCTGACGTCGGTCAAGGCGCATTTGACTGACATCAGGACGTCAGGGTACAAATGCGCATGACCGACGTCATATCCTCAGTCTTTTCTTGCCCCAGATGTCAGAAGACCCTAAAAAGAAAGGTCAAAACCAAAAGACAGCAAACAACCAACCAACCACCCTTGCACTAATTATATGTACAATATATACAATATACACAATATGTACAACCCAACCCACACAACCACCTCTAACTACAGAGGGAAGGAGGGAGGGTAAATTGGACCGCAGCAATGTGGATCTTGAACATCTACATTTATGGTAGGTACAAAACTGTACTATGTTCTTCATCTCACATTGCTGCAGTCCTTACACTTGGGTAGAATCCCAAAGCAGAGGTAAGGGAGGATGGATAACTACAAGGAAGCAGGAGCTGCCAAAATGCCCTGCAAAACAGCAGTGGCAAAACCAGCCCTGGATTTAGAGTAAAGTGGCAGGTGATAATGCCTAGAGAAAGTATGCACTGAACTCCAAGTAGCTGCCTCCAAAATATCCTTGGTTGCCACTCCCCTCGAAAAAGCTGTTGAAGTGGCAGTAGCCCTAGTGGAATGAGGCCTAATCCCAGCTGGAATCTCCTTGCCATGATGGGAATAACAGAAAGCAATGCAAAACCAAATCCACTTAGAAATAGTTTGTTTTGACACAGGCTTGCCCTGAGAACTCAAAGCAAAAGAAACAAACAACTGCTGAGACTGCCTGAACCCTTTAGTTCTGTCCAAATAATAACGCAACTGCCTGTGTACATCTAAAGTGTGCAAAATCTTTTCCCCTTTATTTTGGGGATTTGCATAAAAAGTAGGCAAATGAATAGTTTGGTTTAAAGCCACACTAGAAACCACCTTAGGCATAAAGGAAGGATTAGTACGTAATGATACCCTATCCTTATGGAAAATCAAGAAAGGCTCAACCGCCATAAGGGCCTGCAATTCAGAAACCCTTCTTGCAGAGGTAATGGCCAACAAAAAGCAGTCTTCCATGACAAATATTTCAACTCAGAAGTAGCTGCAGGCTCAAAAGGTTGTAGAGTGAGTTTCTCCAACACAAAATTGAGATCCCAAGCAGGAGTAGGAGCTCTTTGTGGGGGTCTTATATTCTTTGCCCCTCTAAGAAATTGCTTGAACAAAGGATGAGAAAACAATGGTGGGTCGCAATCATAGTGAGCCGAAATTGCTGCAGCATGAACTTTAATAGAAGAGAAAGACAAATCTTTGTCTAGTAACTCAGTAAGATATTGAAGAGCCACACACAAATTAGGCTCAGAAACATCAAAATCTTTTGCTGCACTCCAAAATAAAAATCTCTTCCATTTGTCTGCGTACACTTTCCTTGTACTAGGCCTTCTAGCTTCCAAAATAACATTCAAAACTTGCTGAGGAAGTGGAGGCCCACTATGGTTCAAAACAGAATATGCCAGGCTGTTAGGTGCAGAGAGTGAAGCTTGACATTGAGCAAATGGCTGTCCTTCTGTGACAACAGGTGTGAAATCGAAGGCAAAGGCCATGGAGGCTTCCGTACCAGACTTCTCAGTAATGGGTACCAGTGCTGTCGAGGCCAATCCGGAGCTATTAAAATCATCCTTGGCTTGTCCTGTCTGACCTTTAGAAGTACCTTTGGGAGGAGAGGCAGAGGTGGAAAGGCATACACATGAAGATTGCTCCAATTGAAAGAAAGAGCATCCACTCTCCAAGCTGTGGGATGAAACCATTTTGTGCAAAACTTTGGCAGCTGATGGTTTAGTGGAGAAGCGAACAGATCTATGTCTGGAGTTCCCCATGACACTGTCAATTTCTGAAATACATGAGGATCCAATTTCCACTCGTGGGGATCCATAATTGCCTGCTCAACACATCTGCTAAGGAGTTCTGTGCTCCTGGCAGAAACCTTGCCTGAAGATTGAGCTGTAAACTGAGAGCAGTCTCCCACAAAATCATTGCTTGCCTGCATAGAGGATAAGAATGTTCCCCTTGCTTGTTGATGTACCACATGACAGTTGTGTTGTCTGTTAGAATCAACACCTGCCCTGGAAGAAGTAATTCCTTGAAAGCTATTAATGCAAACTGGACTGCTAACATCTCCTTCATGTTGATATGTAGATGTTGTAGTCTGGCAGGCCACTTGTCTTGTATCCACTTTCCATTTAGATGAGCTCCCAAGCTTTGTCTGAGGCATCTGTCATTAAAATCTGACTCGCCTCTGGCCGGGTCACAGAGAGTCCCTTGTTTAGGTGACATTCCTGAGCCCACCACAAAAATTCCTTTTGAATGCAAGGTATTATTTGAATGACAGTGTCCAGATCCTGGCAGTGCTGTGTCCATACATTTTGAGATACCATTGTAGCTTCCTCATATGCAGTTTGGCATTGGGAAGCACCAGAATACAAGATGCCATGAACCCTAAGGCTTGAAGGACTGTCCTTGCAGTCAGCCCGGACTGACGAGATAGTTGATGGAAGTAAAGGGATAGACTCTTTTGTTTGTCCGGGGTTAAAAAGGCCATCTGGGATGCTGTATTCAGTCTCACACCCAGAAAGCACATGTCCTGAGAGGGTACTAGACTGGACTTTATTTCGTTCACAGAATACCCCAGGCATCTTAGCACTGCTATCACATATTCCAACTGATGAAGAAGCTCTTCCCTTCCTTGAGCCAGAATCAGGCAGTCGTCCAAATAAGGATAGATCTGTATTCCTTTTAGCCTGAAGAAAGCTATCACTGGAGCCAGAACTTTCGTGAACACTCTGGGCAGTAGATAAGCCAAAGGGCAATGCAGAGAACTGATAGTGAAAAGTCCCAGCTCGAAAACGCAGATACTTCCTGCAACTTAGTCTGATAGGAACATGAAGGTAAGCCTCCTTGAGATCCAAAGTTACCATCCAATGATCTTTGCCCAGCAGAGGTAAAAGCTGCTGCAACGTCAACATTTTGAACTTGGGAATGTCCAGATAAGTGTTGAGGATAGATAAATCCAAAATTGGTCTCCACGTGTTCCCCTTCTTTGGTACTAGGAACAGGCGAGAATAAAATCCTAGGCCCACTTCTGGCATAGGAACCGGCTGTATGGCCCCCATTTGGAGCAACAGAGAAACTTGCTTGTGAGCCTCTATTCTTTGTTGAGGAGGAACGTCTGGCATGCCTTTGAAAGGAGGCAAGGTATGGAAATAAAACCTGTAGCCGTGGTGTATGATATCCAATACCCATCTGTCTTGGGTAATTAAACTCCAATTTTCTTTGAAAAGTGCCAACCTTCCTCCCAAAGGTGCTGCCAGACGAGAAAGCTCTGGCAGCTGAAAAGGTAGGTCATTGGGTCTGTTTACGAAAGGACTGACCCCTGCCCTCACCCGAAGACTGTGCAGGAGAACTCCCTGTTCTAGGCCTGAAAGAGCCCTGAGCTCTGCCCCTACCACGTCTAGATCTACCCCTAGACTGGGAATCATAAGAAGGATACGTCCACCCCTTAGTAGGCCAATTTCTACTAAACTTTGGAGGCTGGACCTGCAAAAATCTTTACCAGTCTGCATAGACTTAGCCTTGTCTTCCATTTTCTTTAAAACTGCCTCAACAGGAGAACCAAACAACACGTCAGATTGCAAAGGAGCATCTAAAATCCTTGTTTTAACATGGTCAGACAAATTCTGATCCCTCAGCCAGGCGTGCCTGCGAAGAACTGACCCAGTGGCAGCCACCCTAGACGAGGCCTGTACAGCATCAAAACCACATTGCAAAGAATGCTTACCCACCTGTTCAGAAACATGTACTAAATCTTGCAACTCTTTACAATCAATACCTTCCGCCAGAGCATCTACCTTAGACTTCAATTGTGAAAGGAGATAGTTTTGGTATTTCAACATGTGAAACTGGCAATTCAAAGCCCTCATAGCAAGAGTGGAAGAAGTATAAACTTTCTTTCCCCATCTATCCAAGGCCCTGGCTTCTTTGTCTGCAGGAACCGGATTCTTTACAACAGAAGCCTTAACACCTTTAGGCCCCTGGCTAACAGTTTCTGGGTCTGCCCTAGGACTCTTAAAAAGAAACTTATGAGCTTCAGGCACCCTGTAATACCTATCCGGTTTAACAGGAGCAGGAGGCAAAGAATCAGGATTAAGAGAAGCCTCTGTAAACACATCTTCCACTACATCCAAAACAGGAGGTATAGCCAAAGGCCTATGCTGGGGTAAAACAAAAATTCCCTAAGCCTTTTCCTGGAATCAGAGAAGTCCTGACCTTCCCACTTAAAATGCTCCCTCATGGAATGAAGAGTTTCTGAAAAAGAAAAATCCTCAGGAGGAGAAGCAGAAGGAGTAGAATCATCCACATCAGAATCAGAATAAGGAGAGTACTCCTGTAAGTCTTCAGCCGAAGACTCTGAAACATCTGAAGCCTGCTCAAAACTCCTAGCTCAGGCTCCACCCTAGGTCTCTTATCAGGAGGGGGCATAGAACCCCTAATCAAAGAAATCAAATCTTCTGCCATTTTAAGCATATGCTTCTTGGGCACAGTTCCAGAAGAACTAGGGGTGACACCAACTGAAACTGAACCTGGCCTGCCCCTGGGAGAAGCCTTTGAAACAGAAGGAGAGGGCCTAGCCACCCTAGGAAGGGAGGGGAGTATAGTAACCTGAGAAGCCCCCTCAGCCTGACCTGCCTCCTGAGAGGCCACATCTTGCAATAATAAAGTCTCACCCTGGGAACACAAAGAAACCTCCGGTGGAGCCACCGGCTCCACCGACACCTCTAAAGAACCGGCGTCCGGTACAGACGGTCCTTCTAGCCTAGGCTTAACTGCTTTGTCCTTGCGCTTCTTTGAAGAAGCGCGCGTCGGAGCATCCGATGGCATTTTATAATTGCACCGCTTCCCAAAGACTAACCTGGCAGAATCCAACCTTCTCTTTATAGTGCGTTTATTGAATCTAGCACAAGAGCGACAGCCAACAACGTCGTGCTCAGGCCCTAAGCAAGGAATACACAAAGTATGATAATCTCTATGCGGTATCTGTTTCCCACAAGAAATGCAATTATTGACTTTTTCTGACATCCGGTAAATCACTGAGGCAAGAAAAACTAAAATATTCCCAACGGGTACTTAGCCAACTTTGAACTCGGTCTGAAACTTCGAAATCGAAAAATCTCAGAACGCCAACCGGCACTTGCAATGCTGCTTCTGCATCGGACCATGCGGCAAAAAAGACTGAGGATATGACGTCGGTCATGCGCATTTGTACCCTGACGTCCTGATGTCAGTCAAATGCGCCTTGACCGACGTCAGCCTTATACTTTGATATTCGGGCCGACCGAGGACAGCGGACTACCCAAGTGTAAGGACTGCAGCAATGTGAGATGAAGAACATCCACAGACCACCTTAAGCTATGTCTAACACATCAAAGTAGTATGACTCCTATCAGTGTCAAGAAAATCTTTCCCTGTGAACATGATCTCATTTTTAATTTTTTTATATTTTCTTCTTATAATCTCATTATCAAGTCATAGTAGCTGTGTTGACATGCATCAAAATTTTTATTAATAAGAAGGTATAATACTAATCCTAACTAGATTATGTAACTATTTTGCACTCTATGTTACTAATCTTTAGAAAATCATACAAGTCATAGAACTGTATAAAAACTTTATACTCTATGTATTTTTTTTTCCATAATAAATCTTTATTGTTATATTATTTTCAAACACAAGTAAGAACAAAAATAACATATATTCACAAATCAAATATTAACTAATATCACTAATAACCACACTCTGTATACAATATTTACAAGAATGCTTCCATGTAATACATTTAAATATAAAAAAGCATAAGAGTAAATGCAAGTAATAGACAGTTGATTACTAAATTCTCTCCACACACATAAATAATTATTGATATTTCCAAGTTGAAAATACTATGCTAGTATAATATTAAAAATCTGTTGCCAAATTTTTGGATTATTAACATTTTTATTTTGTGGGTTTAATAGTAATTTATGAACCAATATATGTTTTGTTGCTAGAACTCTAAAGTTCTGCCAAGAAGTTTTAGATGGGTCTAACCAATTTGAAGCTATATAAAGCTTCATTAATAGAAAAATATTAATATATATAATAATTTGTGATTTAGGGATCTCTTTCGGGGGAATATGCAGAATCATAAATTTCCATGATAACGTTGTACTTTGGTAAACCACCTTCTGAAGTTGACTCTTAAGGGAATTCCAAAGTTTGAAAATACATTTACAACTCCAGAACATATGAAGAAGATCAGCTGGTTGATTCTTACAATATGGACAAGTTGGTGAATTTTTGGGATTAAATTTATGCAGGGTAAGGCGTGTATAATATGCATTGTTCCAAATCATCAACTGGGTATATATTAACTTTTGAAGAGAAGTAGATTTGATGGTCAAGTCAATTGATTTTAACATATTACTTCTATCTGTCAGTAAAATTTTCTCTTCCCAGTAGTTTGATAACAAAATTTTATCATGAAATTGAAATTCTTTAATTAATTGATTTGCTGTCGTGATATATTTAAGATCCTGTTGGAGAGGTTGCCACAACAAAGAGCATCTATTAATAGCCTCTTCTTCCGGTTTAAAACTTTAAAAATAGCTTATAGTGAGTTCTCTAATTTGTCTCAGAATAACCAGATACTTTTTAGGTAAGTTAAGTTATTGTCTTATTTGGTTGGCCGAACTGTCAAGATGTTTATATATATCAAATATATATATCAAATATATATCAATATATCAAAGTTAGATTAACTATCAATGGAAACTTGTTGAGATCAATTAGTTGATTATTCAATTTTAAATTAGGATTCTTATGAAAGGGTTGAAAAAACATCATATGTTGAACCAAATCTAATGAATGAAATAAGTTATGTAAAAAAAATATGTTCGTTTTGAAGTGTTCAATAATCCCATAGAATTTCAACGTATCCTTACCTAAAAAAAGTATTGCTTTAGGATTGATATTTAACTTTAGAATATATTTATAATTCAGAACTACCCAAAGTGGTGTCCACTTAGTATTATTTATATCATAATTGGCAATTCTTAAAATTCTATTAGAATTTACAATTAAATAATACATTTCAAAATTAGGTAATTCCAGTCCTCCTCTATTTTTTTGGGGTCATTAATTTATCATAAGATATCCTGGTTTTCTTTGGTTCCCAAATGAATTTAGCCAATTCTTTATGAATCTTTTTAAAAAACGTCTTCAAAAGTAATAAATTGGCTGACCTAAAAATATACAGTAATTGTGGTAATATGTTCATTTTGATAATTGAAACTTTTGCTAACATTGGCAGTCGTAAATTTTTCCATCTCCCAACATCCGAAATTATTTGTTCCCAGATTGCTTTAATATTACTGTAAAAGTCTTTCATATCTGTAGAGAACTCAATACCTAGATATTTAATATTTTCTTTAAATGATACCTGTCCCACTAAGGGCAATAACGAAAAGGGTTTAGGTGTCTTTAAAGGGAAGATATTGTTTTTTTTCAAGTTAATTTTATAATTAGAGACTTTTGAGAACTCATTAACAGCTAAAATAATTTTTCAGTATCTGAAGCACAATAAATGCTAAGATAGTCAGCAAAAGCTGCCATTAATATTTTAGTTCTATAAATTACTGGGACATTATGATAAACATTTTGTTTAATATATAAAAACAATGGTTCAAGATAGATATTAAATAATAAAGGGGACAAAGGGCAACCCTGGCGTGTTCCATTCTTAATCTGTATTCTTTTAGAGAAGTTTTTATTAATATACAATGTAGTATAGGGATTACTATATAATATTTGTAACATTTGGACAAACTCATGTGATATATTAAAATACAGTAAAAGATCAAACAAGAAATTTGTATCAACCCTATCAAAGGCTTTCTGGGCATCAATTATAAGGGCATAAATATTTAAATTATTTTGCTTAGCATGCTGTAACATAGTATGTAATGTGAGTGTATTATCACTGGTTTGTCTACCTGCCATAAAACCAGTCTGTTCTTTGGAAATGATATGAGTCATGATTCTCTTCAGTCTAGATGCTATAATAGAGGTTAGAATTTTCATGTCTACATTTATTAATGATATCGGTCTATAATTATCTGGATTTTGAGGATCTGAATTGGCTTTATGTATAAAAATAGTTTTTGAGGCGTTAAGATGTGGATCATTAATTTTATTCCTAATTATGTAGTTAAACACAACTGAAAGTATCTTACCAAAAATATCTGCAAACTTTTTATAAAATTCCACTGTCAAGCCATCAGGACCTGGTGATTTATGTGATTTCATATGCTGAATTACATATACTATTTCTTCTTCAGATATCGGTTTAACCAAGTCATTTTGAATGTCCTCTCCTATTGTTGGAAACTTAATTGAATGTAGAAATTGTTCATAATTCCTGTTAGGGGTCATATCCTTTTGTCCAGCATAAATATGAGTGTATATTTTCTCAAAGATATTAAGAACATCCTCAGTTTTAGAATATATTTTATTATTAAATTGTATTTCCGAAATCTGCACAGTTGGTTTCGTTTGATTAATGATCCTAGCTAACGCTCTTGATGATGTTTGAACATGATTGGCATACCTCACTAATGTCTTGTATTCTTGAAATGTTAATCTACTATTCTGAAGTAAAAAGAGATCCTTTTGACATTTAATCAGTTTCTCCTCCGTTTGCTCATGAAAATCCCTAATCAGTTCTTGATCAAGTAATTTAATTTTTATTTCTAAAGTTTGAATATCTTTGTTTAATATCTTTTTATAATAAGATGCTTGTTGCAAAAGTGTCCCTCTTAGTTGAGCTTTAACTGTTGCCCATTCAATATCTGGGGCAAATTCTTGTTTCCCTAAACCAATCAATACGTCTTTCAGGTACTTTGTAATTTCCAGTATTATTATCCTCCTTATTCAATAAATTTGGATTAAGAGACCAATTATAACCTCTTTGTCTCAAAGTATCCTTTACCCCCTCAGTAAAACTCAATGAAATTTTAGAATGGTCTGATATAATACTCGATGTATGTTAATCTTTGAAAAGTTGTGTGAAAACTTTTGGATATTGCTGTAAATATAATACGGTCTTAAATAATTATTGGTTTAGAAATTAAGCTTTTCTCCCCGGGCCTCCACTGAAAATGTTTTTTTTGACCCAGTGGACTTTCCCGGTAAACAAATGTCAAACAATCAATCAATAAATAAACAGACCATGACTCGCTGTTTACAGTTAAGGGGGTGATCTAAGCAATGCAAAAGCTCTTCTCACTGTAAGATACAAATTGTATCACGAAGACCAGGGAATCTGCCTAACCCTAGTCTTATTTGTCACTTAGGTTCATGTTTTTCTGAGAGGGATTCCCATAACCCCCCATTACTTTTTTATACCTTCTCCAATCCCATAAAAGTACAGTTGTGTACCTACCACAAATGTAAATGTTTGAGTGTATTCACTGTTGCAGTCATTACTCTTGGGTTATCCTGCTGGCAAGCAACCCGCGGTCGGCCAGAATTCCAAAGTCTAGGTCCGGCGTCGGTTGCTGTCGCCTCTTCCCTGACATCAGTGCGACAGGGGTATAAAAGAAGCAGCCAACACCATTTTCTTCAGTTTTTCTTGCCCCAAATGTCAGGTGCCCCCAAAATAGGCTAAAAATGTAATGCCAATAATTATGCATGCAGTAAAATAAACATTTCCTTCATCTACAAGCAAATACACCACATAGGTTGTATAAGATAGAGAAGTATAGGTAAGCCCCAGCAAAGAAAAGGGGGATGGAGGGAGGGTAACCTGGACTGCAACAGTGAATACACTCGAACATCTATATTTATGGTAGGTACACAACTGTACTATGTTCAACGTGTTTCACTGTTGCAGTCATTACTCTTGGGTTGAATCCCAAAGCTAAGGCTGGGTGGATGGGCCTAAAGAGGATTAGGAGAGGCTATAAGGCCTTGCAAAACTGCAGTGGCGAAGCCTGCTCTGGATTTGGAGTAGAGAGGTAAATGGTAGTGCTTTGTAAAAGTGTGCACTGAACTCCAAGTTGCAGCCTATAAAATGTCTTTGGTTGGTACTCCTCTGAGAAAGGCTGCTGAAGTGGCTGCTGACCTGGTAGAATGAAGTCTAATGGCCTGGGGCACTGATTTGCCATGTTGTGAGTAGCAGAAAAGAATGCATTGGCCTATCCATTTTGAAACAGTCTGTTTTGAGATAGGCTCTCCTTGAGATCCTGCAGCAAATGCCACTAAAAGTTGCTCAGTTTTTCTGAAAGCTTTAGTTCTGTCCAAATAGAAGCGTAGTTGTCTGTGTATGTCCAAGGAATGCAGGTCTTTCACCCTTATTCTGTGGGTTTGGATAAAAGGTAGGCAGATGAATAGTTTATTTGAGGGCCACACTGGACACTACCCTAGGCATAAATGTAGGGTTCGTTCTTAGAGAAACCCTGTCTGGGTGGAAAATGATGAAAGGTTCCACAGCCATGAGTGCCTGTAACTCTGAAACGCGTCTTGTAGAGGTTATTGCTAGGAGCAGAGCTGTTTTCCAAGATAAAAACTTTATATCAGCTGTACTGGCTGGCTCAAAAGGCAGCAGAGTGAGTTTTTCCAAGACATAACTGAGGTCCCTTGCAGGTACTGGGGCTCTCCTTGGAGGTCTTATGTTTCTGACCCCTCTGAGGTACTGTCTTATCAATGGATGGGAAAAAATAGGAGGTTCCATATTGTAATGAGCTGAAATGGCTGAAGCATGAATTTTAATTGATGAAAAGGATTGGCCTTTGTTCAGCATCTCAGTTAGGTATTGTAAAATCTGAGGAATATTTGGTACAGATGTGTCAAGTCATTGTGCCTGGTTCCAAGCACAGAATCTTTTCCATTTGTCTGCATATATACCTACCATATATGTAGATGTTCGAGTGTATTCACTGTTGCAGTCATTACTCTTGGGTTATCCTGCTGGCAGGCGACCTGCGGTCGGCCAGAATTCCAAAGTCTAGGTCTGGCGTCGGTTGCTGTTGCCTCTTGCCTAACGTCAGTATGCCAGGGGTATAAAAGATGCAGCCAACGCCATTTTCTTCAGTTTTTCTTGCCCCAGATGTCAGGTGCCCCCAAAAGGGTAGGCTAAATAAAGTATGCCAATAAACATGTATGCACTAAAGTAAACATTTCCTTCATCCACAAGCAAATACACCACATAGGTTGTACAGAATAAAGAAGTACAGATAAAACACAGCAAATGAAAGGGGGACGGTGGGAGGGTAACCTGGACTGCAACAGTCAATACACTCGAATATTATCTATTTATGGTAGGTACACAAATGTACTATTTTCATCGTGTTTCACTGCTGCAGTTATTACTCTTGGGTTGAATCCCAAAGCTGAGGATGGGTGGCTGGGCAAAACAGGATTAGGAGAGGCTATGAAGCCCTGCAGAGCTGCAGTGGCAAAGCCTGCTCTGGATTTAGAGTCGAGGGGTAAGTGGTAGTGCTTTGTAAAAGTGTGGACTGAACTCCAAGTTGCAGCCTCTAAGACGTCTTTGGTTGGTACTCCTCTGAGAAAGGCTGCTGAAGTGGCTGTTGCTCTGGTAGAGTGTGGCCTAATGCCCTTAGGCACTGATTTGCCATGCTGTGAGTAGCAGAAACAAATGCAATGACCTATCCATTTAGAAATAGTCTGTTTTGAGATAGCCTTTCCTTGTGATCCTGCAGCATATGCTACTAAAAGTTGCGCA
Organism: Protopterus annectens; assembly: GCF_019279795.1. NCBI lineage: Eukaryota > Metazoa > Chordata > Ceratodontiformes > Protopteridae > Protopterus > Protopterus annectens. Next base: position 699,460,965 of record NC_056725.1, on the reverse strand, counting down.
GTCTTTCTGAAAGTTTTAATTCTGTCCAAGTAGAAGCGTAGCTGTCTGTGTATGTCCAAAGAATGCAGAAGTCTCTCACCCTTGTTCTGTGGGTTTGGATAAAAGGTAGGCAAGTGAATGGTTTGGTTGAGGGCCACACTGGACACCACCTTAGGCATAAATGTAGGGTTTGTCCTCAGAGAAACCCAGTCTGGTTGAAAAATGATAAAAGGTTCCACAGCCATGAGTACCTGTAACTCCGAGACTCGTCTTGCAGAAGTTATTGCTAGGAGCAGAGCCGTTTTCCAGGATAAGAATTTTATATCAGCTGTTGAGGCTGGCTCAAAAGGAGGCAATGTGAGTTTTTCCAAGACATAATTGAGGTCCCATGCAGGTATTGGTGCTCTCCTTGGAGGCCTGATGTTTTTGGCCCCTCTGAGGTACTGCCTTATTAAAGGATGAGAAAAGATAGGTCGTTCCGTATTGTAATGGGCTGAAATGGCAGAGGCATGAATCTTAAATGATGAAAAGGAAAGGCCTTTGTCCAGCATCTCAGTTAGGTATTGTAAAATCTGAGGAATATTTGGTACATACGTGTCAATGCCTTGTTCCTGGTTACAAGCACAGAATCTCTTCCATTTTTCTGCATAAGATTTTCTGGTACTGGGCCTTCTGGCCTCCAAGATAACATCCATAACAGCTTTTGAAAGAGGAGTGTTCTGAATGGCTACATTATCCGCCATACTGCCAGATTTAGGGTCCTGAGTTGGCTGTGCAGGACCTGATTGTTTTGTTGGGTCAGTAAGTGAGAAGTTTCAGGCAATGTCCATGCTGGACCTTGAGACAAGCTCTTTAGGATTGGGTACCAGTGCTGGCGTGGCCAGTCTGGGGCAATCAGTATCATTTTTGGCTTCTCTTGTCTGACGTTTAGGAGTACCTTGGGAAGGAGAGGCAGTGGAGGAAAGGCATACACTGTTAGGTTTTTCCAGCCGAAGGATAGGGCATCCACTTTCCATGCTTGCTTGTGATAAATCCTTGTGCAAAATCTCTGTAATTGGCAGTTTTGAGGGGAGGCAACTAGATCTATGTCTGGGCATCCTCATTTCCTTGTTAGCATGCTGATGACTTGTGGATCCAGTTTCCACTCGTGGGGATCCATGAGGTTTCTGCTTAGTTCATCTGCCAGAGTATTTATTTTTCTGGCAAAAATTGTGCTTGCAGGTGAACTTGATAAGTCAATGCTGTGTTCCACAAGGTCATTGCTTGTCTGCAGAGGGGGTAGGCATGTGTGCCTCCCTGCTTGTTTATGTAGCACATGACTGTAGTACTGTCCGTCTTTATCAGTAGTTGTCCTGGATGAAGTAGATCCTTGAAAGCTGTCAGGGCATTCTGAACAGCTAGCATCTCTTTTTCATTGATATGAAGATGCATCTGGCTTGCGGCCCATGTGCTCTGAATACATTTTCCTGCCATGTGGGCCCCCCAGGCATAATCTGAAGCATCCGTTGTTACTGTCTGCCTGGCTGTGGGTAAAGTGAATGGCAGACCCTTGCTGTGGTGACAGGCCTGTGCCCACCATCGAAACTCCTGTTGCAGGCAGAGAATGAGGGTAATTAATGTTTACAGGCTGTGGCAATGTTGAGTCCAAACACTTTTTAGATACCATTGTAGTTTCCTCATATGCAGTCCGGCTTATGGAATTAGCAGAATGCAGGATGCCATGAAGCCCAAGGCCTGCAGGATTTTCCTTGCAGATAACTGGGTCTTTGTTGCCAACTTTTTGAAGTAAGAAGTCAGTTGCCTTTGTTTGTCTGGCGTGAGATAAGCCATCTGGGCAGTTGTATTTAAGCTTGCTCCCAGGAATATTATCTCTTGAGAGGGTACTAGTTTTGATTTCTTTTCGTTTACTGTGTACCCTAGGCAAGTTAGTAATCTTTTCACAAACGCCAGATGCTTTAGAAGAATGTCTTTGTTCTCTGCTTGAATAAGGCAGTCGTCCAAGTAAGGATATATTTGAATTCCTCTTTGTCTGCAAAATACAATTACTGGTGTCAGGCATTTTGTGAAGACCCTGGGTGCAGTAGATAAGCCAAAGGGCAGTGCAGAGAATTGGTAGTGCATTGAGCCAGCTATGAATCTGGGGTATCTTTTGCAAGATTGTCTGATTGGGATATGCAGGTATGCCTCTTTTAGGTCCAAAGTTACAAGCCAAGCCTTCTTGCCCAGCATGGGCAGTAGCTGCTGCAGAATCAACATCTTGAATTTTGGAACATCCAGAAACATGTTTAGTGTAGACAGGTCCAGTATTGGTCTCCAGGCTTTGTCCTTTCTGGGCACCAAGAAAAGTCTCGAGTAAAATCCTTGCCCCTGCTCTTGCTGTGGCACTTGTTGAATGGCCCTCATGTCCATGAGGGATATAATTTGCTTTTGTGCCTCTGCCCATTGATTGTGTGGCAGGTCTGGCATACCTTTTGCCCTTGGCAGGGTGTGAAAGTGGAACCTGTTTCCCTGGGACACTATGTTCAAGACCCATTCGTCCTGGGTAATCATTTGCCAATTTGGTGAAAAAAGTGCTAGTTTTCCCCCTAAGGGGGCTGCCAAAAGATAAATGCTTGGATCTGGCAGAGGAAAGTCATTGGGACCATTTCCTGTATTGTTGTGATTTGTCTTCTCCGTTTTTGGAGGTAGAAGCTCCCCGTTGTTTAGGCCTGTATGAGCCTTGGGGCTGAGATCTGCCTCTGGGATGTCTGTATCTGCCTCTTTGTGGCCTGTCTGACACTGGAAAGGACCAATTATTTGTAGGCCAGTTCCTGCTAAAGCTGGGTGGCTGTACCTGTAGGAAATCCTTAACTGTCTGCATGGATTTTGCTTTATCCTCCATTTTCTTCAACACCTCTTCTGCCTTAACACCAAACAAAGTAACATGCTGCAATGGAGCATCCAATAATTTTGCTTTAACATGATCAGGCAGATTCTGTTCCTTTAACCAAGCATGCCTTATAATGACAGAACCCGTAACCGTGGCCCTGTAAGAGGCCTCCAGTGAATCAAAACCACATTGCAAAGTATGTTTTCCCACTTGTTCAGCTGCATGCAATAAATCCTGCATTTCCTTGTTATCAGAACATTCAGAATTTGTCAACATTGTCTGTTTAAGCAGTGACATTAAGTATTGCTGATATTTAAGCATATGAAACTGACAATTTAAAGCCCTTACAGCCAAGGTAGCAGAAGTGTAAACTTTTTTCCCCCAACTGTCCAGTGCCCTAGTATCCCTATCAGAGGGGACAGGGTTTTTTGCAGTGGAAGCCTTGACCCCCTTTGGGACCCTGAGATATAGTTTCCGGGTCAGCAGTGGGGTTTTTATATAGAAATTTATGAGAGTCTTGGGACCCTGTAGTATCTGTCTAGCTTAGCAGGTGCAGGGGATAAAGAGTCAGGAGACAGGCCGGACTCTGAAAATGCATCATCTACAATGTCTAGAACAGGTGGAATAGCAAGAGGTCTGTGCTGAGGTAGTAAAAGAAAGTCTCTGAGCCTTTTCTTAGATTCTGAGTAATTTTGGCTCTCCCAGTGAAAATGCTCCATCATGGAATGCAGGGTTTCCCCAAAAGAATAATCCTCAGGAGGAGAGGCTGAAGGAATGGATTCTTCAGCATCAGAATCCTCGTAGGGAGGAAAAGAGTATCCCTGTTCAGAAGAGGAATCAGAGGAAATTTAAACCTGATCAGAAGAATCATATTCTGTCTCTTGCCTAGGCCTCTTATCAGGAGGGGGATGGGAACCCATGATCAAAGTAATTAGGTCTTCGGACATTTTAAGCATCTGTTTTTTAGGCATGGACGTCTAAGTAGGAGAATGCTGTACTTGCTTCTTTGCCTTTAGAACTGCTTTAGTCTTTGCCTTTGAAGCTGAAGTTGGCTTAACATACAACTGTATAGGTCTGAAGACACCCTCAGAAGCCGATGCCTGCTCAGCGGCTCTGGACCAATCTGAGGGAATGGTTTCCGTGTGTCCAATACCTTGAGTATCCAGAGGCCCAGTCGGCTCCACATGGGAGTCGGAAGCGGCCTGTGGCTCTGAGGTAGCGGGCATCAGGGGCTGCGAAAGCGCCTCACTGAGAACCGGCGACTGGCCTAGTGTAGGCCTCGTCGTTGGTTTTGGACCTCGGTTGCCTATCCTTTTCCTTGTCCTTGCATTTTTTGTAAACTCCAGTCGTCGGCTGTTCCGACGGCATTATACAGTTAAATCTTTGGCCAAAGTAATGAAATGCAAAACCGAACCAACGCTTAATAGTGCATTGGTTAAATCTAGCACAAAGCTGACAGCTAGCAACGTTGTGGTCAGGGCAAGGGCAAGGAATAAAGGAAGAATGAAAATGCTTATGAGGTATTTGCTTCCCACAAGAAATACAATTGTTAACTTTTTCTGACACCAGTCTGGAGCAAGAAAAAAGTTTCCCCAACGGGGTACTTAGCTTTAATGAAGACTTCGGTTCTGAAATTCGGATTTGAAAATCTCAGGAGTCGGCCGACCGGCACTTGCGAACTGCTTTTGCTTCGGGCACCGCGCGGCAAGAAAGACTGAAGAAAATGGCATCGGCTGCAATCTTTTATACTCCTGGCGCACTGATGTCAGGGACGTGGCGACAGCAACCGACGCCGGACCAGGACTTTGGAATTTAGGCCGACTGTGGGTAGCCTGCCAGCAGGATAACCCAAGAGTAATGACTGCAACAGTAAAACACGATGAACATCAGCTAAACATAGCATTTTTTAAACAAACAGAATAGTCATAACATATGATGTACATCTTCAAAAAACTGTAGCATGAATTAACTTTGGTAATTTTTGTGCAACATCTATCATAGAAAGGTGGGTATGGCTTAATTTAAGCACATATGGTATTATTATAAACTTCCCCCACCCAAAAAAATTCATCAAAGTCTGGAAAAGAGCAGTGCCAAAACAGCACATAATTTTCTAGCTGGCATAAAAGATATGGCTATATGGCTTTTTCAGCAACTGCTTATATATCACATCTTGTACTAGATCTGAGAAATCACCTTTGTAAGGTGCTGACTCCCTGTTCTGTTCACATCCACATTCTATGGGAACATTTTTAAAAGTATAAATCAAAACTGACAGATTTGGAATATGAACTTAAAATCTAAGAAAGCTGCAAGAGGCGGTCTACAATAGTAACTATTTGATGATATACAACTGTACCTTCTAAGATATGGGGAGCCAGGAAAACTTCTTTTTTAACTAAAAATTCATGGCAACAGAAAAATTCAGAAATCTGATGAGTTTGAGTATAATAAAGCTAAGTGGCATCGCAAAAGCAGAAAAAATTGTCCGACACACACACACACAAACACACATATTCGGTGAAATTCCAAGTAAATGTATTAATGCACATATGGGAATGAAAAATGTTAGCCCTCTTCTCTATCTTTGATGAGGCATATGTGTATTCAAAATGTGACAAGATAACTGATTTTTTTTAAGATATCACTTGTTTATTTAAAAAAAAAAGTAAACACAACTTTGGGAGCTAACCATACAGAAATCGTTGAACCTGTACTAATACAATTTCCTCCTGATGAGCTGTCAAATAACTAGGGGAGTTGATCCTTATGTTTTATTTATTCATTTATTTAAATTTTTTTTAAAGAAAGGTATCTAATGGATCAAGATGTGTGTTGTGTTGTAGTATAATCATCACAAAACATCTACTGCAGTAGATATTATAATTAGCTTTTAATACAGAATCAGATTTTTAAAACATATCCCTGATTAGTTAGTTTTTTCTTTAGGCAAGAAAATGTTTTGGAGTTTTTCCCCCTAAATAATTAACAACCCGAGAAGTAGCCTTTAACCACCAACCTTACCTTTACAGAAAAAAATCATACACGTCATTAGGACTTATTATCATGAAGACAGGATTCCACAAAATTACCCTACACTTACTAGAAAGAATGCCATGCTAAGTGAGTAATATCTAACATAGCTTTAAAAATACATTTATACTAGTCCTCACATTCCTGCTCCGTTAAACGAAATATAACCAGTTTTGATGTAACGGCACCTAAGAGTAGGGACTATGTACTGACATCAGTGAACTTAGTCAATGACTGTGCGAGTCAACTGTGTGCATCTCTATACAAATATACACCTCTTGGTCTAGTCCTCATAAAATTTGTGATTTTCTAGCAAATCTACGAGGACTGAGTTCACTAAATAATGACAGATATTTGAGTTTCAGACTTCACATCCTTCAGAAAAAGCTTGGAAGGGCAAAAACTTTTACTCGAGCAACTTTCTAAGTTTTTAAGAGCAATATTTAAAATGTGCCCCTATTTTTCAGCCTGTGCTCCCCTATTATTTTGGCTTTGTACAGATGTTTTGTGCTAACAGGTTGAGACGTATGCTGCACAACCACCTGGAACCACTGGAGATACAATAACTAACACATTTTCAATATACCAGTCAACGACAGTAAAGTTCTACAAATTACTGTTTCCTCTGGTTCCTGTCAAAATGATCCTATTAACACTGCAATCTACAAAACAGGGCTGGTTGCTCAATTCCAACTGTACTTGCAGTACCGTACAGATATCATACACACACACACACACATATGCATGCATCTGTAAGAAACATCTGCAAAAAAATACTCACTTGATGACAGAATAAAGTGATTTGCACGAAATGAAACAATGAAAAAATAAAATATACCACTTCCTTAAAATGAAACACTGAAAGATTTTACTACTGTGACCAGAAAGTATTTTCACTCCTAATTCTTAGAACTTTATAAGGCTGGTTATTCTCTATAACCTAGTGTGCAAAACTTCAAAAATCATATTACACAAAATCCAATGGCCAGAAACACATAGATAACTGTGGTAAGGACCTACATATAGCATAAAACTTGATAAAACTCTTGTGAAAAAAATGATGCAAAATCCCACTAGACTATTCTATTATGAGCGGCGCTGCCACCCTTTGCACAGGTGGAACGTCTGGGAGGTGTTCTGGAGGAATGGGAGTAACCACAAAGGGGATGGTATAAACTCTGGATATGCTTTAAAGCACCCAACGGTCTGCTAACACAGACAGTTAGATGCAGTGAAAGGCGACCCCCAAATGCCTCCAGAGCAGAGCAGTTGGGCAATCCCTCAGGGCTGTTGCACGGGCCTGTCCGAGAACGGTTCTCAAGACCCAAAATTTCTTGAACCCCCCACACACAACTGGGCCAGCGTCTGTCTGGTCCCCCTCTGCCCTTGGGGGAAGATGAGTTCTGAGTGTCCCGGGAATATTGTGACTTCCGGAACCACATCTTCTTTTGCCCCTGCTGATTCCTGGAAAAGGATCTTTGGGGGTTAGAGAAGTGGATCCCGATGGCAGACAATGTCTTCCTGTCCTTTTCACTCTGGACCAACATGTCGCGAACTGTCTTCCGAACAAGGAAGAACCATCATAAGGGGCATTTGTGAAAGATGCTTTAAAGGGTTCCCTGAACTGGCACAGCCTGACCCAGGCGTGTCGCCTCACGGCATCGCCGGACCCAGCCGTCCTTGCCGTTCCTTCAGTGGCATGCGAAAGGAGACACATGGACGTGCTAGAAACCTCTTTAAGAGTGGCCATTCACGCGGAGAATATGCACTTATCCTCTGGCAACACGGACTCCAGGGGCGACTCAGTTAGCTCCTTGACCAGGTCACGCTGCAGTTGAGTGACGTGGGCCAAATAATTCATCACTCTTATAGAAAAGATGACTGAAGCATATGTCCGCTTTCCTAGATGATCAATCGTCCTGGACTCTCGATCAGGGGGATGGACCGCAGAACTTTCCTGGGCTAGTTTTTTCTTAGTGGTGCCTGCTACCACCATGGCGTCCACTGGGGACCCCTTGTTCCAATTGGGTCTGTCTGCAGGAGGACTCAAAATCTTGTTGGGATGCTTTGGGATTGGCTCCATGGTGTCTGGTTCCTTCCATGCCTGGGTGGTAATAAGATCCACCAAGGGATCCGCGGGGGGGGGGGGGGGTCACACCCAGGAGGTAGATGGGCCCATGCCGAAGGCCTCCAGAAACACCGACTCATCCAAGAAAGGTTAGGGGGTGGACTAACCCTCCCCGCTGCCAAAGGAGTTACATGATGTCTCAAAAGGAGACATTGTCAGGGGGTGATCTGGGGGAACCTTCCCCTTCCTCCAAATCTGTGTCCTTGGTGAGGGACTCTGGAGAAGAATCCAAGTGTCTCCTTTTGCACGTTTGTTTACGAGGAACCAAGGCTCGCAAACTACTTGTGGTTCCTTGAGGGTAACACTCTGGGTCACATCGAGCATGGACTGTCACTGCATGGGCAAAATGGCTGAAGACGCAACCAGAGGCGAGGGAGTCGAGGCAAAGTCTGAGGAAATGGTCAGGGGCCTCGATCCACTGGAGAGAACCCTTTCCACCACGTTGAAAGCCAAGGGAGAGGGAACCTCCTGGGAAACTAATAAGGAAGCTGCTCTCCCTGGATCTGATGGGGGGATCAGAGCCAAGCCCGCCAGAGCTGAGATAACAAGGAGAGGACCCTGATCCAGCAATGTCAGCGCCAAAGGAGAAAAGCCCAACCCCTCAGATCTGACAGCCAGGCTTCGGCTCCTAGAGCAGCTCGGGTCCGACACGCTCAAAGTAACAGCCGATGTCGAGGTGCTCGGTAGCACTGGCGCCGACCCCCTGACTCCGGGACCTCTCGGATCCATAAACTCTGATACCGGGGTCAGACCGGAGAAGGCAATATCGGGGCAAAAATGGGAAGCGAGCTCCCCCTCCAGAGGGAGAGGGGGCTGGCAAGACTCCCATCTGAATCTGGGTGCAAATAAACCTTCGCATCATTTTGTATATGTCTGCCTCACTCAAACTTCTGGTGGAATGAGAAGAGGCCACCGACTAGGAGGGTCAATGTGCAGTGGCCCTGGAAGAAGGTCCACGCTCCTCTGGCTGTGCCGTGAATCTGGGCAAGCGGAGCTGAGGAGAAACTGGTCTAGTAACTAACTGCTGCTTCAGAGGAGGACCCACTGGATCCGCTCGGTCCAGGGATCTCTTCCTCCCCTTGTCTCTCTCTTTCTTTTTATCTTTATCTTTTCCCTTCTCTTTCCTAAGCTTCCTATCCGCAGACCTATGAACAGGAATTTGAGTCCTGGCCTGGGAGGGAGGGAGGGAGGGAGGGGAAGAGATTGTGGCTGAGGAAGAAGCAGTCACAGCCCTGACCATAAGAGAAGCGGAGGCAGCTGCCTCCATAGCAGGAAGAAGTCCTTTAAGGATTAATTTTGCCCTGCGATCCTTCAGGGCCCTGGGGTTAAACCCCATATGAATCGAGCATTCAGTCAAAAGATGGGAGGCCCTCCAAACACCAAACATCACACACAGAGTGTGAACATCAGCCGGAGATAACTTATGGCCACAGTGTGTGCATTTCTTGAAAACCAGCTTTGACTACTGATCTGCCATTTTTTAACAAAGTTAAGGCAAAAGGCACAAAGCCCTAACCTGCCTGTCACACACACACACACACACACTCGCATCCACTGACTAGCAATAAGGGGAAGGGATAGGGCCTACTCTAACTACTATGCTAAACTTTTCCTTTTTTTTTTTTGAAAAAGAAAAACACGATGCAAAACAAAGGGGAAGTTAAGCAAGGGAAAGGTATCCTACCTGTCGCTACCAGCAACACAAACACCCAAAACTATCCAAAAACAACCACCTACCATGCCTGAAGCTCTGAAACCACGCTGCTTGGCAAAGCCGTGGCAAATGACATGTGAAGGAAGGAAAGAGATGGAGGGCTATTATGGGTAAGGGGAGGAGCTTGGAGCTCGGATCAGATGCTGGTGAAGCTGCCGTCTCAGATCTGATCCGGATCCGAAACCCACAGGTTGATAATCAAATGAAGTCAACTACTTTACATCATTTATTTATTACGTTAAAAAAATGTATGCATGTTTTGCTATTTTTTTCAAAGACTTAGAAATGTTCAAGATTTCCTTGTTAAGTAACAATTAGCTGACTGTGAAATAATATCACAACTGTACTCTGGCTTTCTTCTATATTGTTAAGAAATTAAACCTCTTGTATTAGAGGCAACATGGGATATATGCAAATTACCCTTTAAGGACATCAGGTGTTTCAGCCAAACGTCAATTCTGAATTTACATGAATTTTTCTTTTGAGTCTATTCATGGACAAATTCTGGCAAAAAAAGCCAGACCCCATTAGCTGTGGACATGCATGTTTCTGCCTTCTTATGGCATCATCAGCACAGCATAAGTGGAATGTTCGCCTAACATTTGGAAAGACAGGGTTGTCGTACTCAACTGATATCCATAAACCTTAGGGTGACTGCAAAATATCCCAACTAACAAATTAAAACAATGAGTAAAAAGGTCACACAACAAAAACAATCGGTTAAAAAAAATCTAACAAAGCTAAACTTTCCACTGTGTGATTCCTTAAACCTTTTGATTTTTCTTTTTGTTTTTAATTGATTGTTTTTGTTGTGTGCATCTTTGCTAGATTTTTTTGTGTATAGCTTTGCTAGATTTTTCTTTTTGTTTTTTAACCAATTGTTTTTTTTTTCTGTGTGATCTTTTTACTCATTGTTTTAGTTAAAGTTTAGACTTAAAAGAAAAAGTCATGGACATTCAGAGTTTCCATTTAGCTGAAACACCTGATGTCCTTAAAGGGTAACTTGCATATATCCCATGTTGCCTCTAATACAAGAGGTTTAAGGAATCACACAGTGGAAAGTCTAGCTTTGCTAGATTTTTCTTTTTGTTTTTAGCCAGCTGTTTTTATTGTGTGACCTTTTTACTCCTTTTTTTTTTTTTTTTTTTTTAGTTTATATTGTTAAGAAATTAGGTAACAAGGTTCTATACACTGATTTGACATAAAGGCATAGTTAATGATAAAATATGACGATTTCTCACTTTTTAACATCTGTCATTGTGGGAGGTCGAGTCGGTGTTTCTTCACTTATTTTCCATTCTGCCGGACTCTTATTCTTCATAGGCTGACTGCAGGAGAATGACTTTGGGACAGAGGCAGAAAGCTGAAAAGAGCTGGAATGAGGTATCTTACAAGGCCACGGATTCTCAGCACCAGATGGTTTGAAAAGCTGAGAGGCAGAGCTCTGTCCAGAATTCACAATGCTGAAAAAAAAAACATACATCCATAGGATATTGTTCTATAATTTCAATTAGCATTACAAGGAAATCCTGAAACTAGTGCTGGATTCAACATTATGTTAATCAAATATCACAAACTATGGACTTCTTTAAACAATTTACTAAAAAAATGACAACATAGTGATTTTCAACTGTTACTGAACTAATGTAACAAAAGAAAGAGAAACTGAGCTGAGGCGGTTTATAGCAAATGTCTGTAAAAACGAAAAGGCAATGCCTCCTGTCTCCCCTGCCCCACTTCTGAATGGGCTTGTATAAGGAAATTATCACCACAAACATTTAACATATGTTACTAAAGCCACCTCGAAGTTGCACTTGATTTATGTAAATACCAGTGTGATAACTCAGCTGTTAATGCATTATTTTTGTCTATACAGCAAATCAGATTAGAACTTCCTGTCAGCGCACACAGCATACAAGATGTGTTTTAAAAGAGTCAACTCTCTCCCAGTTTAAAAAGAGCATATTTGCTGCTGAAAGTCAAGCTTTTATAATAGAAGTGCTACAGTTACCTTCAATTATGAACTCTCAATGTGTGTGTGGGGAGTCTCCATACATAAAACTAACAAGAAAAAGATATACTCAGCTAAATTTTCTGGGTGATAGTAAATTGTCATAAGGTCAAGCTTGAAGTCAGAAAACCGGGGACTGTTTGCTGCAATCTGCTACACTCCAGAAAAATAAATACAATTAATACAAGTTACAGAGGACTCGTGAATAATTACAACTGAACAGTGCAAAATTATTTCCACTTTGTTGGTTTACATTGCTCATTTGGGTAAAAGACTGGAAGATATGGCTAAAGCTTTACCTGCGCATTCAAATCAGTTAATGAAAGGGGGGGTTAAGGACAGTGCATTTCTCAGAAGTGAAGTCTGAAGTTTCTGAAAAAATGATTAATACACATGTTAGACAAAGGCAGACAAACATTTGCAATTTAATGACATCCCTAAGCATCCGTGAGTAGGATCAGGCTACTAGATGTGTGGAACTGATTACTAAAAATAGCATCCGTGAGTAGGATTAGGCTACTAGAGGTGTGGAAAGTACAGTTGTGTACACTTACATAAATGTAGATGTTTGAGTGTATTCACTGTTGCAGTTATTACATTTGGGTAATCTGCTGGCAGGTTGCCCTGAGTCAGCCTGAATATCAAAGTCTTGGGTCCTGCGTCGGTTGCTGTCTCCTCTTCCATGACGTCAGGTCGTCAGGGGTAAAAAAAACATGCATCCAACGACATTTTCTTTACTTTTTCTTACCCCAGATGTCAGATGCCCCCCAAATGGGTAGCATATATATATATATATATATATATATATATATATATATATATATATATATATATATATATAAAAATAAATACAATTGTAACAATATAAATTTTACCTTCATCTAAAAGCAAATACACCAAAAAGGCTGTAGAATATAGAGAAAGAAAGACAAGTTCTAGAAAAAAGGGGGATGGCGGGTGGGTAACCCGGACTCGAACATCTACATTTATGGTAAGTGCACACAACTGTACTATGTTCTTCGCGTTTCACTGTTGCAGTCATTACATTTGGGTAGAATCCAAAGCTATGGATGAGAGACTGGACCTAAATAGCATTAGGAGCGGCTATAAGGCCCTGCAGAACTGCAGTGGCAAAGCCTGCCCTGACTTAGAGAAGAGAGGCAAATGATAATGCTTTGTAAAAGTATGAACAGAGCTCCAAGTAGCAGCTTCTAGAATGTCTTTGGTTGGCACCCCTCTGAGAAAAGCTGCTGAGGTAGATGCAGCCCTGTTGAAATGTGACCTGATTCCCTTGGGCACCGGTTTACCATGATGCAAATAGCAGAAACGAATGCAGTGGCTTATCCACTTTGAAATAGTCTGCTTTGAAATAGCCTTTCCCTCTGATCATGCAGCAAATGCCACCAGTAGCTGCTCAGACTTTCTTAGAGATTTGGTCCTGTTTAAGTAGACTCTTAGTTGTCTGTGTACGTTAAAGGAATTCAAAATCCGCTCCCCCTTGTTCTGCGGATTTGGGTAAAAAGTTGGCAGGTGAATAGTTTGGTTAAGAGCCACACTGGATACCACCTTAGGTATAAAGGAAGGATTGATCCTGAGGGACACCCTGTCCGGGTGAAATGTAATAAATGGCTCCACAGCCATGAGGGCCTGTAGTAGTGATTGCCAGAAGGAAAGCTGTTTTTCAAGATAAAAACTTTATATCCGCAGTAGCTGCTGGTTCAAATGGAGGCAGGGTGACCTTTACCAACACAAAACTGAAGTCCCATGCAGGAGTTGGTGATCTTCTGGGAGGCCTTAAATTTTTGGCCCCTCTTAGATACTGTTTTAGCAGAGGATGAGAAAAGATGGGAGGCTCTGTGCTGTAATGAGCCCAGATGGCAGAGGCATGGATTTGTATTGATGAAAAAGATAGGCCCTTGTCAAGCATCTCAGTCAAGTATTGTAAAATCTGAGGAATATTTGGCTTTGCTGTGTCGGCCCCTTGTGCTTGGTTCCAAGCACAGAATCTCTTCCATTTATCAGCATAAGATTTTCTAGCACTAGGCCTTCTGGCTTCCAAAATTACATCCATCACAGATTTACTGAGAGGTGTTGTTTGAATAATTACATGATCAGCCATGCTGCCAGGTTCAGAGTTTGGAGCTGATTGTGCAGAATTTGATTGTTCTGCTGAGACAGTAGATGAGGTATTTGAGGCAGGTACCAAGGAGGGAGTTGAGACATATTCCTTAGAATTGGGTACCAGTGCTGGCGAAGCCAGTCCAGGGCAATTAGTATCATTTTTGGTTTCTCCTGTCTGACCTTTAGTAAGACCCTGGGAAGAAGAGGAAGAGGAGGAAAGGCATAGACTGATAGGTTTTTCCAACTGAAGGATAGGGCATCCACTTTCCATGCTTGTCTGTGATAAGTCCTTGTGCAGAATTTGTCCAGTTGATAATTCTGGGGAGAGGCAAATAGATCTATGTCCGGGCTCCCCCATTTCTTTGTTATCATGCTGAAGACTTGTGGATCCAGTTTCCACTTGGGAGGGTCGATAAGATTTCTGCTTAGAACGTCTGCCAGAGTAATTTGTTTTCCTGGCAGGAATTGACTTGAAGATGAACTTGGTAAGTCAAGGCTGTGTCCCACAATGCCATGGCTAGTCTGCAAAGGGGGTAGGAATGTGTACCCCCTGCTTGTTTATGTATCACATAACCGTGGTGTTGTCCGTCTTTATCAGTAGTTGTCCTGTATGAAGTAAATCCTTGAAGGCTATCAGGGCATTCTGAACAGCTAACATCTCTTTCTGGTTGATATGCAGATGCATTTGTTTTGGGCTCCATATGCCCTGAATGCATCTCCCGACCAAGTGGGCTCTCCAAGCGTAGTCTGATGCATCTGTAGTTAGGGTTTGGTTGGCAGGGGGTAGAGTGAAAGACCGTCCCATGTTCTGGTGACTTGCCTCTGCCCACCAAAGAAACTCCTGTTGTAGGCAGGGAATGAGAGGCATCATTGTTTCCAGACTGTGACAATGTTGACTCCATAAACTTTTTAGATACCACTGTAGTTTCCTCATATGCAGTCTTGCATATGGAATTAGTAGAATGCAGGATGCCATGAACCCCAAAGCCTGCAGAATTTGTCTTGCAGATAACTGGGTTTTTGTTGCCATCTGTTTGAAGTAAATAGTCAGTTGCCTTTGTTTGTCTGGCGTAAGATAAGCCATCTGGGCAGTTGTATTCAAGCTTGCACCCAGGAATGCAATCTTTTGAGAGGGTACCAGTTATGATTTCTTTTCATTTATTGTGTACCCTAGGCATGTTAGAAGCCTTTTTACAAACGCCAGATGTTGAAGAAGAATATCCTTGTTTTCTGCTTGAATGAGACAGTTATCCAAGTAAGGATAGATTTGTATGCTTCTTTGTCTGCAAAATGCAATTACTGGTGCCAGGCACTTTGTAAAGACCCTGGGCGCAGTAGATAAGCCAAAGGGCAGTGCAGAGAATTGGTAATGCATAAAACCATCCTTGAAGCGGAGGCATCTTCTGCACGATTCCCTTACTGGGATATGCAGGTATGCCTCTTTTAAGTCTAGAGTCACTAGCCAAGCATTCTTGCCCAGCATGGGCAGAAGCTGTTGCAAAGTCAGCATTCTGAATTTTGGGATGTCCAAGAATGTGTTCAAAATCAATAAATCCAGTATTGGGCGCCAGGCATTGTCTTTTCTGGGTACCAAGAACAGTCTTAAGTAAAACCCTTGTCCTTTTTCCCATTCTGGTACTGGCTGAATAGCCCCTATATCCATGAGGGACGTAACTTGTTTCTGTGCCTCAACCCATTGATTTTGTGGCAGATCTGGCCAACCGTTTGGAATTGGCAAGGTATGGAAATGAAATCTGTATCCCTGGGATACTATGTTTAATACCCACTTGTCCTGGTTTATTAACTGCCAGTTTTGAGCATGAAGTGCTAGTTTCCCCCCTAAAGGGGCTGCCAAAAGATAAGTGCTTGGTGATGGCAGAAGGAAGTCATTGAGACTGTTTACTGCAGGGCTGTGCTTTGTTTCCTCCAGATTTGGAGGTAGAGACACCCCATTGCTTTGACCTGTAAGAACCCTGTGATTGGTATCTAGAGCCTTTTGAGGGCCTGGATTTGCCCCATGAGGCTCTGTCGGAAACAGGAAAGGACCAATTTTTTGTAGGCTAGTGTCTACTGAATCTTGGTGGCTGCACTTGTAAGAAGTCTTTTACAGTTTGCATAGACTTAGCTTTGTCTTCCATTTTCTTTACAACCTCTTCTGCCTTATTACCAAACAAAGTATCATGCCGTAAAGGTGCATCCAACAATTTAGCTTTAACATGATCAGGCAAATTTTGCTCCTTGAGCCAAGCAAGCCTTCTAATCACAGATCCAGTAACTGCAGCCCTGCAGGAGGCCTCCAAGGAATCAAAACCACATTGCAATGTATGCTTTCCAACCTATTCTGCTGCATGCAATAATTCCTGTAATTCTTTATTTTCCACACATTCAGAAATCAACATCATTTTCTGTTTCAATAATCCCATAACATGCTGTTGATATTTAAGCATATGAAACTGGCAGTTTAAGCCCCTAATTGCCAAGGTTGCAGACGTATAAACCTTCTTTCCCCATCTATCCAGCGCCCTGGAATCTCTATCACAGGGGGCAGGATTCTTAGCTGTTGAGACCTTTACACCTTTGGGACCCTGTGAGATAGTTTCAGGGTCAGCAGCAGGATTTTTAAATAAAAATTTGTGGGAGTCAGGAACCCTGTAATATCTGTCTGGCTTGCTAAGAGCCGGAGGTAGGGAATCTGGAGCCATGCTTGATTCCGAAAACACATCATCAACAATGTCTAAAACAGGAGGTATGGCCAAAGGCCTATGCTGAGGAAGAAGGAGGAAATCCCTAAGCCTCTTTTTTTGATTCTGAAAAATCTTGACTCTCCCAATGAAAATGTTCCCTCAAAGAATGCAAGGTTTCTCCAAAAGAATAATCTTCAGAAGGAGATGCAGATGGGATGGATTCCTCTGCATCTGAATCCTCATAGGGTGGTATGGAAAATTCCTGATCAGAATAGGAATCGGAAGAAACAGAAACCTGATATGAAGATTCATAATCAGTGTCTTGCTTAGGCCTCTTATCGGGGGGGGGGGGTTGGGAACCCCTGATCAAGGTAATTAAGTCTTCAGCCATTTTGATAATCTGTTTTTTGGGCATAGAGGCCTGAGCACGTGGCTCATGCATTGGTTTTTTGGCCGTAGAAGTTGCTTTTGTCTTTGTTTTTGAAGCTGGCGTCGGTTTTACATAGAAATGCTGAGGCCTGAAAACACCCTCAGAAGTCGGTGCCTGCTCAGCGGCTCTGGACCCATCTGAGGGAGAGACATCCGCGGGTACAATACTCTGGGGAATCTCGCAGCATGCCGGACTCCACATGGGTGTCGGTAGAGGCCTGCAACTCAAATGTAGCGAGTATCAGGGGCTGCGAAAGCGCCTCACTGAGTACCGGCGAACCGGCGACTGGCTTAGGAGAAGCTTCGTCGTCGGTTTTGGACCTCGACGGTCTGTCTCTGTCCTTTTCTTTGCGTTTTTTGTGAACTCCGGTAGTCGGATTGCTATCTGACGACATTTCAGGGTAGTTAAATCTGTTTCCAAAATATTTTGAAGCAAAGATATACCGACGCTTAATAGTGCGTTGGTTAAATCTAGCACAAAACCAACAGCAAGGCACGTTATGATCTGGGCCTAGGCAAGGAATACAGTACAAATGGAAATCCTTATGAGGTATTTGCTTCCCACAAGTAATGCAATTATTAACTTTTACTGACATCGGTAAGGAGCAAGAAAAATTTTCCCCAATGGGGTACTTTGCTTTAATTGAAGACTTCGATTCTGAAACTCGAATGCGAAAATTTCAGGAGTCCGACCGGCACTTGTGAACTGCTTCTGCTTCTGGCATCGCATGGCAAGAAAGACAAAAATGGCATCGGATGCATGTTTTATACCCCTGACGACCTGACGTCATGGAAGAGGAGACAGCAACCGACGCAGGACCCAAGACTTTGATATTCAGGCCGACTGAGGGAAACCTGCCAGCAGATTACTCAAATGTAATGACTGCAACAGTGAAACACGAAGAACATCTGATTACTAAAAAAACTAACAGAATGACTTGGGATAACGGAACAAGACATTTTTACAGACAGATGGAGAATTCAAAGGATATTTATGTTTATGCGCAGCGCTGCTTAGCCAAGGTAAACCATTATCGGGTGCCTTAAAGTCTGCTCTTCAAATTTTCTCTTAGACCTTGTAAACCTTTACTTCTGAGCACTGAAATTATACCTTAAATCCAGCACTTGCTCAGAACATCTTGTAGCAATTATTGCAAGTTCACCCACTGCTACTAGCACTAACTTTCCACAAAGGAAACAAAAAAGCTTCAGTACTTAATCTAAACATAAATAACTCGGTACTTAAAAAGCTGATCACTTTTCCAGGCACTTCCAATGGTCAGTTTCCGATGCTTTCTCCTGTTAACCTGGAGAACCTGGGCATCCTGAGGCAATGCACCAATTGTCTTATGTACAGAGACAACCCTCTCCTCCTACCTTCAAACACACCCACTTGTGAGAGATGCAAGTACATAGCCAAACTTGAGGCTTCGCTATCTCAATCTAAGACTGGGTCAGCCAGTCAGGAGGAAAAGGTCAACACACATATCACATCACAGACAACACATAGCGCCCCTGTTAGCACACCACTGCTATCACACAGCAACACAAAACACAGGACCACTTTCACGGAGGCTTTTTTAAAAAATCTGCCCAAACAGCAGAGACCTCCAAGGCACAAACACAAGCAACCACCCTCATCAAAGCATAACCCACAAGGCACATAGCCCTCACAAATAGTGAGCCACTCAAGCTACGCCCCTAAGGCAGAACAATGTACCAAACAATTAGTCATAGATGACTCAATTGTAAGGCACACTGACACCCCACTCACTAGGCTAAATAAGGAGAAAGTCACGATCAGCTGCCTGTCGAGTGCCAGGATTCGCAATATAATGCATGCACTTGGGTCTCTTCACAGCAAGTACAAATACGACTCCACCATCATGCATGTTGGTGTGAATGACTGAAGACGTACCTCCCTGTACTAAATGAAAAGAGATATGGAGGAGCTCTCTGATCTTGTAGCCCAGGCACGTATGACCCAAGCCTTGAGTAGCATCCTACCATCACCAAGAATGATACCACAGTACAAGCAGAAAATGTTTGACTTCAACAATTGGCTTAGTTTCTGGTGTCATTCAAAAGGGATCCAGCATTTGTCTGCTTGGGATGAAATGATACACAGACCTCAATGCTTTGCATCTGTCACATCTGGGATTCCGGATACTGGCCAAGGCCATTGCCACCCCTATAGTGCCTTTTTTAGGCAATGCTCTGAAAACAAATTTACCACCATAACATCTGCTAGCAAACACATCCTAAGGGTTATGCTACTCAATGCTAGAAGTCTAAACATCAAAATGCACATGCTCGAGTCACTCCTCAAACTGGAGAACTTTGACATCTGTGCAGTAACAGAGACATGGTTCAAGGGTCCTGAAAGCACCCCTGCGCTACCAGGTTACAATGCATATCACACCTTTCAGCCCCCAAATCTGAACCAAAGCCCTAAGGGATGTGATGACTGAACCCCCAAAGGCAGAGGTGTATCCATCTTCATAAAAGATACACACACCTCCAGACTTGTTGCCCAACATAATGCATCAGAAATATTTCAGGTACAGTTAACACTGGACAAAAAGTACAGTTGTGTACAATACATATATGTAGATGTTTGAGTGTATTCACTGTTGCAGTCATCACACTTGGGTTATCTGCCTGCAGGTAAGCCCTCAGTCGGCCCGAATACCAGAGGCTTAGTATTTCTGCATCAGATGCTGTCACTCCAGGACTGACGTCAGGTCATCAGGGATATAGAAACAGACAGCCGACACTATTACATCAGTTTTTCTTGCCCCAAATGTCAGGAGCCCCCCCAAATAGGGAGCTAAGTTATGGTGGGGAAAAGACCACCAGTAAAAAGTAAATACCAATAACAATTCTCCTGAAAGGGGTGAGTAATAGCCATAAAGACGAGAGAGAAACTAGGGGGCTGGAGGGAGGGAAACCAGGACTGCAACAGTGAAAACACTCGAACATCTACATTTATGGTAAGTGTACACAACTGTACTATGTTCTTCGTGTTTCACTGATGCAGTCATCACACTTGGCTAGATTCCCAAAGCTGAAGAAGGGTGGAGGCAGTCAAGAAGAGTTAGGGCTGGCTAGTATGCCTTGCAGTACTGCTGTTGCAAAACCTGCCCTGGATTTGGAAAAGATAGGCAGGTGGTAATGCTTGGTGAAGGTGTGCACAGAACACCAGGTAGCAGCTTCCAGGATGTCCCGGGTAGGGACTCCCCTGAGAAATGCTGTAGAGGTAGATGCTGTCCTAGTGGAATGTGTTCTGACCCCCTGAGGGGATGGTTTCCCATGGTGCTTGCAGTGGAAATGGATGCAGTGTGCTACCCATTTGGAACTTGTTTGTTTTGAAATGGCTTTACCCACTGCCCCTGTTGCAAAGCTGACTAGCAACTGGTCAGATTTTCTGAAGGGCTTAGTCCTACCAAGGTAGAATCTGAGCAGTCTGTGCACGTCTAAGGAGTGCAGGATCCTTTCCCCTTTACTTTGGGGATTAGGGAAAAAAGTTGGCAAATGGATGGATTGGTTGAGAGCCATACTGGACACCACTTTAGGCATAAAGGAAGGGTTAGTCCTGAGGGAAACCCTGTCAGCATGGAAAATAATGAAGGGTCCCACAGCCATGAGTGCTTGTAGCTCAGACACTTTTCTAGCTGAAGTGATGGCAAGAAGCAGGATTGTTTTCCAAGAGAGGAATTTTAACTCTGCTGATGCTGCAGGTTCAAGGGGGGGAAGTGTGAGCTTTTCCAGTAGAAAGTTAAGGTCCCAATCAGGGGTGGGTGCTCTCCTTGGTGGCCTTAAGTTGTTTGCCCCTCTCAGGAACAGTTTGATAAGAAGGTGCGAGAAGAGAGGTGTCTCAGTGTTGAAATGAGCCAAAACAGCTGAGGCATGTATCTTAATGGAGGAGGAGGACAGGCCTTTGTGGAGTAGATCTGCTAAGTAATTCAGGATTAGAGGTAGAGAGGGCATTGTTGTGTCCTCTCCTTTAGATTGAATCCAGGAGCATAACCTTTTCCACTTATCAGCATAGGATTTTCTTGTACTGGGTCTTCTGGCATCAAGAATTATGTCCAGTACCTGCTTGCTTACGGGGGCAGGGGGAGAATTCAAGGAATAAGCCAGGCTTCAAGATTTAGGGTTTGCAGTTGCGGATGGAAAAATCTGTCCCTCCTGCTCAGAGAGCAGAGCTGTGTTTCGGTGTAGGTGCCAGGGTGGCACAGGTGACAGTCTGCATAGGAGTGGGTACCAGTACTGGCGTGGCCAGTCTGGGGCAACCAGAATTGTCCTTGGTTTGTCCTGTCTTATCTTGAGTAATACTTGAAGGGGCAGAGGGGAAAGGCATAGATTGAGAGACTGACCCACTGAAAAGATAGGGCATCCACTTTCTAGGCCCTGCTGTGAAGATTCCTGGTGCAGAATTTGCTGAGCTGGTGGTTGAAGGGGGAGGCAAAGAGATCAACCTCTGTGGTCTCCTATTTCTGAATCAGCTTGAAGGTGCCGGGCTCTAATTGCCACTCGTGTGGGTCTAGTAGATTTTTGCTTTGGTCATCTGCCAGTGAGTTTTGTTTGCCTGGCAGGAATTGAGCTTGCGGATGGACTTGCATGTCCAAGGCCGTGTTCCACAGGGTCATGGCTAACCTGCAGAGTGGGTATACGTGTGCCTCCCCCTGCTTGTTGATGTAACACATAACTGTGATGTTGTCTATTCTTATTAGCAGTTGTCCTGGAAGCAGTAGGGATCTGAAAGCTGTCAGGGCATTTTGCACAGCTGGCATCTCTTTTTGGTTGATGTGCAGATGCATTTGACTTGGGCTCCAGTGGCCCTGAATGCATCTGCCGTCCATGTGTGCTCCCCAGGCATAGTCTGATGCGTCTGTGGTTAGGGTCTGGATGACGTGGGGGTGAGTAAAGGGCAGTCCCTTGTTGTGGTTGCATGCTTCTGCCCACCAAAGGCACTCTGTCCTTAGACAGGGTATGACAGGAATGACTGTTCCCAATTCCTGAGAATGTTGGCACCAAAGACTTTTTAAGTATCACTGAAGTTTCCTCATATGCAGTCTTGCATATGGAATTAGCAGTATAAATGAGGCCATGAACCCTATAGCCTGCAGTATTTGTCTTGCATTTAGCTGGGTTCTGGTGACCATTTGTTTGAAGTAGGCTGTCAGATAGACTTGCTTTTCTGAAGTGAGGAATGCCATCTGGGATGTTCTGTTCAAGCTTGCTCCCAGGAATACAATCTTTTGACTGGGTACCAGTTTTGATTTCTTTACGTTGATGGTGTACCCCAAGGAAGTGAGAAGGTTTTTCACAAATGTCAGGTGCTGCAACAGCAATTCCTGACTGTCCGCCTGAATCAGGTCGTCGTCCAAGTACGGGTACCTTTGGATATTTCTCTGACTGCAGTATGGAATGGCTGGAGCCAGGCATTTTGTGAATACTCTGGGCGTAGTAGATAAGCCAAAGGGAAGTGCAGAGAACTGATAATGCATAGATCCTGCCCTGAAATGTAGATACTTCCTGCATGACTCCCTTATGGGGATGTGCAGATAGGCTTCTTTTAAGTCTAGGGTGACTAACCAGGCATCCTTGGCTAGCAAAGGAAAAAGCTGTTGCAGGGTAAGCAGTTTGAATTTTGGTACCAGCAGGAAGGTGTTGAGAATAGAAAGATCCAGGATTGGGTGCCAAGAGCCCTCTTTCCTGGCTACCAGGAAGAGTCTGGAGTAGAATCCTTGACCCCTCTGTTCTTCTGAATTAGCTAAACAGCTCTGATATTGAGCAGGGAAAGTACTTGGCTTTGAGCCTCTGCCCACTGGTTTGGAGGAAGGTCTGGAAACCCGCTTGGGGTTGGCAGTGAGTGGAAATAAAATTTGTACCCCTGGGATACAATGTTGAGGACCCATCAGTACTGTGTGATAGACATTCAGTTTCTTGCATGAATAGCAAGTTTTCCTCCTAGGGGCACAAGCAATTGGGCAGGGTTGGGGAGTGGAGTAAAGAAGTCATTAGGAGTTTTTTTTCTGTAAGGAGGTGGCTTACTACTTCCTGTTTTAGGGGTGGGGCACTCCATTGCTTAGAACTCTGCATACCCCGAGACTGTACTCTGGGCGGTCTGTTACTCATGTGTCTGGTTTGAGAAGGCTTGGAAGGGGCTGGAAAGGACCAGTGTTTGGAAGGGCAATGCCTACTGAACCTAGGAGGCTGCACTTGTAAGAATTCTTTAACAGTCTGCATAGACTTAGCTTTTTCTTCCATCTTTTTGAGAACCTCTTCTGCTTTGGTGCCAAACAAACTGTCCTTGTTCAAAGGAGTATCTAGTAACTTAAGACTTGACATGGTCTGGCAAGGTCTGCTCCTTAAGCCAAGCATGTCTTCTCAGTACAAAGCCAGTGACTGCTGCCTGGCAAGATGCTTCTAGATCGCAAAGCCACACTGCAAAGTATGCTTGCTGACCTGGCTTGCAGAGTGTATAAGCTCCTGCAAATCATTATTTTCTGCACAGTCTGTAAAGGTTGCCACTTATTGTTTAATAAGTTCCATAATATGTTGCTGGTACTTCAGCATGTGAAAATGACAATTCAATGCCCTAATAGCCAGAGTTGCAAAGGTATATACCTTTTTACCCCATCTGTCCAAAGCTCTGGAATCCCTGTCTGAAGGGGTGGGATTCTTGGCTGTAGTGGGCTTGATACCTTTAGGTCCCTGGGAAATGATCTCTGGGTCAGCAGTAGGATTCTTGAAAAGAAATTTGTGAGTGTCAGGTACTCTGTAGTACCTGTCTGGTTTCTTAGGGACAGGAGGTGAAGTGTCAGAAGTAAGACTGGATTCCATAAAAACATCATCAACAACATCCAGGACAGGGGGAATTGCTAAAGGCCTGTGCTGAGGCAACTCTAGAAATTCTCTGAGTCTCTTTTTGGACTGAGGATAATCTTGGCATTCCAAATGGAAATGCTCTCTTAACTGATGCAAGGTTTCACCAAAAGAAAAATCCTCTGCAGGGGAGGCAGAGGGAATGGATTCCTCTGCATCTAAATCCTCATAAGCAAATAAGGGCATGCCTTCAATATCAGAAAAGTACAGTTGTATACACTTACCATAAATGTAGATGTTCGAGTGTATTCATTGTTGCAGTCATTACATTTGGGGAATCTGCTGGCAGGTTGCCCTCAGTCGGCCTGATTAACAAAGTCTTGGGCCCTGCGTCGGTTGCTGTCCCTTCTTCCATGACGTCAGGTCGTCAGGGGTATAAAACATGCAGCCGATGTCATTACCTCAGTTTTTCTTGCCCTAGATGTCAGGTGCCCCCCAAATGGGGAGCAAATAAAATTAAAAACACAAAAATATACCTCCAACCAAAAGCAAATACACCAAAAAGGCTTTTAAGCATAGTAAAAGAAAGTAGAGGTATAGCCAGAGAAAAACAGGGGGCTGGAGGGAAGGTAACCAGGACTGCAACAGTGAATACACTCGAACATCTACATTTATGGTAAGTGTACACAACTGTACTATGTTCTTTGTGTTTCACTGCTGCAGTCATTACATTTGGGTAGATTCCCAAAGCTATAGTTGGGAGAAGGAAATTATACAGCATTATGCCCAGCTATAAGGCCCTGCAAGACAGAGAGAAAATTGGTAAATGATAATGCTTGGTGAAAGTATGTACAGAACTCCAAGTAGTAGCTTCTAGAATATCCCTGGAAGGAACAACTCTGAGAAAGCCTGCAAAAGTAGATGCTGCCCTGGTGGAATGAGAACTGATCCCCTGGGGGACAGGTGTTCCATGGTGCTTATAGCAGAAATGAATGCAATGGCTTATCCATTTAGAAATTGTCTGTTTTGAAATAGCCTTCCCCTCTGCCCCAGCAGCAAATGCTACTAGCAATTGTTCAGATTTTCTTCGAAGTTTAGTTCTGTCCAAATAGAATCTAAGTTGTCTGTGCACTTCCAAGGAATGCAGAATCCATTCCCCTTTGTTCTGTGGATTGGGATAGAGGTTGGCAAATGAATGGATTGATTAAGAGCCACACTGGAAACCACGTTGGGCATGAAGGATGGATTGGTCCTCAGAGATACCCTGTCCGCATGAAAGATGATGAAAGGCTCCACTGCTATAAGGGCCTGTAATTCAGATATGTGATTGCTAAAAGAAAGGCTGTTTTCCAAGAAAGACATTTTAAGTCTACAGTAGCAGCTGGCTCAAAAGGAGGTAGAGTGAGCTTCTCCAAAATAAAATTAAGGTCCCAGGCAGGGGTAGGAGCTCTCCTGGGTGGTCTCAAGTTCTTTGCCCCTCTGTGATACTGCTTGAGCAGGGGATGAGAAAAGAGGGGTGGTTCTGTGTTATAGTGAGCTGAAATAGCTGAAGCGTAAATTTTAATAAGAGGAAAAAGACAGGCCCTTGTGAAGCATCTCAGTTAAATATTGCAAAATCTGAAGTAAATTGGGCGCTGCTGTGCTCATCCCTAAAGACTGGTTCCAGGCACAGAATCTTTTCCATTTGTCAGCATAAGATTTTCTAGTACTAGGTCTTCTCGCCTCCAAAATGACATCCATCACAGGTTTGCTGAGGGATGCTAAGGGTGAATTTAAGTCATCAGCCAAGCTGCAAGGTTCAATGTTGGGAGTTGAGGGTGCAGAATTTGGTTCTCCTGCTGAGACTGCGAGGAAGGTGTCTGAGGCAGGTGCCAGGGAGATATTTGTGACACACTGCGCAGGAGTGGGTACCAGTGTTGGCGTGGCCAGTCTGGAGCAATCAAAATCATTCTTGGTTTGTCCTGTTTGACTTTTAACAGAACTTTGGAGAGCAGAGGTAGAGGGGGAAAGGCGTAGACTGACAAGTTTTTCCAGCTGAAGGACAGAGCATCCACTTTCCAGGCTTTTTTGTGGGGAGTCCATGTGCAAAATTTGTCCAACTGGTAAGTTCTGGGGGGAGGCAAATAAATCTATGTCTGGGCTTCCCCATTTGCTTGTCAACATGTTGAAAATCCATGGTTCCAGGTTCCACTCATGTGGGTCCATGAGATTTCTGCTTAGTCCATCTGCCAGTGTATTCAATTTTCCTGGCAGGAATTGAGCCTGTAGGTGCACTTGGTAGCTCAAGGCTGTGTTCCACAATGCCATGGCTAGTCTGCATAGGGGGTAGGAATGTGTACCCCCGCTGCTTGTTTATGTACCACATAACCGTGGTGTTGTCCGTCTTTACCATTAGTTGCCCTGGAAGAATGTAGTCCTTGAAGGCTGTCAGAGAATTCTGTACAGCTAACATTTCTTTTTGATTGATATGTAGGTGGCATTTGGTTTGAGGTCCATGTTCCCTGAATGCATCTTCCTGCCATGTGGTCCCCCCACATGTCTGCCTGGCTGGGGGTAATATGAATGGCTGTCCCTTGTTTTGGTGACAAGCCTTTGCCCACCATCGAAACTCCTGTTGCAGGCAGGGAATGAGAGTAATTATAGTTTCCAGGCTGTGGCAATGTTGAGTCCAAACACTTTTTAGGTACCACTGAAGTTTCCTCATATGCAGTCTTGCATATGGAATGATTAGGATGCAGGATGCCATGAAGCCCAAAGCCTGCAGAATTTTTCTTGCAGATAACTGGGCATTTGTTGCTAACACTTTGAAATAGGTAGTCAGTTGCCTTTGTTTGTCTGGCATGAGATAAGCCATCTAGGCAGTTGTATTTAAGCTTGCACCCAGGAATATTATCTCTTGAGAGGCTACTAGTTTCGATTTCTTTTCATTGACTGTGTACCCTAGGCATGTTAGAAGTTTTTTCACAAACGCCAGATGCTGTAGAAGGATGTCCTTGTTCTCTGCTTGAATGATACCGTCATCCAAGTAAGGATATATTTGTATTCCTCTTAGTCTGCAGAATGCAATTACTGGTGCCAGGCACTTGGTAAAGACCCTGGGCGCAGTAGATAAGCCAAAGGGCACTGCAGAGAATTGGTAATGCATTGAGCCAGCCTTGAATCTGAGGTATCTTCTGCATATTTGTCTGATTGGGACATGCAGGTATGCCTCTTTTAGGTCTAAAGTCACAAGCCAAGTGTTCTTGCCCAGCATGGGCAGAAGCTGCTGCAAAGTCAACATTTTGAATTTTGGCATATCCAGGAATGTGTTCAGAATCGATAGGTCCAGTATTGGTCTCCAGGCCTTGTCCTTTCTGGGTACCAAGAACAGTCGTGAATAAAATCCTTGTCCCCGCTCTTGCTCTGGCACTTGTTGAATGGCCATCATGTCCATGAGGGATGAAACTTGTTATTGTGCCTCTGCCCATTGATTTTTTGGCAGATTTGGCCAGCCTTTGGCAGGGTATGGAAATGGAACTTGTAGCCCTGTGACACAATATTTAGTACCCACTTGTCCTGGGTTATAATATGCCAATTTTGAGAAAAAAGTGCTAATTTCCCCTGTAAGGGTGCTGCCAGAAAATAAGTGCTTGGTGCCAGCAGGGGGAAGTCATTGGGACTGTTTCCTGTAAGGTTGTGATTTGTCTTCTCCACTTTTGGAGGTAAAAGCACCCCATTGCTTTGACCTGTATGAACCTTGCGCCTGGAATCTGCCTCTAGGGCGTCTGGGTCTGTCTGACACAGGAAAGGACCAATTCTTAGATGGCCAGTGTCTACTAAACCTAGGCAGCTGTACTTGTAAGAAATCTTTGACTGTTTGCATAGATTTAGCCTTGTCCTCCATTTTCTTTAACACCTCTTCTGCCTTAACACCAAACAAAGTATCATGCTGCAAAGGTGCATCTAATAATTTAACTTTAACATGATCAGGCAGATTTTGTTCCTTTAACCAAGCATGCCTTCTAATTACAGAACCTGTAACTGCGGCCCTGCAGGAGGCCTCTAAAGAATCAAAACCACATTGCAAAGTATGCTTTCCAACTAGTTCAGCTGCATGCAATATATCCTGCATTTCCTTGTTTTCTGCACATTCAGAGATTAACATTTTCTGTTTAAGCAATGCCATGACAGGTTGTTGATGTCTGAGCATATGAAACTGACAGTTTAAGGCCCTTATAGCCAAGGTAGCAGATGTGTAAACCTTTTTTCCCCCATCTATCCAAATGCCCTAGAATCCCTGTCAGCGGGGGTAGGGTTTTTTGCAGCAGAAGCCTTAACTCCCTTGGGACCCTGAGAAATAGTTTCTGGGTCTACAGCAGGGTTTTTAAAAAGGAATTTATGTGAGTCAGGAACCCTGTAATATCTGTCAGGCTTAACAGGAGCTGGAGGCAAGGAGTCAGGGGTAAGGCTAGACTCCGGAAAAACATCATCTACAGTGTCTAACACAGGAGGGATGGCTAGTGGCTTGTGCTGAGGTAGTACCAAGAAATCCCTAAGCCTCTTTTTAGATTCTGAAAAATCTTGGCTCTCCCAGTGGAAATGCTCCCTCATGGTATGTAAGGTTTCCCCAAAGGAATAGTCCTCAAGAGGAGAAGCTGAAGGAATGGATTCTTTAGCATCAGAATCCTCATAGGGAGGAAAAGAATATTCCTGTTCAGAAGAGGAATCATAGGAAATAGAAACTTGATCAGAAGAATCATATTCTGTCTCTTGCCTAGGCCTCTTATCAGGAGGGGGATGGGAACCCCTGATCAAAGTAATTAGGTCTTTGGTCATTTTAAGCTTGTGTTTTTCAGGCATGGAAGTCTGAGTAGGAGAATGCTGTACTTGTTTATTTGTCTTTAGAAATGCTTTAGTCTTTGAAGCTGAGGATGGTTTAACATATAACTGTGTAGGTCTGAATACACCCTCAGAAGCCAATGCCTGCTCAGCGGCTCTGGACCCATCTGAGGGAATGATTTCTGAGTGTCCAACACCTTGAGTATCCAGAGGCCCAGTTGGCTCCACGTGGGATTCGGAAGTGGCCTGTGGCTCTGAGGTAGCGGGCACCAGGGGCTGCAAAAACGCCTCACTGAGAACTGGTGACTGGCCTAACAAAGGGCTCATCGTCAGTTTTGGACCTCGGATGCCTATCCTTTTCCTTGTCCTTGCATTTTTTGTAAACTCCGGTCGTCGGCTGTTCTGACGGCATTATATAATTAAACCTTCAGCCAAAGTAATGAAATGCAAAATCAAACCGACGCTGAATAGTGCGTTGGTTAAATCTAGCACAAACCCGACAGCTAGCAACATCGTGGTCAGGGCCTAGGCAAGGAATACAGTAAGAGTGAAAATCCTTATGAGGTATGACTTCGAAATTTGGATTTGAAAATCGTAGGAGTCGGCCAACCGGCACTTGCGAACTGCTTTTGCTTCGGGCACCGCTCGGCAAGAAAGACTGAAGAAAATGGCATCAGCTGCATCTTTTATACCCCTGGTGCACTGACGTCAGGGAAGAGGCAACAGCAACCGACGCCGGACCAGGACTTTGGAATTCAGGCCGACTGCTGGTAGCCTGCCAGCAGGATAACCCAAGAGTAATAACTGCAACAGTGAAACACGATGAACATTTGCCTCAGAAGCCAGTGTCTGCACAGCAGCTCCGGAATCATTCAAGGTAGAGACATCCGCAGGTTCCACAGTCGAAGAAGAGTCTCGCGGCATACCAGACTCTGAATGGGTCTCAGTAGAGGCCTGCGAATCCACAGAAGTGGGCATCAGGGGCTGCGAAAGCGCCTGAGTACCGGCGGACTGGCGATTAGTTTAACAGAAGCATCATCGGCAGCTTTGGACCTATGCAATCTATCTCTGTCTTTATCCTTACATTATTTCGGAATATTGGTAGTTGGATGACTTATCGAAGACATTTTGGAATACGAAGATCGAGAGCAAAAGAATTTAGCAACAGAGAGAGCCCGACGACGAATGGTTTGGGTGTTAAACAAGGCAAAAAAGTGACAGCGAGGTACGTCATGGTTTGGGCCTAAACAGGTGATGCAGTAAGAATGAAAACCTCTGTGAGGTATTTGCTTTCCACAGGCAAGACAATTGTTAACTTTTTCTGACATCGGTTAGAGCAAGAAAAAAGGATCCCCAATGGGGTACTTAGCATTAGAAGACTTCAGGATTAATCAATTCATAAATGAAAATTCAGGTAGTGGCTGACCGGCACTTGTGAACTGCTTCTGCTTTTGGCTCCTCGGCAAGAAAGACTGATGTAATGGCGTCAGCTGCCTGTTTTTATACCCCTGACAACCTGACATCAGTCCTGGAGCGACAGCATCTGCCAGAGAAATACTAAGTCTCTGGTATTCGGGCCGAATGAGGGCTACCTGCAGGCAGATAACCCAAGTGTGATGACTGCAACAGTGAAACACGATGAACATCTGCAGTCCATGTTGTAGCCTGCTACAGATATAGTACAGTTGTGTACACTTACCATAAATGTAGATGTTCAAGTGTATTCACTGTTGCAGTCATCACATTTGGGTTATCTGCTTGCAAGTAGCCCTCAGTCGCCCTGAATACCAGCCTTAGGATTTCTGCGTCGGATGCTGTTGCTTCTTCCATGACGTCAGGTCGTCAGGGATATAAAACATGCAGCCGATGTCATTACATCAGTTTTTCTTGCCACAGATGTCAGGTGCCCCCAAAATAGGAAGCAATTACATGGTATGGAACACCCCCAGCAAAAAGCAAATGCACATGATATAAGATATGCCAACCAAAAGAGATAGGTAGAAGTAAAGAGAAGTCAGGGGGCTGGAGGGAGGGTAACCAGAACTGCAACAGTGAATACACTTGAACATCTACATTTATGGTAAGTGTACACAACTGTACTATGTTCTTTGTGTCTCACTGTTGCAGTCATCACATTTGGGTTGATTCCCAAAGCTAAGGAAGGGTGGAGGTAGTTAAGAAGCATTAGGGCTGGCAATCAGGCCCTGTAAGACTACTGTGGCAAATCCAGCTCTGGATTTAGAAAAGCTAGGTAAGTGGTAATGCTTGGTGAAAGTGTGTACAAAGCTCCAGGTTGCAGCTTCCAGGATGTTCCTGGTAAGGACTCCCCTGAGGAATGCTGTACAAGTTGATGTAGCCCTAGTGGAATGTGTTCTGATCCCCTGTGGGGTAGGTTTCCCATGGCGTTTGTAGCAGAAATGGATGCAGTGTGCTATCCATTTAGAAATGGTTTGCTTTGAAATGGCCTTGCCCTCTGCCCCTGCAGCAAAACTGACTAGCAGCTGGTCAGATTTTCTGAAAGGCTTAGTCCTGTCTAGATAGAACCTGAGCTGCCTGTGCACATCCAGGGAGTGCAGGATCCTTTCCCCTTTATTTTTAGGATTAGGGAAAAAAGTTGGCAAATGAATGGATTGGTTTAAAGCCACACTAGATACCACCTTGAGCATAAATGATGGGTTAGTCCTGAGGGAAACCCTGTCCGCATGGAAGATAATGAAGGGTTCCACGGCCATAAGGGCCTGCAATTCAGACACTCTTCTTGCTGAAGTGATGGCTAGAAGTAAAGCTGCTTTCCATGAGAGGAATTTTAACTCTGCTGTTGCAGCAGGTTCAAAGGGTAGAAGCGTGAGCTTTTCCAATACAAAGTTAAGGTCCCAGGCAGGAGTGGAAGCTCTCCTGGGGGGGGGGTCTTCAATTTTTGGCTCCTCTCAGGAACTGTTTGACCAGAGGATGAGAGAAAAGGGGTGGCTCAGTATTATAATGAGCCGAGATGGCAGAGGCATGAATCTTAATGGAAGAGAAGGATAGGCCTTTGTGGAGCATTTCTGTTAAGTAATCTAGTATATGAGGTAAGCTGAGCACAGCTGTGTCCATTCCCCGAGACTGGCTTGAGGAGCAGTATCTTTTCCACTTGTCTGAATAGGATTTCCTAGTACTAGGCCTACTTGCCTCAAGAATGACATCAAACACCTGCTTACTGAGAGTTGCTGGTGAAGAATTCAGGGGGTGAGGCAAGGGGTCTAGGTTCAGGGTCTGTAGCTGTGGGTGCAAAATCTGGCCCTCCTGCTGGGACAGCAGGGAAGGGGTCTGATGCAGGTGCCATGGTGGTACTACTGTCACATTGCACAAAAGAGGATACCAATGCTGGCGTGGCCAGTCTGGTGCAATCAGGATTGTCCTTGGCTTGTCCTGTTTGATCTTTAGTAGAACTTTCGAGAGGAGGGGCGGGGGGGGGGGGGTGGAGGCATAGATTGAGAGGCTTTCCTAGGTAAACGACAGGGCATCCACTTTCCAGCTTGGCTGTAGGGAGTTCTGGTGCAATATTTGCTCAATTGACAGTTCTGAGGGGAAGCAAAGAGGTCCATCTCTGGTGCCCCCCATCTGTTCCTCAAAAGATTGAATATTTTGGGTTCCAGTTTCCACTCTTGTGGGTCCATGAGAATTCTGCTTAAGTTGTCTGCCAGTGAATTTAGTTTGCCTGGCAGGAATTGAGCTTGCATGTGCACTTGGTTGCTCAAGGCTGTGTTCCACAGAGCCATAGCTAATCTGCAGAGTGGGTAGGAATGGGTTCACCCCTGCTTGTGTATGTGCCACATAACTGTGGTGTTGTCTGCCTTTACCAATAGTTGTCTTGGAAGAATAAGCTAATTGAAGTCTATCTATTCTGTACAGCTAACATTTCTTTTTGAATGATATGCAGGTGCATTTGCTTTGGGCTGCATTTGCCTTGAATGCATTGTCCTGCCATGTGAGCCCCCCATGCATAGTCTGATGCGTCTGTTGTTAGGTTTTGGGCGGCAGGGGGTTGAGTCAAAGGGAGCCCCTTGTTGTGGTAGCAGGCCTCTGCCCACCAAAGGAACTCTGTCCTTAGACAAGGAATGATAGGAATCATTCTTATCAGGTCCTGAGAATGTTGACACCAGAGAGTTTTTAAGTACCATTGAAGTTTCCTCATATGCAGTCTTGCATATGGAATTAATAGAATGCAAGAGGCCATGAAGCCTAGGGCTTGCAGTATTTTTCTTGTAGATAGCTGGGTTTTGATGGCCAGTAGATTGAAGTAGTTTGTCAAATAAATTTGTTTTTCTGGCGTGAGGAATGCCATCTGGGAAGTTGTGTTCAAGCTTGCTCCCAGGAATACAATCTGTTGGCTGGGTACCAGATGTGATTTCTTTTCGTTGATGGTGCACCCAGTGAAGTTAGAAGCCTCTTTATGTCAGGTGTTGTAGTAGCATTTCCTGACTGTCCGCCTGAATCAGGCAATCGTCCAAATATGGGTAAATTTGAATTCTTCTCTGCCTGCAATATGCAATGTCTGGAGCTAGGCATTTTGTGAGTAGATAAGCCAAAGGGAAGCGCAGAGAAAGTACAGTTTTGTACCTACAATAAATGTAGATGTTCAAATGTATACCCTGCTGCAGTCATCACACTTGGGTTATCCTGTCGTCAGGCGGTCCCGCAGTTGGCCCGAATTCCAAAGTCTTGGTCCGGCGTCGATTGCTGTTGATTCTTCCCTGATGTCAGTGTGCCAGGGGCATATAAGAGGCATCCGACACCATTTTCTTCAGTTTTTCTTGCCCCAGATGTCAGGTGCCCCCCCCAAAAGGTGATCAGTAGATAGTACCAATAATAAAAGTTTAGCATAAACAAAACATCCCTTCAGCTATAAGCAAATACACCACAAAGGTTGTATCAGATTTTAAGGTATTGAAAGGTTTCAGTTAGGTCAGAGGGGATGGAGGGAGGGTAACCTGGACTGCAGCAGGGTATACACTCGAACATCTACATTTATGGTAGGTACAAAAGTGTACTATGTTCATCGTGTTACCCTGCTGCAGTCATCACACTTGGGTTGAATCCCAAAGCTAAGGATGGGAGGTGGAGTCAAACAGGGTTAGAGGAGGCTAGAAGGCCCTGCAAAACTGCAGTGGCGAAGCCAGCTCTACACTTAGAGTAAAGTGGTAAGTGATAGTGTTTGGTGAAGGTGTGTACTGAACTCCAAGTTGCAGCTTCCAGAATATCCTTGGTTGGCACCCCCCTGAGGAAGGCTGTAGATGTAGCTGCTGCCCTGGTGGAGTGGGGCCTTATGCTAGCAGGAACTGGTTTTCCATGATGGGTGTAGCAAAAACATATGCAATGTCCTATCCATTTGGAAATGGTCTGTTTTGAGATAGCCTTTCCTTGTGATGCTGTAGCATAGGATACAAAAAGCTGGTCAGATTTTCTGAAAACCTTAGTTTTATCCAAGTAGTAACGTAGTTGCCTGTGAATGTCGAAGGAGTGCAGGAGTCTTTCTCCTTTGTTCTGTGGATTTGGGAAGATGGTGGGTAAATGGATGGTTTGATTTAGAGCCACACTGGATACCACCTTTGGCATAAAGGAGGGGTTACTTCATAGAGAAACTCTGTCTTGATGGAAAATGAGGAAAGGCTCTACTGCCATTAGTGCCTGTAGCTCTGAGACTCTTCTGGCTGAAGTAATTGCTAGCAGCAGGGCAGTCTTCCATGATATAAACTTTAAATCAGCTGAGAAAGCTGGCTCAAAAGGTGGCAGCGTAAGTTTTTCCAGAAAAAAGTTGAGGTCCCAAGTTGGTGTTGGTGCTGTCCTGGGAGGCCTAATTTTTTGGCCCCTCTGAGGTACTGCCTTAGAAGTGGATGTGAAAATAAGGGAGGATCCATGTTGTAGTGAGCTGAAATAGCTGAGGCGTGGATTTTAATACATGAAAAAGAAAGTCCTTTGTGTAACATCTCAGTTAAATATTGTAGAATCTGAGGTATGTCCGGCTCAAGGGTATTTTGGCCTTTAGCTTGGTTCCAGCCGCAAAATCTTTTCCATTTGTCTGAGTAGGCTTTCCTGGTGCTGGGCCTTCTGGTCTCCAGAATGATATCCATAACAGCTTGTGAAAGAGGAACTGGCTGGTTGCTTAGGTGATTTGCCATGCAGCAAAATTTAAGGTTTTGAGATGGCTTTGTACAATCTGACTGTCTTGCTATGTGAGCAGATGAGGAATTTGTGGTAAAATCCATGGTGGGCCGTGGGCCATGTTCCTTAGTAGTGGGTTACCAGTGCTGGCATGGCCAGTCTGGGGCAATGAGTATCATTCGGGGTCTCTCCATCCTGACTTTCAGCAGCACCTTTGTGAGAAGGGGAAATGGAGGAAAGGCATATACTGTTAGCATTTTCCAATTGAATGAGAGTGCGTCCACTTTCCAAGCTTGATGGTGAAATGTCCTGGTGCAAAATTTTGATAGCTGATAGTTTTCGGGGTTGGCAAACAGGTCTATGTCTGGGCGCCCCCATTTTTGAGTTATCATTGCAAATACTTGTGGATCCAGTTTCCACTCGTGGGGATCCATGATGTTC
This sequence comes from Protopterus annectens, assembly GCF_019279795.1. Lineage (NCBI taxonomy): Eukaryota > Metazoa > Chordata > Ceratodontiformes > Protopteridae > Protopterus > Protopterus annectens. The sequence continues at coordinate 699,425,763 of NC_056725.1, read as the reverse complement.
CTGCTTAGGTCGTCTACCAATGTGTTCTTTTTTCCTGGCAGGAATTGAGCTTGTAATTGAACTTGGTAAGCCAGTGCTGTGTTCCACAAGGTCATTGCTTGCCTGCATAGAGGGTAGGAGTGTGTACCCCCTTGCTTGTTTATGTACCACATTACTGTGGTGTTGTCTGTCCTTATTATAAGCTGTCCTGGATGTAAGAGGTCCTTGAAGGCTGTCAGAGCAATATGTACAGCTAGCATTTCTTTTTGACTGATGTGCAGATTTCTTTGATCTGCAGTCCACATGCCTTGAATGCACTGTCCTGCCATGTGTGTCCCCCAGGCATAGTCCGATGCATCTGTTGTCATAGTTTGCCTGGCTGGGGGTAAGGTGAAAGGCTGACCCTTGTTGAGGTGACATGCCTGTGACCACCATAGAAACTCCTGTTGAAAGCAGGGAATGAGAGGTATCTGTTTCCAAGCTGTGGCTGTGTTGAGTCCATACGCTTTTCAGGTATCATTGTAATTTCCTCATATGCAGTTTTGCAAATGGTATTAGTAGTATGCAAGATGCCATGAAGCCCAAGGCCTGCAGAATTTTTCTTGCAGGGAGTTGGGTCTTTGTTGCCAATATTTTGAAGTATTGAGTTAGTTGTAGTTGTTTGTCTGGTGTTAGATAAGCCATCTGGGCTGTTGTATGCAAGCTGACACCCAGGAATGTCATATTTTGTGAGGGCACTAGTTTTGATTTCTTTTCGTTTACTGTGTACCCTAGGCAACTTAGAAGGTGTTTTACAAAAGCCAGATATTGTAAGAGAATGTCCTTGCTTTCTGCTTGGATGAGGCAGTCGTCCAGGTATGGGTATATTTGAATTCCTTTGTCTGCAGTATGCAATTACTGGTGCCAGACATTTTGTGAAGACTCTGGGCGCAGTAGATAAGCCAAAGGGCAGTGCAGAGAATTGGTAATGGGTTGAACCTGCAATGAAACTGAGGTATCTTCTGCAATTTTGTCTGATAGGGACATGCAGGTATGCCTCCTTGAGGTCCAACGTTACTAGCAAGCTTTCTTGCCCAACATGGGAAGAAGCTGCTGTAGTGTTAGCATCTTGAATTTGGGTACTTGCAAGTAGGTGTTTAGAATCAAAAGGTCCAGAATGGGACTCCAAGCATTGTTCTTTCTGTGGACTAGAAAGAGCCTTGAGTAAAATCCTTGGCCTTGCTCCTGTGTAGGTACCAGTTGAATGGCTCTCATGTCCATGAGAGCTGTAATTTGTTTTTGTGCCTCTGCCCATTGATTTTGTGGCAGGTTTGGCAGTCCTTTTATCATTGGCAAGGTGTGGAAATGGAATCTGTATCCTTGTGAGATAATGTCTGGGACCCGTTTGTCCTTTGTGATGATGCGCCAGATGTCTGCAAAAAGAGCTAATTTTCCTCCCAAGGGAGCTGCCAAGAGAGCTTTGTTTGGCAGTTTGAGGTTTAAGTCATTGTGTTTGTCTTCTAGTAGTTTGGGACCTGTCTTCTCCTCCCTTCTGTGTTGCAGAGCCCCATTGGCGAGGTTTGTAAGGGGTTTGTCCTTGACCTCTGCCCCTTGGGCATCTGTATTACTCCTCTGTGGTCTGTCAGAAGCTGGAAAGGGCCAATTTTGTGTTGGCCAATTTCTGCTGAGGCGTGGGGGTTGCACCTGTAAGAAATCTTTGACCGTCTGCATAGATGTTGCCTTATCCTCCATTTTCTTTAAAACCTCTTCTGCTTTAACTCCAAATAAGACATCCTGCTGTAAGGGTGCATCTAGTAACTTTGCTTTAATATGATCAGGCAGAGTTTGTTCCTTTAACCAAGCATGCCTACGTATAATAGACCCAGTAACAGCTGCATGCAACAGATCCTGCATTTCCTTGAATTCAGACTATTGTGGGTGCGTGCTCATCTTTTGTTTTATTTGAGACATTAGGAATTGTTGGTATTTCAGCATGTGAAATTGACAATTTAGTGCTCTCATAGCTAGAGTAGCTGAGGTGTAAACCTTCTTCTCCCACCTATCTAGTGCTCTGGAGTCCCTTTCAGAGGGTACAGGATTTTTAGCCATAGAAGCCCTAGCCCCTTTGGGACCCTGGGAGATTGTCTCTGGGTCAGCAACAGGGCTTTTGTAAAGGAATTTGTGTGAGTCAGGCACTCCATAATATCTGTCTGGTTTGGCTGGAGCAGGAGGCAGAGAATCTGGATTTAGACTAGATTCTAAGTAAACATCATCCACAATGTCTAAAACTGGAGGGATAGCAAGTGGTCTGTGCTGGGGGAGTAAAAGAAACTCTCGGAGCCTTTTCTTTGAATCAGAGTAGTCCTGACCTTCCCAGTGGAAATGATCCCTCATGGTATGTAAGGTTTCCCTAAAGGAATAGTCTTCAGGGGGAGAAGCTGAGGGAATGGAATCTTCCACATCAGAATCTTCATAAGGGGGAAAGGAGTAACCCTGTTCCTCAGAGGAGCCTGAGGAAATAGACACTTGATCAGAGGAGGCATAATCCTCCTCTTGTCTGGCCTTTTTTCTGGGGGGGGGGGTTGGGAACCCCTGATTAAAGAAATCAAATCTTCAGCCATTTTAATCATCTGTTTCTTAGGCAGGGGACCTTGAACTGTAGACTGATGTGCAGTCTTTTTTGGTTTTAGAGGAGTCTTAAGCTTAGCATAAGATTTTATGGAGAGAGTAGTCGGTCGGAAGACACCTTCTGTAACTGAAGGTGTTTCCACAGCACCGGCTTCTCCTTCTGCAATGTTGTCTATAGGGCCTAAAGAAAATGGCTGCGTCGGGCTAGAACTCTCTGCTTGAGAATCCGAAGCGGTCTGGGGTTGCAATTCTGCGGTCGCCAGGGGCTGCGTAGGCACCTCACTGAAAACCGGAGAACCGACAACCAGCCCAGCCGAGGCCTCGGAGTCTGGCTTGTATCTAGGATGCCTGTCTTTATCTTTGAGTTTTTTATGCACGCCGGTAGTCAGTTGCTCCAATGGCATAGTGTAATTAAATTTCCTACCGAAGTAGTGTCGTGCGAAATCAAAGAGTCGCTTTATAGTTCGCTTATTGAACCTAGCACAAAACCGACAACCAGTGACGTCGTGGTCTGGGCCTAGGCAAGGTATACAATAAGAATGAAAGTCCTTATGAGGTATTTGCTTCCCACAAGAAATGCAATTGTTATCTTTTTCTGACATCGGACTGAAGCAAGAAAAGGTTCCCCAATGGGGTACTTAGCTTTGAAGACTTCGGACTGAAATTCGATTCGAAAATCTCAGGTGTAGGCCGACCGGCACTTGTGAACTGCTTCTGCTTCGGGCACCTCATGGCAAGAAAGACTGGAGAAAATGGCGTCGGATGCCTCTTATATACCCCTGGCGCACTGACGTCAGGGAAGAATCGACAGCAACCGACGCCAGACCAAGACTTTGGAATTCGGGCCGACTGCGGGACCGCCTGACGACAGGATAACCCAAGTGTGATGACTGCAGCAGGGTAACATGATGAACATCTGATAATGCATAGAGCCTGCTCTGAAACGTAGGTATTTCCTGCATGTTTCCCTTATGGGGATGTGCAGATAAGCTTCTTTTAAGTCTAGGGTTGCTAGCCAGGAGTCCTTGGCTAGTATAGGAAGCAGTTGTTAGACAGTAAGCATTTTGAATTTTGGAACCACCAGAAGGGTGTTGAGAATAGACAGATCCAGGATAGGACGCCAAGAGTTTTCTTTTCTGGGTACCAGAAACAGTCTGGAATAAAAGCCTTGTCCCTTTTATTCTGTTGGGACAGGTTGAATAGCCTTGATACTGAGAAGAGAAAGTACTTGCTTTTGGGCCTCTGCCCACAGGTTTGGGGGAGGTCTGGCCATCCACTTGTGGTTGGGAGTGAGTGGAAGTGGAATCTGTACCCCTGGGAAACAATATTTAAGACCCATCTGTCCTGAGTAATGTACTCCCAGTTTTTGGCATGCAGGACAAGTTTCCCTCCTAAAGGTGCAAGTACTTGGGCAAGGCTTGGAAGAGTTAAGGATAAGTCATTGTGAGATTTTACCATAGGATGGCAGCTTACTACTCCCTGTTTTGGACATGGGTGCACTCCATTGCTTAGATCTGTGCATACCCTGAGACTGTAGTCTTGGTGGTCTGCTGCCCCTGGGTGTGGACTGAGAAGGTCTGGGAGGGACTGGAAAAGACCAGTTTTTTGAAAGCCAATGCCTACTGAATCTAGGTGGCTGTACTTGTAAGAAATCTTTAACAGTTTGCATAGATTTAGCTTTTTCCTCCATCCTTTTGAGAACTTATTAAGCTTTATTGCCAAACAGACGCTCTTGGTTTAATGGTGCATCTAGTAATTTTGCTTTGACATGGTCTGGCAAGTTTTGTTCCTTAAGCCAAGCATGCCTTCTAAGAACAGACTCAGTGACAGCAGCCCTGCAAGATGCTTCTAAGGCATCAAAACCACATTGCAAAGTATGTTTACCAACTTGTTTAGCAGAATGCATTAACTCTTGTAAATCTTTATGTTCTGCACAATCAGGAATCAACATCATTTTCTGTTTAATTAGTTCCATAATATGTTGCTGATACTTTTAACATATGAAACTGGCAATTTAAAGCCCTGATGGCAAGAGTAGCAGAGGTGTATACCTTCTTACCCCAACTGTCTGAATCCCTAGAATCCCTGTCCGAAGGGGTAGGATTTTTGGCCGTTGTAGCCTTAATGCCTTTAGGTCCCTGCAAAATGGTCTCTGGATCCACAGCAGGAGTCTTAAAGAGGAATTTGTGGGAGTCAGATACTCTATAATACCTGTCAGGTTTCCTGGGAGCTGGAGCCAAAGTATCAGGGTTAAGGCTGGATTCCAAGAAGACATCATCTACAATTTCCAGAACAAGAGGGGATAGCTAGAGGCCTGTGCTGAGGCAAGTTTAAAAATTCCCAGAGTCTCTTTTAGGACTGAGAGTAGTCCTGGCTCTCCCAGCAGAAATGCACTGTAAGGTTATGCAGGGTTTCATCAAATGAAAAATTTTCTGGTGAGGAAGCAGAGGGCATGGAATCCTCATAGGTAGATAAGGGTATGTCCTGGTAATCAGAATGGTCAGAGTTATCAGATTCCTGATCAGAAGAATCAGAAGGAAAATCAGTTATTGGTCTTTTTGAGAGGGAAGGCTGACTTCCCCTAATTAAAGTAATAAGGTCTTCAGCCATTCTAAGCATTTGTTTTTGTGGCATGTGGACCTGAGAGTGCGCTTTGGTCATTGGTTTCCTAGGCGTAGTGCGAACTTTAGGCCTGAGAAATTCATTATATTTGGTTTGAAACAAAGTCGTCGGTTTAATATGAAAATCGGAAGGCCTGAATACACCCTCAGAAGCCGGTGACTGCACAGTGGCTCCGGACCCATCCAAGGTAGAGACATCCGCAGGTTCCATAGTCGAAAAAGCATCTCGCGGCACATCGGACTCTGAATGGGTCTCAGTAGAGGCCTGTAAATCTGTAGAAACAGGTATCAGGGGCTGCGAAAGCACCTCACTGAGTACCGGTGGACTGGCGACTAGCTTAACGGTAGCGTCGTCAGCAGTTTTGGACCTATGCAGTCTGTCTCTGTCTTTATCCTTACATTTTTTTCAGAAGATCGGTAGTTGAATGGCTCATCAAAGCCATTTCGGAATACAGAGATCGAGAGCGAAAGACTTTAGCGACAAAAATAGCCCGACGACGAATAGTTCAGGAGTTGAACAAGGCACAAAACCGACTGCAAGGGAAGTCGTGGTCTGGGCCTACACAGGTGACGCAGCAAGAATGAAAATCTCTGTGAGGTATTTGCTTTCCACAGGCAAGACAATCATTATTTTTTTCTGACATCGGTTAGAGCAAGAAAAAAGGATCCCCAACGGGTACTTATCTTTTAGAAGATTTCAGGTCTGAAACTCGAAAAACGAAAATTTCAGGAGGCGGCTGACCGGCACTTGTGAACTACTGCTTCGGGCACCGCACGGCAAAAAATACTGATGTAATGGCATTGGCTCCATGTTTTATACCCCTGATGACCTGGCGTCATGGAAGAAGCGGCAGCATCTGATGCAGAAATCCCAATACTCTGGCATTCAGGCCGACTGAGGGCTACCTGCAGGCAGATAACCCAAATGTGATGACTGCAACAGTGAAACATGAAGAACAATCCCCCACAATTTCCAAGGACTCTCACTCTGCATTCCTGGACACTCTGGAAAACATCAAGGTCCAGCCTAATTCCCTTATTCTGGGAGACTTTAACTACCCCTCCATTAGTTGGAACTAGTCCTGCTCCAAATCTTTTGCCCAACGTTTCCTGGAATTCATCAACTCCAATTCCTTGGACCAACTCATCCTCACCCCCACTAGGGGAATCAACATTCGCGACCTAGTCATTACAAACATGGGGTACCACTGCTCTAATCCTATGATAAACCTCTCCCTGGTTAGATCGGACCACAAGTTAATCACCACTGATATCCAAATCCCGCCCCCACCCCCGAAAAAGGAAATCACAGTGAAAAACTTCTCCAAAGCTAATTTTGAGCTTCTAAGAATGGAAGTGTCCAGCTTCACGTCATCCATAGAAATGGGGAATGGGAGTATGGCTGCTGAATAATACACCAAGGCACTGTATGAGCACTTACACAACTGCATAACTAGAGCCATACCAAACAGAACCAAGACGTTCTCCCCTAAAAAAGGAAGCCAATCTGGGTGATCCCTGCAATTAACAACTCTACAACAGAAGGAAAAACAGTTGCAGAAAAGGATAAAGTCCAATGACTGAAAAAATTTCCTTGGAAATCTCAGTAAAAAACTGAAACTGAGATCCCTCATCAAATCTATCAAAGCTAGTTACAAAAACAAAATTGCTACAGATACTAAGGACAACCACAAGGCACTCTTTAGTTATGTCAAAAATCTGTATAATAATATGCAGATTTACTCTGAGCTACAGCACAACGGCACAACTTATACTGAACCAACTGGTATTGCCAATATGTTGGCAGATAGGTTTAGTGCGAACGTTACTCCCCCCCTCACCCCCAAAGGGCCCATCCACATACCCGAAGAATACCAACTCCTTATTATCACAACTGCACAAGTAGAAATCACACTGACCAAAGCTAAGAATACAGCTTCTATGGGACCAGATAATATACCAGGTTGCGTCCTACACAATCTACAAAAAGAACTGGCACCACACCTGAGTGCCCTGTTCAATTACAGCCTCAGTTCTGTCCCCACTGTATGATTCACTGCTACAGTAATCCCACTCCACAAAGGGGGTGCAACTACTGACCATGGGAACTACCACCCATCAGCTTGATGAGCCTGATCTGTAAGGCTATGGAACGTATTACTACGGATCTTATAAATAAGGATATAGGGAACCTTCAAACCCTGGACCCCATGCAGTTTGGGTTTGTGAAAGGCAGATCATGTCTGCTCAATTTGATAGACTTCTTCAAAGCTGTCACCAGAAAGTACAGTTTTGTACCTACCATAAATGTAGATGTTCGAAGATCCACATTGCTGCAGTCCTTACATATGGGTAGTCCGCTGTCCCCGGTCGGCCCGAATACCAAAGTATAAGGCTGACGTCGGTCAAGGCGCTTAAAACTGACATCAGGACGTCAGGGTACAAAAGCGCATGACCGACGTCATATCCTCAGTCTTTTCTTGCCCCAGATGTCAGAAGGCCCTAAAAAGAAAGGCCAAAACCAAAAGACAGCAAAAAACCAACCAACCACCCCTGCACTAATCCTATTTACAATATTTACAATATTCACAACCCAACCACACAACCGCCTCTAACTACAGAGAGGAAGGAGGGAGGGTAAATTGGACTGCAGCAATGTGGATCTTCGAACATCTACATTTATGGTAGGTACAAAACTGTACTATGTTCTTCATCTCACATTGCTGCAGTCCTTACATATGGGTAGAATCCCAAAGCAGAGGTAAGGGAGGATGGCAAAACTATAAAGCATTAGGAGCTGCCAAAATGCCCTGTAAAATAGCAGTGGCAAAACCAGCCCTAGATTTAGAGTAAAGTGGAAGGTGGTAATGCTTAGAGAAAGTATGCACTGAACTCCAAGTAGCTACCTCCAAAATATCTTTAGTTGCCACCCCACTTAAGAAAGCTGTAGAAGTGGCAGTAGCCCTAGTGGAATGAGGCCTAATCCCAGCTGGAATCTCCTTACCATGATGGGAATAACAGAAAGCAATACAAAACCCAATCCACTTAGAAATAGTTTGTTTTGAAACAGGCTTGCCCTGAGAACCCAAAGCAAATGAAACAAATAACTGCTGAGATTGCCTGAACCCTTTAGTTCTGCTCAAATAATATCGCAACTGCCTGTGTATATCCAAAGTGTGCAAAATCTTTTCCCCTTTATTTTGGGGGTTTGCATAAAAAGTAGGCAAATGAATAGTTTGGTTTAAAGCCACACTAGAAACCACTTTAGGCATAAAGGAAGGATTAGTACGCAAAGATACCCTATCCTTATGGAAAATTAAGAAAGGCTCAACCGCCATAAGGGCCTGTAATTCAGAAACCCTTCTCGCAGAGGTAATGGCCAACAAAAAAGCAGTCTTCCATGATAAATATTTCAACTCGGCAGTAGCTGCAGGCTCAAAAGGTTGTAGAGTGAGTTTCTCCAACACAAAATTGAGATCCCAAGCAGGAGTAGGAGCTCACGTGGGGTCTTATATTCTTTGCCCCTCTAAGGAATTGCTTAAACAAAGGATGAGAAAACAATGGTGGGTCACAGTCATAGTGAGCAGAAATTGCTGCAGCATGAACCTTAATAGAGGAGAAGGACAAACCTTTGTCCAGTAACTCAGTAAGATATTGAAGAGCCACACTTAAATTAGGCTTAGAAACATCAAATTCCTTTGCTGTACTCCAAAATAAAAATCTCCTCCATTTATCTGCGTACACTTTCCTTGTACTAGGCCTTCTGGCCTCCAAAATAACATTCAAAACTTGCTGTGAAAGCTGAGACCCTCCAGGGTTTAAAACAGAATATGCCAGGCTGTTAGATGTAGAGAGTGAAGTTTGACATTGAGTAAATGACTGTTCTCCTGAGACAGCAGGTGTGGAATCGAAGGCAAAGGCCATGGAGGCTCCCGTACCAGACATCTCAATAATGGGTACCAGTGCTGTCGAGGCCAATCTGGAGCTATTAAAATCATCTTTGGCTTGTCCTGTCTGACCTTCAGGAGTACCTTTGGGAGGAGAGGCAGAGGTGGAAAGGCATACACATGAAGATTGCTCCAATTGAATGAGAGAGCATCCACTTTCCAAGCTGTGGGATGAAACCTTTTTGTGCAAAACTTTGGCAGCTGGTAGTTTAGTGGAGAAGCGAACAGATCTATGTCTGGAGTTCCCCATAACACTGTCAATTTCTGAAATACATGAGGATCCAATTTCCACTCGTGGGGATCCATAATTTGTCTGCTCAACACATCTGCTAAGGAGTTCTGTGCTCCCGGCAGAAACCTTGCTTGAAGATTTAGTTGTAAACTGAGAGCAGTCTCCCACAAAATCATTGCTTGTCTGCATAGAGGATAAGAATGCGTTCCCCCTTGCTTGTTGATGTACCACATGACAGTTGTGTTGTCTGTTAGAACCAACACCTGCCCTGGAAGAAGTAAATCCTTGAAAGCTATTAATGCAAATTGGACTGCTAACATCTCCTTCAAGTTGATATGCAGATGTTGAAGTCTGGCAGGCCACGTGTCTTGTACCCACTTTCCATTTAGATGAGCTCCCCAAGCTTTGTCTGAGGCATCTGTCGTTAGAATCTGACTCGCCTCTGGCGGGTCACAGAGAGTCCCTTGTTTAGGTGACATTCCTGAGCCCACCACAAAAATTCCTTTTGAATGCAAGGTATTATCTGAATGACAGTGTCCATATCTTGGCAGTGCTGTGTCCATACATTTTGAGATACCATTGTAGCTTCCTCATATGCAGTTTGGCATTGGGAAGCACCAGAATACAAGATGCCATGAACCCCAAGGCTTGAAGGACTGTCCTTGCAGTCAGCCTGGACTGATGAGACAATTGATGGAAGTAAAGAGAAAGATTCTTTTGTTTGTCCGGGGTCAAAAGGCCATCTGGGATGCTGTATTCAGTCTCACACCCAGAAAGCACATGTCCTGAGAGGGTACTAGACTGGACTTTATTTCGTTCACAGAATACCCCAGGCATCTTAGCACTGCTATCACATACTGTAAATGATGAAGAAGTTCGTCCTTTCCTTGGGCCAGAATCAGGCAATCGTCCAAATAAGGATAGATCTGTATTCCTCTTAGCCTGAAGAAAGCTATCACTGGAGCCAGAACCTTGTGAACACTCTGGGCAGTAGATAAGCCAAAGGGCAATGCAGAGAACTGATAATGAGAAGTCCCAGCCCGAAAACGCAGATACTTTCTGCAACTGAGCCTGATAGGAACATGAAGGTAAGCCTCCTTGAGATCCAGAGTCACCATCCAGTGATCTTTGCCCAGCAGAGGTAAAAGCTGTTGTAACGTCAACATTTTGAACTTGGGAATGTCCAGATATGTGTTGAGGATAGATAAATCCAAAATTGGTCTCCACGTGTTCCCTTTCTTTGGTACTAGGAACAGGCGAGAATAAAATCCTAGGCCCACTTCTGGCAGAGGGACCGGTTGTATGGCCCTTATTTGAAGTAGCAGAGAAATTTGTTTGTGAGCCTCTAGTCTTTGCTGAGGAGGAACGTCCGGCATGCCTTTGAAAGGAGGCAAGGTATGGAAATAAAACTTGTAACCTTGGTGTATGATATCCAATACCCATTTGTCTTGGGTAATCAAATTCCAATTTTCCTTGAAGAGTGCCAACCTTCCTCCCAAAGGAGCTGCCAGGCAAGAAGGATCTGGCAGCTGAAAAGGTAGGTCATTGGGCCTGTTTACGAAAGGACTGGCCCCTGCCCTCACCCGAAGAATGTGCAGGTGAACTCCCTGTTCTAGGTCTGAAAGAACTCTGAGCTCTGCCCCTACCACGTCTAGATCTACCCCTAGACTGAGAATCATAAGAAGGATACGTCCACCCCTTAGCAGGCCAATTCCTACTATATTTTGGAGGCTGTACTTGCAAAAAATCTTTAACAGCCTGCATGGACTTAGCCTTGTCTTCCATTTTCTTCAAGACTGACTCCACAGGTGAACCAAACAACACATCAGACTGTAAAGGAGCATCCAAAATCCTTGTCTTAACATGGTCAGATAAATTCTGATCCCTCAGCCATGCGTGCCTGCGAAGAACTGAACCAGTGGCAGCCACCCTAGACGAGGCCTGTACAGCATCAAAACCACATTGTAAAGAATGCTTACCCACCTGCTCTGAGACGTGCACCAAATCTTGTAATTCTTTACACTCAATGCCTTCCGCCAGAGCATCCACCTTAGACTTCAATTGAGAAAGAAGATAGTTTTGATATTTCAACATATGAAACTGGCAATTCAAAGCCCTCATAGCTAGGGTAGAAGATGTATAGACTTTCTTTCCCCATCTATCCAAAGCTCTGGCCTCTTTATCTGGAGGAACCGGATATTTTACAACAGAGGCCTTGACACCCTTAGGTCCCTGACTAACAGTTTCTGGGTCCGCCCTAGGACTCTTATAAAGATATTTATGAGCCTCAGGCACCCTGTAATACCTATCCGGATTAACAGGAGCAGGAGGCAGAGAATCAGGATTAAGTGAAGCCTCTGCAAACACATCTTCCACAACATCCAGAACAGGAGGTATAGCCAAGGGCCTATGCTGGGGTAAAAGCAAAATTCCCTAAGCCTTTTCCTGGAATCAGAGAAGTCCTGACCTTCCCACTTAAAATGTTCCCTCATGGAATGAAGAGTCTCTGAAAAAGAAAAATCCTCTGGAGGAGAAGCAGAAGGAGTCGAATCATCTGCATCAGAATCAGAATAAGGAGAGTACTCCTGCAAGTCTTCAGCCGAAGACTCAGAAACATCCGAAGCCTGCTCAAAACTCCCCAACTCTGGCTCCACCCTAGGCCTCTTATCAGGAGGGGGCAAAGAACCTCTAATCAGAGTAATCAAATCTTCTGCCATTTTAAGCATGTGCTTCTTGGGCACAGACCCTGCTGCACTAGGAGTGACACCAACAGAAGCTAAACCTGGCCTGCCTCTGGGAGAAGCCTTGGAAACAGAAGGAGAGGGCCTAACCACCCTAGGAAGGGAGGGGAGTACAGTAACTTGGGAAGCCCCTTCAGCCTGACCTGCCTCCTGAGAGGCCACATCCTGCAATATCAAAGTCTCCCCCTGGGACTCCAGAGAAGCCTCCGTCGGAACCACCGGTTCCACTAACGCCTCTAAAGAACCGACGTCTGGAACGGACGACTCTTCTTGCCTGGGTTTAACTGCTTTGTCTTTGCGCTTCTTTGAAGAAGCGGGCGCCGGAGAATCCGACGGCATATTATAATTGCACCGCTTCCCGAAGTCCAGCCTAGCACAATCTAACCTTCGCTTAATAGTGCGCTTATTGAACCTAGCACAAAAGCGAAACCCAACAACGTCGTGCTCAGGCCCCAAACAAGGAATACACAAAGAATGATAATCCCTATGCGGTATCTGTTTCCCACAAGAAATACAGTTATTCACTTTTTCTGACATCCGGTAAAACACTGAGGCAAGAAAAAAACAAAATATTCCCCAACGGGGTACTTAGCCAACTTTGACTCGGTCTGAAACTCCGAACTCGAAAAATTTCAGAACGCCGAACGGCACTTGCAACGCTGCTTCTGCATCGGACCATGCGGCAAAAAAGACTGAGGATATGACGTCGGTCATGCGCTTTTGTACCCTGACGTCCTGATGTCAGTTTTAAGCGCCTTGACCGACGTCAGCCTTATACTTTGGTATTCGGGCCGACCGAGGACAGCGGACTACCCATATGTAAGGACTGCAGCAATGTGAGATGAAGAACATCGGTGGATAAAGGCAAGACTTTCCACACAGCCTACCTTGATGTAGCTAAAGCCTATGACACCATCCCACACTCTGGAATCATTTATAGACTCACTAATCTGGGCATTAACCTGTACATGGCAAGTTGGGTTGCCAACTGGCTCACTGACAGAATCCACATTGTGAAAGTAGCTGACTCCAAATCTGATTACCGGGCAGTTACAAGTGGAGTCCCACAAGGATTGGTTCTGGGTCCTCTCCTGTTTGGTATCTACTTCTCTGAAGTTCAAGCCAACACCAAGGGATTCTGGTTAACCAAATTCACAGAAGACTGCAAACTGGGAGCTATTATTGATTCTCAAGATGATGTGGACATCCTACAAAAAGGCCTAATGGAAACCAATGACTGGTGCCAAAACCATGGCCTTAGTCATTCCCTTTGGGTAAAACACGGTGCCCACAAACTACCATATCGAAAGGAACCCACTTAACTCTGAAGGTGTTATAAGAGATCTAGGAACACAGATAGATAGCAATCTCTCTTTCGATAACCACGTCGCCACTGTAGTTAGGAAGTCCTTCTACATGGTACATCTCATCACAAACGGTTTCTCATCCAGGAAAAATCAAGTCATTATCTCTCTCTACTCATCCCTCATCAGACCCATTATAGAGTACAATGCCCCATTTGGCATGTACCTCACTAGAAACCTCCAACAACTGGAGAGGCCACAGAAGTTACTCACTAAGAGCATCTTAGGACTCAAACACGTGCCTTATGTAGATGGACTTAAAAAACTTAAATTTTACTCTGTGTCTCATACTGCCTACTTAGAGGCGCTCTCTGCTTGACATACAGAGCCATGTCTGACCCAGTTTTGCTAGACATGCTTCATCTGAAAAAATCCCAATCCTTCCTGGCTACTCACTCCGAAGACCCCAACCATATCACCACATTAAACAGAACCTGCTGGAGGGATAGGTTCCTAACCCAGAGACTTCCAATACTCTGGAATAAACTCCCCATTCACGTCAAGCAGAGCACCTCACTGGCCCTCTTCAAGAGAAATGGGAAATAGGAAATTCAACCCGGGAATCACTTCAATCGCACTGCTAGATATGGGCACAAGGAACTAACGTCTGGTAAGCCAGATAACTGGGAACACTATTGGGCTAGGCTTGTATTGGCTCCAGGGCCGTTAGCCTAGTACTTACCTATGAACCTATAATATCCAAGGACAATGATCCTTAGAGACCCTTCCTTTGGTCCTGCACCAAAATAGAGAAAGTTCTTTCTAAAATGTAACCATTGTGAAAAAGTGGTGAAAATCAGACTCTAGAGTTGTATGGGATCATGATTACTCATCAGAAACTTGAACAAGAAGGCATTAGACTACACATGCAGGGAAAAATCAAACTGTGCCTTCTATGTCATGCACAATCAAATGTGTATCTGACTGGGGAAGAGAGGGCTCAGGGGCATTTTATGCATCTAAGGATGCAGAGGCAAAAATCAAATGGGCCAGTGCATAATTCTCCAGAAGATCATCTACAAATGGTAATACGCAGCAGAAACAATTAACAACAGGACCCTTTCCATCTTTTGTGAAAACAAAAAGATACAGTGACAGATAGCAGCATCTGCAGTGGCTAGACAGAAGTTGAATGGCTGTTGACTAAACAGTTACGAATTCTCACGTAACCTACTCTTGTTTCTTGGTTTCTTTTTGCCAGCTATCTTACATGAAGAGGCTGCAGTTTTACATATGAAACAGAACTTTTCTATAAAACTAGACTTTAGTTTACTGCACTATATGGACCTGGAATTTTACAGGAATTGTACTGGAGTTATTTAATCAACAAAGTTTTTGAGTGCAACAGTTAATGCATGTTCCTAATGTTATAATAGTATACTGGACTTTGATAAGAAGCTGCATTCATTAAGTCAAATAAGCAGAATGGCTGGCTGAACAGATTACTTTCACATAATAATTCTATCACTTGGGTACTATTTTTCAGCTATATCATTTACATTTAAAAAAATGACATTTTGGTTAAGAAATTAACTTTTCTATGGTTTTGGATTTTATCTGGTCCTATTACCTGGACTTAGCAAGTGTTACATACACTGTACTGAAAAAGTGTTTAATCTTGACAGCAATAGTTAATGCATGCAACTGAGTTTGTTAAATTTTGGTATCCCCCCACTAATTATCAGACACTTATTACAACAGACAAATTAGTGCAAGAACTAATGAAGAAGCTTAAGAAGGAATATCTGCTGTGGGCACAGATTGTTATGAAGGCAGGTAGGAAATTAATATGGTTGTGAAACATTACATGTCCAACACTTGACTGAGCTGCATATTACTTTCTCCCCTTCTCTCTCTCTCAGTATATAGTGTGAGGAGAAAATGGAATAGCTATTAAGTGCAAAACATACTGCAGGGACTTAACTAGTTAAGGTAATGGACTGTGATGTAGTAGGCACCTAAATAAGGCATTTTAGGTTACTATAGTGCACTAGTGGAATTCATAAATAAACATAGGCATAAAATAGGAATGGTGGATTTACATCAGTCATAAAGTACAGCTGTGTAAGTAAACTTATTAGAACAGTAGACATTCAAATTATCACTGCAGCAGTAACATTAGCTATATGGGTTCTAGCCTGAAAAGGATACAACAGCCAGCCAGCCGTCATAGCTTAAAGGGACCTTCCATGCATCGAAGCCACTGACAGGTAGAACAGAGTAGAAGAAAATCAATGGTTTGTACACCAAGCCCCACTGAGGTTTCTTGCCAAATGAGAAAGGAAGGCCAGTGTCCAGAAAGAGGTCAATACTAGGTAAAGAAAAAAACTCCTAACCCTGGCAACAAAATTTACACAAAATTGAGGGCGGGAGAAGCTACTGCGGCAGTGATCATTCAGATCTCTACAGTTATGATAAGTTTACTTACACATCTGTAATATGTTCCACATTTGATAATTGCTGCAGTAATCTTGGTTATGTGGGTGAATACCATAGCTCAAAATTACTTGAATGAGAAAGGATGAAGGTCCAGGAGTCCCTGAGGTACCAAAGCTTTAACTTTCCCTGGTGCATTTGCCCGGTATATTACCTTAGCTCACAAGTGTAGAGGTATACTAATGGATGTATGAGCTTAAATCCTCAGAATATTTCCAAGTCAGCAGCCTGAAGACATCTGAGAGATAAGTAGTCTGCTAGAAGGGGCAAAATATGAGATGAGACAGCTCCCTCAGTCCTAGGGTCTGCCATGCAGGGCAGGTGCAAAGGAGAAAAGGCAAAGAAATCTGAAAGGGGGAAATCTGAAACAGTGATCAGCAGCACATCTACTGTTATGGTAGGTTCTTGCAGAGCTGCACTATGTCCTGACTGAAATCGGTGCTGCAGTATTCCATACAGATGGATGATTCACAAAGTTTAAGGGAACAGAATGGAGGATGGTTGAGAATTAAGACAATTGTGCAAGGGTCAAGAAAGGAGTGACCTAGCAAAGATAACCCAGGACTGTGAAAAAGCATCTTCTCTGTACTGTTAAGTGAAGGTGTGCACAGAAGACCAAGTATCGGGTTCCAGGATTGTTTTGCAATCTATTCCTTTGTAGAAGGCACCAGAAGAGGTCACTGCTCTGATAGAATGAGCCTGTGGAAAGCAGGGTAAGGATTTGCCACGGTGCGAGTAGCACACACAAATGGAGGTAGAAATCCAAATTACAATGTTTTTTAGATACAGGGTGGTCCAGTTTACAGTCCAAATAAAGGTACAAATAGTTGGTCTGAATAGACTTAACCTTGTTCAACAAAAACCTTAGCTTTCTGTGCACATTCACTGGATAGAGAAGATTTTCACTCCTGTTCTGTGGGTTGGGAAAGAAGGTGGACATACTGATGACCTGGTTGGGAGACATTACGTTTACCACTTTAGGCATGAAAGAGAGGCTGACCCTCAGGGACACACTGTCCTTGTGAAAAATAAGAAAAGGTGGGACAGCCATGAGTGCCTGCAGTTCTGAGACTCTCCCAGAAGAAATGAGCCAGCAACAGAATAGTTTTCCACATGCAGACTTTGATAATAGAAGTAACTGGTTCAAAAGGAGGCAGAGTGAGTTTTTCAGGAACAAAGTTGAGGTCCCATGGTGGAGTTTTTAAGTGCAGTACCCTTTTTAAAATGGTTTATCTAGCCTAGATATAACCACTGGGATGAGGGGAAGACAGGAAGAAATGGTTGAATGGTGGGCTTTAACAGAGGAGTATGCCAGACTGGTTTTCAACAGCTAACACATACAGGCTAAGATAAAAAGGAACTTCTGATTTTAAAGGGTCCTGACTGTTTGCATAACACCATACAGAAAAACTATTCCAGCTGGCTCTGTAGGATTTTCGTGTGTGTGTGTGTGGGGGGGGGGGGTCTCCTTGCCTCCAGAAAAACCCAAAGCACATCCTCAGAAAACTGGTATCTAGAAGGGATCAGAATCTTATCATCCATAGACTTACGTTGAGGGATGATGGGATGGAGTAAAGCAGTTAGCCATCCTGTTGTGTGATCAGGTTCACTTTGTTTGGTAGCTTGTAGTGACTGCCCCCAAGTGATAGAATAGGCAGAACCAATGCAGCCTTGGCCAAATGGGCCAATAGAATCCTTGACTTTTCTTTTTGGATCTCTAGTATTAGAACAGGAAGTGGAAGGAAGGCATAAAGAACCTTCCCTATCCACTGAAAAGATAGGGTAGCTGTCCTCCATGCCAAGGGGCAAGGAGTCCTTAATAAAAAGAAGGGGAACTATTTGTTGCTCTATTAGGCAAAAATGTCTATGGTATTCTCCACCTGTAGACTATGTCTCAGAAGACCTGTTTGCTTAGGGCCCATTTACGTGGGTCTTCAATGGGCCTGCCTAATGAGTCTGCTAGGATGTTGTCCTGTTATGGAATGCATACTGCTTGAAGCAGCATGCCCATCTGGGCTGCCAGGTCCCATGCAATTTGAGCAAAATGGCATAGTTGGTATGACTTGGTCCTTAACTTTTTTGTTTATGTACCACATGACTGTAGTCTTTTCTGTGAATACTGAAGGAGTTCTGGTTTCCAGAGGTTGGTGAAAACTTAAAGAGCTTAGATGAGAACCCTCAGCTTAGATGAGAGCCCTCAGCTTAGATGAGAGGCCTCATCTCTTTTAGGCTGATTTGTTCTTCCTTAAGGGTGGACTGCCAATGGCCCTGGACCTTGAAGATGTCTGTCCGAACCTCCCCAGGAATCATCTGTACAGTATGTGTACATAGGTTCATAGATTAGTACTAGGCTAACTGCCCTTGCAAGACATATTAAGCCTAGCCAATTATTCCTTGTGAGACTCAAACCCTGCACCTTGTATTTGTAAGGCAAACACCTTAACCATTAGGCCACCCTCCCAACCGCAAGAAACAGCCTTTGCAAAGATCAAACCCAGGACCCTGCACACCATAGACAAAGTGACTTACAACTAAGCCATGCCAGCTATTGAATTTCTTGTACTGTATTTCTTGAATTGGTGTATGTGCCTTGAAAGGAAGTTCTGGATTGATGTTCACCTATATGACTCACCAGAGGATCTTCTTGACACAAGGCATAAGGGTGACCTATGTTTCCAGGTGTTGAGAGTGCTGGGACCATACATTTTTCAGGTAATACTACATTTTTCTCAAATTTAACATGGCTAAAGAAAGCATCAGTATGGTTGCTGCCATGAAACCTAGTGCTCTTAGAAACTCCCTGCCTGAATGGGCTTTGAGCAAGGCTAGGGACTGGAAGGAAGAAGAGAGGTTCTCCACCTTTTCCTTGAGGCAAGAAGGCTTGCAACTCTTTGGTGTTCAGTCTACAATCCACGAAAAATATGTCCTGAGTGGGCTGGAGGAGGATTTTTTGAAGCTGACAGTGAAACCCAACTGCACAAGTAGAATGAGAATGATCAGGAGGTGTTAAAGTAAGATCTGAGGAGAAGAGGCCTGGATATGCAGATCATCTAGGCAGGGAAATATTTGAATTCCCAGTGTCCTGCAAAAGGCTGTAATGGGTGCTAGGCACTTTGTGAATACTATGGGGGCTGTAGAAAGCCCAAAAGGCAAGGCAGTAAACTAAAATGATATGAGCCAGGACAGAAGCTCAATAATTTCCTGTAGGATGGCCATATGACGATATGCAGGTAGGCATCTTTCAGCTTCGAGGAGATTAGAAATGTCTACGGGAAGATGAAGGGGAGGGGAGTCTGAAGGGAAAGAATTTTGAAAGTGGGAACTTCAAGGAAAGTGTTGATGAGAGAGCTCCAGTATGGGTCTCCACTGCCCTTCTTTTCTTGAAACCAAAAACTGTGTGGTATAAAACCCTTGTCCCACAAACTGAAGAGATAGTAGTTTCCTCATAACTTGGGACTGTAATTCCCTAAAAATGGGAGGAAAAATATTTAACTGATTGTGGGAAAGCGGTGTAATGCCTTTTAAGGGAGTAAGTTCTTTCCAGAACATACTGTAATGCCTTTTATGATGGAAAGTACCCACTTGTCTCTAGTGATCTTTCCCCAGTTTGAGATGAACTGGAGTCTTTCTGAGAGGGGTAGGGGAGGACAGAGGGCGGTGGAAACCGTCACAGAGACTTATTGGAGAAGGGAGGTCTCCCAGATCTGCACATCTTTCAGGATTTTTGGAAATCTTTTCCTGCGTGACTTCTTATATTTCTAGGATGGTCTATGTTCCCTTCTAACAAGGAAGTAGGCTTAGGTTGCTAATCCCACTGGTATCTGGGCAGAGCAGTAAGAAGAATTTGCGGCCTGTGGTCCGAACAAAACATTTTTGTCTAGGGATGAATCAAGGAGTTTAACGTTTAAATCTTTTGGCAATGGCTGGTTGCGTAGCCAGAAATATCTGTGGTTGACTGTACCAGTAAAGTACAGTTGTGTACACTTACCATAAATGTAGATGTTTGAGTGTATTCACTGTTGCAGTCATTACATTTGGGTAATCTGCTGGCAGGTTGCCCTCAGTCGGTCTAATTAACAAAGTCTTGGGGCCTACGTCGGTTGCTGTCCCTTCTTCCATGACATCAGGTCATCAGGGGTATAAAACATGCAGCCGATGCCTTTACATCAATTTTTCTTGCCCCAGATGTCAGGTGTCTCCCAAACGGGGAGCAAAAAATATATATATATATATAATTTAAAACACAATATATATATATATATATATATATAATTTAAAACACAAAAATATACCTCCAAACAAAAGCAAATACACCAAAAAGTATTAAGTAGAGGCATAGTAAGAGAAAAAACAGGGGGCTGGAGGGAGGATAACCAGGACTGCAACAGCGAATACACTCGAACATCTACATTTATGGTAAGTGTACAAAATTGTACTATGTTCTTCGTGTTTCACTGTTGCAGTCATTACATTTGGGTAGATTCCCAAAGCTATGGTTGGAAGGATGGATTTATAGAGCATTAGGACCAGCTATAAGGCCCTGCAAAACAGCAGTGGCAAAGACAGCTCTGGATTTAGAGAAAATTGGTAAATGATAATGCTTGGTGAAAGTATGAACTGAACTCCAGGTAGCAGCTTCTAGAATACCCCTGGTAGGAACACCTCTGAAGTAGATGCAGCCCTGGTGGAATGGGATCTGATCCCCTGGGGGATAGGTTTTCCATGGTGCTTATTACAGAAATTAATACAATGGCTTATCCATTTGGAAATGGTTTGCTTTGAAATAGCCTTTCCCTCTGCCCCTGCAGCAAATGCTACCAGCAGTTGTTGAGATTTTCTTCGAGATTTAGTCTTGTCCAAGTAAAATCTAGGTTGCCTGTGTACATCCAATGAATGCAGAATCCGCTTCCCCTTGTTTTGTGGATTGGGAATGAAAGTTAGCATATGAAAGGACTGATTAAGAGCCACACTGGATACCACTTTGGGCATGAAGGATGGGTTGGTCCTGAGTGACACCCTGTCCGCATGAAAGATGATGAAAGGCTCCACTGCCATAAGGGCCTGTAATTCAGAAATCCTTCTAGCTGAAGTGATTGCTAAAAGTAAGGCTGTTTTCCAGGAAAGAAATTTTAAGTCTGCAGTAACAGCTGGTTCGAAAGGAGGGAGAGTGAGTTTTTCCAATACAAAGTTAAGGTCCCAGGCAGAGGTTGGAGCTCTCCTGGGTGGCCTCAAGTATTTGGCCCCTCTGAGATACTGCTTTAGCAGAGGATGAGAGAAGAGGGGGGGTTGTGTTGTAATGAGCTGAAACAGCTGAGGCATGGATTTTTATGGAGGAAAAAGACAGGTCCTTGTGAAACATCTCAGTTAAATATTGCAAAATCTGAGGTAAATTGGGCACTGCTGTGCTTATCCCTTGAAATTGATTCCAGGCACAGAATCTTTTCCATTTGTCAGCATTAAGATTTTCTAGTACTAGGTCTTCTCGCCTCCAAAATGACATCCATCACAGGTTTGCTGAGGGATGCTAAGGGGGAATTTAAGTGATTAGCCAAGCTGCAAGATTCAATGTTTGGAGCTGAGGGTGCAGAATTTGGTTGTTCTGCTGAGACAGTAAGGAAGGTGTCTGAGGCAGGTGCCATGGAGAAATTTGTGACAGACTGCGTAGGAGTGGGTACCAGTGTTGGCGAGGCCAGTCTGGAGCAATCAAAATCATTTTTGGTTTGTCCTGTTTGACTTTTAGTAGAACTTTGGAGAACAGAGGCAGAGGGGGAAAGGCATAGAGTGAAAGGTTTTCCCAGCTGAAGGACAGAGCATCCACTTTCCAGGCTTTTGTTTGTGAGGAGTTCTTGTGCTAAATTTGTCCAACTGGTAGTTCTGGGGTGAGGCAAAAAGATCTATGTCTGGGCTCCCCCATTTGCGTGACAACATGTTGAAAATCCATGGTTCCACTTTCCATTCATGTGGGTCCATGAGATTTCTGCTAAGTTCGTCTGGCAAAATATTCAGCTTTCCTAGCAGGAATTGAGCTTGTAGTTGTACTTGATAGCTCAAGGCCGTGTTCCACAATGCCATGGCTAGTCTGCAGAGGGGGTAGGAAAGTGTACTCCCCTGCTTGTCCGTCTTTACCATTAGTTGTCCTGGATGAAGGTAGTCCTTGAAGACTGTCAGTGCATTCTGTTCAGCTAGCATTTCTTTTTGATTGATATGAAGGTGCATTTGATTTGGGCTCCATTTGCCCTGAATGCACCTCCCTGCCAGATGAGCTGCCCATGCATAGTCTGATGGATCTGTAGTTAGGGTTTGGGCGGCAGGGGGTGGTGTGAATGGCAGTCCCTTGTTTTGGTGGCAGGCCTCTGCCCACCATAGGAACTCTAGTTGCAGGCAAGGAATGATAGGAATCATTGTTTCCAGGCTGTGACAATGTTGACTCCACAAACTTTTTAAGTACCATTGAAGTTTCCTCATATGCAGTCTCGCAAATGGAATTAGAAGAATGCAGGAGGCCATGAACTCCAAGGCTTGCAGTATTTGTCTTGCAGATAGCATGGTTTTTGTGGCCACCTATTTGAAGTAAGTCACCAAATGAAGTTGCTTTTCTGGCGTAAGGAAAGCCATCTGGGTAGTTGTATTCAAGCTTGCATCCAGGAATGTAATTTTTTGAGAGGGCACCAGTTGTGATTTCTTTTCATTTATGGTGTACTCTACACAAGTTAGAACCCTTTTTACAAACGCCAGATGTTTTAGAAGAATGGCCTTGTTTTCTGCCTGAATTAGACAATCGTCCAGATATAGATATATTTGAATATTTCTTTGCCTGCAAAATGCAATTACTGGAGCCAGGCACTTTGTAAATACCCTGGGAGCAGTAGATAAGCCAAAGGGCAGTGCAGAGAACTGATAATGCAAGTAGCCTGCTTTGAAGCGGAGGTATCTTCTGCAAGATTCCCAGATTGGGATATGCAGGTAATCCTCTTTTAAATCTAGAGTTGCCAACCAGGCATCTTTGCCTAGCATAGGAAGTAACTGGTGATGAGTCAGCATCTTGAATTTTGGAATGTCCAGATATGTGTTCAGAGTAGACAGGTCCAGAATTGGACGCCATGATTTGTCTTTTCTGGGTGCCAGGAAAAGTCTGGAATAGAAACCTTGTCCCTTTTCCTCTTCTGGTACTAGTTGAACTGCCCCCATGTTTAGGACGGAAAGTACTTGTTTTTGGGCCTCTGTCCACTGATTTGGGGGCAGGTCTGTACATCCGTTTGGAGATGGCAACATGTGGAAATGAAATCTGTATCCCTGGGACACTATATTTAAAACCCATTTGTCCTGGGTTATAAGTTGCCAGTTTTTTTGCATGTAGAACCAGTTTTCCCCCCAAAGGGGCAGCTAAGAGGTAAGTGCTTGGTAATTTTAAAGGGAAGTCATTGAGACTGTTACCATAGGGAGGTGTCTTGTTATTTCCAGATTTGGAAGTGGAGGCACCCCATTGCTTAGTTATGAAAGTCCCTTGGGACTGAAAACCGGTACTTTTGGACTGTCTGGGTTTGTCTTGAGTGGCTCTGGAAGGAACTGGAAAGGACCAGTTCTTAGTAGGCCAGTGCCTACTAAATCGGAGGTTGTACTTGTAAGAAATCTTTCACAATTTGCATAGATTTAGCCTTATCTTCCATCTTTTTTAGAACTTCTTCAGCCTTATTGCCAAACAGACGGTCCTGCTGCAAAGGATCATCCAACAATTTTGCTTTAACATGATCAGGCAGAGATTGCTCCTTAAGCCAAGCATGCCTTCTAAGCACAGACCCAGTAACAGCAGCCCTGCAAGAGGCCTCCAAAGAATCAAAACCACATTGCAGCGTATGTTTTTCAACTTGTTCAGCTGAATGCAATAAATCCTGTAAATCCTTATTTTCCACACAGTCAGAAATCAACATAATTTTCTGTTTAAGCAATCCCATGATATGTTGTTGATATTTTAGCATATGGAATTGACAGTTTAAAGCCCTGATTGCCAAGGTTGCAGAAGTATAAACACCCCCCCCCATCTATCCAGCACCCTGGAGTCTCTATCAGAAGGGGTAGGATTTTTAGCAGTAGAAGCCTTAATGCCATTGGGCTCCTGAGAAATTGTTTCAGGATCTGCAACAGGATTTTTGAAAAGGAATTTGTGGGAGTCAGGAACCCTGTAGTGTCTGTCTGGCTTACAAAGGGCCGGAGGCAGGAAATCAGGGGCCATACTGGAATCTGAAAACAACATCATCAACAATGTCTCTAGTACAGGAGGTATAGCCAAAGGCCTATGCTGAGGTAAAAGAAGGAAATCCCTAAGTCTCTTTTTGGATTCAGAAAAATCCTGACTTTCCCAGTGGAAATGCTCCCTTAAGGTATGCAAAGTTTCCCCAAAAGAAAAATCCTTAGGGGAAGAAGCAGAAGAAATGGAATCATCTGCAACAGAGTCCTCATAAGTAGGTATGGACAAATCCTGTTCATTAGAAGAGTCAGAAGAAACAGAGTCCTGTTCAGAAGATTCATAGTCAAGTTCAGCCCTAGGCCTCTTAGATGGTGGTGGTGGTGGTGGGGGGGGGGGGGTGACTACCCCTGATTAGAGTAATTAAATCTTCAGCCATTTTGATCATTTATTTTTTAGCCATAGGGGCCTAAACATGTGGTGTGGTCTGGGCATCGTTTTTTTAGACATAGATCGAGATTTTGACCTTAATATTGAAGGTGGTGTCGGTTTAATATACAAATCTGTAGGTCTGAATACACCCTCAGAAGCCGGTGCCTGCACAGCAGCTCCGGACCCATCCAAGGTAGAGACATCCACGGGTTCCATAGGTGAAGCATCTCGTGACATACCGGACTCCGAATGGGTCTCAGTAGAGGCCTGCGAATCAGAAGTAGTGGGTATCAGGGGCTGCGAAAGCGCCTCACTGAGTACTGGCGACTGGCTTAGGAGAAGCATCGTCGGCAGTTTTGGACCTCAACGGCCTGTTTCTGTCTTTTTCTTTGCATTTTTTCGGTATTCCAGTAGTCGGATGGCTAAGCGACGTCATTTCTGGATAATTAAACCAAGAACCGAAATATTTAGAAGCAAAAATGTACCGACGATGGATAGTGCGCTGATTAAATAAAGCACAAAACCGACAGCAAGGTATGTCGTGGTCAGGGCCTAAGCAAGGAATACTGTACAAATGAAAATCCTTATCAGGTATTTGCTTCCCACAAGTAATACAATTATTAACTTTTACTGACATCGGTAAGGAGCAAGAAAAAGTCCCCCCAACGGGGTACTTAGTTTTTAGTTGAAGACTTCGGTTCTGAAACTCGAAAATGAAAATTTCAGGAGTCAGCCAACCAGCACTTGTGAAATGCTTCTGCTTCGGGAACCGCGCGGCAAGAAAAACTGGGGTAATGGCGTCGGCTGCATGTTTTATACCCCTGACGACCTGACGTCATGGAAGAAGGGACAGCAACTGACGCAGGACCCAAGACTTTGTTAATCAGGCTGACTGAGGGCAACCTGCCAGCAGATTACCCAAATGTAATGACTGCAACAGTGAAACAGGAAGAACATCAGCTGCTCTTAAAGAGGCCTCAACAGCATCATAGCTGCATTTAAAGTACGTCTGGCAACTTGACTTGTCTACTTTACCAGGACAACAATTTCTTGCTTAGATTCTATACCTTGCATGTCCAGTACTGCCTTACTTAAACTGTTAATGATGGATAAAAGGTACAAAGTCATCTGAGTCTGGTAAATGGTTGCCCTGAACACCAGAGTAGAAGAGGTACAAACTTTTTCTTCACTTATCCAGAGCCCTGCTGTCCTTGTCTAAAGTTAGGGCATTGGCATTAGGCAGTAGTTTTGAAGGTTGAGAGGGAAACTGCTGAAGGATCATTTACAGGATTCTTAAAAAGGAACTTAAGGTCCTCTGGGACCTTGTAGAATCTGTCTGGTCTTTTGGGAGTAGGAGGCTGCAAGGCAGGAGCCAAAGACATGGATTCTAAAGCACCTAAAAAGGCCGTCAGGACTGGAGCTCCCAGCTGTAAAAGGCTTTAGTATCTCTTTTGTACATTAGAGATCTGCTTAGACTCCCACTCAAAATGTTTCATCTTATTTAAAATGATCTCCCTGAGGGAACCTGGTCTGGAGAGTGAATTTGAAATGTGTATGCTAATGAATGGGCATCAGAATCTGATGTCTTCTCCTCCTCACAGGAAGAAGATTCCACAGTAGCCTTCTGTGCAGTAGGAGGAGGAGTGGTAAATGAAGGTGGTTTAAAGGCCATAATGGCCTTGGACAAACAATGAGGGAAGTCCATCCTTTCCATTTCCCTAAAAGAAGGAGATGAAGAAACATGCTTGGTTTTCTGGTGCTTTTTCTTTGGGTTGACATCCACTTGAACCAAGCATAGAAGCTCTGAACCCTGCTGTACGTCAATCAGTTTTCCAAGAATCTCATCCATAACTAAAATTTATGAGATGCCTTTTGGCTCCCCTGAAATAATGATTTGCAGTCCGCCCTTTTCAGTTCTAGAAACAGTGTCTTTGGACATGTGATCCTCTGGTGCCTCCAGCAGTGCCATGATACAGAGTATCTGAGGTAGAGTTGGACATACTACATATTCTGTAACGTCTGTAGGTATGTCAGAGTCAGACAAGGCATACAGTGTCAGGCTTTGGCCTTGTTGAGTTTTCTCTTATGAGCAGGAGGTACAGCCAATGTGGCAGGGTCCACCACCTTGGAAGGGGCCAGATGCTTCAGTCATTGGATCTCTAAGAAGGTGTTTAATGAACACAAATGAGAGCACAAAGGATTATAAAATGGAGCCAGCTTTATAACTGTGTTCTGCACCTTGGCAGTAAAGACACTGAGTATGGAGATCTTTGTAGGGAATCTGCCTACCGTATTCACAAAATCTGAAATTTAAGCAAACAGTTTAGACAAAATGGAAGGTTCCTTAATGGGGAACATAATTGAATCAGAAAAATTTAAAGGTACAATCACACAGAGATCAGACCAAAAAGTGTGAGGCCTGCTTTCTGGGTAGCAGTGAGACAGTCTGTTGTGTCCTTTAATAAACCCCTAAGCTTGTGAACTAAGGTTATATGTCGGACATATGCACCAAGGAAGATTAAAGCTTTGGTATTCCTGGTTTCATGAAAACCCATCTGATTTCAGTCAGGGCATTTGGATTCCGCAATCAATAGCAAGTTGCCCTGAATACCTTTCAGTCTGCAATAAGATATCACTAGGGATAAACACTTTGTGAACACACGTGGAGTGGAGAATAACCCAAAGGGTAATGCAGAGAACTGAAAGTGTAATAAAGAAACAGAAAACCTTAACAAATGTTTGAAATCCGAGGCTACAGGAATGTGGTGATAAGCAACTTTTACATCTAGAGTTATTAAGAAACTGAAAGTGGGAATCAGTGAAAAGTCATAAAGGAATAACATTCTGAACTTTGGGACATCCACAGACTGATTTAGAAAGGGAAGATCTTAAAATGGTCAAGAAGGGGCTTTTTTCTTAGGTACCATAAATGTTCCTGAAAAAAATCTTTCTCTTTCAGTGTAACAAGGACCACTTCTATTACCCCTTGAGTCAGGAGAAGCTAATGACAAGAGGGAAAAAAAAGAAGTTTGAGCTTGTGGGTAAAGAGGAATCCCTCATAAAGGAAGAAGAGACATCCACTGCAATCTGCACACCTGATCTTTCATTCTCAAAACCCATTGTTTCAGATTATTTGTTAACAAAGACAGACATACAGCCAGATTTTAGGGAAGAGTTAAAGGCTTGCCTGGATGGTAGAGGGACTGCCATCGTAATCTAGAGGGAAAAATACATTGAAAGTACTTAAGGCTAATTAAAATAATTGAAATACTGAAGTAGTATATTAACTCAAATAAAAGGCTGGAAAAATGGAAGAAGTTTTAAACAGATATTCATATGAGCTGATAAAAATGCAAAAATCAGAGGCTGAAATGAAGAAAAGGCTGGCTCTGTATGAGACTGCTCAAGAAGAGAGGTTTCAAAAAATGGTAACATTAGAGGTCACAGGGGAAAATTTGTGACTTTCTGATGTACTAGACAAACTAAAAGGCTTAAGAAGGCCAAATATGCAACTGTACTGTACTGGTATTCCACAGCAGGAGCAAATTTACTCAGTAATCAAGAAATGTCAAGAGGCATATGTGAGAGTCAAGCTGCTGTATTCAAGCTGTCTTCAGAATTTTTTTTCCTGGAGGAACAAAGTCATGTTTTGATGCAGAACAATCTAAGGGGGAAATACAAAAGTTTGTCCAACAAAAAGTAAGCCATTATGCAGAAGAGGACGCTGCTCTCCATTCTTCAGACAGTAAAGAACACAGACTTTGCCAGTGAAACTTTTTCCACTGTTCCAAAGGAAAATGCTTGAGAGACAGAGTAAAGCTCAGGAAATGATTAGAAGAATTAGG
Source organism: Protopterus annectens (assembly GCF_019279795.1). NCBI lineage: Eukaryota > Metazoa > Chordata > Ceratodontiformes > Protopteridae > Protopterus > Protopterus annectens. The sequence continues at coordinate 699,397,377 of NC_056725.1, read as the reverse complement.
AGTAGCTTGGAAAGTACAGTTGTGTACACTTACCATAAATGTAGATGTTCAAGTGTATTCACTGTTGCAGTCATCACATTTGGGTTACCCTGCCAGGGTAGCCCTCGGCTGGCCCGAATACCAGAGGCTTAGTATTTCTGCATTGGTTGCTGTCGCTTCAGGACTGATGTCAGGTCATCAGTAGTATAAAGTAAGGCAGCTGACGCTATTACATCAGTTTTTCTTGTCCAAGTGGGAGCCAGGTTATGGTGGAAGAGCCTCACCAGTAGAACGTAAATACCAAAAAGTTCCTTGTAAGGAGAGAGAGAGAAATCAGGACTGCAACAGTGAATACACTCGAACATCTATATTTATGGTAAGTATACACAACTGTACTATGTTCTTTATGTTTCACTGCTGCAGTCATCACATTTGGGTTGATGCCCAAAGCTGAGGAAGAGGGTGAAGGCAGTCAAGGAGACTAGGGGCTGGCTAGGATGCCCTGCAAGACTGCACTGGCAAAGCCTGCTCTGGATTTGGATAAGACAGGCAGGTGGTAATGCTTGGTGAAAGTGTGAACAGATGTCCAGGTGGCAGACTCCAGGATGTCCCTGGTGGGGACTCCTCTGAGGAAAGCTGCAGAGGGGGAGGCTGCTCTTGTGGAGTGAGTCCTGACCCCCTTAGGGGGAGGTTTTACATGTTGCATGTAACAGAAATGGATGCAGTGTGCTATCCATTTGGAAATTGTTTGTTTGGAGATGGCTTTGCCCTCTGCCCCTGCAGCAAAGATAACCAGTAAATCATCAGACTTTCTCAATGATTTAGTCCTGTCTAGATAGAATCTGAGCTGTCTGTGCACATTTAGACAGTGCAGGATCCTTTACCCCTTGATTTGTGGGTTAGGGAAAAAGGTGGACACATTAATGGATTGGTTGAGAGTCACACTGGACACCACTTTGGGCATGAAGGATGGGTTTGTCCTGAGGGAAACCCTGTCCGCATGGAAAATGATGAAGGGCTCCACAACCATGAGTGCTTGTAGCTCAGAGTCTCTTCTGGCTGCAGTGATGGCCAGAAGAAAAGCTGTTTTCCAGGTGAGAAATTTTAACTCTGCTGAAGATGCTGGTTCAAAGGGGGGCAGTGTGGGCTTTTCCAACACAAAGATAGGTTCCCAAGCTGGGGTAGGTGCTCTTCTGAGTGGCCTCAAGTTGCTAGCCCCTCTTAGGAATTGTTTGATCAGAGGGTGTGAGAAAAGGGGCTGCTCAGTGTGGGATTGAGCAGAGATAGCAGAGGCATGAATTTTAATAGAGGAAAAAGTGAGAACAATGTGTAGCAGGTCAGCTAGGTAAATCCAGGATGAGAGGTAGGGAGGGCTGTGCCGTATCGGCTCCTTAGCCTGAATCCAGGTGCAGAACCTTTTCCATTTGTCAGCATAAGACTTTCTAGTGCTAGGGCATCTGTCCTCATGTATAACATCTAGAACTTGTTTACTGAGGTTGGCAGACTGATCAGTGGTCAGGGAATAAGCCAGGCTGGCAAATTGAGGGTCTGCAATTGGGGATGCATCAATTCTCCTTCCCTCTGGGTCAAGAGGGCTGGGGTCTGAGTGAGATGCCATGGTGGCAGTGGGGACAGGCTGCACAGCAGTGGGTACCAGTGCTGGCGAAGCCAGTCTGGAGCAATAAAGATTGTCCTTGGTTTTTCCTCCCTCATTTTGAGCAGTGCCCTGGTGATGAGAGGTAGTGGAGGAAATGCATAGACTGACAGACTGATCCAGGGGAAGGATAGGGCATCCACTTTCCAAACCATGCAGTGATGCTCCCTGGTGCAGAACCTGCTGAGCTGATGGTTGTTGTGGAAGGCAAATATGTGCATCTTCAGGGTGCCCTATTTCTGAGTTATTAGGGTGAAGGTTCTTTTGTCTAACTGCCACTCATGTGGTTCCAAAATATTTCTGCTTAAGTGGTCTGCCAGAGAGTTTAGAGAACCTGGCAGGAACTGTGCTAACAGGTGGAGTTGCATGGCAGAGACTGTGTGCCAAAGGGTCATGGCCAGCCTACATAGAGAGTATGAGTGAGTCCCTCCCTGCTTGTTGATATAGCACATCACAGTGGTGTTGTCTGTTTTGATCAGGAGAGCACCTGGGGAGAGAAGGGGCCTAAAAGCTGTCAATGCGTGCTGGACAGCTAACATCTCGTTTTGGTTGATGTGCAGATGGATTTGCTGTGGGCTCCATTGGCCCTGTATGCACCTGCTGTCCAGGTGTGCATCCCAGGCATAGTTTGATGCATTTGTGGTGAGGGTCTGGGCGGCGGGGGGTGGTAAGAAAGGTAGTCCCCTGTTGTGGGAGCATGCTGCTGCCCACCAAAGAAAATCTTTCCTCAGGCAAGGTATCATTGGTATAAGAGTTTCCAGGTGTTGAGAGTGTTGACACCAAAGGCTTTTTAGGTACCACTGAAGTTTCCTCAGATGTAGTCTGGCATATGGAATGAGTAGAATGCAAGATGCCATGAACCCCAGAGCTTGCAGGATTTTCCTTGCAGATAACTGGGGTCTAGTGGCTAATTGAGAGAAGTAGGCTGTCAGGTAGGTTTGCTTTTCTGGTGTAAGGAATGCCAACTGGGATGCTGTGTCCAGGCTTGCTTCCAGGAATATAATCCTTTAGGGGGGTACTAGTTTGGATTTCTTTTCGTTGATAGTGTACCCGAGGGAGGTCAGTACAGACTTTACAAAGGCTAGGTGCTTGAGCAGCTTTTCCTGACTGACTGCCTGAATTAGGCAGTCATCTAAGTATGGGTAAATTTGGATATTCCTTTGTCTGCAAAAGGCAATGGCGGGAGCCAGACATTTTGTGAAAACTCTGGGAGCAGTAGATAAGCCAAAGGGAAGTGCAGAGAACTGAAAGTGCAGAAATCCTGCCCTGAAACGTAGATATTTCCTACATGATTCCCTGACAGGAATGTGGAGGTAGGCCTCTTTTAGGTATAGGGTGGCTAGCCAAGCATCCATGGAGAGCATGGGTAGCAGTTGCTGGAGGGTGAGCATTTTGAATTTTGGTATCACCAGGAAGGTGTTTAGAATGGATAGATCAAGGATAGGGTGCCAGGTGCCCTCTTTTCTGGGTACCATTAAAAGTCTGGAGTAGAAAAGTACAGTTTTGTACCTACCATAAATGTAGATGTCCGAGAGGAATGCATCTGCAGTCTTTACAAATGGGTTGTCCTGTCGTCAGGCAGCCCTTCGGTCGGACGGATTCCAAAGTCTGGGTCTGGCTTCGGCTGGTGTCGCACTTCACCCGACGTCACTGCGGCAGTTATTCGGGTATAAAGGCATCAGCCGACGCCATTTTCCTCAGTGTTTCTTGCCCCAGATGCCAGGTGCCCTCTTGGATGGCTAAATTTGGATAAATGCCAATGTTCCAAATAGTAGAGAGCAAACACACAAAATAAGCATGTATGTACATATATACAAACAAATACACCATAATAGATCCCCCCCAAGCTAGCTGAAGATTGGTAAATACCCTAGGAGTACCTCAGAGGGGAAGGAGGGTGGGTAATCCTGACTGCAGATGCATTCCTCTCGGACATCTACATTTATGGTAGGTACAAAACTGTACTATGTCCTTCAAGGATGCATCTGCAGTCTTTACAAATGGGTAGAATACCATAGCTAAACTAGGGGAGGAGGAAATGAGAATAGATTATGGTGTAGTCAGGATCCCTTGCAAAACAGCAGTGGCAAAGCCAGCACGAGATCTAGAGTATAGAGGTAAGTTATAATGCTTGGCAAATGTATGCACGGAGGTCCAAGTAGCAGCCTCTATAATGTCCTTGGTAGCCACTCCTCGTAAGAAAGCTGTGGTAGTGGCTGTAGCCCTTGTGGAGTGAGGCCTGATGTTCTCTGGAGTTTTCTTTCCATGGTAGGAGTAACAAAATCTAATGCAATTTCCTATCCATTTGGAGATTGTCTGTTTAGAAATTGGTTTTCCTTCCTTTCCTGTTGCATATGCTACCAGAAGCTGGTCAGTTTTTCTATTGTTTTTTGTCCAGTCCAGGTAGTAGCGCAATTCTCTGTGTACATCCAAGGTATGTAAGAGCTTTTCTCCCCTGTTCTGTGGGTTGGGGAAGAATGTAGGAAGGTGGGATAGCCTGATTTAAAGAGACTCTGGATACCACCTTAGGCATAAATGTAGGATTTGTTCTCATGGACACTCTATCTTGATGGAAGATCAGGAAGGGCTGTACTGCCATTAATGCCTGTAGTTCAGAGACCCTTCTTGCTGAAGTTATTGCCAGCAGGAAAGCAGTTTTCCAGGATAAGTATTGTAATTCTGCTGTTGCTGCTGGTTCGAAAGGAGGTAGAGTCAGTTTTTCTAGGACAAAGTTCAAGTCCCATGCTGGCAATGGAGGTTTCCTGGGAGGTTTTACATTTTTAATTCCTCTCAGAAACTGTCTGAGCAGAGGATGCGAGAAGACAGGAGGATTCAAGCTGTATTCTGCTGAAATAGCTGATGCATGTATCTTGATGGAAGAATAGGACAGGCCTGTATGGAAGAGCTCCGCCAAGTACTCCAGGATGTTGGCTATGTTCACCAGTGTCACATCTTGCCCTTTGCAGTACTCCAGATGAGATATCTTTTCCATTTTGCTGCATAATTCTTTCTTGTTGAAGGTCTACGAGCACTGTGGATTATGTCTTTAACCCTTTGGGATAAATTTGGGTTAATTGCTGTTATGTAATGTTCCAGGCAGTTAGCTGCAGAGTTTTTAGGTTTGGATGCAGGATGTTGTAGTTGTTCTGTGTTAGCAGTAATGGGATCAGGGGCAATGTCCATATTTGTTCCCGGGACATGCTCCTCAGCAGTGGATACCAATGTTGTCTTGGCCAGTCTGGGGCTATCAGAATGATCCTCGGACGTTCCTCTTTGATCTTGAGAAGCACCTTGTGCATCAAAGGAAGTGGTGGGAATGCGTATGCTGTCAGGCTTTTCCAACTGAAGGATAGGGAGTCCACCTTCCAAGCAAGTGGGTGTTTCTTCAACTGGTGATTGAATGGGGATGCAAACAAGTCTATTTGTGGTAATCCCCATTCTCTTGTGATGGTTTTGAAGATGTCCGGATGTAGCATCCATTCATGGGCATCTGTTGTAGTTCTGCTTAATATGTCTGCTAGAATGTTTTCCTTCCCTGGTACATAAATTGCCTGTAACTGAATGTTGTAGCTCAGAGCCACATCCCATAGGTCCAGTGCCAGCCGGCATAGAGGGTATGAGTGTGTGCCTCCCTGTTTGTTGATGTACCACATAACTGTGGTGTTGTCTGTCCTTATCATCAACTGGCCTTCTTGGAGAAAAGGTTTGAATGCCTGGATTGCCAATTTTACTGCCATCATTTCTTTTAGATTTATGTGTAGATGCAGCTGGTCTTGAGTCCATAGGCCTTGAATGCACTTGCCCATCATGTGTGCCCCCCAACCGAGGTCTGAGGCATCTGTCGTGATGGTTTGTCTTGGTTGACTTTTGCAGAAGGGCAATCCTGTATTTGATTGACAGGCCTGAGCCCACCATAGTAACTCTTGCTTCAGGCATGGGATCATTGGAATTTTGGTTTCTAGGCTGTGCTTGTGCTGGGACCACAAATTCTTCAGGTACCACTGTAGCTTTCTCATATGCAGCCTGGCATGAGGGACCAGTATTATGCAGGATGCCATGAAGCCTAGAGCTTGTAGCACTTTTCTTGCAGTTAGATGGTTCTGCTTTGTTAATGCCAAGAAGTAGAGAGGAAGTTGCTCTTTCTTTTCTGCAGTTAGAAATGCCATTTGTTTTGATGTGTCCAGTTCTGCACCCAGAAAGGTTATTCTTTGGGATGGAATCAGCCTCGACTTTTTTGTATTGACTGTATATCCCAGGGCTTGCAGCAGGTAGATGACTCTTTGTAAGTCTTCTGTTAGTTTGTTTTTGTTGTCCGCTTGTATCAGGCAGTCGTCCAGGTAGGGATAGATTTGAATCCCTGAAGTCTGCAATGAGCGATTACTGATGCCAGGCATTTCGTGAACACTCTGGGTGCAGTAGATAAGCCAAAGGGCAATGCTGAGAATTGATAATGCTCTGATCCTGCAAGAAATCTGAGGTATCTTCTGCAAATTGGTCTTATGGGGACGTGCAGGTATGCCTCCTTGAGATCTAGAGTTACCAGCCAAGACTCCTTGCCCAGCATGGGAAGAAGCTGCTGTAGGGTCAGCATTTTGAATTTTGGAACAATGAGGAATGTGTTTAAAGCGGACAGGTCTAGAATAGGCCTCCATTTGTTTTCTTTTCTTGGTACCAGGAAGAGTCTGGAGTAAAATCCCTTCCCTTGCTCCATAGATGGTACCTTTTCCACAGCTCTCATTCTTAATAATTGAGATATTTGTTTTACAGCTTCTGTCCTTTGAGTAGGTGGTAGGTTTGGCATTCCTCTCTTTCCTGGTAGAGTATGGAAATGGAACCTGTAACCTTTGTCTATAGTTTGCAAAATCCATTTTTCTCTTGTAATGCAGTGCCAGTTTCTTGAAAATAATGTTAGCTTTCCGCCTAAGGGTGCTTCTAGTTGTTCCCTGGTAGGCGGTGTCACCGTCAAGTCACTGTGATTGAGTTGTTGTAGTGGTGGTGGCTGTATTCGTGCCTCGTTGGTTGTTACCCTGCCATTGGCGACCCCTGTAGGCACCTCTGGATTGGTTTCTGCCTCTAGAGCGCCTATTCCTGCCTCTTTGTGCCTTAGAGGAGTCCGGAAAAGACCAATTCTTGGAGGGCCAGTTCCTGCTAAACCTTGGAGGTTGAACTTGTAAGAAATCTTTCACTGTTTGCACAGATTTTGCTTTCTCTTCCATCTTTTTTAGTACCTGCTGTGCGGGGGCACCAAATAAATTTACCTTGTCCATAGGTGCATCTAAAAGCTTAGATTTGATATGGTCTGGTAATGCCTGTTCTTTCAACCATGCATGCCTCCTGATAACTGTGCCAGTCATGGCTGATCTAAAGGAAGCCTCCAGTGCATCATAGCCACATTTTAAAGAATGGTTACTAACCTGCTGTATGTTATGTACCATTTCTTGAACATACTTTTTATCTAAAGATTCTTCAGAGGACAGCTTTTTAGTCAACTGGTCAAGCATAAACTCTTGATATTGAATCATATGGAATTGGCAGTTCAAAGCTCTAGCTGACAAAGTAGCAGAGGTGTAAACTTTTTTACCCCATCTCTCTAAGGACCTGGATTCCCTTTCAGAGGGGAGGGGGTTTTTAGAAGAAGTAGCTGCTACAGCTTTAGGGCCCTGAGAGATAGTCTCTGGGTCTGCAAAAGGAGCCTTATATAAGTGGTGATGAGTGTCCGGGACCCTGTAGTACCTATCGGGCTTAGCAGGAGCCGGAGGTAAAGTATCAGGAGCAGTGCAAGCATCATTAAATGCATCATCAACAACAGATAGAACTGGAGGTATAGCTAAAGGCCTATGCTGTGGCAAATGTAGAAAGGTCCTAAGCCTTTTTCTAGAGTCTGAGAAATCTTGGCCCTGCCACTGAAATTGTTCCCTCATAGCATGCAAGGTTTCCTCAAAGGAAAATTCCTCAGGAGGAGAGGCTGAAGGGATGGACTCCTCAGCATCAGAGTCTTCGTAAGGAGAATAAGAAGCCTCAGGAGGGTCTGTATGTTCTGAGTCATCAGAGGAATCATCTGTGGATACTGGCTCAGGGGGCTCTGCTCTAGGCCTCTTTTCTGGAGGCGGGAGAGAGGCCCTGTCTGGATGAGGCTGGGCTCCACGAATTAAAGAAATGAGATCCTCAGCCAAAGAAAGCATATGGGAGCTGGTGCTGGGCCTGTGAGAGGGGGGCTTGGCAGGCACAGGTTTTGATGCTTTGGCCGCTTTAGCCCTGGCAAAGGCCTTAATAGACATAGCTGGAGGAGGCCTAGCAGCTCCACGTGCAGGGGTAGAGATATCCAGGGGAATGGTGTCTGATAAATCCTGTGAAATTGCAACAGAAGGTTGGATTTCAGAAGCCGTTTCTACCAGGTTAGAAGAGGCCTCGGTAGAAGGCAAGTTATCGGCTGAAGAAAGAACCGCTTGCTCGGTTTCGGCCGAAACCGAGACACTCGTGGTTTGCTTAACCGCGGTTTCGGCCGAAACCACGGACCGCGAGTGTCGGTCCTTTTCTTTGCGTTTTTTTGGTTATTTGCGAAGTCGGAGGATCTGATGGCATAATGTAGGCAAAATCGGAGCCGAAAATCTGTTCAGCAAAGTCCAAGCGACGTCTAAGCGTCCGTCGGTTAAAAGAAGCACAGGCTAGACAAGCTGCTACGTCGTGGTCTGGGCCTAAGCAATGTATGCAATAGGAGTGGAAATCTTTATGAGGTATTTGTTTCCCACAAGATAAACAGTTATTAACTTTCTCTGACATCGGCTGAGGCAAGAAAGAGTCTCCAACGGGGTACTTAGCTTTATAGAAGTCTTCGAAGTAGTATTCGGTAGTAGAAATCTCTGGATCTGACCGACCGGCACTTGCGAACAGCTTCTGCTTCGGGTGCCACGCGGCAAGAAAGACTGGGGAAAATGACGTCGGCTGATGCCTTTATACCCGAATAACTGCCGCAATGACGTCGGGTGAAGTGCGACACCAGCCGAAGCCAGACCCAGACTTCGGAATCCGGCCGACAGAAGGGCTGCCTGACGACAGGACAACCCATTTGTAAAGACTGCAGATGCATCCTTGAAGGACATCCTTGGTCTACCTGTTATGCAGGAACGTGCTCTATTGCCCTCATAGAGAGCAGGGAAAGGACTTGCTTTTTCGCCTCTGCCCACTGGTTTGGAGGTAGATCTGGGAACCCTTTTGGGGTTGGAAGAATGTGGAAAGAACATCTGTATACCTGGGACACTATGTTGAGGACCCAGCTGTCATTGGTAATACTGGCCTAGGTGCATGGGTGAAAGGAGAGTTTTCTTCCTTGGGATAAGTGCAGGTGGGCAGAGGGAGGGGGTGGGGGAGGAGAGTCATTGTGAGTTCTTACCATGAGGGGGTGGCTTAAAACTCCCTGGTTTGGAAGTGGATGAATTCCACTGTTTTGATCTCTGCATTCCCTGTGGCTGCTGTCTGGTGGGGGGGGGTCTGCTTCCCTGGGGTCTAGGCTGAACCGACCTGGTAGAAGCAGGAAAGGAACAGTGCTTGGAGGGGCAATGCCTGGTGAACCTGGGTGGCTGAACCTGTAGGAAATCCTTAACTGTCTGCATAGATTTAGCTTTTACTTCCAACTTTTTTAAGACCTCCTCTGCCTTAGTGCCAAATAAGTTGTCTTTGTGCAAGAGTGCATCCCATAATTTAGATTTAACATGGTCTGGCAAGGGCTATTCCTTAAGCCATGCATGCCTTCTAAGGACAAAACCGATGACTGCTGCCCTGCAAGAAGCTTCTAGGGCATCAAAACCACAGTGTAAGGTGTGCTGAGTCACATGACTTGCGGAATGCATTAACTCTTGTAACTCTTTAGATTCTGCACAAGCAGGAAAGGAAGACACTTTTTGTTTGAGGAGTTCCATGGTATATTGCTGATTTAGTGCTCTGACAGCAACAGCAGCAGAGTTGTATACTTTTTTACCCCATCAGTCTTGTGCTCAGGAATCCCTATCTGAGGGGGTGTGATTCTAAGCAGAGGTTGCTTTAATTCCTTTAGGCCCTTGAGAAATTACCTCAGGGTCAGCAGTAGGATGTTGAAAAGACATTGTCCCTATCTGAGGGGGTGTGATTCTAAGCAGAGGTTGCTTTAATTCCTTTAGGCCCTTGAGAAATTACCTCAGGGTCAGCAGTAGGATGTTTGAAAAGACATTGTTTTCTGGGTGCAGAAGGAAAGGTGTCAGGAGTTAAACTAGACTCCAAGAAAATATCAGCCACAATATCCAGGACTGTGGGGAATGACCAGGGTTCTGTGCTGTGGAAGATCTAAGAATTCTCTGAGTCTCTTTTTAGACTGAGGGTAGTCCTGACATTCCCACTGGAAATGCTCCCTTCAGGTATGAAGGGTTTCCCCAAAGGAAAAGAGAGACTGAAGGAATGGAATCCTTTGCATCAGAATCCTCATAGGCAGAGAGGGGTTGCATGTCTTCATATTCAGATGCATCAGAATCATCAGACTCCTGTTCAGACAAAATTACTGAGGACAGATCTCTTTTTCTTTTGGAAGGGGTAGCTTGGCTTTCCCTGATCAGCATGATAAGGTATTCTGCCATTTTAAGCATCTGAGACTGAGGCAAGGAAGCAGGTGCCTGAGATTGGGTCTTCGGTTTCTTGGGTGTGGTTTGTACCTTGGGCCTTAAAAACTCGGTAGTTTTCGAAAGAACGGTAGACGCGAAATAAGTCGTCGGTTTGTGTCAAGAATCGGTAGTGCGAAGTACTTCCTCGGAAGCCGGTGCCTGCTCAGCGGCTCCAGACCCATCCAAGGGAGAGACAACTGCAGGATCCTTAGTCAAAGAGGGGTTTTGCGGCATACTGGACTCCGAATAGGTCTTGGTAGCGGCCTGCGAATCCAAAGAAGCAGGCATCAGGGCTGCAAAAGTGCCTCACTGAGGACCGGAGAACTGACGACAAGCTTAACGGAAGTGCTGTCGGTAAGTTTGGACCTGTGCGGTCTGTCTCGATCTTTATCCTTACTTTTTTTAGAAGATCTGCTGTCAGATGGCTTACCGAAGCCATATCGGAATTCGAGGACTATAAGTGAAAATATCTAGCTACAATAAGGGCCCGACGATGTATAGTTCTGGCGTTAAAGCACAAAAGCGACAGCGAGGGGACGGCGTGGTCTGGGCCTAAGCAAGTGACACAGTAAGAATGAAAGTCTCGGTGTGGTATTTGCTTTCCACAGGCGAGACAATTGTTAACTTTTTCTGACATCGGTTAGTGCAAGAAAAAAGGATCCCCAACGGAGTACTTAGCTTTAGAAGACTTCAGCTTCAATTCAGTAGACAAAACTCAGGTAGCGGGCCAACTGGCACTCGTGCCAACTGCTTCTGCTTCGGGCTCCTCGGCAAGAAAGACTGATGTAATGGCATTGGCTGTCTTACTTTATACTACTGACGACCTGACATCAGTCCTGAAGCAACAGCAACCGATGCAGAAGTACTAAGCCTCTGGTATTCGGGCCGGCCATGGGCTACCCTGGCAGGGATAAACCAAATGTCATGATTGCAACAGTGAAACACAAAAAACATCTGAACGGAATCTGCAGTTGGGAGACAAAGACCAACACAAAAATTATTAAATAATGTGAGAATGCTAAGCATCAGTTGTATCTGTGAAGTATGCTGTACAATAAAAACTGGAAACAGTGCCTGTTGACTTTGGTAAGCTTGTGGGAAACTGAAAAGCATTTGCCTCACTTCATGTCATTAATGTTTGGAAGGACACTGAGGGGAGGGAATGAAGAAAAAGGTAACTAAGTACAACAATTCTGGTTCTTAACAGTATTTCTATGAAACTTTTCACAATATAAATTGCACGTAAAAGTATTTTTAGTTGTTGTATGTGATAAAGTTACTAATGTGAATAGATGTCTTTTTTTTCTTCATCATTTCTTTCTTCTTTTTTGGTATTAAGAAATGTAAGCATTACAGTGCAAAAAGAGAAGAAAAGTTAGAAAAAATTTTTTAAATTAATAGGCTGGAATCTTGGGCTGCTGATGTGAGGGATGGAGTGCAAAAGTACACAGATCATACAATAGGTAGAGCTGACATGTTTTCTTTTACTTTTGCATAGGTTAATGTCTGGATTAATACCCTTGGCTTAATCTAATAGGTTTTAAGTAGAAACAAATAATTACTTATGAGGACACTTTTCCTTTAGCAATAAATGTTTCAGCGTGCCTTTCAGGCTGCAGCAAAAGACTACATTTTTTTCTCTTACCGTTTCAGAAAGACAAGCTAATAATAGGGCAATAAGAAGCGAGAACGATTTTGCCAAGGCTAAATATTGTTTTCTAAAAGCAAGCAAATTTTTTCACAAATGGGAGGGGAATAAAGTTAGCAAAACGAACAGACATCAATAAGTGTAAGTAGAAGCACAGACAATAATGTGTGTCTTAGCATGGATAACGTCAGTTAAAGGTTAATTAAGGCTTGCATTAGCAGTTGTCTGTTTAGGACAAATGTTCCTAATAGTGGAGTTAGACTTCATTATTTGAGGATATACATAGTTGTGTGTCTTCGTATTGGGTTAACAGGTTACAGGCATGTTCTGGGGGGATGGGTTTTTTTAGGGTTTTTATTAAAAAAACAAGTCATGTAAAATGTGACATAGGCACCGATGTTGATAAAATAAAAAAAAATGTATAAAGGATTAACCTGCCAAACATTAGTGGGTGCATGTATCACAAAAGCTGCCATATATATGTGGAATAATGATTTCTTATCGTAACGACAATACTTTCCACATTATCTTGGAATGTAAATGATCTCATGCGTATAGACAAAAAGGAATGAATATTTAATTATATTAAGAAACACAGAGTGCAAGTACCAGTACTACAGGAGACATACTTGGAAAGAACTGAGCATGTGAATCTGATAAAGAAAGGATTTCAGAATGGATATTTAGCAGAAAATCAGGGGCAAAGAAAAAGAGGAGTACTTATATAATTGCTAGAGGAATTCCAATAGTGATATCAGAGAAGAAGAAAAAAATATATAATTATAGCAGATTTGTGGTAGTGAGGAGTTACTGACAATAAATGAGGATTACACTGACATGCATTTACAAACCTATTATGGATCTTAACAGATTTGTGAGAAACATTTAGCAGGGAATATTACTTATAGGTAGGGACTGCAATTTGATTTGCAACAATGAGGATGTAATGGGGGGGCCAATATAACAAAACAGGGTAGACGTCTGAAGAAAGCTGTGCAAATATTTGGTATGAAGGAAATAAATTCAGTAGTAGGAACTCAGAGAGAATTTACATATTATTCCCCAAGGCAAAATAACTGAGCTAGACCAAACAGAGATTATACTTCACAGGAACATGCACATTTAATTTAGAACTTCGACAAACCACAATAACTATTTCAGATCATATGAAAATAACTACTAAAATAAAACATGCAGGGTAATGAAGTATAGATGAAAGACTGACACTTCCCATCTATCTTTTAAAAAGACAGGAATTTAAGGAATAGGTAGTACAAATTATTTAAGAGCTATTAAGGAAGACAGAAAGTACTCCAGACGTTATAGCTACAGAGTGGGATAAACTTAAAGTGGAGTTTTAAAATAAGGTAGAAACTGAAGAAAAAGCAAAAGAGAGCTGGTTAAGAAGTAAGTAATTATTTAGAGGTGTCATACTGCCAGCCCAGCTGTCTGGAATTTTGTAAATAATTTTATGTCATTTGTGAATATCGATATGATTTGTACAGAACTATATATTACGTGTATATTAAACTACCAGTACAGAAGTGTGTGTTGAACAGGGTTTGTACAGTACTGAGCTTCAAGGATGTGTCCACAGTGTACTCTACTGTAAAAGAACAGAGATGTATATAAACTATATACCTGTGCAAACGTATGTTTTAACAGCAGAAACGGGAACATACAGAATTAACTTGCAAAACTTCAAGAAATTAAATTATTTTACGATTGTGTTATAAAAGTTAGTTTCAATGCGGCAAGTAGACAGGGTGTTTAGAAATAGGGTGCCTTCTCCACTGTTTTGTGTTTTACTGTTTTATGTCTTCCAGCATTTCTAAACATCTGAAGACTATGTATTTTCACAGAGAGATGTTAAATGTTGGACAATGAGGGGTTTAGCTTGGGAATGGAATCTGCAGTTGGGAAACAGGTGACAAAAAGTGATGTCATCCAAGCTAACCAAGCAGTAATAATGGATATTAATTTAAGCACTCTCTCAGAGAGAGACGGTGCATTTTGTATTTTGTCTTTGACCTGGAAACATCGACTCCATCATCATCTGCACTTGCCTTGCTCTGTAAGTAAGTTTTTTAGGGCATAATAACTCTTTTAGATATAATTAGGAATATAGTAAAGATTAGTTTAGATGTTTTCTGTATTTATTTGAGACTGTCCTGCAATGTTGTTTTAAAATATTTCCTGTGATTCTGCACTCTGAAGTTACTATGTTGATGTACCAAATACGGTCATGTTCTTTTATTATTTAATATTAAATATATTTAAACCTATCTTTATGGCTATTTGTGAGACATATTTAATCTCGTGTGTACTTGCATATGTATTTGGTGATACTGTACAAGCCACTCCTAATAGCATGGTGCTTGGTCAAGACTACCATTTGGATTAATCGTAACATTCTACAGTAGGATTAGGCACCCTTTGTAAGGGCCTTATAGTAGCTGATAAGGGTGGATGGAGGCAGCTGGAACTACCTTATAGTCTGGGCAAAAAGGGGCATAGCTAGTAATCCTGTGCCAGCCTTTCCCAGGTGCGCGTGCATGTGTTTGTATTAACAATCAAATCTCAAAGTGTGTGTGTCAGCTACTTGGGCAGGGACACAAAGGACTGGTTGGACAGAGAGGGTGCTGGAGGTCTTAGCTTGGCCACTCGACTGAGATCTCAACCCTATAGCTGTGACAGTTAGGAGTCTTATTGGGGATCTGGAGAGAGAGGGAGAAACCAGCTGACTGTGATCACTGTGTGCTCTTATGGGAAACTGTACTTTACTATGTGTACTTGTCATCCTCTCAATGTGCAAGTCCCCTAGCAATTGCCAGTGGTGAGGACTGAGGTTCCTTGATTACTGGCCCAGTGTAGGGGCGTCACATATTAATTGGAGGCAGTGGTGGGATAGCCACATCACATATTAATTGGTTGACAGTTGGATAGCCACATCACATATTAATTGGCTTGCAGTGGTGTGGATACTGAATTCCTGTAGCCTGTGTACTGTGGTCACTGAAGGTGTTTGTACTTTCAGTCAGCCACACAGTGAACATTCAAAATTTCACATCATAATTGTTTTATTTTTTATTTTTATTTGTTAGCGTAGTCAGGAAGAGCAGGCAAGCATATTAGCAGAGGAGTATGGCAAGCTGACAAAGAGCCAGATGGCTATGTGCCAGGCTAAAGTCTGATGCATGCCAACCTGACTAAGGCAGAAATTATTGTAGCTTTGGGCACAGCTGCATCACAGACCA
This sequence comes from Protopterus annectens, assembly GCF_019279795.1. Classification (NCBI taxonomy): domain Eukaryota; kingdom Metazoa; phylum Chordata; order Ceratodontiformes; family Protopteridae; genus Protopterus; species Protopterus annectens. The sequence continues at coordinate 699,382,212 of NC_056725.1, read as the reverse complement.
GCAGTCAGGAGGCCAACTAAGCTGGCCTTGGAGATGTACAACTCTCAGAAAATGAACAGCTCAACCTTTCCACAGAGGACTTAAAAATCCATCTGGAGTTAGAGAGACTTGAACTGGAGGCCAAGCGTTTGGAAATAGAAGGAGCAAAGAGACTGAGAAATCTAGAGGCTGAGGAAAATGAGAAACTGCGACGTCTAGAGGCTGAGGATTAGGAGAAGCACAGACAACATGATAAGAATCATGGAGGTAATGGGGAAGGGAGTAACCGAACCCCAGAACAATAAAGGTGAGTATATTTCTTCCACAATTTACAGAGGGGATCATTTTGATAGTTTCATTCATATGTTTGAAAAGGTATGTAAAAAGTATAATGTTGACCAAGGATTCTGGGTGTGGTTCCAACCTCCTTACTTCATGGTAAAGCTCTAACTGCTATTTCTAAATTGTCTGATACTGATTGCTTAAATTATAATGCTGCAAAAACCTGTCTTTTAGAATGCCTTATGTTAACACTTGAAGCTTATAGAAAAACATTTTGTGAGCATAGACAATAGGCAGATGAAAGTGTGTCTGAATATGTTGTTAAACTAAGCACTTACTTTCATAGGTGGGTGAGTGGATGTCAGATCACCACTTTTGAAGGGCTCACAGACCTTTTGGTGAGGGAACAAGCCCTTAGCACTTTGCCTGAGGACAGGAGAATCTGGTTAGCTGATAAACAATGCAATACTGCAGATGAGCTGGGAATAAGGGAGACCTATACCTAGCAAGCAGGGCATCACTGCACAAGAAAAAGATATCTAGTGTTGCTCATGGGTCTAAGGGAACCCATGGTGGGCAGCCCAGACTGCCCCAACAGAGTCTGCCAGTAGCAGGGGAAGCCACTAGTCCAGGTACACATCCAGGACCAAAAGTTAAATGTTTTAAATGCAACCAGTGTGGCCATGTAGCATATAGATATCCACGGAGGCAAGGTAGGAAACAAAAGGTGAGAGATTCAGTAAGTCACAATGACAAAATGCCAGCAGTAAGTTGTCTAGCAACAACAATGGTACCAAACTACCACAAGAGGATATATCCTATCTTAGTGGATGGGAAAGAGGCCACTGCTGAGACAGAGAGAGAGACAGCCTCTGATTTAACCATTGTGATGCCTGCAATGGTTACTGAGGAGCACTACATGCTTGGGCAGTCTACTCCAGTCAGAGCTTTAGGAGGGACCCCATTCCAAATACCTTTGGCTAGGGTTCACCTTGATTGGGAGGGTGGAAAAGGAAGTCAGCAAGTAGGTGTGTTTGAGGATACCTCTGCAGATGTCCTGATAGGGAATGATTTTGATAATGCAGTACCGTGTGTGCATGCAGTTAAACACAGTCAGGCTTGGAGACAAGCATGTGGGTCTGGTAGCCTGGGGGAGAACAAGATAAGACTGCACACCTGCAGCCAGGAATGGTGAGATAGTTACTTCAGGGAGGGGGCTACCCTGTAGGTGTGAGACTGAAGGTGAGCCATAGCTGCTTGTGGGTACTGATGTTCCCTTGGATAGAGTGACTGCAAGGGCAGAGGTGAGTAGCAGTACCCAGGCTGACAGTGAAGAGACGTATTATGCAGAACTTCTATTGGCCTGGGATTTCCATAGATGTAACAAGGTACTACGGAGCAGTGCCAAAGGTAGGCAAGGCAGGAACCAAGGTGAAAGCTCCTTTGATGCCTTTCCCTGTGATTGAAGAGTCACTTCAGAGGGTAGCTATGGATATTGCGGGGTCTCTGAGTACCCCAAATTTCACAGGGAAAAGGTATATCCTGGTGGTAGTAGACAATGCTACCAGATACCCCGAGGCAGTGGCTCTGTCCTTCACTGAGGTAGAGAAGGTGGCAAATGCTTTGTTAGAGATTTTCAGCAGGGTAGATTTCCCAAAAGAAATACTGACTGACAAGAGGTGCCAATTTCATGTCAGACCTCCTGGCTTGTCTGTGCAAGTACTGTGGGGTGAAGCAACTAAAGACCACCCCCTACCATCCCCAAACTAACGGTCTTGTTGAGAGGTTAAACTTTACACTCAGGTCTATGCTATGGGCATTTGCAGACCAGTTTAAGAGGGAGTGGGGCAAATATTTGCCCCATCTGTTGTTTGCTTATAGAGAGGTGCCCCAGGAATCCACAGCTTTTTCACCCTTTGAGTTTCTGTATGAGCATGGGGGTGAGGGGACCTCTAGATTTGATTTGAGAGGAGTGGGAGGGTGAGTGTGAACCCACAAAGAGTCTGTTGTGGCATATGCCTTAAACTTCAGGACAAAGCTCAGGGAACTCATGGGCTTGGCCCAGGAGGAACTGGCAGAAGCCCAACAGCAGGAAGAAGGTCTGGTACGACAGGAATGCTCGAGCTAGAGAGTATGCTGTAGGACAGCAGGTAATGGTTCTTATTCCTGTCAGATACAACATGCTGCAGGCAGCTTGGGAGGGGCCTACAAGGTGGTAAGGAAGGATAGTCATGTTAACTACATGGTAGAACTGTTGGGAGGCAGGGGGCACAAATTGTACTATGTTAACATAAAGAAACCTCAGCATGACACGGAGGCCCTTGTGCTGAGTATTTGCAATGGATGGCAGGAAGAGTCTGAGAGGGATCTGGTGACTAATTTCCTCAGTGAGGCTCGGACTGACACCACAGTGGAAGGGGTAGCAATGTCCCAGCAGCTATCCCCTACACAGGTTTGAGAAATTCGAGCTGTGTTACAGGAGTTTGGGGACATGGGAAACCAGGGCGCACCCACCTGGTGCAACATCATGTGGACACAGGACCTCAAAGCCCTATTAAGCAGCTCCCTTATAGGGTGCCTGAGAGAGTCAAACAGACTCTGAGGGAGGAGATACAGGAAATGTTGGAACTAGGGGTAATCCAAGAGTCCAGCAGTCCCTAGGCCTTCCCCAGTGGTGCTGGTACCAAAGAAGGATGGCAGCACCAGGTTCTGTGTTGACTACAGGAAATGAAATAGTCACACAGAGTCAGATGCTTACCCCATGTCTAGGACTGATGAAGCCCTGGAGCAGTTGGTGGGGCTAAGTATCTTACCGCTATTGATTTTACCAAGGGTTACTGGCAGGTGTCCTTGATTCCCAATGCTAGAGAGAGAGGTCAGCCTTTGTGAATCCTTTTCTCTTGTACGAGTTCACGGAGATTTCTTTTGGGATGAAAAATGCCCCAGCGGCTTTCTAGAGGTTGCTAGATCGTATCTTGGCAGGAAATTTTACTCTTGCTTACCTAGATGATACTACCATCTACTGCCGTTCCTGAAAAGAGCACCTTCAGCATGTCAAGGAGGTGCTGGGCAGACTACAGAGGACAGGGTTGACCATTAAGCCCAGTAAGTGTCAGGTGAGTATGGCAGAGGTCTCCTACCTGTGACATAGAGTGGGGAGTAGCAAGATCAGGCCAGAACCTGCCAAAGTGGAAGCCATTCAGGCATGGCCTGCACCTATTACCAAAACGCAGGTGAGGGCATTCTTAGGAATAGTGGGGTACTACAGAAAGTTTGTCCCTAATTACAGTAACACAGCTGCTCCCCTCACAGACCTGACAAGGAAAAACAAGCCTGATGTGGACTCCAGTATGTGACCAGGCATTCCAGAAGCCTAAAGAAGCTTTGGGAGGACACCCTGTGTTAGCCAGTCCAGATTACAGCAATGAATTTGTTGTGCAGGTGGATGCTTCAAACCATGGGGTGGGGGCTGTACTTAGCCAGGTTTCCTCAGAGGAAGAAGTGCACCCTGTGGTATATCTCAGTCGTAAGCTGCAACCCAGAGAAGAATGCTATGCAGCTGTAGAAAAGGAATGCCTAGACATAGTGTGGGCACTGCTGAAACTTCAGCCTTATCTGTATGAAAGGAAATTCACTGTAGTTACAGACCAGAATCCCTTAACATGGCTACATCGAGCCAGCCAGCAAAATGCCAAGTTACTAAGGTGGAGCCTAGGGTTGCAAGCATATGTTATGACAGTGCAGCACTGCAGTGGGGTTAGCAATGGCAAGGCAGATGGGCTCTCAAGACACAGAATGGGGTAAGGTATTCCCAGATAGGCTCATACCTCTCAAGCAACGTTTCTAAAGGGTCACTAGAATAACTAGCTTGAGTTTTTTTTGGGGGGGGGGATGTCACACTGCCAGCTCAGCAATCTGGAAGTTTGTAAATAATGCTACGTCATTTGTGAATATTGATATGATTTATACATAACTATATGTTATGTGTAACTATATATATATATATATATATATATATATATATATATATATATATATATATATATATATATATATATATATACACATTATATGTTATGGTACAGAAATGTGTGTTGAACAGGGTTTGTACAGTACTGAGCTTCAAGGATGTGTTGCAAGTGTACTGTACTGGAAAATAACATAAATGTATAATAAACTAAATACCTATGCAAATGTATGTTTTAATAGTAGAAACTGGAACATACAGAGTTAACTTGCAAAACTTCAAGACAATAAGTTGAAATTAATTTATTTTATAATTGCGTTAAAAAAGTTAGTTTCAATTCAGCAAGGAGACAGGATGTCTAGAACTAGTGCGCCTTCTGCATTGTTTTGTAATTGTTTTACTGTTTTGTGTGTTCTAGCATTTGCAAATATATGAAGGCTATGTATTTTTAGAGAGATGTTAAATGTTGGACAGTGAGGGGGTTTAGCTTGGGAACTGAAAGTTAGGTGACAAAAACTGATGTCATCCAAGCTAATCCAGCAGTAACATTGGATATCAATTTAAGAACTCTCTGAGAGAGAGACTGTGCATTTTGTATTTTGTCTTTCACCTGGAAATGTCTACTCATCATTACCATCTGCACTTGCCTTGCTCTGTAAGTAGGTTTTTAGGGCAAAGTAACTCTTTTAGATACAGTTAGGAATATAGTAAAGATTAGTTTAGATGTTTTCTGTATTTTTTGAGACTGTCCTGCAATGTTGTTTTAAAATATTCCCAAGTGATTCTGAACTCTGCAGTTACTGAGTTGAGGTACTGAGTATTATCTATTATTAAATATATTTAAACCTATCTTTGTAGCTCATATTTGTGAGACACATTTCAGCTCTTAGGGTACTTGCATATGTATTTGGTGAAATTGTACAGGCCACTCCTAATAGCCCGGTGCTTGGTCAAGACAACCATTTGGACTAATAGTAACATTACACACTAGGATTGGACACCCTTTGCAAGGGCCTTATAGCAGCAGATAAGGGTGGCTGGTGGCAGCTGGAATTACCTTATAGTCTGGGCAAAAGGGGCATAGCTAGTGAACCTGTGCCAGCCTTGTGTGTGTGTGTATACATCAATCAACTCTCCAAGTGTGTGTGCCAGCTACTTGGGCAGGGACATGAAGCACTGGTTGGACAGAGAGGGTGCTGGAAGTCATTGCTGTTTTTTTTTGATTGGATAATCGGGCTGGTTTCTGTTTCTCTGCCTTTAATAGCTAGTGTTTTAAATCAGATATACTTGTTTGCTCAAGCTTTTTAAAGATGCAGAGAGACTGGCCTACTGCCTGCTGTGATATTGGAAAAAAATAAGTGTTTATTTTCAACTGTCTTCTGCACTTCTGTTTTAATACACATCTCTGTAATCTGTACAACAGTTTTTGCAAACGGTGCAACTGTTTTTAGTCTCCTTTTTGTTGTGTGATAGAGCTGAATATCTGTTACTGTTGTGACACTTTCAGCTTTCAGTGAAATCTTTTGTCTAGAGAAGAATAGCTGTTTTCTTTGTGGCAGGAAGTAAATCAGACTGGTTTAATCTAGCTAAGGGTATTCCTGCAAAACTGTTTTTTTGATTGGATAATTGAGCTGGTATCTGTTTCTCTGCCTTTAATAGCCAGTGTTTTAAATCAGATATACTTGTTTGCTCAAGCTGTACAAAGCTGCAGGGAGACTGGCCTACTGCCCTGCGGTGATATTGGAAAAAAGATAAGTGTTTATTTTCAATTGTCTTCTGCACTTCTGTTTTAAAACAGATCTCTGTAATCTGTACAACTGTTTTTTCCCACCCATCCGCCCAGTTTTTGTGGTGGTCTTAAGTCTTGGTGGCTTTAAGTTGCCTGCTTCTGGTATAAAGTTGATACTGGTCACTCCCTGCCCCAAGTCACATTACATCAGCTCATTCTACTGTTTATAGTGAGAACTTAGCAAAGGCCCACCACCTTTAAATTCTGAACCTTGAATTATCTCATTATCTTCTGTCTCTTCACTTTCTACTATAAAACAAACTGTACCTCTTCCTACTTCATTTTGCTGTTTGCCGTATTTATTACTTCTTGTTGGTAGCCTCACTAAATTGATGACGGTATTCTACTGAATCGCTGCTTTATTAGTGCTGTCTGATACTGCTGTGACCTGTGGGCAATTGTTTCAAAGCAATTTACTGGTTAACTATATTTCATTGCTATCTACTGCAATTCATTACTGTTTAACTGTATTTTACTGCATTTCGTTGCTGTTTAACTGTATTGTTTCATACTGCACGTGCTATTCTTTTGACTACAAGTGCTTAATCTGTGCTTCATTATGAGTTTTTTCTTACTAAATTCTTAACCTTAAAATTGAGTAGCATACTCTAAATAAGTGTCTGCAGCATCCAGAGCTTCAGCTGCACAGTTTTCAACTCTTTTTGAGGTATTCCAGCTATAAGTTAACTGTTTTTTCTGAAAAAAAAAAAAGTTCTAAGCTTGTTTTCTGCCTTTCCTGTTACTAGTATATTACTGATACAGATATGCCGTATTCAGGACTGTTTTGTAAGTTTCTGAGTTCCCCAGACCTTTCTGTGCTAGAGGGAAGCCTTCCAGCTTATCAGTGGGAGTGGTATGCACTAGGTAGCCTATCTACCACAAGAGGGGTGGTGTACGGCTCTGAAATTGTAGTTCATTGGCCATTTGGGCAGTTTTTTTCTATCCCTTTCAACTTTCTCTTCTCTCTTGCACTTTAGCTTATTCACCTAGCACTTCATTAGTTTTTTTGTAGCAATTATTGTAGCACACGTAAGTGCTATCAGCACTAGATGTCCTATAAGGAAACAGCTCCAGTACTTAGTAATAATGATCATCCCTCCTGGTATGTCTAAAGTTCAGTTCCCTGGGCTTTCTCCTATTAACCTGGTGAACTTGGGCAATCTGAGACAGTATAGCAACTGTCTCATGTACACAGACAACCCTCTCCTCTTACCTTGCAACACTCAAACTTGTGAGAAATGCGCTTATATCTCCAAATTGGAAGCCTTGCACTCTCCGGCCAGGACTGGAATAGCTGGTCAAGAGAAGGTCAACACCTGCACCACACCACATGGAACATATAGCCCTCCAGAACACCCACCATCACACCCCTCACATAAAAACACAAACCACACACTCACCTTCACAGAGGCTCTCAACAGAAATCTACCCAAACAGCAGTGACCTCCAAGGCAGAAATGCACCTGACCACCACAAGACACATAGCTCACCTACACAGTGTGCCCCTCAACCTAAGCTTCTAAGGCAAAACAGCTTGCCCAATACAATAATCATAGGTGACTCAATAGTGAGACACACTGATATCCCACTCACTAAGATGAATAAGAAGAAGGTAAAAGTCAGCTATCAGGTGCCAGGTCACTCCACACCAAGTACAAATATGACTCTGTCACTGTCCATGTGGGTGTGAATGACCTGAGACGCACCTCCCTGGACTACATGAAAAGAGACATGGTGGAGCTCTCTGATTATGTTGCCCAGGCATGACCCTAGCCCTGAGGAGCTTCCTACCATCACCCAGAATGATACCACAGTACAAACAGAAAATGATTGACTTCAACAATTGGCTTAGTTTCTGGTGTCATTCTAAGGGGATCCAGTATCTGTCATGCACTTGCGTTTGTGAGGAACCTCTTTGGCAGGACTCTCTGGAGAGGACTCATGAACAGCTTGTGGTTCTTCCAGGGGAATAGTCTGGGGCATGTCGAGCACGTGCTGTCCCTGCATAGGTAGGAAGTAAGAAGACACACCCAGAAGAGAGGGGGTCAGTGCGAACTCCGAGGAGATGGTCAGGGCCTCGATCCATTATAGAGAAAGTACAGTTTTGTACCTACCATAAATGTAGATGTTCGAGTGTTCACACTGCTGCAGTCATCACACTTGGGTTATCCTGCCGTCAGACGGTCCCCGCAGTCGGCCAGAGTTCCAAAGTCTTGGTCCGGCGTCGGTTGCTGTCGCTTCTTCCCTGACGTCAGTGTGCCAGGGGTATATAAGTGGCATCCGACACCATTTTCTTCAGTTTTTCTTGCCCCAGATGTCAGGTGCCCCCAAGTAGGTAGGCAATACATATTGCTAATAAAACATATAAAAGGAATAAAAGGAATACCTTCAGTTACAAGCAAATACACCACAAAGGTTGCACAGGATAGAAAGGTATAGAAAAGTTCAGCTAGGTCAGAAGGGATGGAGGGAGGGTAACCTGGACTGCAGCAGTGTGAACACTCTAACATCTACATTTATGGTAGGTACAAAACTGTACTATGTTCATTGTGTTACACTGCTGCAGTCATCACACTTGGGTTGAATCCCAAAGCTAAGGATGGGCGGTGGAACTAAACAGGGTTTGGAGAAGCTAGTAGGCCCTGTAGAACTGCAGTGGCAAAGCCAGCTCTGGTTTTAGAATATAGAGGTAAGTGATAGTGCTTGGTGAAGGTGTGCACTGAACTCCAAGTTGCAGCCTCAAAAATATCCTTGGTTGGTACCCCTCTGAGGAAGGCTGTTGATGCTGCTGTAGCCCTGGTGGAATGGGGCCTAATGTTACCAGGTACAGGTTTCCCATGGTGTGTGTAACAGAAATGGACACAATGTCCTATCCATTTTGAAATGGTCTGTTTTGAGATAGCCTTTCTTTGTGATCCTGTGGCATAGGATACAAAGAGCTGGTCAGATTTTCTGAAAGCCTTAGTTTTATCCAAGTAATAACGTAATTGCCTGTGAATGTCCAGAGAGTGTAGGTGCCTTTCCCCTTTGTTCTGGGGATTTGGATAAAAGATGGGCAAATGAATGGTTTGGTTTAGAGCCACACTGGATACCACCTTTGGCATAAAGGAAGGGTTAGTTCGTAAAGCGACTCTGTCTTGATGAAAAATGATGAAAGGCTCCACTGCCATTAGGGCCTGTAGCTCTGAGACTCTTCGTGCTGAAGTTATTCCTAGCAGCAGGGCAGTTTTCCATGATAGAAACTGTAAATCAGCTGTAAAAGCTGGTTCAAAGGGCGGTAGTGTAAGTTTTTCCAAAACAAAGTTGAGATCCCAAGTTGGTGTTGGTGCTCTCCGGGGCGGTCATATGTTCTTAGCCCCTCTGAGGTACTGTCTTAGTAATGGATGTGAAAATATAGGAGGATCCGTGTTGTATTGAGCTGAAATAGCTGAGGCGTAGATCTTAATAGATGAAAAGGAAAGTCCTTTGTGCAACATCTCAGTTAAATATTGTAGAATCTGAGGAATATTTGGGACAAGGGGATTCTGGCCTTTAGCCTGGTTCCAGGCGCAGAATCTTTTCCATTTGTCTGAATAGGCTTTCCTGGTGCTGGGCCTCCTGGCCTCCAAAATGACATCCATAACAAATGACATCCATAACAGCTTTAGAGAGAAGTGTTGACTGGTTGTTTAGGTAATTTGCCATGCAGCCAGATTTAAAGTCTTGAGCTGGCTTTGTAGAATCTGATTGTTTTGCTGAGTGAGCAGGTGAGGAATTTGAGGTAAAATCCATGGTGGGCCTTGAGCCATGTTCCTTAGTATCAGATACCAGTGTTGGCGTGGCCAGTCTGGAGTAATGAGTATCATTTGTGGCCTCTCTAATGTGGCTTTCAGCAGCACCTTTGCCAGAAGAGGCAGTGGAGAAAAGGCATACACTGTTAATGTTTTCCAACTGAATGAGAGGGCGTCCACTTTACAAGCTAGTGTGTGGTATGTCCTTGTGCAAAATTTCTGTAGTTGGCAGTTTTGGGGGGAAGCAAACAGATCTATGTCTGGGCTCCCCCATTTTTGAGTTATCATTGCGAATACTTGTGGATCTAGTTTCCACTCGTGAGGATCTATGATGTTTCTACTTAGATCGTCTGCCAATGTGTTTTTCCTTCCTGGCAGGAATTGTGCTTGTAGTTGAACTTGGTAGGTCAGTGCTGTGTTCCACAAGGTCATTGCTTGCCTGCACAGGGGATAGTAATGTGTGCCCCCTTGCTTGTTTATGTACCACATCACTGTGGTGTTGTCCGTCTTTATTAGTAGTTGTCCTGGATGTAGGAGATCCTTGAAAGCTGTTAGGGCATTTTGTACAGCTAGCATCTCTTTTTGATTGATATGTAGTTGCCTTTGACCTGCAGACCATTTGCCCTGAATACACTGTCCTGGCATGTGTGCTCCCCAGGCATAATCCGATGCATCTGTTGTTATACTTTGCCTGGCTGTGGGTAAGGTGAAAGGCTGATCCTTGTTGAGGTGACATGCCTGAGCCCACCATAGAAACTCCTGTTGAAGGCAGGGAATTAGTGGTATTATTGTTTCCAAGCTGTGGATGTGCTGAGTCCATACGCTTTTCAGGTACCATTGTAATTTCCTCATATGCAGTTTTACATATGGTATTAGTAGTATGCAAGATGCCATGAATCCCAAGGCCTGCAGAATTTTTCTTGCAGGGAGTTGGGTCTTTGTTGCCATCATTTTGAAGTATTGAGTCAGTTGTCCTTGCTTGTCTGGCGTGAGATAAGCCATCTGGGTCATTGTATTTAAGCTGACACCCAGGAATATTATGTCTTGTGAGGGCACTAGTTTTGACTTCTTTTCGTTTACTGTGTACCCTAGGCAACATAATAGGTTTTTGACAAATGCCAGATGCTTTAAAAGAATGTCCTTGCTTTCTGCTTGAATAAGGCAGTCATCCAGGCATGGATATATATGAATTCCTCTTTATCTGCAGTATGCAATTACTGGTGCCAGGCATTTTGTGAAGACCCTGGGCGCAGTAGGTAAGTCAAAGGGCAGTGCAGAGAATTGGTAATGGGTTGAACCTGCTAAATATCGGAGGTATCTTCTGCAATTTCATCTGATAGGGACATGCAGGTATGCCTCCTTGAGGTCCAATGTTACTAGCCAAGCCTTCTTGCCCAGCATGGGAAGAAGTTGCTGTAGTGTTAGCATCTTGAATTTGGGTACCTCGAGATATGTGCTTTGAATTGAGAGGTCCAGAATGGGTCTCCAAGCTTTGTCCTTTCGGGAACTAGAAAGAGTCTTGAGTAAAATCCTTGTCCCTGCTCCTGTGTAGGAACCTGTTGAATGGCTCTCATGTCCATGAGAGCTGTAATTTGTTTTTGAGCCTCTGCCCATTGATTTGGTGGCAGGTTTGGCATTCCTTTTATCCTTGGTAAAGTGTGAAAGTGGAATCCGTATCCTTGAGATACAATATTTAGGTCCCATTTGTCTTTTGTGATGATGCGCTAGTTGTCTGCAAAAAGTGTTAGCTTTCCTCCCAAGGGAGCTGCCAGGAGGGATTTGCTTGGCAGTCTGAGGGGTAAGTCATTGTGTTTGTCTTCTGGTAGTTTGAGACCTGACTTCTACTCCATTCTGGGTTGTGGCACCCCATTGTCGAGGCTTGTAAGAGCCTTGTGACTGACCTCTGCCCCTTAGGCATCTGTATTTGCCCCTATGTGGTCTGTCAGAAGCTGGAAAGGACCAGTTTTTGGTTGGCCAATTTCTGCTGAAACGAGGGGGTTGAACCTGTAAAAAATACTTGACCGTCTGCATAGATTTTGCCTTATCCTCCATTTTCTTTAAAATCGCTTCTGCTTTTACACCAAATAAAACATCCTGCTGTAAAGGTGCATCCAATAACTTTGCTTTTACATGATCAGGTAAAGTTTGTTCTTTTAACCAAGCATGCCTACGTATGACTGACCCTGTCACTGCTGCTCTACAAGAAGCTTCCAATGAATCAAATCCACATTGCAAAGTATGTTTTCCCACTTGTTCAGCTGCATGCAACAATCTTGCATTTCCTTGTAATCAGGCTGCTCTGTATGTGTGATCATTTTTTGTTTTAATTGAGACATCAAATATTGTTGATATTTCAGCATGTGAAACTGGCAATTTAAGGCCCTCATAGCTAGAGTAGCTGAGGTATATATTTTCTTTCCCAATCTGTCTAGTCCTCTAGAATCCCTTTCAGAGGGTACAGAATTTTTAGCCCCTTTGGGACCCTGGGAAATGGTTTCTGGGTCAGCAACAGGGTTTTTATATAGGAATTTGTGTGAGTCAGGGACTCCGTAGTATCTGTCTGGTTTGGCTGGTGCAGGAGGTAGTGAATCTGGGTTAAGGCTAGATTCTGAATAAACATCATCCACAATGTCTAACACTGGTGGAATAGCAAGTGGTCTTGCTGGGGTAGTAAAAGGAACTTTCGGAGCCTTTTCATAGAATCAGAGTAATCCTGGCCTTCCCAGTGGAAATGTTCCCTCATGGTATGTAAAGTTTCCCCAAAAGAGTAGTCTTCTGGGGGAGATGCTGAAGGAATAGACTCTTCAGCATTAGAGTCTTCATAAGGGGGAAAAGAATATTCCTGTTCCTCAGATGAATCTGAGGAAATTGAAACCTGGTCAGAGGATGCGCAGTCCTCCTCCTGTCTAGGCCTTTTATCAGGAGGGGGATGGGAACCCCTGATTAGGGTAATTAAGTCTTCATCCATCTTAAGCATCTGTTTCTTAGGCATGGGGCCTTGTACTGGAGACTGCTGTACAGTCTTCTTTGCTTTTAAAGGAGTTTTCAGCTTTGCATAGGATTTAATAGTCATTGTAGTCGGTCTGAAGACACCTTCTGCAACTGAAGGCATTTCAACTGCAACGGAAACTCCTTCAGCCATGGAGTCGGAAGGGCCTAAAGATAAAGGTTGTGGAGGCCTAGCAATCACCTCTTGGGAATCGGATGCTGCCTGGGGTTCTGAATCAGCGGTGGTCAGGGGCTGCGTAAGCGCCTCACTGAAAACCAGAGAACCGGCGACTGGCCTAGCAGAGGCCTCGGAATCTGGTTTGGGTCTCGGCTGCCTGTCCTTATCTTTGCATTTTTTATGCATTCCGGTTGTCGGTTGCTCCGACGGCATGGTATAATTAAATTTCCTACCAAAATAATGTCGAGCGAAATCAAACCGACGTTTCATAGTTCGTTTGTTAAACCTAGCACAAAACCAACAACCTGTGACTTCGTGGTCTGGGCCTAGGCAAGGAATACAATAAGAATGAAAGTCCTTATGAGGTATTTGCTTCCCACAAGAAATGCAATTGTTAACTTTTTCTGACATCGGACTGAGGCAAGAAAAGGTTCCCCAATGGGGTACTTAGCTTTACTGAAGACTTCGGTCTGAAATTCGATTTGAAAATCTCAGGAGTCGGCCGACCGGCACTTGCGAACTGCTTCTGCTTCGGGCACCGCGCGGCAAGAAAGACTGAAGAAAATGGCGTTGGATGCCTCTTATATACCCCTGGCGCACTGACGTCAGGGAAGAAGCGACAGCAACCGACGCTGGACCAAGATTTTGGAACTCTGGCCGACTGCGGGACCGCCTGACGGCAGGATAACCCAAGTGTGATGACTGCAGCAGTGTAACACGATGAACATCCCTCTCCACCACATCGAATGCCGAGGGGGAGCGAGCCTCCCGAGCCACAGAAAGAGAGGACACTCTCCCCGGATCCGTCACGGGGATCAGAACCGAGCCCAAAAGCGACAAGACCTCAAAGAGTAGGCTGTGACCTGAAAAAGTCGGAGCTGAAGGAAAAAAACGCAACCCCTCGGATCCGACGCCCAGGCTATGGCTCCGAGAGCTCGGATCCGACCCAGTCAGAACTGACACGCCAAGGTAAGTGCTGGCATCGCGGTAGATGGTACCATCGGCACCAACCCCCTGACTCCAGAACCTCTCGGATCCAGGGACTCTGATATTGGAGGACGGATCAGAGAAGGAGAAATCGGGGCAAACAGTAATGAGCTCCCCACTTCAGAGGGAGAGGGTGCCAGCAAGACCCCCATCTGAAGCTGGGTGAGAATAAACCTTTGCATCATCCTGTCCATGTCAACTTCTGATAAACACCTAGTCGACCTTGAAGAAGCCACCGATGCCAGCCAGGAAGGACCGTGGATGGAGGCCAAACTTCCTCCGACTCTGGGAAAACCTCGGGAACAGAGCCAAGGGGAAGCCGGCCTGGTAATGGCTGGTAGTTTGGGAGGAGGACCCACTAGATCTGAGCATTCTGGAGATCTCTTCCTTCCCTTTTCTCTCTCTCTGTCTGTCTTTTCTAGACTCCCTTTACCCAGGTCTGTAGTCAGGATGGTGAGTCCTGGCCTGGGAGGGAGGGGAGGAAACAATAGTTGTAGTAGAAACGGTCACAGCCATGACTGCAGAAATAGTAGCAACAGAAGATGAGGAGGCAGCTTCCTCCATAGAGGGGAGAAGCCCCTTCACAATCAACTTGGCCCTGTGGTCTTTCAGGGCCCTGGGCTAAAACCCCGTGCATATGGAGCAGTCGGTGGATAAATGAGCTGCCCCCAAACAAACAACACACAGAGGGTGGCCATCTGCAGGTGACAACTTATGGCCACACACTGTGCATTTTCTAAAGATCAACTTTTGTTGAGCTGTCATAATCAAGCCAAACAGGTACAAGGTACCAAAGGCTGACAACCCACCCCCAACACTCACACACACTCAAACACGAGGCAGAAAAGAGGACAAAGGCCTGCACTAACTACACTACCAAAAAAAAAACTCTACTTTTCTACTTTTTTTGTCTAACAGAGAACGCGAAGGAGAGGTAAGGAAAAAGGATCAAAGTATACCCAAAAAGCTGTACACACACACGAAAAATACCCCGAAAAGCGTCCTAGCAGCCTGGAGCTTAAGCAATCACATTGTAGGCATACCTGCAACAAACGAGATCTGAGGGAAGAAAGGAGATGCAGTGGTGTTATGGGTAAGGGGAGGAGCTTGGAGCTCGGATCTGATATTGGTGAAACTGCCGTGTCGGATCCAAAACCCACAGGTTGATGACCAAATGAAGTTAACTACTTCAGATCCTTGAATTATCTCATTATCTTCTGTCTCTCACTTTCTTCTATAAAAAAAGCTGTACCTCTATCTACTTCATTTTGCTATTTGCCATATTTATTATTGCTTGTTGGTAGCCTCACTAAATTGATGACAGTATTCTACTAAATCGCTGCTTTATTAGTGCTGTCTGATAGTGTTGCGACCTGTGGGCTATTGTTTCAAAGCAATCTACTGATTAACTATATTTCATTGCTACCTATTGCAATTCATTACTGTTTAACTGCATTTTACTGCATGTCATTGCTGTACAGCTGTATTTTTTCATACTGCAAGTGCTATTCTTTTGACTATAAGTGATTAATCTGTGCTTCATTGTGAGTTATTTCTTACTGAGTTCTTAACCTTAAAATTGAGTAGCATAGTCTAAATAAGGGTTTGCACCACCCACAGCTTCAGCTGCACGGTTTTAAACTCTTTTTGAGGTATTCCAGCTATACGTTAACTGTTGTTTCCGAAAAAAAAAAAAAAAAGTTCTAAGCTTGTTTTCCGCATTTCCTGTTACTAGAGTACTCCAGATACAGATTTGCTGTATCAAGGACTGCTTTATTTTATTTTACATTTGTTAACCAGAGAAGTCTGACTGGACACAGGACCATTTTTAGCAGAGGCCCGGGGAGAAAAACTCCACATGACACTAAGAATGTATACAAAAAAGAATACAAATAGACATACATAACCAAGCATTAACAATTTCTAGGTAGTTTCAATAGTGAATGATGCATGCAGAAAAACTTAACAGTTACATTTTTTTTTTCTCACTAGAAGGCTGCTCGTTCTGTTCAGAACCTTACATTAACCAGCTCAACTGGCTCTGTAAAGGACTTATCACTGGAATAGCTGGATCTTGACAGACTCCTAGCAACAGTGCAGAGTGTGGATTAACCTGGGGAGTAGCATGAGCAAAGCCAGTTATTTAAGTAATGGGTTTTCAAGAGTTTTTAAATTGGAGATAGGAGGTGGTAGAAGTTAACTGGCTTGGGAGTGAGTTCCAGATGTTGGCAATGGAGCAGGCAAAGAGAGATTCCCCAGCTTCATTTTTATGTTTGATGACATAGATGAGGATTTGATTATTGGATCTTAAGGCTCTAGTGGTGGTATAGTGATGAATTAAGTGCTGTTTTTTTTTCTGGACGGTAGTAGAGCTTGTGAGCTATTAAGAGTTGGTTGAGTAGGAGAAGCTGAGGTAGCTCAAACCAATTTAGTTGCTTGAGGTCAAGGCAGTGATGGGACCTGTGTGTGGCATCTGTGGCGAACTTGGCAATCTTGTTGTAACAAGATTCCATTTTGTTTAGTTCGCTGTAGCGAAGGATAGTAAAGATAGGGGAGGCATAAAGGAGAATAGATAGGAGGTGAGTCCTTGCAATAGTGGCTTTGGTATGTTTGGTGATGAACTGTTTGTTCCTATACAGGAGACCAAGCTTTTTGTTAACTTTCTTTATTGTTTGGGCTATGTGTATGTCAAATTTCAGATTATTGTCAATTTCAACACCTAGCAGTTTAGTGTGTGTGGTTGGGTTGATTTTTATATTGTCTTTAGATTTTATGGTAAGGTCATTGTTTAAATCCGCAGTGGTGCAACGGTAACGTTGTTGCTTCACAGCAAGAGGTTCTCCCATTCGATTTTCGGCTGGAGTGCCTTCTGTGTGAAGTCTGCATGTCCTCCCCGCGGTTGGATGGGCGTTCGAAAGACATGTGTAAATAGGCGTGCCTTCGTTGAAGGTTGGACATCGAGCTGGCACCTTGGCATTTGTGAAAATTTACTGCCAATCATTAGCAGACTGGAGTTCTGCTGTGGCGACCCCTAACCGGGAAAAGCCGAAAGACAAACAACATTTTCCAGGACTGAAGAGAATGGGTTTTGTCTTTTTGGGATTAAGAATAAGTTTGACGTTAGTAAACCATGATTCTGCAAGGGTAAAGTTGTTTTGATTTATGGTTTGAAGCTCTTTTAGGGTGGGGGCAGCACATATAATGGTGGTGTCATCTGCATATTGCACTACTGAGGCTGAAGAAGTCTGATTAGTAAAAAGTGAGAACAGCAAAGGACCAAGGATAGACCCTTGAGGGACGCCTATGGCTACTGGTAATAGGGGAGACAGTTGGCCTTGTCATAGGACAGCTTGTTGATGGTCAGATAAATAGTTACTGAACCATAATATGGAGGAGGAGCTTATGTTAAGGGTAGACAGAGTCTCTAGGAGTACATATGGTTATAACCATATTAAAGGCTTTGGATAAGTCAAAGAATTTTGTAAGTTTCTGAGTTCCCCAGACTTTTCTGTGTTAGAGGGAAGCCTACCAGCTTATCAGTGGAAGTGGTAACCACTAGGTAGCCTATCTACCACAAGAGGGGTGGTTTATGGCTCTGAAATTGTAGTTTATTGGCCATTTGGGCAGTTTTTTTCTATCCCTTTCAACTTTCTCTTCTCTCTTGCACTTTAGCTTATTCACCTAGCACTTCATTAGGCTTTTTGTAGCAATTATTCTAGCACACATAAGTGCTATCAGCACTAGATGTCCTACAAGGAAACAGCTCCAGTACTTAGTAATGATGATCATCCCTCCTGGCATGTCTAAAGTTCAATTCCCTGGGCTTTCTCCTATTAACCTGGTGAACTTGGGCATTCTGAGGCAGTGTAGCAACTGCCTCATGTACACAGACAACCCTCTCCTCTTACCTCCCAACACTCAGACTTGTGAGAAATGTGCTTATATCTCCAAATTGGAAGCCATGCACACTCCAGCCAAGACTGGAATAGCTGGTCAAGAGGAGGTCAACACCTGCACCACACCACATGGAACATACAGCCCTCCAGAAAGTACAGTTGTGTACACTTACCATAAATGTAGATGTTTGAGTGTATTCACTGTTGCAGTCATCACACTTGGGTTATCTGCCTGCAGGTAGCCCTCAGCCGGCCTGAATACCAGAGTCTTGGGATTTCTGCGTCAGATGCTGTCGCTTCTTCCATGACGTTAGGTCATCAGGGGTATAAAACATGCAGGCGACGCCATTACATCAGTTTTTCTTGCCTCAGATGTCAGGTGCCCCCACAACAGGAAGCAATTACATGGTATGGAACACCCCCAGCAAAAAGCAAATGCACATGATATAAGATATGCCAAACAAAAAAGATGGGTAAAAGTAAAGAGAAGTCAGGGGGCTAGAGGGAAGGATAGGCCCTCGTGGAGCATTTCTGTTAAGTAACATCTACATTTATGGTAAGTGTACACAACTGTACTATGTTCTTTGTGTTTCACTGTTGCTGTCATCACATTTGGGTTGATTCCCAAAGCTAAGGAAGGCTGGAGGTAGTTAAGGAGCATTAGGGCTAGCAATCAGACCCTTTAAGACTGTTGTGGCAAAACCAGCTCTGGATTTAGAAAAGGTAGGCAAGTGGCAATGCTTGGTGAAAGTATGTACAGAGCTCCAGGTTGCAGCTTCCAGGATGTTCCTGGTAGGGACTCCTCTGAGAAAAGCAGCAGAGGAAGATGCAGCCCTAGTGGAATGTGTTCTTATCCCCTGTGGGGTAGGTTTTCTATGATGCTTGTAGCAGAAATGGATGCAGTGTGCTATCCATTTGGAAATGGTTTGCTTTGAAATGGCCTTCCCCTCTGCCCCTGCAGCAAAGCTGACTAGCAGCTGGTCAGATTTTCTGAGAGGCTTAGTCCTGCCCAAATAGAATCTAAGCTGTCTGTGCACATCCAGAGAATGCAGTATTCTTTCCCCTTTACTCTGAGGATTAGGGAAAAAAGTAGGCAAATGAATGGACTGGTTTAAAGCCACACTAGACACTACCTTGGGCATAAAGGATGGGTTAGTCCTGAGGGAAACCCTGTCCGCATGGAAGACAATGAAGGGCTCCACTGCCATATGTGCCTGCAGTTCAGACACTCTTCTTGCTGAAGTGATGGCTAGAACTAAAGCTGTTTTCCAAGACAGGAATTTCAACTCTGCTGTATCAGCCCATTCAAAGGGGGGAAGAGTAAGTTTTTCCAATACAAAGTTAAGGTGCAAGGCTGGAGTGGGAGCTCTCCTGGGGAGGGGTCTTAAATTTTTGGCCCCTCTAAGGAACTGTTTTACCAGAGGATGAGAGAAGAGGGGTGGCTCAGTATTATAATGAGCTGAGATGGCTGAGGCATGAATCTTAATTGAAGGGGATAGGCCATTGTGGAGCATTTCTGTTAAGTAATCTAGTATATTAGGTAAGCTGGGCACCGGTGTGCCCATCCCCTGAGACTGGCTCCAGGAACAGTATCTTTTCCACTTTTCTGAATAGGATTTTCTAGTACTAGGTCTCCTTGCCTCAAGAATGACATCCAGCACCTGCTTACTGAGGGTTGCTAGAGGTGAGCTCAAGGGATTAGCCAGGCTGCAAGGTTCAGGGTTTGAAGCTGAGGGTGCAGAATCTGGCCTGCCTGCGGGACAGCAGGGAGGGGGTCTGAGGCAGGTGTCATGGTTGTAGCACTGTTAGACTGTGCAAAGGAGGGTACCAGTGCTGGCGTGGCCAGTCTGATGCAATCAGGATTGTCCTTGGCTTGTTCTTTAGTAGAATCTTCGTGAGGAGAGGCAGAGGGGAAAAGGCATAGACTGAGAGGCCTTCCCAGGTAAAGGACAGGGCATCCACTTTCCAAGCTTGACTGTGGGGAGTTCTGGTGCAGTATTTGTTCAATTGATAGTTCTGAGGGGAGTTAAACAGGTCCACCTCTGGAGTCCCCCATTTGTTCCTCTAAAGCTTGAATATTTTAGGTTCCAGTTTCCATTCGTGTGGGTCCCTAAGATTTCTGCTCAAGTCATTTGCCAGTGAATTTAGTTTCCCTGGCAGGAATTGAGCTTGTAAGTGCACTTGATTGCTCAAGGCTGTGTTCCACAGAGCCATGGCTAGTCTGCAGAGTGGGTAGGAATGGGTTCCCCCCTGCTTGTTTATGTACCACATAACTGTGGTGTTGTCTGTCTTTTCCAATAGTTGCCCTGGAAGAATAAGGTCTTTGAAGGCTGTCAGAGCAGTCTGTACGGCTAACATTTCTTTTTGATTGATATGCAGGTGCATCTGCTTTCGGTTCCATTTGCCCTGAATGCACTGCCCTGCCATGTGAGCCCTCCATGCATAGTCTGATGCGTCTGCTGTTAGGGTTCGGGCGGCAGGGGGTAGAGTGACAGGGAGTCCCTTGTTGTGGTTGCATGCCTCTGCCCACCAAAGGAACTCTGCCCTTAGACAAGGAATGATAGGAATTATTGTTTCCAGGTCCTGAGAATGTTGACACCATAAACTTTTTAGATACCATTGAAGTTTCCTCATATGTAGTCTTGCATATGGAATTAACAGAATGCAAGAGGCCATGAACCCTAGAGCTTGCAGTATTTTCCTTGCAGATAGCTGTTTTTTTGTAGCCAGTAGGTTGAAGTAGGTTATCAAATAGGTTTGTTTCTCTGGCGTGAGGAATACCACCTGGGTAGTTGTATTCAAGCTTGCTCCTAGGAATATAATTTGTTGAGAGGGTACTAGGGTACCGGGTGTGATTTATTTTCATTTATGGTGTACCCCAGACAAGTTAGCACCCTTTGTACAAAGGCCAGATAATTAAAAAGTATGTCATTGGCTTTCTGCATGAATTAGACAATCGTCCAGGTATGGGTATATTTGAATATTTCTTTGCCTGCAAAATGCAGTGACTGGAGCTAGGCACTTTGTGAATACCTTGGGTGCAGTAGATAAGCCAAAGGGCAGTACAGAGAACTGATAGTGCTTGTAGCCTACTTAGAAGCGTAGGCATCTTCTGCAAGATTCCCTGATTGGGATGTGCCAACCAGGCATCTTTGCCTAGCATAGGAAACAACTGGTGAAGAGTCAGCATCTTGAATTTTGGAATCACCAAAAATGTGTTTAGAGTAGACAGGTCCAGGATAGGACGCCATGAATTGTCTTTTCTGGGTACCAGGAAAAGTCTTGAGTAGAAACCTTGTCCCTTTTCCTCTTCTGGCACAGTTTGAATAGTCTTTATGCTTAAAAGAGAGAGTACTTGCTTTTGAGCCTCTGCCCACTGATTTGTGGGTAGATCTGGCCAACCGTTTGGGGTTGGTAACGTGTGGAAGTGAAATCTGTATCCTTGGGACACTATATTTAACACCCATTTGTCCTGGGTAATGAGTTCCCAGTTTTTTGCATGTAGAGCAACCCCCCCCCCCAAAAGGGGCAGTCAGTTGAGAAGTGCTTGGAAGTCTTAAAGTGAAGTCATTGAGATAGTTTACCATAGGGGGGAGTTCTACTACTCCCAGATTTGGAAGTGGCGTCCCCCCACTGCTTAGTCCTGTGTGTACCCTGGGACTGAAGCCTGGGTGTTCTGCTGGATCTAGGTTTGGACTGAGAAGGCCTGGAAGAGGCAGGAAAGGACCAATTCTTAGAAGGCCAATGCCTACTAAATCTTGGAGGTTGTACTTGTAAGAAATCTTTAACACTTTGCATAGATTTTGCTTTTTCCTACATCTTTTTAAGAACTTCTTCTGCCTTATTGCCAAACAAGCGGTCCTGATTTAAGGGAGCATCCAATATTTTAGCTTTAACATGATCTGGCAAGGACTGCTCCTTAAGCCAAGCATGTTTTCTAAGTACAGACCCAGTGACAGCAGCCCTGCAAGATGCCTCTAGTGAATCAAAACCACACTGCAAAGTATGTTTTCCATCTTGTTCAGCAGAATGCATTAAATCCTGTAAATCCTTATTTTCAGCACAATCAGGAATCAACATCATTTTCTGTTTAAGCAATCCAATAATATGCTGCTGATACTTTAACATATGAAACTGGCAGTTTAAGGCCCTAATGGCCAAAGTCGTAGAAGTGTATACCTTCTTACCCCATCTATCCAGCACCCTGGAGTCTCTATCAGAGGGGGTAGGATTTTTGGCAGTAGTAGCTTTAATGCCCGTGGGTCCCTGTGAAATGGTCTCAGGATCCGCAGTAGGATTTTCGAAAAGGAACTTGTGAGATTCAGGAACCCTGTAATATCTATCAGGTTTTCTGAGAGCAGGAAGTAAAGAGTCAGGGACCAAGCTAGATTCCGAAAAGGCATCATCAACAATGTCTAGTACAGGAGGGATAGCTAAAGGCCTGTGCTGGGTCAGGAGTAAGAAATCCATAAGCCTCTTTTTAGAATCATAGAAATCCTGACTTTCACAATGAAAATGCTCCCTAAGAGTATGCAAGATTTCACCAAAAGAGAAATCCTCTGGAGGGGGGGAGGAAGAAGAGGGAATAGAGTTCTCAGCATCAGAATCCTCATAGGTAGATAAGGGTAAATCCTGGTCATCAGAGGAAACAGAAATTTCAGAATCCTGATCAGAAGTATCATAAGCAAACTCAGTCCTAGGTCTCTTAGAGGGGGAAGGTTGACTTCCTATGATTAAAGTAATAAGGTCTTCAGCCATTCTTATCATTTGTTTTTTAGGCATAGAGGCCTGACAATGCGGTCTGGGCGTCAGTTTTCTAGGCATGGTTCAAGTTTTGGGCCTTGAAGAAAAAGATGGTGTCAGTTTAATATGCAAGTCTGTAGGCCTGAATACACCCTCAGAAGCCAGTGCCTGCACAGCGACTCCGGACCCATCCAAGGTAAAGACATCCGCAGGTTCCACAGTTGAAGCATCTCGTGGCATACTGGACTCCGAATGGATCTCAGTAGAGGCCTGAGAATCTGAAGTAGCGGGTATCAGGAGCTGTGAAAGTGCCTTAATGAGTACTGGCGAACTGGCGACTGGCTTAGGAGAAGCGTCATCGGCAGGTTTGGACCTAGGCAGCCTGTCTCTGTCATTTTTTAAAACACAACTAAATAAAATAGCTAATGACCTCAAAATATTGGAGGATCAATTACGAATTAGGAAATTGAAGAAATTTCAGAGAGATGAGGGTGACTATTTAAGCAATAATCCATTTGCCAATAACACCAAACAGGTTAGATTTACACCAAGGGCTCAGAGAACCCCGAAAAGGAAAAGACCTCGTTCTATTCTCAAAAAGACAGGTACAGTCCCTGCATCTTCTACTGAGGAGATATCTTCTGGCACAGACAGTGAGTTTCAGTCCACATCCAGGTCACCATCCCCCAAACGTAATCCAAACACCATCCCTTTAGGTTCAAATACAAAAGAGGGGGGAGAAAACATAGGAGGAATCACGAACATAGAAAGTTTACTGAAAATGGTCATGGAGAAGTAGACATTCCATTGAGTAACAATGTGTTAAACTTATCTGACTTTGTATTATCCCCTATACACCTGTCGGTCCTAAATAAAGGGTTGTCTTTTGTACCAGGCTTTATGGTCTCTGAGGATTTGTTAGCTCAAGATGTTGTCTCTTTTTGTAGAATATTGAACCTCAAACTGTTTTTTGGTGACTCTGGTCATGATGGCAATGAAAGATTCACTTATCACAAATCCACATTCATTCCACCCATGCATCCACTAGTACAACAGTTTCAGAGGAACATTCTTAATGATCTTCATTTTTCAGGTTCTGACATTCGTTTGAAATTCAATAACATCTCTTTGGCTGAACGTGAAGCCATTTTAGAGTTACAGAACAATGAAAATATTGTTATCATTTCGGCTGACAAAGGGGGTGCTGTTGTTATTTTGAATTGGAGTGCTTATGATAAGGAGGCAAACAGACAACTGTCTGATCCCAGATATTATTCTTTGATGAGCATTGATCCCACATCCAGGTTTCAAAAACATATTGAGGATTTCATATACTGGGCCGGAGATGAATGTATTATAACTAACGAAATTGCACAACAACTTATTGTCAAGGACCCGGCTACCCAATATATCTATTTCTTGCCCAAGATCCACAAGGATCTCTCGAATCCTCCAGGCAGACCCATAGTTTCTGGAAGATGTTACATCACAGAACCCCTTTCATTGTTCCTTACCAAACACCTCAAACCCTTATTGGGAATGGTACGTTCAAGACTACATGATACCACAAACTTCCTTCAGATTATTTCTGATAGTCAGCTCGAAGACAACTCCTTATTATGTACCCTGGATGTCTGTTCTTTATATATCTATATTCCACATCAATCTGGCCTTGAGGCTTTGTCCTTTTGGTTGGAAAAGTCAGGCTTATATCCATCCACTTTCAATTCTTTTCTGATTGAGTTAGCCAAACTAGTGCTCACCAGCAATGTCTTTTTTTATTCGGATAAATGCTACTGGCAGGTCAAGGGAACAGCGATGGGGGCATCATTTGCCCCCATTTATGCGGATCTTTTTATGGCCTTTGTTGAACATCATATCATTTATGATGGTGACAATAACACATTTTTACCACATATCGACATCTGGAGGCGTTACCTTGACGACTGCTGGTTGGTATGGACAGGTGAATTACATATGCTACATGATTTTCTAACATATTTGAACAGTAACATCTGGGGATTGAAATTCACCCTCCATTATGACCGTAGCAATATTACTTTCTTGGATGTTTCTGTCACTAAACTGGCTGACAACACACTATCCACTGAGGTATTCAGAAAACACCCTGAGTACAATACCATTCTCCATGCCTCCAGTTTTCATCCCCCCCATGTTATACGTAACATTCCAAAATCTCAATTCATCAGAATTAAACGTATTTGTTCCAATGAGTCTACTTTTCAGACTCATAGGAGAGAACTTACTAATAGATTCAGATCCAGGGGATACGGTATGGGGCATGTGTCAGCTGCAAGCAATATGGTTGACTCTTTTGACAGAATCAGTCTAATGAAGTACAATCAACATAAACCAAATAGAGATTCCACCTTGAGATTCACTACAACTTACGCTAGGAACTCCAATCATCTGATTGATAGTGTGCACAGACATTGGAACATGCTCAAATATGACCCAGACATATCAAGTCTCATACCAGACAAATGTCTTTTTTCCTTTCGCAAAATTAAAAACTTGGGGTCTTTTTTCAATCATTTCAAACATGGGAATAGGAAGGACAACTCTAATACAATCCAAACAACATTGACAGGGGATCCACTGACAGGCTGTTACCCTTGTGGACACTGTACAAACTGTGACAAGATTAACAAGTCCAAACAATTTTCCAGTAGAAATTGCCCAGTAGTTTATGATCTCAAATTCTTTGCAAACTGTAGTACTGACTGGGTCATCTATTTGGCTACTTGCCATTGTGGTTCATTTTATGTGGGACAAACGTCCAGACCGCTAAGAATTAGGATTTCTGAACATATTAGCAACATAAAAAACAAGAGACAGAATAATGCATTGTATAAACATCATTTAATACATGCTTCTGCCAAATTTACTTTTGTCATAATTGATAGAATCTTTGGTAACAAGCACAACAAAACTGGGCTGCATTCTATCATAAACACCAAAGAAAAGAAGTGGATAATAAAACTAGGGGGATTATTCCCACCTGGTTTAAATGAAAATCTTTGATTGATCCAATCAGATTAATGAGTGTGTTTATATATACCTTTGCTCACCACAATGAATGTATTTTACACTGAGGAAGGCTGTGTTTTTTTCCTGCCGAAACCGGTCTGTTTTTTATTGTAATGGTCTAAATCATTTCATTACAATAAATTGTGGAATACTGTATGCTGGCTCTGCTTTTCGTTTTAGACATTAAAAACAACCACAAAGCCTTCTATAGTTATATCAAGAATCTCCATGGCAATACCCAGATTTGCTCTGAGTTACTGCACAATGGTGCCTTGTATACTGAGCCAACAGATATTGCTAACATACTGGCCGACAGATTCAGTGCCAACTTTACTCCCCCCAAAGGACCAATCTCAATAATGGAATAGGGTTACCACCTGTCCCACTTTGCGAGGGACAGTCCCTTTTTGGGCAGTTGTGTCCTGACCAAAAATATTAAAATGGCAAATGTCCTGAGATTGTTGGAAATAATTACGTCCCATATTTCATGTAATAGTTGCATAAAATAGTTATTTCTGTATGTAAAATACCTAAATGTTACAAGAAACAGAATAAGCAACTAAACTGCTACAAGAATAAGACTTCATTTAGGCAAAAAAGTAAAGTTCTATCCTTTGTACTGACCATGGGTATGTGTCGACCTGTAAAATCTGATGTGTGTCCCGAAAATGTCCCACTTTGGCCATTTGAAAAGGTGGCAACCCTATAATGGAATAATGTCAGGCACCCAGCATTACTGCAGCACAGGTTAAAGCTGCATTGTCTAAAGCCAAGAATACAGCTTCCATGGGACCTGACAATATCCCTGTCTGTGTTCTACATGAATTACAAAGTGAACTGACACCACATCTGTGTGCTCTGTTCACTCACAGCCTCACCTCAGGCTTTGTCCCTACCGAATGGCGCACTGCTACAGTCATCCCTCTCCATAAAGGAGGAGTGACTACAGACCCTGGAAATTATCGCCCCATTAGCCTGACAAGTCAGATATGTAAGGCTGTGGAGCGCAACATCATGGACCTAATTAACAAGGATATAAGGACTCTTCAAACTCTAAATCCCACAAAATTTGGTTTTGTGAAAGACAGATCATGGCTGCTCAACCTGGTTGACTTCTTTGAGTCAGTCACCAGAGCGGTGGATGAAGGTAAGGCAGTTCATACAGCCTACCTCGATCTGGCCAAGGCCTTTGATACCATTCCCCACTCAGGAATTATTGATACACTCAGCAAACTAGGCATCAATCCCTACATCGTTAGGTGGCTTGCAAACTGGCTCACAGATAGAACCCACAGTGTGAAAGTAGCGGACTCCAAGTAAGACTGCAGACCAGTCATGAGTGGAGTCCCACAGGGATCGATCCTGGGTTCTCTCCTGTTTGGCATCTACTTCTCAGAAGTCCAGGCCAACATGGAGGGACTCTGGCTGACCAAATTCACAGACAACTGCAAGCTGGAAGCCATTATTAACTCCCCAAGTGATGCCGACACCCTACAGAAAGGCCTCACTGAGAGCAATGGCTGGTGTCAAAACCATGGCCTTAAGCTTAATGCCAAAAAATGCGTTATCTCCTTTGGGAAAAACTCACTTCACACTAATTATCACATTGATGGGAGCCCACTGAACACTGAAGGTGTTATAAGAGATATGGGGACACAGGTTGACAGCAACCTCTCCTTCGACCAGCACATTGTGACTGTGATCAGAAAGTCATTCTATGTGGCACACCTCACTACCAAGGGTTTTGCATCCAGGAAGAACGAGGTAATCATTTCTCTCTACTCTTCCCTCATTAGACCAATGATAGAGTATAATGCCTCATTTGGCATGGACCTCACTAGACACCTGCAATAGTTGGAGAGGTCACAAAAGTACCACACAAAGAGGATCCTAAGCCTTAAACACATGTCCTACATGGACAGACTAAAAAAACTTCAGCTATTCTCTGTCTCATATCGTCTACTAAGAGGTGATCTCTGCTTGACTTACAAAGCCATGTATGACCCAGCTCTGTTAGAAATGCTACAGCTAAGGAATCTTGAAGAGTGGATGGGAAATAGAAAGTTGACCCCGGGATCACTTCAGTGGCTCTACTTGATAGAGGCACTGGGAACTAATGACAAGCGGCACAATGCCAAGGCACTTCTATGGGATAGGCTTGTAAAGGCACCAGGGTCATTAGCCTAGTACACACTTATGAACCTATGACAGAACAAGACAATTTAGAAATATGGGACTTTATTGGACTTAGTTGGACTTGTGAGGGGCTCTAAGGTATATGTCCTACTTCATGTCATTAATGTTATGAAAATTACTTCGGGGAAGGGATGAGCAAGGAGAAGGTTAACTGTAAGAAAAATAATTTTTTAATAGTACTATTTTTATAATGCATGATTTTTTTGCATGCTATAAAGTAAAATTTTCTCAGTTGCTAGTAAGTGTAATGGGGATACTATTGTAAACAGGAGCTCCTGATTTTTTTTTCTTCTTACTCTCTTCTTCAGTTGTAAGAAATATAGGCACTGCAATGTAAAAAAAAAGTCTGGTTGAAAGAACATGACAAAAAATAAGGTGTTTTTACTCATTCTTGCATGGGGGAATGACTGTATTAAGGCCCTTACCTTGATCTAGTAACAAGTTTTAAGAGAAAACAAGTAAAAGAAAAAGAATATTGGACATTATCATGCTTTTTCTAACAAATAAATGTATACTTAGTAGCAATTTTGTATCTGATCCTCATGACTCCATGGGGACAATATGATAAAGAGAAATTCATTACATTCCGATAAAAAGAAATTGGCTAGGAAATAATATTCTCTGAAAGCATTCAGGTATTTTCACAACTGGGAGAGCTATAAAGATAAGACAAAACCAGACAGCACTTAGGAGAAGCGTAGGCGGCACCATGCTTGTCAGCATGGGTAACCTTTCTTTTTGGTTAACTCAAGTCTCTAAGTGTGGCTGCCAGTATGACACATTTGTTTCTATTAGGAGGGTAAAACTTCAGGATATGAAGATTGTGTGTGTGTTAGTATTAAGTTAATGGCTTTAGGGGGGTATTGGGGTGCTTGTTTTTTTGGTTTGAGGGCTTTCAATAAAGTTTTGTAAGATGTGACATAGACTCAAAATGATATGACAAGAAACAACTGTATAAAAGTTCAACCTGCCAAATAGTGCATGCACGTAACACAAAAGCTAGCAGTGAACATTTAACAAAACGCTGTTATACATAAAAGGTGGGAATAATAACATTTTAATACAATGATGTTTTCTGTAAATGTCTTTAAATGTCAATGCTCTCACAGATAATTGCAAAAAAGAGTAGTAAACTATATTAAAAATGTATCATGCAAACAGCTATGCTAAAGAGGACACACTTGGTTATTCAGCGGAATACCTGGGACAAAGGAAATAGAGTACTTACAAGAACTGCAACAGGAGCTCCAATAGTGATAGAAGAGGATAAAAAAGATAATAATGGTAGAGATGTAGTACTAAGGTGCTACTGGCAAGGGAGGAAGAATATGTATTTATATTCCACCTAAAACTGCTATAATGGAGCTTAAGAAAATTCTGGGAGAAATAATCATCTTTCAGCAAGGAATATTACTTATACGTGGGACTGGAATCTGATTTGTAGCCATGAAGATGTGCTGCGGGGCTCAGAAGAGAAAATATAAAAAAGGAGGGTAGACCTTTGAAAAAAATTCTGAAAATATTTGCCAAGGAAGATGTGAATTCAGTACTAGGAGTTTGAAGTGAATTTACATATTATTCCCCAAGATACAAAAACTGGGCTAGGCTAGAGAGAATCTACATTTCACAGGAACATGTGTATTTAATTGAAGGTCTTCATATGCACCCAATAACTATTTCAGGTCATGCACCAATAATAATTAAAATAAAAACATAGGGTAATGAAAAAAAAATGAGATACTGACCCTTTTTCACCTATCTGCTGAAAAGAGAGGAATTTAAGGAATGGTTAGTGGAAATTATTCAGGAGCTGTTACAGAAGATAGAAAATTCTTCTGAAAATATAGCTAGGGAGTGGGATAAAATTAAAGTAGAGTTTAAAAGTAGGATAGAAATAAAAGAAAGGGAAATATTGTTAAGAAGTAACAAGAATTACTTAGAAGGACTGACAAATGTTGAAGTACTGCACAATAAGGGGAATCTCACAGAACAAGAGGAGGAGCAACTGATGAATGTTAAACAGAAAATAAGGAATTATGTTGATAATATGCATGAGTTTAGAAAGACTGCAGTTAAGCAACTGTTTTTTGATCACAAAAACACCACACAGAAGGAAGGATACATTTCCCAGATTTATTTTTTGGGTCTTCATCTCAAACAATGGCAAGACTTCTTCAGATAAACCAACAAACTAAAAAACCTACTTAAATACACTTCCAGTCATATGACATTACCATCCCAGTGTACATTTAAAGAAAAATACACACACGAAAAACTTCCTAAATACATTTCAGAAAATGTATATTATTAACAAAACAGAGGTGTTGCAATGGGGGAGGCAGCTTGAGGCCGCCTAAATGCTAACACTGTTGTGCGTGAATGGGAATGACTATTTTTGTTTGATCATGCTCTCTTTCAGAATTGTGAATTGTATTTGAGATACTGGATGATTTGTTTATCATCTGGAAGGGTGGTAAGAGTGATGTTGGGCTGTTCTATAGGTTTATAGTTAGGTACTAGACTATTGGCCCGAGGGCCTAACCTGGACTGCAGCTGTATTAGCACTCGAACATCTACATTTATGGTAGGTACAAAACTGTACTATGTTCATCGTGCATACAGCTGCAGTCATAACAGATGTATTATTTGGTGTTAAAGCTGAGGAGGTATTAAAGAAAATGGAGGAAAAGGCTAAATCAATGCAAACAGTGAAAGATTTTCTACAGGTACAACCTCCACGTTTCAGTAGAAATTGGCCCTCCAAAAAAATGGTCCTTTCCAGCCACGGACAGACCCCAAAGAAGTAGATACAGATGCCCGAGGGGCAGAGGGCAATCTCAAGGATCGTTTAGAGGCAGACAATGGCAAGCTCCTAAACAAAGAGGTGGTGAGGATAGTTCGCAGCCTTTCAAGCAAGCCCAATGACTTTCCCCTTTGCATGCCACGCAAGGCTCAAATGGCAGCACCCTTAGGCGGAAAACTGGCATTATTTTCGAAAAATTGGCATATTGTCACAAAAGACAAATGGATCCTGTTCATTATAAACAGAGGCTACAGATTCCATTTTCACACCCTTCCAAAAATGAGAGGCCTGCCAAACCTGCCACACAATCAAAGGGCAGAGGCACAAAGACAAAGTTCAGATCTCATGGACATGAAAGCTATTCAAGAGGTACCTACTCAAGAACAAGGTCAAGGTTTTTATTCCAGACTATTCCTGGTACCAAGGAAGGGAAAAGATTGGAGACCTATTTTGGACCTATCCATCCTAAACACATTTTTACTCGTACCAAAATTCAAGATGCTCACATTACAGCAGCTTCTTCCCATGCTGGGTAAGGAGTCCTGGCTGGTAACATTGGACCTCAAGGAGGCATACCTGCATGTCCCAATCAGACAAAATTGCAGAAGATACCTCAGATTTCTTGCAGGTTCACCCCATTATCAATTCTCTGCATTGCCCTTTGGCTTATCTACTGCGCCCAGAGTATTCACGAAATGCCTGGCATCAGTAATTGCCTGCTGCAGACTTCAAGGGATACAAATATACCCATATTTGGACGACTGCCTGATCCAAGCGGACAGCAAGCACATACTTCTGAAACATCTGGCTTTTGTAATAATGTTGTTGAATTCTCTGGGATACACAGTCAACAAAAAGAAATCAAGGCTAATACCCTCTCAGAAAATAATTTTCCTGGGTGCCAACTTGGACACAAACACCCAGATGGCCTACCTCACGCCAGAGAAACAGGGGCAACTAACTCAATACTTCAGAAAACTAGCAAATTTCACCAGGTTGACTGCAAGGAATATCCTGCAGGCTCTGGGATTCATGGCATCTTGCATCCTACTAATCCCATGTGCAAAGCTGCATATGAGGAAACTTCAATGGTACCTGAAAAACCTATGGTCTCAACACAGCCACAGTTTGGAAACAATATTACCACTAATTCCATGTCTTCAAAAGGAATTTCTGTGGTACACAGAATGCCGACCGAGGACCCGCCTGACGGCAGGAGAACCCATCTGTTATGACTGCAGCTGTATGCACGATGAACATAGTACAGTTTTGTACCTACCATAAATGTAGATGTTCGAGTGCTAATACAGCTGCAGTCCAGGTTAAAGTTATTGGCCCAGGGCCATAATATAGTTAAATTTTCTGCCATAATAGTGCTGGGAGAACTCCGCCCAATGCTTAATGGTGCGTTTGTTGAATGTAGCACAAAAACGACAGACCGAGACGTCGTGGTCTGGGCCTAAGCAAGGAATGCAGAGGGAATGAAAATCCTTATGCGGTATTTGCTTCCCACATGAAATACAATAATTAACTTTGTCTGACATCGGTCTGAGGCAAGAAAAGTTTCCCCAATGGGATACTTAGCTTTCAAGAAGACTTCGGTTGCAAAATTTTCGTAATTTCAGGAGCTGGCCGACCGGCACTTGCGAAATGCTTCTGCTTTGGGCACCGCGCAGCAAGAAAGACTGAAGAAAATGGCGTCAGCTGGTTCCTTTATACCCCTGTCGCACTGACGTCAGGGAAGAAGCGACGACAACCGACGCAGGACCTAAACTTTGGAATTTGGCCAACCAAGGACCCGCCTGACGGCAGGAGAACCCATCTGTTATGACTGCAGCTGTATGCACGATGAACATCAGTGTACTGGCTTTTGCTAACCATGTATTGTTAAATTCCTGCCCCTCTATCGAGCAGTGCTCCAGACATAATCCCAGGGGTGAATTTCCTATCAACCATCCACTTATCAAGGTTTTTCTTGAATAATGCTAATGACGAGCTCTGCTTGACGTGGATGGGAATTTTGTTCCAGAGCATGGGAAGTCTCTGGGACAAGAATCTATCCCTCCAGCATGTGCTATTCATTGTTGCGGTGAGGTTTAGGTCCCTAGAGCATGTAGCTTGGGGCGACTGGGATTTCTTCAAGTGGAGCATGTCCAACAATTCCGGGTTTGACATAGCTTTGTATGTCAGACCGAGGTCTCCTTGGTGTAAGCAGTATGCGACCGAGAAGAGTTTCAGTTTCTTGAGCCTGTCGGCATATGGCAATTGTTTCAGGCCAGCAATCTTCTTGGTGAGGTACTTTTGGGGCTTCTCAAGTTGTTGTAGGTGTCTTGTGAGGTACATCCCAAATGGGGCATTGTATTCAATGAGGGGTCTGATAAGTGATGAGTAGAGGGGAATGATGACATCCTTATTTCTAGATGCAAACCCTTTTGTGATTAAGTGGGCCATGTAGAAAGATTTTCTGACTACTGTGGCAATGGGGTTATCAAAGAAGAGGTTACTATCCACTTGCGTCCCAACACTTTGTGTTAAGTGAACTTCCTCCTATTTGGTAATTCATGGGTACCGTGTTTTGTCAAAAGGGATAACAATGCACTTTTTGGCATTTAGTTTGAGGCCATGATTTTGACACCAGGTGTCAGTCTCGGTGAGGCCCTTTTGCAGGATGTCTACGTCGGTAGGGGACTCGATAATGGCACCCAGTTTGCAGTCATCTGCAAACTTGGTTAGCCACTACATACCGAACAGGTGGGATCCCAAGACTGAACCCTAGGGTACTTCACTTGTCACTGGTTTGGAGTCGGATCTGGAGTCTGCAACTCTTACCCTGAGGGTTCTGTCCATGAGACAGTTGGCCACCCATCTCGTGACGTAAGGGTTTATGTTAAGATTTATGAGTTTATCTATGATTCCTGAATGAGAGAGAGTGTCAAAGGCTTTAGCAAGGTCCAGGTAGGCTGCGTGGACCACCTTGCCATTGTCTATGGCCTTAGTAACTGTTTCAAAGAAGTCTACCAGGTTTAGGAGACATGACCTACCTTTTACAAATCCAAATTGGGTAGCATCCAGAGTTTGGAGGTTACCAATGTCTTTGTTTATGAGTTCCATGATGATACGCTCCATGGCCTTGCAGACCACACTTGTCAGGCTAATAGGTATATAGTTCCTGGGGTCTGTAGTGGTTCTTCCTTTGTGGAGTGGGATAACCGTTGCTGTGCGCCATTTTGTGGGCACATAGCCTGTGGTGAGGCTGTGACTGAACATGGATTTTAGGTGGGGGGCTAGTTCATTTTGGAGTTTGTGTAAGACGCAGCCTGGGATGTTGTCCGGTCCCATAGAT
This sequence comes from Protopterus annectens, assembly GCF_019279795.1. NCBI lineage: Eukaryota > Metazoa > Chordata > Ceratodontiformes > Protopteridae > Protopterus > Protopterus annectens. Next base: position 699,348,240 of record NC_056725.1, on the reverse strand, counting down.
GCTTTTGGCTTTAGGAAGTGCCATTTTTATCTGTGTGTTTGTGATTGCCGGGGCTCTACAACCATCTGGTATAGTTATAGGCCCTTTGGGGGGGGAGGGGGGAGTAAAGTTTGCACTGAACCTATCTGCCAATATGTTGGCAATATCAGTTGGCTCTGTATATTCTGTGCCATTCTGTGGTGGAGATTCTTGACATAGCTATAGAATGCCTTGTGGTTGTCTTTGGAATCTGTGGCAATTTTACTTTCAAAATTAGCTTTGGAGAATTTTATGATAGATCTTAGTTTCTTACTGAGGCCTGTCAGTGCGTTCCTCCATACCTGGGTTTTTACTCTCTTTTGCACAGTTTCTTCCTTCTGTTGTAGAGTTTGTTAATGGCAGGGGACCACAAGATCAACTTCCTTTTTTTGGAGGATAGCACATCCCATGCACTCATGCAGATGCATGTAGAGTGCATTTGTGCAGGATTCAGCGGTCGTGACTGTATTGACTGCGTTATCCATTTGCAGGGGCGTCACGAAGTTAGTCACCTCAGTTTTGAGTAGCATGAAGTTCACTTTGGAAAAAATTTTTACGATGGTTTCCTTGTGTGGGGGTGGGGTCAGGATGTGGATATCTAAGGTGATTAGTTTATGGTCACTCCCTAAAGCCAAAAGCAAAGAGTTGATCTTGGGCGTTGAGCACCGGCTACCCATGTTGGTAATGACCAGGTCCAGAATACTGCTGCCCCTGGCGGGGTTGTTGACAAGTTGATCCAGGGCGTTACAAGTTTACAAATTTCAGGAACTGCTGAGCAAGAGGGTTAGTACAAAAATAGTTTTCCCAGTTTATGTTAGGGTAGTTGAAATTGCCTATTATTATGGTATTTTGTTGGACCTTCATTTTTTCCAGTGTCCCCAGGAACGAGGAGTGAGCGTCCTGAGTCATGGTGGAGGATCTACAACAAGCTACAATTTGGAATGCATTTTTGCCCTGGGTTAGTTGAGCTTGGATGATTTCAGAGGCATCGTGTTTTGCAACTAGCCTGGAGGTGTGGATGTCCTTGATGAATATGGACACAACTCCGCCCTTCGTGTTTCGGTACGGGTTTTGTGGCCGAAACGTGTGGTATGAATTGTATCCTGGTAGTGCTGGGGTGCTCTCAGGAGCCTTGAACCAGGTCTCAGTCACTGCACACATATAGATGTTCTCCATTTTGAGGAGTGCCTCGAGTGAGTGCATTTTGAGGTTCAGACTAGCATTGAGTAACACTGCCTTCAGTTTTTTGTTACCTGTAGTTGGTGGTGGGTTTGTTTTTTGAGCCTTGCCTAAAAAAGGCACTATAGGGGCGGCAAAAGTCTTGGCCAATATCCTGAATCCCAGGGGTGACAGGTGCAGGCCATCTCTGGTGAAGTATCGTGGCCTGTCAAGCATGTCATCCTAGGCAGACAGATACTGGATCCCCTTTGAATGACACCAGAAGCTTAGCCAATTGTTGAAGTCGATCATCTTATCCTTGTACTGTGGTATCATTTTTGGTGAAGGCAGGATGCTACTCAGGGCTAGGGTCATACCTGCCTGGGCTACAAAATTGGAGAGCTCTTCCATGTCTCTTTTCATGTAGTCCAGGGAGGTACGTCTCAGGTCATTTACACCAACATGGACTATGACAGAGTCATATTTGTACTTGCCTTGTAGTGACCTGAGTGCATGTGTTATGTGGCAGATTCTGGCACCCAACAGGCAACCTTCTCTTTGTCCAGCCTGGTGAGTGGGACATATATTAATAATACCACCGAGCTTCTGAAGTTTTCATGTGTTAAATGATGACTGTATTACTTATCTTGACGTTAATTTGGCTAAGGACTTGGTCAATTGTAGATATGTATCGACCATCTTAAGGAAGCCCATATACTCTAATTCATTCTTACATTTTGACAGTTCACACCCTTTATCACAGAAGAAAACAGTTGTCAAAGGACAATTTGTCAGGGCTGCAAGAATGGTATCATTGTTTGATGATTTTTTTTTTTAAGGAAATGTACCCTAATGTAATCTATGTTTACCGAAAGAGAATACCCTATGGAGTTTATGAAGGAGATTAAAATGGAAGTGATAAATAAGCGAGGGGGGGGGGGTTTACGCTCCTATTTTAATGAGCATGGAATAAATTATTCTTATACATCTACTGAGTTTTCTAACTTAGTTTGTGATGGTAGTTTGGTTGCCCATGATGACGTGGGAACAAATTTTAGGCCGTCTTTTATTACTAGACTTACTATTGATTATAAACAGGTCAGGGATATTATTTTTAAAAATTGGTCTGTGTTGACTGATGACCGTGTAATAAGGCAAAAAATAGGGACTAAACCTTTGGATGTATATAAGAGGGGTAATAACTTAAAGAACATTGTGGAGAGACCACTTTGTTCAAATGACCTTAAAGATAAAAAGTCCTGGCAGATGTCTAAGTGTGGGTGTTGCCACTTCTGCTGTTATATTAACACTGGTGAATTTTTTGGCATTAATGGATATCACTTGAAAATCAATGGGAGATATAACTGTAACAGTTCAGGGGTAGTTTATGGGGCACTGTGCCAATACTGCCCGGTTTTCTATAGTGGGAAAACCGAGTGTAAATTAAGGAATCATATCTATGAAAACACTTATGATATAAGGGGGAAGAAAATGACAAATGCCCTTTTCCGACATCTATCTGACTTCCCTGAACATCAGTTTAAGTTTATAGTGATTGAACAAGTGAAGTCAAATGCTAGGGGTGGTCCATGGCAATTATGGCTTGAGAAAAGGGAATTATACTGGATCCTACGCTTGAAAGCAGTACCTTGGCCTGGGCTCAATGAAATAGCATCCATTGGATGTATTTTAAAGCTGAAAGCACACTGTAGATAATTGTGATTATTTGTTTTTAAGTAAGTATATATATATTTTTTACAATAATATTTTGTTAATAATATGTAATTTATAAAATGTATTTAGGAAGTTTTTCATGTGTGTATTTTTCTTTAAATGTACACTGGGATGGTGATACATATGACTGTAAGTGTATTTAAGTAGTTTTTTTTATTTTGTTGGTTTATCTGAATAAGTCTTGCCACTGTTTGAGACAAAACCACTAAAAATAAATATGGGACACTTATCCTTGCTTCTATGTGGCGTCTTTGTGGTTTAAAGTGTTTGTGGACTTTTTCAAACTGTTTTTTGATAATAACTCTAGAGCACAAACACTTTTAGGACAATGACTCTGGCAACAGAAAGTAGAAAGGGCTGTCTGCAAGCTTAGGGAGCCCACAAGGAAGATAACAAAGACACCCTGTAGAAGTATTAGAAATATATAGGAAATTCTAAGAAAGTCTTATAAAGCAGAGAAATATAGAATTTAAGAAAAGGTACAAATGGAAATGTTTACGGATGAATTAAATATGCCAAGGTTAGAGGTAGACAAGGCTCAATTACTAGCAGTTAAGCTAGGAGGAGACGAAATAAAAATGGTGATGTATAACCAGTCTACAGGAAAGTTCTCAGGAACAGTTTCAGTTTGGAAGCTGGGAGGGAAAAAAAGTGATATAGAAGGTTTTGTTTAACAGTATTTTAAGAAGAGGAGAAATGCCAACATCCTGGAAGTAAGTAGTGGTAGCTGTAATACCTACATAGGGTAAAGGTCCGTCAGATTCAGCTTCATACAGGCCCATTTCAATACTAAACCATGGCAGATAAAGTGTTTAGGTCTACAATGGCTAAAGGAATGACAAATATGATGCCACAATTGATAGACATGCGTCAATATGGTTTTGTGGAGAGGAGGCAAACGTGTCAATATTACCAAAACAATGATGATCCAGAGGGAAGCAGAAGGTAAGAAAATGCCACTGTTGCTGGTGGGTCTTGATGCAGAGAAAGCATTTGACAGAGTAAGGTGGGTGGGGGTCCTCTCTGATAATTTCTGCTTGAGCAGAGGAACTAGACAGGGGTGTTCTTTTTCACCTTTGTTATTTGCATTATATTAAAAACCAGTGACAAAAAAAATAATGGACTCAGAAACTCAAGGATATAATTGGTATTTTAGGCAAGAAAAGCCGGCTATGTTTGCAGAACATATTTATTTTAATCATTATCTTCTTTCGGCTGTTCCCGTTAGGGGTTGCCACAGCGGATCACCTGTTTCCATTTCTTCCGGTCCTCTGCATCTTGCTCTGTCACACCAACCACCTGCATGTCCTCTCTCACCACATCCATAACCCTTATCTTAGGCCTTCCTCTTTTCCTGTTACCTGGTAGCTTCATCCTTAGCACATGTCCAAAGCAACGTAATCTTGCCTCTCTGGCTTGGTCTCCAAACCTTCCAACCCGGGCTGACCCTCTAATATACTTGATCCTAATCCTGTCCACCCTCGTCACACCCAGTGCAAATCTTAACATCTTTAACTCTGCCACATCCAGCTCAAACTCCTGCCTTTTTGTCAATGTCACTGTCTCCAACTCATATAACATAGCTGGTCTCACTACCCTCTTGCAGACCTTCCCTTTCACTCTTACAGGTACTCGTCTGTCACAAATCACTCCTGACACTCTTCTCCACCCACTCCATCCTGCCTGTACTCTCTTCTTCACTTCTCTTCCACACTCACCGTTACTCTGAACTACTGACCCCAAGTATTTAAACTCATCCACCTTTGCCACCTCTACTCCTTGCATCCTCACCATTCCTCTAGCCTCCCTGTCATTCACACACATATATTCTGTCTTAGTCCTGCTGACCTTCATTCCTCTTCTCTCTAAAGCATATCTCCATCTCTCCAGGGTCTCCTCCACCTGTTCCCTACTCTCACTACAGATCACAATGTCATCTGCAAACATCATAGTCCACGGGGCCTCCTGTTTGATCTCGTCTGTCAACCTGCCCATCACCACTGCAAATAAGAAAGGGCTCAGAGCTGATCCTTGATGTAACCCCACCTCCACCTTAAACGCATCCGTCACTCCCACAGCAGACCTCACCGCTGTCACACTACCCTTGTATATATCCTGTATCACTCTTACATACTTCTCTGACACTCCTGACTTCCTCATACAATACCACAACTCCTCTCTAGGCACCCTGTCATATGCTTTCTCTAAGTCTAAAAAAAGCACAATGCAACTCCTTCTGACCTTCTCTGTACTTCTCCATCAACACTCTCAGAGCAAACATCGCATCTGTAGTGCTCTTTCCCGGCATGAAACCATACTGCTGATCACTAATCATCACATCCCTTCTTAACCTAGCTTCCACTACTCTTTCCCATAACTTCATGCAGTTACTTAACAGGTTAATCCCTCTGTAGTTACTACAGCTCTGCACATCACCCTTATTCTTAAAAATTGGTACCAAAACACTTTTTCTCCATTCCTCAGGCATCCTCTCACTTTCCAAAATTTCATTAAACAATCTGGTTAAAAACTCCACTGCCATTTCACCTAAACACCTCCATGCTTCCACAGGTATGTCATCTGGGCCAACAGCCTTTCCATTCTTCATTCTCTTCATAGCTGTCCTTACTTCCTCCTTGCTAATCCACTGCACGTCATGATTCACCATCCCCACATCTTCCAACCTTCTCTCCCTCTCATTCTCTTCATTCATCAGCCCCTCAAAGTACTCTTTCCATATCCTCAACATACTCTCCTCTCTTGTGAGTATGTTTCCCTCATTATCCTTTATCACCTTTACCTGCTGCACATCTTTCCTAGCTCGGTCCCCCTGTCTAGCCAATCAGTACAGGTCCTTTTCTCCCTCCTTAGTGTCCAACCTTTCATACAACTCTTCATATGCCTCATCCTTAGCCTTTGCCACCTCTCTATTTGCCATTCACCTCATCTCCTTATACTCCTGTCTACTTTCTTCATCTCTCTGACAATCCCACTTCTTCTTTGCCAACCTCTTTCTCTGTATACTCTCCTGTACTTTCTCATTCCACCACCACCATGTCTCCTTGTCGTCCTTCCTCTGTCCAGATTGTCATACCAAGCACCTTTCTAGCCGTCTCCCTTACTAGCTCTGCTGTAGTTACCCAGCTATTTGTAACTCTTCACTGCCACACAGTGCCTGTCTTAACTCATCCCTGAACTCCACCTCACACTTACCCTTTTTCAATTTCCACCATTTGATCCTTGGTGCTGCCCTCACACTCCTCCTCCTCTTCTTGATTACCAACGTCATCCTACAAACCACCATCCTATGCTGCCTAACTACACCTTCCCCAGTCACCACTTTACAGTCTCCAATCTCCTTCAAACTGGCCCTCCTACATAAGATATAATCCACTTGTGTGCATCTTCCTCCACTCTTGTATGTCACCCTATGCTCCTCCCTCTTGTTAAAATACGTATTCACCACAGCCATGTCCATCCTTTTCGCAAAATCCACTACCATCTGACCTTCTGCATTCCTTTGTTTAACACCATACCTACCCATCACTTCCTCATCTCCTCTGTTCCCTTCACCAACATGCCCATTGAAATCTGCTCCAATCACCACTCTTTCACCCTTGGGTACAGTCATCACCACTTCATCTAATTCACTCCAAAATTTTTCTTTCTCATCCATTGCACACCCAACTTGTGCAGCATGTACACTAACAACATTCATCATTACACCATCAATTTCCAGCTTCATAAACATCACTCTATCCGACACTCTTTTCACCTCCAAAACACTCTTAGAATACTGTTCCTTCAGAATAACTCCTACACCATTTCTCCTGCCATCCACACCATGGTAAAACAATTTGAACCCACCTCGGATACACCTAGCCTTACTCCCCTTCCATCTGGTCTCTTGCACACACAATATACCAACCTTCCTTCTGTCCATCATATCAGCTAGCTCTCTCCCTATACCAGTCATTCTGCCAACATTCAAAGTTCCGAACCTCACTACCACAGTCCTAGCCTTTCTCCTCTCTTCCTGCCTTCGGCCATGCCTTCTGCCACTTCTCCTCCATTGGCCAACAGTAGCCCAAAAGAAGAAGATATTTATTTTATATTTGACAAAACCAGAAAAGGGCATTACAGTGTTGTTTAACATTTTGAGACAGTTTTTAATCTTTTCGGGATCCAAAATTAATGATGCTAAAACAAAGGCAATAGTGGCAAATTATGTACCCACACACAAATTGGTTAAGCAATATCCATATTTATGGGGACATAATAAATGAAGTATTTATTTAGGAGTATGGATTAAAAAATATTCAGGTGTGGCAGTGAAGGATATATGGGAAGAGACTAAACAAAAGATAATACAAAACCAGAGAAACTGGAAGCTCTGTTATATGGACATGGATAGTAAGATACAAGCAGTTAAAATATTTGAGCCCATTAGTCTTGTACACAGGTCAGGCATATTTTTATCAACCAGAGGAGAAGTTGTGGATCGCAATTAGTCAAGAGCTGAAGGATTTTATCTGGGAGGGGTAGATTGCAAGAGTCAAGTGGGAAAAGCTGATTCTTCCAATAGAACAAGGTGGTTTGGGATTACCTGATATGAAGAGGTACTTCAGACCTGCACAGTTAAGGCTCCTATACATAGCACAAGCAGAAACCTATAGTTAAAAGTGGAAAGGGATGATGATGATGATGATGATGATGATGATGATGCAGGGGGAAGCTCAAGAAACAAGGACAGAATGGGATCGTGGCTGCAGATCTTTAAGAAGAATAACAACAATCATACAGAATATTACACTCATAAAGTAGCAAAAAGTATTCTAAGAACTATGCCAGCACAAGAATGGAGAAAGGGGATTCTGCCAATAGAGATGACTGCAATTAGGGATATAAACAATAGGTAAGAGGGGGCTGGAATGTATTGGAGAAAACTGGTAAAGGAACAAAGGTATTGGGAGCAAATAACTAGAGAGGGAAAAATGACAGAATGGGAAGATATCAAGAATTCTGACGGCTGTGAACTGACAAGAGACTCTGGATACTCCATCAGTTTTAGAACAATTGTCAGAAGCCAAAACTGCAAAGCAGCTCCAGACCCAACCAACCAGCTAAGTCCTTTAGCTTGTAAAGAAGTAGAGACGTTGGAGGGGACTGCAAAAGTGTCTCATCATCTTTCATGACGACAAGCCTAGGTGGACTGGTGGACATAAAACGAATGTCACCTAGTTCCCCATGTTTTGGCAGTTTTCCTTTTTACGCCTAAAAAGATCAACCTCAGCTCCACCGGTGGACAACAAAGCAAGCGAAGGCAATAGTGACTCACTAAAATGCATAGCTAAAATCTCAGCCCTATGTTTGATTGCTCTACTATTAAAGTGACAATTAGGAATGTCGTGCTCTGTGCCCAAACAAGTTACACAAAAGGACTTAGATCATGGTGTGGTATCTGTTTGCCACAGTGGAGACGTTATTAACTTTTTCTGACATCAGTCAAAAAAAACATGAGAAGTTCCCCAATGGGATACTTAGCTTTAGACATCTGCTTTCTCTTGTGTGGACCAACCAACACCCTGACTATCAATCTGCTTCAGGCTCAGACAGCAAGAACGAAGAGGTTATAGGGCCAGCAGACTCCCTTTAAACCCAGACATCTTGACCTCAGACAGATTGTGTGCCGGCTACAGGAGTAGTAAAAATTCTCTGGCAATCAGGCCAGCCAAGGGCTTCCATGGCAGGAAATCCCATCAGTTATGACTGCAACAATGAGACAGGAAGAACAACAATATATGTGACATATAATTTTTGTAAATGTGAACTTTTTAATATGGATTATTTTATATAAATGTAAATTTGCCTACATCACAAGTGATAATTCAATAAAGGTGTTAAAAAAGAATATAGGACTACACTGAATATCAAAATTTTTAAACAAATTCTCTCTGTTAAAATAATACATTTCAAAGCAGAGTTGACTGTCTTACTGTGTTGTTCTGTCTCATTTCCTTTCTCTTGCTTCTACTAGTTAATGCAACTTTACCTAAAGTCACTCTGATTGCATTTTATATTTTTCAACCCCAGCACATTTTGCAGTTTTTGACTCTAGATATTACACTAGCCTTACAGCAAGAGGTTCCCTGGTTCAATCCTTGGCTGGGGTGCCTTCTGTATGGAGTTTGCATGTCCCCCCCTGTGTTTGTGTGGGCAAGGGCGCCTGCAGGCAGGTGCAAGGGGGTGCACTTGCACCCCCTGGAACCGGCTGATTTTATTTTAATTTAAAAAAAAAGTTTTTTTTTTTTTTTTTTTAAAGGGCGTTCCTCATTAAGAACGCCCTTTGCATCCCATCCAGTTGCACGGACGCAACAGGTGTTTGCGACCTGTTTTCATCTTCTGTGCGTTCAGCTGCAAAGACCTGTTTTAGGAGTCAGGACCCAACAGTCATGCGTGCGTCGCATGAATTTTAAACAGAAACCTGCGCGGAAAGGGAATCACATTATTGCTGCCAGCCTGCCAGAGAGTCGCGCACAGTAAGGTTCCCTGAGAAGTTACAATTTTAAAATTAGTTTAATGTGACGCAGGAAAGGGATGGGTGCTCTGTATTCCGTGTACTTGTAAGTAAAGATTTTAACATTGTGTTTGAAATTAATTAATCTGTATTTCAGCGGACGTATTGATCATTATTATGTGGACATGATGACAGGTAGCCTGAGTGATGAAGGAGGGGTTCTTCGTGTGATATTATTAGCTAAGAATGTTCATCTAAGGCTTGTAAAATATTCTTTGGACCATGAAGAGTTGGGTAGAAGTAAGGAAGTAGCTGAGCTCAGGCCAGTAAATATATTTAAGTGAAATACAGTGGTGGGGTTGACATTTATATCCAGAAGCAAATGGAGCAATTATGTGTAGGATTCATAAAGTTTAACAAAAGGGAATCAGGAGGCTGGGCCATTGATGGAAGCATGGAAATTGGATGTGGGAATAGAATCCTGCTTTGTATGTTACAGATGTTTGCCCTGCATATTTGCTTAGTGTGAGACTGTTCTTGTTAATTGCCGTTTGTCTATAAGTGTTGAATTTAATGAAACTGTTGAGGATTGACCATGTAATTTGAGTCCACTTACCCAAAGAGTATGGCATTAATTCAGGTAATATTTATTGAGCGTGTGTTGTTAGGAATGACAGACTCATGGAACAGGTTTGGTGTAGTTGGAGACGTTAGTACAGACTGTTATTTTGGAGAGAAAAGCACAGATGTATTTAAGAGAAGGTGTATGCTATTTAACTAGAATTCAAATGTGCAGAAGGATTTTGTAAGAGGTGATTGACAATTTTAGGAATTCACTGGAAACTGTGATGGTGGAATAATCTGCACATTGTATTATACAGCATTGTTTACATACCTCTCAAATGTACAGATTTTCGCAGAATGTTCAGATTTTTGACTCATGTTTTTGGTATGTTTTTCATAAAAATTGTGTTTTTTTCTGGCAAATTTGTAACAAATCATTAAAAATTGAAGTTAGAAAATAATGACAGGCATTTGAGTTTCAGATTTCATACCCTTCAGAAAATTCATGCTAATGCAAAACTTGTTATTCAATCTACTTTATAAATTTGAAGAGCAATGTTTAAAAAAATGTCCCTATTTTTGTGCCTTTGTCCCACTGTCATTTATGGCTTTGTCTAGATTTCTTGCTCCAAGAGGTTGAGAGGTATGATTGGCGATATTATCAGATGTAATATTCATAGATATATTAAATAGTCATGAATTAAGTACAGAAACTTGTGGGAACAAGTTTACAGAAAAATGCCCTATGTAATGAAGAATCTCCCAACTAACTCCTAAAGGCTAATACAGCTCATACAAATAACAGCATGAGATTATGCCTTTATTTACATGGATAACATTGCCATCTATAGCTGCTCATAGACAGAATATGTTTAAAATGCTGGTGAGGTGCTGGATATACTGCAAGACACAGGGCTGACTCCTAAGGACAGTGATTGTCAGATAAGTATGGCAAAGGTACCTTATATAGGTACCAGAGTGGGTGTTAGAATGATTGGACCAGAACCTCCAAGGTTGAAATTACTGAAGTATGGCTTACCCCAACTAGTAAGAAACAATTGAGGACATTCCTAGAGACACTGGGATACTGTTCACAGCTATAAGACTGCTTCCCTGATAAACCTTAACAGAAAAAAGGTTGGCCTCGTATCCAGCGTTATAGTAGGCATTTCTAAAGTTTAATGAGGTTTTGAGAGGACCCCTGTACTAGCCAGCCCTGATTATAGTCAAGAATTCATTGTCAGGGAAGATGCTTCCAATTATGAAGTGGGAACTGTACTTAGTCAGATTTTGTCAGAGGAAGAAAAACAACCTATTAAGCTACATACTTCATCCCAGGGAAGAATCCTATATAACCACTAAGAATGAATGCTTGCGCATTGCCTGGACTATACAATGCCTATAATCCTACCAGCATGGCTGTACTGGTTTTAAATGGAAAGAAATTTAGATCCACCTTTTTCATTGTGTTAAATACCTAAAGCAAGAGTGGTTTGGTTTATGTTATAGTTAAGAGAAATGCATTTGGTCAAAATATTAATAAGCATATTAAGTTTTGTCTAGCGGGTGGCAGCCACAAAGCATTGTGGATTAGAAAAGGGGTGCATCAGCATGTTTACAGTTCGGTCTTGCTTAGCTGTTGCCAGTAAGAATTAATTAAAACTACTACTACAACATTTAGACCAACTGCTGAATTTCACCATGCCATTAATTGGTAGAGAAATGGTACAAAAAAAGGTTAAGTGGGCAAATTAAGGTCAACATACATTAAAAAAAGTCTTCCTCCCTCAAAAACTAACAAATAAGTAAAAATAAAAATGCTAGTTTATACTCTAGACTGAATTGTTTCTGAAGCATTTCTAAGACAGTAGCAACTAATACATGCCAGGATTAGCGAAAGGAGAAGCTGTGAGACTTAGGAGTGTGAAATTCTAGTTTGGTTGAGTTTTTCTTGCAGTTTTTTACTGCCTTGTTGTTTGTATGATCTTTCTACACATTGGTTTGGATGTTAACTGAGATATTTTGTAGGCTTCTTGATGTTTATGAGGTCCAGCTTGGTTTAAAATGTGTTTTTAACTGTAGCCAAGCTTTCTAATTATGCTGTGCCAATGAAGTCAATTAGAAGTGTAAACCATACAAATCCACAGCTAGCGGAGTTTAGCTTTATTGGCTTGAAGTATCTTTTAAATATTTGAAAAAGGCCATTGTACCACACCCGTTATCACCCCCTCCTTGGTCAGATCCGACTACAAACTGATAACCCTGGACATCCTCATTCCTCCACCTCCCCCAAGCAAAGAAACCATAGTCAAAAACCTTTCCAAAGCAAACTTCAAACTACTTGCATCTGAAGTGGAAAGCTTCACTATTCCCTTTCAGAAGGATAATGATATCCAGGATGCGGAATCCTACACCAAGGCACTCTATTTGCATCTTCAGGATTGCATGGACCGTGCTATCCCAAATAAAACCAAGACTCCTTCATCAAGCAAGAAGAAACCAGTCTGGTGGACCCCGGCCATAAGCAGACTTTACAATAAAAGGAGGAGACTTGTACAAAAAAAAAAGGCCAAATCTCAAGTAGAAAAATCATCCCTTGATCAGCATTAGTAAGAAATTGAGGACCCTCATCAAGTCAACTAAAGCTAATTTTGAAAAGAAAGTTGCCAAGGATAACCATAAGGCCTTCTATGGCTACGTCAAAAACCTAAATGGCAATGCTCAGGTCTGTTCTGAGCTAGTACAAAATGGAACAAAATACACTGACCCTTCTGACATTGCCAACATCTTGGCTGACAGGTTCAGTGCAAATTCCCCCCCCCCCCCCTCACCACCTACAGGGCCTATTACCATTCTAGGGGATTGTGTAAGTCCAATTATTACTGATACGTTGGTTAACAGGCTCTATCTAAAGCTAAAAACACTGCCTCCATGGGACCAGATCGTGTCCCAGGCTGCGTCATACGCGAGCTCTAAAAGGAATTAACCCCGCGTCTTAATACCCTGTTCAGTCTCAGCCTCTCCACAGGATATGTGCCCATAGAATGGCGCATGGCAATGGTGGTCCTGCTACACAAGGGTGGGACCACAACTGACCCTGGGAACTACCGACCAATAAGCCTGACCAGTCTGATCTGTAAGGCTATGGAGCGAATCATTACGGAACTCATAAATGGAGAGATTGGGAACCTCCAGTCGCTGGACCCCACACAGTTCGGCTTCGTCAAGGGCAGATCATGCCTCCTGAACCTGGTGGATTTCTTTGAGACAGTTACTCAGGCTATAGAAAAGGGAAAGGAGGTACATATGGCTTACCTTGACCTTGCTAAAGCATTTGACACCATTCCCCATTCAGGTATTATTGATAAGCTCACCAGCCTGGGCATAAACCCTTACATCACAAGATGGATTGCAAAATGGCTCTCAGATCCCATAAAGTAAGAGTAGCGGGATCTATGTCCGAATCCAGACCAGTAACGAGTGGTGTGGCTCTGTCCTGGGGCCCCTCCTGTTTGGCATATACTTCTCAAAAGTACAGGCAAGCACAGAAGGGCTTTGGCTGACTAAGTTTGTGGACAACTGCAAACTGGGTGCTATAATAGAGTCTCCGGCCAACATATAGATCCTCCAGAAGGGCCTAAATGAGACTGATGCATGGTGTCAAAGCCATGGTCTCAAGCTAAATGCAAAAGAATGCGTAGTACTCCCCTTTGGAAAAAACAGAGTACCCGCAAACTACAACATAGGAGGTAATTCCCTGAAATCTGAAGAAGAAATAAGAGATCTAGGGACCCAAGTAGATAGTCAGCTTTCCTTTGATAACCATGTTGCCAAAGTGGTTAGAAAATCCTTCTATGTGACCCATCTGATCACGAAAGGGTTTGCATCAAGATCTAATGATGTAATGGTGCCCCTCTACTCTTCCCTCATCAGACCCATTATTGAGTACAATGCACCAATTGGAATGTACCTGGCTAGACATCTCCAGCAGCTGGAGAAACCACAAAGGTACCTAACCAAGAGGATTACTGGCCTCAAACAGTTGCCCTATGCAACACGATTGAAAAAGCTAAGACTGTTCTCTGTTGCATACCGCTTTCTCAAAGGCAATCTCTGTCTAACGTACAGAGCCATGTCCAACCCAGAATTGTTGAACATGCTCCATCTTAGCAAAACCAAATCTACTCGAGCTACATGCTCTAGGGATATAAACCTCAACACAACAATGACTAGAACATGCTAGAGCGATAGATTCCCTTCGCAGAGACTTCCCTTACTATGGAACAGGGTCCCGATCTACATAAGACAGAGTCCCTCACTATCACTCTTCAAGAGGAACCTTGATGAGTGGATGGGTAACCGAAAGTTCATACCGGGGATCACACCAACAGCACTACCAGATAGGGGCCAAGGGTACTAGCTGCTAGTACAAGGGTCTAGGGAACTACTAAAGAGGCAGTGAATACCGCACAACGTGGCTGGGCTAATATATGCCTTCAGGCAGATAGCCCAGTACCAACCTATGAACCTATGAAAATGTCATGGGCATTCGGAAACTGTGTTGCTGAAACACGTCAGGTCCTTATGGGGTTATTTGCTTGTATTTTAAGGGCCTGCATTACAAGAATTTTATCAGGTAATGAAAACTCTAGCTTGGCTCTGTCTCTTGCTGTGTTTAGTGAATAATTTGACTGTGTGACCTTTTTACCCTTTCGTTTAGTGCCTAGACTTACCACTGTGCAGCAAGCTAGTTTGAAAACTAAAGCATAAAGAAACAAGTATGTATACATGTATGGGAACGTATTAAAGAAAATACGGTCTTCACATTTGTAGAGAACTGTTAATGCAGGTATTATCAAAAGTATACCATCAAGGACTGCCATTTATTTATGAAACTTGCTGCCAGGTATTTTGACTCATGTTTTTGGTATATTTTTGATAAAAATTGTGTAAGCAATGCCATGTATTTTTGTTATGAAACTGCTGCTGGGCTTGCTCTGTTCACTGTTTAAGCTGCTGGGCTAAGTTGCTCCATTCACTGTTTAAGCTGCTGGGCTAAGTTGCTCTGTTCACTGTTTAAGCTGCTGGGCTAAGTTGCTCCGTTCACTGCTTAAGCCGCTGGGCTAAGTTGCAGAAAACCTGTGGTGGAGCTTCTGAAGTTGTACTTGTAACCTTAATCAGTAACAGAAGACAAAATAGCCAAGTGTGTATGTGTGTCTGTATGTCTGTATAAGAAGAAGGTAGCATACCCCTCAGCTGTCCAGGTTTTTGCAAAATGTCCACATTTTTGTGCCCCATATTCCTCCTAAAAAGGACTGAAGTTGCTAAATAATGACAGACATTTGAGTTTTAGATGTCATATCCTTTAGAAAAATGCATACTAACATATATCATGTTATTCTAGCAATGTTCTAAGTTCATGAGAGCAATATTTATAATATGCCCCTATTTATGTTGGGCTTTGTCCAGATTTCTTGCACTAAGAGGTTGAGGTTTGTGAGAGAGAGTAAAGTGCCCTAGTTAAGAGTTAGCAGATGGAATTTATTTTCAAGTGCATTTTCAAGGAATTGTGAGCTTCAAGGGAAAAGAAGTTTACTGCTGCACATGTTGTCTGCTTAAAATGTGCAACTGTTTTGTTTAGCAAATGGTATCAATATTGTGGTATAGATTTTTAAAGCAGTATTAGTAGCACAGCAGGTAGCATACTTGCATCTTGATGCAGAGGGCTATAGGTTCTACTCCCACAGCATGTAGATTTGTATTTTAATGGGGGTGGAGTGCTGCAGTCCTGACTATGTCCTCCTTTGGATGAGATGCCTAATAACTATGAACTTGTTTTTCAGCTTACAACCCATTCCCTATTGCAATATACCAGCTTACCATTTTTTTAATGTAACATAGGCAATTTATTCTTCAAGGGCAGCAGGCATTGAATTTGTAGATGAAACACTGAAGTATAAAGTTATTTTCTAGCAACAACAACTTCATTAGTTTCAGATCTCTTTAATGTGGAATTATTCAGATGACTTTTACTTCCGCACAGATTGTGCACATTGACTGATATTGGTGGATTGTAATGACAGAAGTTTGAGTGGCCTTCTATGGTTTCATTGCTTGCTGGAAAAACGTTCAAAACTATAAATTTAAAACAGTCTAACAAGTGGTGCTGTATTATAGAAGGGATATAATTAAATTATTATAATTAATGCAATCTGTATATATATATTATAATCCTATGTATAAATACGTACACTTCTTATGCATGGCTACTCTTGTTTATCACAGTAACAGGAAGGATACTGTAATGGCTGTGTCAAGAAAAAAGGTCTGAAGCTAGTTAAGCATATAGTGAAGTTGCTCACATCACTGATAATGCAGACCCATTTTCATATAACTAAGGGTCAACCATTTCCCTTGCCCACTCAGTAAAACTAATCTTGAAAAAATAATTAATAATGTGCATATATTAGGGCTATTGGAATTATCTTTAAAAAGATGAAGTGATGATTTGCAACTGTGTCAATGTTGGGGTTATGAAGAAATGCTTGATTAAGCATTAATTAAAATATATACATAATTTAGTGACTGCACACAGTTTGTTAAATACAGCTATAATGCGTCTTGCATTCAGAGCACAGAATACCAGCTTTTATTTAAACAGCAACTTGTGTTACTGAGAGCTAATCTTGGAAGCCAAAGAACACTAGTGTTATAAACTAATATGTTTAAATCTGTTTAATCTGAACAAGCTCATGGGACTCAGTTTAGTGTCCTACATGAGAAATACTGAGCTAATGAACACTAGTCCCCAGTAGTTAGTTCAAAGTCACTTATAAATAAATAAGGGGAAGTATTTTGAGATAAAACAAATACCTTGTCTTTATGGTAGGTAAAAAGGAAAAAGGAAAACTCTGTTAGCACCCAAGTAAATAGAATGACTATTAGCAATGAATGAGAAATTATTCCAGTATAGAGAACCGAACAGCCAAGCCTTTTTAATCAGAATTCAAAAGGGCTGTCAGCTGAAATTTCCCTTGAGTTAGTTGCAATGTACATGGTAACATGAGGTATGTAAAAAAAACGTATCACAGATTCCTAATTAAATCTAGATATATGCAATCATTGTAGAAGTGAAGTATAAAACAGTATCCACAATGAGAATTTTGAACAGTGTTTATTGCAACTGGGGAGAAATAGCCAAGTAATGGGACCCTGTAATGGCTGCGTGGGGGTGGGGCTGTGTAGGCTGAGGGGGTGGGGTTGTGTGGGCGGGGCTCTGGGTTTGCACCCCCCCCTGCAAAAAATCCTGCAGGCTCCCTTGTGTGTGGGTTTCCAATAGGTGCTCCGGTTTCCTCCCACATCCAAAAGACATGTAGTATGTGGATCAGACACTCTAAATTGGTTACAGGTGTGAGTGTGCATGCAAGTGTATTGTGGATAAGAACTACTGTGGCAGGCCTAGCCATCCAGTAGCTCTAACCTGACCCCATGTGCAAAAATGGGAAAAAGGGCTTGTGGGTGAATGGATAGAGGAGCACTTGTGAAGCAGTATGTCCAGTGCAAATCTTCTAACCACACCCAGCACGGCTACAGACCTAAACATACCACTAACACAGCCTTACTAGCTTTTACTGACACTATTGATCACCTCAAAAATAAAGGACGACTAGTCTCAGCTATTTTTCTTGGTATGTCAAACGCTTCAGACACCGTTTCTCACCAACTCCTACTTGACAAACTTACCTCTTACAATCTCAGTTCATCACTTGCTTGGTTTCATAGCTACCTATCAAACCATAAACAGGCTACCAAATGGGAACACAATCTGTCTCCTCTACAGTCAGTATCCACTGGAGTACCCCAGGGGTCCATACGTGGACGCCTCCTCTTTATTATATTTACCAACAGCCTAATTCCAGCAACCTAATTTGCTACTATCGTACAATATGCAGATTGCTTATCTGTGCTGCCCCCATTCACCAAGAACTCAAAGAAGGGACTCAATAATTGCTACAGGAAATTTAAACTTGCTTATCTAACCACCAACTCATTCTAAACCCAAAAAAGACTAAGTTAATGATTTTCACAAACAAAACTTCCAGTTTCTTCACACATCCCAAAGACATGCTGTAGATGGGATTGGACACTCTAAATTGGCCCTAGGAATGAGTGCATGTGTATGTGCCTTCTGTGGGAGGTTGGGCGCCGGGCTGGCAACTCCACTGTCAATCATGAGCAGACAGGTGATCTGCTGTGGCGACCCCTAACCAGAAAAAGCCAAACGAAGAAGAAGAAGAAGAAGAAAACACCCTTAAACAGCACTACTGCTCCATCCAAGCTGTTTAAATTTTGGTACAAGCTCTGTTAGCTCTTTAATGCATGTAACTATTCAATCATATATGTATTATGCCATTATATTGTTACTATACATTTCTTTCTTTGTTAGTTTACTGCTGCTCATGTTGTCTGCTTAATTTTTATATTTTATTTTAGTCTCTGGAAGTGTTAATTACGCAGTTATCCATAAATCAGTACATGGCATCCTCTATGTTGTGTTATCACTACACAGTCTTAGTTACTTTAGTTACTGATATATAATTCTAGATCTCAGCATTTGTATTTTCATTATCATTATTATTTTTTGTCTTTTGTGGAGCTTTTCTCCCAAGGTCTCCACTGAAAACAGGCTTCTGGCCCAGCTGGACACTACCTGGTTGACTAATATCAATAAATAAATAAATAAATAAATAAATACAATAAGAAATTTATTAAAAGGCCAGTAAAAACCTTAACAGTTGAACTGAATTCACCATCTTTTAATTTCAAGACTTCTTCAGATAAAATTATTGCCTTTATATATCAAAAAATCCATCTACCAATTATGCACCACCAATAATAGTCAAACACTCATTAAAACAAGTTACAGATTCAAACACTCACTAAAACAAGTTAAAGATTAAAAAAAATAATCACAGCACTTCTACTCTATAAGAGATGTTATAAATAAATAAATGCTGCATCTTGTATATGAAATAAAAAATTGTAAATTAATAAATGGTAAAAGCTGATGCATATAATTTTTTTCACATATAAAAAATGTTACACATGCAAGTTAAAAACTAAAAACTTTTCTGCAGCTAAAACAGCAAAATATTAATCTCTCTTTACTATCATCTAGTGGCCAAGGCACAAAAATGCAGGTGAAGATAAACAAAAAATAAAAGTACAGAAACAGGAAATACCCAGAGAAACTAATAAATCAAGTACAGGAAGAAGTTACAATGGGTAAAAAACATAAATATCTGCCCATACTAGGTTGGGGTGAAGCTGATGAGAATGTTAGCAAGGGTAAAAATAATGATGAGAGGGGCATTAGTATGGATGGTCCCTTCATCACTGATTATAATGTGGATGTAAGGTTCACAGGTGAGTACCAAGCTAATGGCCCTGGAGCCCTTTACAAACCTACATCGTGCCACCTGACCTTAGTTCCCAGTGCCTTCGTTGAGTAGAGCCACTGGAGTGATCCCCCAGGGTGAATTTTCTACTTCCCATCCACTCAAAGATTTATCTTGAAGAGGGCCAGTGAGGTGCTCTGTTTGACATGTATGGGAAGTCTAGTCGATTGTATGGGCAGTCTCTGGGTTATGAACCTGTCTCTCCAAGACGTTCTGTTGAGTGTGGTAATGAGGCTGAGGTCTCTGGAGTTTGTGGTGTGAATGGATTGGGATTTCTTTAGATGTAGCATTTCTAACACAGCTGGGTCAGACATGGTTTTGTAAGCCAAGCAGAAATCTCCTCTAAGTAGGTGATATGAGACAGAGAATAGCTACAGTTTTTTGAGTCTGTCCATGTAGGAAGTGTTTAAGGCCTACGATCCTCTTTGTGAAGTACTTTTGTGGCCTCTCGAGTTGTTGCAGGTGTCTAGTGAGGTACATGCCAAATGAGGCATTGTACTCAATGACTGGCCTAAAGAGGGACGAGTACAGGGAGACAATGACCTCTTTCTTCCTGGATGCAAAACCCTTAGTAATGAGATGTGCCACATAAAAGGACTTTCTGACCACAGTGGCAATGTGGTGGTCAAAAGAGAGGTTGCTGTCAACCTGTGTTCTCAGATCTCTTATAATGCCTTCTGTGTTCAGTGGACTACCATCGATGTGGTATTCATCGGAACTGGGTTTTTCCCAAAGGGGATGATGACACATTTTTTGGCATTGAGCTTAAGGCCATGGTTCTGACACCAGTTGTTAGTTTCAGTGAAGCCTTTCTGTAGGATGTCAACATCACTTGGGGAGTTAATAATGTCTCCCAGCTTGCAATCATCTGCGAACATTGCCAGCCAGAGTCCCTTCGTGTTGGCCTGAACTTCTGAAAAGTAGATACCAAACAGGAGAGGACCCAGGACCGATCCCTGTGGG
The DNA here is from genome assembly GCF_019279795.1 of Protopterus annectens. Classification (NCBI taxonomy): domain Eukaryota; kingdom Metazoa; phylum Chordata; order Ceratodontiformes; family Protopteridae; genus Protopterus; species Protopterus annectens. The sequence continues at coordinate 699,327,828 of NC_056725.1, read as the reverse complement.
ACTCCACTCATGAATGGTTAGCAGTCTGACGTGGAGTCAGTTACTTTCACACTGAGGGTTCTATCTATCTGTGAGCCAGTTTGTAATCCACCTAGTGATATAGGGGATGATGCCTAGCTTAGTGAGTTTTTCTATGATTTCTGAGTGGGGAATGGTATCAAAGGCCATAGCCAGATCACGGTAGGCTGTATGAACCACCTTGCCTTCATCCACAGCTCTGGTGACTGACTCAAAGAAGTCAACCAAGATGAGCAGGCATGATCTACCCTTCACAAAAACAAACTGTGTGGGATTCAGAGTTTGGAGATTCCCTATATCCTTGTTTATTATGTCCATGATGATGCGTTCCATAGCTTTGCATATCAGACTCATCAGGCTAATGGGGTGATAGTTCCCAAGGGCTGTAGTCGCGCCTCCTTTGTGGAGAGGGATGACTGTAGCAGTGCGCCATTCGGTAGGAACAAACTCTGAGGTGAGGCTGTAATTTAACAGGGCACACAGGTAAGGTGCCAGTAATACTGGGTGCCTGCCTATCTACTGGTATTGTGATTGGTCCTGGGGGGGGGGGGGGGGGTAAAGTTGGCAATGAATCTGTCGGCCAGTATATTGGCAGTATCTGTTGACTCGGTATAAAAGGTACCACTGTGCAGTAGCTCAAAGCAAATCTGGGTATTGCAGTGGAGATTCTTTACATAACTATAGAAGGCCTTGTGGTTGTCTATACTATCTGCTGCAATTCTGTATTCATAGCTAGCTTTAGAGGATTTGATGAGGGATCTCAACTTTTTGTTGAGGCCGATAAGGGAGTTTTTCCAGTCTTGAGACTTCACCTTATTCTGCATCAGTCTCCTCCTTCTATTGTAGAGTTTGTTTATGGCAGGGGACCACCAGATTGGCTTCCTTTTTTGGTGGAGAGCGTCTTGGTTTTATTGGGTATGGCGAGATCCATGCATTTGTGTACGTGTTCCTACAGTGCACTGGTGCATCATTTGGCGGTCATGCAACTATTCTCCATTTGCACGGGTGCCATGAAGTAAGCCACCTCAGTTTTTAGGAGCCCAAAGTTAGCTTTGGAGAAGTTTTTCATGGTGGTTACCTTTGCGGGGGGGGTATTTAGAGACGTCCTTTTCTAATTGCAAGGGCTTAGTGTATCTGATAAATGCTGTAATGCATTCTATATTGGTAAAACAAAAAGAACCCTAAAGAGAAGAACATATGAACATTACTATGATATAAAAACTAAGGATGGGAAAAAACAGTTTACATAAGCTTGAAAGGTTGCCCCAATGCAAAATATAAGTTTTCTGTGATAGTAGTAGTTCCTTTTAATTTTTACGGGGGAGTTCTTGAGAAAACAAATTTGAGTATTGTGAATTGTACTGGCAATTAATCCTGGAAGCTAACAGAAGCCCAGGACTTAATGAGAACTTAAGTTTAGGTTCAGTGTTAAAAATGAGAGTGGCTAGATTGTGAATTATTTGGTGTAGGATAAGATTTCGGCACTTGATTTTTTCTATGTCCACCTGCATTTTTATTCTTTGGCCAACAGATGGTAGCAAAGCAATTTATACTTTGCTGATGCTAAAAAATTCCCTTTCCCACAGAACATGGTTAAAGGAAAACTCCACCATCTCATACAGTTTAACTCGTTCGTTAAGTTTCTTTTCTCCCTACAATATGATTCCAATATTGTGCAGGTACCAGAAACCTGCTTGTACTTTTTAAAACTTTTATTTCCTTGCACTGGAGTCAAAGAAAGGGTAAGCTCGCCTACGTTTTTTTTTAACTCAATTTCTCACATACTTTGCAGAGAAATTCGTCTCCACCTGCATGACATATCCCAGACACAGTTGAATCTGTAGTTTACCCTGTGAGCTACTGCTGTCAGTCTTAGACGGGCAAGTAATCCTGCTAATGTCAGGAACACAGCAGCTGATATATAAAAAAGAAAGCTGTGGAACTGTTTTCCACTGTTTTTATTGTAGAGGGGAGTAGAACTTAACACTCCCATTTCATAGCAAAACAAAGCAATTAGATCAGTCAAAGGTTTAAAGGCAATTGTCAACTCTTCTGACAAATTTACAGAAGTAGCAACACAGTATTGAAATGCTAAGCTTTAAATGTTATTTACAATAGTTTATATGTTAAGATAACTTAAATGTAGTATCAAAGATTTCTGTGACATTTAGAGAAAAGTCAGAATTTTTTTTTTCTACTAAAACATCAATGCATTTACCATTTTCAAGCCCCCACATACTGCAAAAAGAGAGTCAGGTGACAACCCTATCAACTAGGTCAACTGATACTGTTCATAAAAAGGTCTTTTATGCTTTTTTGTGACATCATTCCTAAGGGGGGTGCATATCTGGTACATGCAGATCCATTGTAAGAGAATCCCACTGACTTCCAGACAGTCCTTACATTGTTAGAGAGCAACCGTAATATACTGCTGAATTTACTTAAACATACATTTACTGTGTGCTCTTGCATTAATAAGAAAAGGAAATCAGAAGTACTTAACTGTTTTTAAATGCATACATACACACTCATATGCTTTTGTGCACATGTACTTTACGCATATACAAAAAGACATATACACACACATACTATATATGTGTGTGTTTGTGTGCATACAATGAAGTATTTACATTACACAACATAATACAGTTAAGCATTATTAATGTATACATTCTAGTAAATGTTGCTCAACGATTTAATTGGTCACTGTCACACATTGGATACTGGATGTGTTGCACATGCAATTTTGGTCAATGTTTTTATGTCAGCATTTTTTTCTTTGTATTGCTAAGTGCATTTAATAATTGTTATTATCTTTGCCAATGTAGCCTAAGTTGTGGCTGAAAAGGGTCCTGGAACCAGTTCACTTTCCTGGTTACCAAAGTATAAATAAATATGAAATAGAAAAAGGAGGGTGAACATGACAGAAATAATTGAGGAACTAGAAAGCACATTTTAAATCTGCATCATTCATGAGAGAGAAAAATCCTCCCATTGAAGGCACTGGGAAGTAGCAGACAGACTAAGTCCTACTACTTGCCACTTGTAAACGTGCAGCAAGGATCATTTACTGCAGTGAGAGTTTTCACACCTCGGCATTAGAGTGTGGGGGAGGGTATGTCAAATCTATTAGGACTACAAAAAACTCCTCTTACAAAAACCTGTTTTATCTACTTTCTTTTGCTGCAAGTAGTTAACAGCTATTTATAGCCTAGAACAAGTTCTGACAGACACATAAATAAGGCTCAGTCAGTTAAACTTAAAAAGCAGCTCTGTTACAGAAGGTGTGTTTAGACGACAGTGCTTCACAGTCCTGTCATTCAGTCTTAATGGCATGATAAAACAGCATCACTTCCTTATGTCTAGCATGAGTTATATAAGGAGGACTTGAAATGTACTCTGGGAAGAAGGAATGAAAGCAAGAAAACAACATCACATTACCAAGACAGGCCCCATCATCCGCCATTTTGAGAGAAACACATTAAAATTGTAAAAGAAGCACGTGGAGTGATTTTGAGGCATTAAAATACCTCAAAAACAAAAACACAATGAAAAAATGTGTTTTTTGAGTTCTAAGGTGGAGTTTTCCTTTAAAGGAATGGGACTCTCGGGGAACCCAGCTGACTACCTTGAGACTGAACAAGTGCCCATTGAAATGGTTTCTTTACAAGATAAGCATGTATTTGTTTTCAGAAACTCATCCCTACTTTCTTTAGAGACCTATTATGTTGACTTAAATGTACCATTTACTGTTCTGATGGATTTTTATTAAACATTACTAGTGAATCTTTAGAACCACAAGTACACAAGTTATACTGATGAGGGCATCATTTTTGCTGCCTTGGAAACTGTGCACATTACTAACACCATAAATAATAAGAAGCTACTTCAGTCTATCCCACACAACTCAGAACTAGTTATGACAACAAAATAGATTTTGTAAAAAGATGCTGAATATGTAAAAATTACTTGGAAGCTACACAAGCCCCTCCCACAAGCAGAATACCTTCTCTTTGTGCAGAAGGAGAAGGGAATTGAACCTGTGATACTGACACAACTTCAGCAAAGTATCACAGTGGCAACCAAGAACCCTTGTAATACAACCATACTAGCAGTAAAAAAAAAACTGAAAAAAATAATGTTTTGTGCAAGACATGACAGCTATTAATGCAGTAACCTTGCCCACTTTTCCAGCAGTCCCAAACCATGCCACAATCCTAAATCTGATTCCCCCAGTTCGTCCTTTTTAGTCAGTGACATTTCTTCTGCCTTTTCTTTATCCCAGTACAATTATCTAGTCAGTACTTACTTGCCTTTACATATAACGTTGATATACCTGCACTAAATTACCGCAGAGCTATGCAGAGTCACCTACTCAAAATTTATGAGCAATGACATAACAGGTGGAAAAATCCAGCTTCCCTGTGGGTCTAATGTGATACAGTACACAGAGCAGATTACTTACTTTTTGGCATCAGATTATGTCTCGCACTACAAATTTGCCATTTCACAGACGGCAACATCTGATGCATCTCTGATGGTTGCTAATGCTATCAGCATTAGTAATAAAGTTTGTTTATTGGAAAATTTGCTACATTCCCACAAGACTGATGGTGTTACTGTCTGGGAAACATAGTTAAAGAACAATGAATGGAACACTGTTCTTTTAGGGTATAAATGGTTTTATTGCAACAGATATTCTAACAAAAAATCAGGTGAAGGTGTTATGATAGGGATTAAAGATATTAAACATAGTTATGAGACCTGTGATTATTACATGTTCAATGATAACAACACTATAGATTATGCAACTGTGACAATAATGATAGTCTTGGAACATATGACAATTACTAGAGCGTATAGATCACCAAAGTCAAGTGTGGATGACCTAGTGAAATTCGTACACTTCACTGGGGACTTAAATTTACCAGAAAATGACTATTAATTTATTTATCTCTAGTTTGATTACCGGGGAAGTCCACTGGGCTCAGAGAGCCCATTTTCAGTGGAGGCCCGGGGAGAAAAGCTCCATGACAAAGAATAAAGATTAAGATTTAAAAACAGTAACAATTAAGAACAAGTTACAAATATATGAATTCAAAGCAATAATACTGATTCAATAACATTAGTAAGGAAATAATTTACAGTGAATGTTCAAGACTGTAAAGACGCTTTCCAGAGAAAGGAACATACTAGACAATGTGTTCCTAAATAATCTGTTACCTCATGTCAAGTTTTACCATTGTTGATTTGCAGTGATCATGGGGTTATAAAGGTTAAATTCTTCCTAGATAATTCTGCAAAAATGAAATTGAAACCAATGCACAGAAGATTAATAACAGATTATATAGAAGCAAAACAGCCACTATGTAAAACTAATTGGAGTGATGTGTTCAGTGGAAAAACTGCAGAAGGAATGCAACAAGTTTTTAAAGAGAAACTGTTTGAATGCAAAATATTACAAAAATGTTTCATGTCAGGAGGCTTTATTTCCATAAGAATGAGATACTTGATTAAGGTAAGAGACAAAAACATATAACAAATGGAAAACAGGTCAAACTACAACTTTGAAAACTGAAATAAACAATCTGGACAGACAAGTGAAATATAGTGAGAGACAAGATCATGAAAAATTTGATGAAAATTTATATAATGACACTGACAATAACAGGAAAACATTTTAGAGATGCATAACATGTGGTAGGAGTAAACACATACAAACTGATAAACTGTGTATTGATTATAAAATTCATCCTCAGACAAAACAGATTATAGCTATATCTACAAAAGCTTATACAGAGTAGTTAGGTTCCACAAAGGGGGTGATAAATTGTCCTAGTAACATCCAGGTAACCTCAGATACTGAAATCAAATTAGACTATGTTGAAAAAGAACTACTCAACCCAGACCCAAACAAAGCACAGGGAGGAGAAGGGATTAGTAATAATGACCTGAGAACATTTCAGCACAAACATATAGTGCTATTATTCACTAGGTCATATAAATATGAGGAGATTCCTGAAGATTGGAGACATGCACTTGTAATACCTCACAGTACTCACCTGCCTAGCTCAAGAAGAAGAAGAAAAAATGTTTATCTACTTTAGGGCTTTTGTTTGTTTCTTTTTTTTTTTTTGAACAACCTACTGAGTTCAAATGCATTTATCATTTACTCAAATTTGATGGAATAAAGACAACACTGCTGAAAACACTGAAAGTTACATATACAAGAGTTTGTTGCTTCCTATATGCAAGTTTTTTATCCAACCCATTTTTAAACTGTGATACAATAATCGTGCTCATAATTTTGAATCACTTAAATGAACGTTTAATGGGATATGCTAAATCATGTCCTAAAACAGAATATGGTATTTGAAGACATGATGACTGTCTTTTAACCCTATTCAACTCAATGGAGAAATAAGCTTGGAAAGGTGACAGTCATTACCACTATCCCGCAGGTCAAAGGATTTTACCCCCTAAATCTGTCTTTAAGGGAAAGAGAAGAAGGACAAACCCAGAGCCATACAGACCGAAAAGTTTATTTTCTTGTTGTGGAAAAATAATGGAGAAGGTTATATTTCATATATTATTTGAAATGGTGGTGCTGCGGTAGCGTTGTCACCTCACAGTAAGATGCTGTCCGGTTCGATTCTTAGCTAGCGTGTCTTCTGTGTGGAGACATGCATGAATGGGCGTACCTCCGTTGAAGGTTGTGCGTCAGGGCTGGTAACTCGGCATGTAAAAATCAAGTACCAATCATTAGCGGACCGGAGTTCCGCTGTGGCGGCCCATAACCGGGAAAAGCCGAAAGACACAAACAAACTTGAAACCATATATCAGCATGCAAATATGGAGAACAGATCTAGTACCACCTGTAACATGATGTTCTATAATAATAGTTATGTACTTAACATAACTTGGTATCTGTGTTATCTGTAGTCACCATTCATCACGTATGGGTCTAGGATCGGACATCGGATCCAAGCTGGCACACTAAGACATCAGCTTAGCTCAAGCTCCTCCCCTCCCATAATGCTGTGCTTCCTTCTAACCCCTCAGATTGAGTTTGCCCTGTTGCCAGGAAGGGGGAAAGAGGGTGGGATCATGATAAAAGGTGACTATGGATAACACAGACACAAAGTTATGGTAAGTACATAACTATTACTCTGATGTTATCCTAGTCACCATTCATCACGCATGGGTCCGAGTCCCCAGCTACCAAACGTTCTCGGGTGTCCTCATGGAAGGAAATGCCAAAGAACAGTGGAGCCAAACCAAAGGAGCCCTTCCCCCAGAAAATAGGTCAAGCTTGTAATGTGAAATAAAGGTATGAGGGGAAGACCAAGTTGCTGCTGTACTAATGTCATCCAGGATTGATGAGCTGAGCAGGCAGCTGATGTAGCCACTGACCTGGCAGAATAAGCCTTGACTGGTAAACAGCTTGACCCTTCCTGTTGACTGATGGGTCTGAGAGAGGAAAATATGAAAATTTCAATGCAAATAAAAACAAAGCTGCCAATGATCATCTAAGGTACGTAAAATGTATTCCCCCTTGTTAGCATAATTAGGAAAGAACACCGGAAGTTGGATAGACTGATTGAGGTTCACTTCAGTGGCCACTTTTGGAATAAAGGAAGGATTGGGTCTCAGGGCCACTCTATCTTTATGGAATATCAAATAAGGAGGCTTAATGGTAAGAGCCTGCAATTCTGAAACTCTTTCTGTTGAAGTAATCGCCACCAAAATGGCAGTCTTCCAAGAAAGAAATTTGAGATCACAGGATGCAGGAGGCACAAAAGGGGGCAGAGCTAGAGACTGCAGCACTAGAGCAAGATCCCACAGTGGAGAGATTCTTGAGTGGAGGACACAACAAAAAGACACCTTTCAAGGAGGCTTTGCAAAGGCGAGAAGAGAATGTAGGTTTGTTATTAAGATGAAAATTAGAAATTGGTGCCGACTGTACTTTAATTGTAGAGAAACTAGCGCCCTCCTGAAAAAGGGAAGCCAGGAAAAGAAGAATATTGGGATTAGGAGCTGAAAATGAATCTAGATTCAGACCTTAAGCCCAGATACAGAATCTCTTCCACTTCTGTAAACTCCATTGGTAGAAGAATTTTTGAAGCAAGAATAATGTCCTTCACAGGGGGTGCAAGCCTGGATTTAGCAATAATCATTGGAATTGGACAAACCAAGCTGTCAGACGGAGGGTCTGCAGATCTTGAAGCAGTAGGAGTGATGGATGGGAGATCAGATCTGGCACCAGATCGAGCACCCAAGGGGCTGCTTCAGATGAGACTGTAGAAGAGGGAACCACACCTGCCAAAGCCAGAAGGGGGCAATGAGGCATCTTGCTTTCTGAAGAACTCTCAGAATTAGTGGTAATGGACTTAAGGCATATAGAAGACCCGGAGGCCAAACATGAGACAGAGCATCCCTGGGGGACTCTCCCTCTGGGGGGATCAGGGCAAAGTAGCAGCTGCATTTGTGGTTGAGGGGGGAAGCAAACAGATCGCAGCTCGGTTGGCCCCACTGACAGAAGATCTGCTTCGCCACTAGCAGACTGAGAGACCACATGTGAGGGGTCAGGTTAGCCCTGCTCAGCTTGTTTTCCAGCACGATGGATGATCCGGGAATGTGCATTGCAAGAAAAAAGCACTCCAAGGACATAACCCACTCCCAAACCCTCATGGCCTCGTAACAAAGCAGATAAGAATGTGTGCCCCTCCATGTTGTCTGTGTGCACTGCTGTTGTCCCTACAGGAAGGCAGCCCATGTTTGGAATGAAAGAAGGATTACTCTCACCTCCAGAACATTTGTGTGCAGTTTGGTCTCTAATTGGGACCATGTCCCTTGGACAGTCTTCCCCAGAAGTGCCCCACCACCACCATAGAAGGGAAGTATCCGTGGTCACCATGGCCGCCAAAATGGGTGAGAAAAAGACCTGCCCGCGAGGAGGTCTGGAGAGTGCATCCACCACAACAGATGTCTTTGGTATATTGGAGTGAGCCATACAGGAACTGACAGAGGATGAGAGAGAGCAGACCATCGAACTGCCAGGGTCCACTGCAGAACTCTCATGTAGTACATAGCCAGTGGAACCAAATAAATGGCCGCTGTCACTGAACCTAGTGCACTTAGAATGAGTGAAACTGCCGGATGAGTTAGCTCCAAAAGATTGCACATGAGACCGGATAAGAAACATGCATCGGTGGGGGAGGGCTGCAATCTCAGAGATCGTGTCCAACTGAGTGCCAATGAACTCCAGCTGTTGAGACAGGGTCAAAGAAGACTTGGCAAGATTTACTGCTATTCAAACTGATCGAAGAGATGAAGAAGAAACTGTGTGGTCTCCACTTGTTGATGCTGTGTGGGAGTTGTGAGGAGCCAATTGTCGAGATAGGGAAACACCTGGAATCCCTGAAGCCTGAGATGAGCTGCCACCACTGCCATACATGTGGTGAACACACGGGAGACTGTGGTGAGTCCAAAGGGCAGGGCTCTGAACTGGAAGTGATCAGCTCCCAGGCGAAAGTGGAGAAATCTCCTGGACCACCTGTCTATTTTGATATGATAGTATGCGTCCTGGAGATCCACAGAGCACATCCAGTTGTTTCTGTGCAGAAGGGGCACAATGGACTGTACAGTGACCATCCGAAACGTCGACTTCTTGATTGAGAGTTTTAACTGACTGAGGTTTAGAACTGGACGAAGGTCCCCTGTTTTTCTTGGGTACCAAAAAGAAGTGTGAGTAAGTTCCGGATGCTCTCTGTCCTGTGGGGAATTTTTGTATGGCTCTTTTTAGAATGAGGTTGGTGATGTCTAGACAGGCTAATTCTCTCTGACTGGCTGGCACATCGGGGAGAGTTCTGCTTTTTGCAGGGGTTGGAAAAGTGAATACAGTAAACCCTGGATATAATTCTTAGCATCCGTTGATCGGTTGTGACGTTTGCCCAGGCTGAAGGGTGCAAAGATAAATGGCCCCTGACTGCCACCAGGGAAGAACAGTTCGGCAACGCCTCAAGGGCGCTGAAAGGACTTCTCAAAGAAAGGTTCCCTGGAGCCCTGGTTTTGCGGGCCTCCTTTGCCCCTAGGGTGGCTTCGACCATTGAAGCCTCTCACCCATCCCCTGGAAGAGGAATCTTCTTGAACTTCCAGAAAGGGAGACTGCGACTTACGGAACCAAATCTTCTTGCTTCCCCACTGGGTCTTGGAAAAGGGCCTTTGGGGGGGTAAAGAACTTGATCCCTATGGCTGACAGTGTCTTCCCTTCTTGCTCACTGAGGGTTAATGTTTCCTTAATAGTTGATCCAAACAGGGTTGCACCATCGAAGGGAGCATTGGTGAATGATGCCTTAAAGGCCTCCGCAAACCTGCATAAGAGAAGCCAGGGATGATGTCTGATGGCAATGCCTGTGCCCGCCACCCGTGAGGTACCCTCTGCAGCATTGGATATCAACCTTATGGACGAATTGACTATGGAGGTGAGAGTGGCAAGCTTGGGACTCTGACAGGGAAGTGGAAGGCTCCTTGATCAAATCCCTCTGAAAGCGGGTAAAATGCATCAGGTAGTTTAAGGCTCGAAGGCTGAACGAAGCAGATGCGAACACCCGCTTTCCAAATCTGTCAATCGCTCTTGACTCACAATGTGCAGGATGGACAGATGAACTCTGTTCCGTCAGCTCTTTCTTGGTGCAGCAGCTACCACAATCGCATCAAGTGGGACTGCCTTGGACCAAAAGGCCTTATCGTACAGGGATTCAAAAACTTATCCGTGCTCTTTGGCACTGGCTCCACTGTAATGGGTTCCTTCCAAGCCCTGCTGGCAATAAGAATGATCAGTGGGTCGGGGGGGCACACCCAAGAGGTAGACGGGCCCGTACTGAAAGCTTCCAGAAACACGGCTTCCTTCAAGGATGGGGCTGGGCAGACCAACCCCCCTTGGCCTTAAGAATCTCCAGGATGTCCCCAAAGGAGACCTCATTGGGTGGTGACCTTGGGAACCCATGCCCTTTATCGATATCCGTGTCCTCAGCGAAAGACTCCATCGGGGAGTCAAGATGTTTCCTCTTACATGTCCTCTTCCGAGGAACTTCCTCCGCGGGGGGCTCAGGGGAAGATTTGGAACAGGTGGGGACCCCGATAAGGGTAACTCTCCCTGGAGGCTAAGTTGAATGGACTGACCAGGAGTAGGACGAGAGGGTCTACTCAAAATCTGAGGCTGGGATGGAGCCTGGTGAGCAGGGGAGATCTTTCCTCCACCTGGAACGCAGAGGGACTGGAAAAGCCCCCTCTCTCTCCCCTGTGGACAACACCACAAAGGAGGAAGGACCAGACCCCGCCAGGACCCCCAACCCTCCAGAGAAGGCTGGAGCAGAACTATCGAGAGCTGAAGCATTGAAAGGCAGACAGCAGTCTGAAAGGCCTGGACCCGAACCCGGCCCCACGGACTCTGGGCAACAACCTGGACCAGTGGCCCCGCCTGCTCCTGGGGAAGGAAGCAGAATTAGCCATAGACTCTGATGGGATAGGGACAAAGGGAGTCCCAGAAACTCCCACCGCCTCCATGCAGTGCACCAGCTCCCTTAAGTCCAATCCCTGTGAGGTCAAATGAGGAGAAGATACCCAGGGAGTATGGGCTAGGGAAGCCAAAAACCACAACTCTATATGAGCTTTCAAAAAGTACTGCATCATCCTGTCCATATCAGAAGGAAGGGTGCTCATGGAAGACTGGGAGGAAATAGAGGAACTTCACTGATGGTCTGGGGCGGAGTAAATAAATGATCCCCTCCCAGAGGATCCGAGGGAAGGTCCTCAACAACAATGGGATCTGACACAGGCCTCGGATTTGACCATATTGGATCCGAGGAAACAGAAGGATCCAAGGGAAGAGATCTCAAACCGCTCCAATCCGATAGGCTTCAGCTCAGATCCGGAAGTCGACCCTGAGACCCTCTGATACAGAAGTAGACTCAGAGACCCTTAGATCCGAAGATCTAGGATCAGAGGCCTTGGATCCAGGCATCAACTTCCTAAAGGGCTTCGGATCCCAGAACCCCAGATCCAACCCCGCTAAGACTGGAGTCAGATCCAGGGACCTGGGATCAGACAGCCTAGGATTTTTACCACAGACCTCACCAGAAGAGGAGGAAGAGGTAGCTTTTCTCTTGTGGTCAGAGGGGCCCTGCTTGGTCGAAGGTTCCTTGACCAAGGGACCCTCTTGAACCATACCTTTGAGAAGAAGTTTATTTCGGCGCTCGTCCAGAGAGCATTCAAACTCCAAGTGGCCAGCGCCGAGGCAGTAGAGGCACTCCTTGTGCGAGCTGGACATAGGCATCTTCCGGTCACACCAGGAGCACCTCTTGAACCCTAAAGATTTTTCTGAAACTTCAACCAGTCACACAAAAACCCAAGCACAAGCCAAAAAAATAGCAAAAGTCATGCACCGAGAGTCCGTCCCACACACACAAAGGCACACGCACAAAAATCTAACTACAGCAACCCAGAAAATTTAAAACTAAGGAAGGAAATTCCTACACAAAAAGTACAACTGAAAAAGAGCGCCAAATAGTACACAAATGGGAGGAGTAGAACAGTGACGGATAAACGCGGAAAACCTAGGTACACTAAGCAAACTAAAAGACTAAACACAGACAGAAAGGGCTAAGAGAGGGACTAAGCAAGAAACCCAAAAAAACACTAACCTACTTTGTCTACATTGGAGGAGCTGAGCAATCTGCGTCTGTCTTCAAGCGCGGGAAACAAGAACTGGAGGGTTAGAGGACAGCAGAGCATTATGGGGTGGGGGGGAGCTTGAGCTATACTGTTACCCAAGTGTGTCGGCTCGGATCCGATGTCAGATCCTACACCCATACGTGATGAACGGTCACCAGGATAACATCAGATCGATATAACAGCAGCTACGAAGGAAAAATTGGGCTGTGATATAATTTATATAGATTAAACTTCAGTATTTAATAGGATCATATACAAAACACTGATCAATAAATTAAAACAACTAGATATTGATGTATTCTTGATAAGATGGATAGCTGCATGGCTTACATATAGGACACGGCAGGTATCATATACAGCAATTGGACAGATGAAATTTGAGGTAATAGTCAGGATGTTCCACAGGGCTCTGACCTGGGCACATACTTATATGGATTGTATTTTTTGGATCTTTTTCATTTGAGGTACTCTACAGCCGGTACTACTGATGACTTGAAAAAAAGGTAAACTGATTATGTGTTACAGATAGGGCATGTCTGCAAAAGAACTTGAATAAATTGTCTATTTGGGCACAGGAGAACAATATGATGAGAAATACATCAAAAACTAAGCAAATGATATTTGCAAGACATAAAATATGAGTATTTAATACTACACACAGTGACTGAACTTGTAGATTCATTTAAGAACCTAGGTATATGGATAGATCCAGCACTATTTCCTAATCTATCAACCAGTTGATTAATGATAGTTATAGAACTATAGGTTGTACACAAAAATATATAAAGTCTGGGAAATGATGACATCACTGTTTCTTAGTTACATTAGACTACAGAATAACAATATGGAAACGTTAAAAAAACAAGCATGAGTAAACTGTAAAGAACACAGTGGAAATATAACAACGCCATCCATGGATGTTAAAATTTAAGTTATTACGAAAGACTAAGATATAAGGTCTACAAGAGGCTAGTGAGACCAGCTATGTTATATGGGTTGGAGACAGTGGCACTGAAAAAAAGGCAGGAGTCAGAGCTTCACGTGGCAGAGTTGAAGATGTTAAGATTTGCACTGGGTGTGACGAAGATAGACAGGATTAGGAATAAGTATATTAGAGGGTCAGCCCAGGTTGGAAGGTTTGGAGACAAAGCCAGAGAGGCAAGATTACGTTGGTTTGGACATGTGCTGAGGAGGGATGCAGAGTATATGGGGAAAAAGATGCTAAGGATGAAGCTGCCAGGTAACAGGAAAATAGGGAGGCCTAAGATCAGGTTTATTGATGCAGTGAGAGAGGACATGCAGGTGGTTGGTATGACAGAGCAAGATGCAGAGGTTAGGAAGAAATGGAAACAGTTGATCTGCTGTGGCGACCCCTGATGGCAGCAGCAGAAAGAAGAAGAAGATGAAAGACTAAGATATCTGAACTTGAACAGTGCGTTTCATATAGATATTTAAGAGGAGAACTTATTCAAGTATATAGGACATTTACACACAACTACCTCTTGTTATACAGACCTTTTTTCAGAATCTGAATTCTGAAGAAGTTCCATATAATAAATGGGAACAAAAGCGCTAACTGTGGTTTTATTGGTTTAAAAGTTACTTCTGTTGATTTTCCTAGCTGACTTTGCCATTCTGAGGGTGTTTGGTTTTCATATATATATATATATATATATATACACACACACATATATTTACATATATATATATATATATATATATATATATATATATATATATATATATCTACACACACACACACATATACATATACATACATATATATATATATATATATATATGTGTGTATGCATATGTATATATATGTATATATATATATATATATATATATATATATATATATATATATATATATATTTATTTATGGGTTTACTTTGATTCACTGAAAACTCATTTCACTGAATTTCAAAACACTCACACCAAATCGCTGAAAACTCAAATCACTGAAAACTCATTTCAATGAATCACGTTTCACTGAATATAAGTTCTCAGTGATTTGAGCTTTCAGCGATTTTTTGAGGGTGAATTGAAATTCAGTGAAATGAGTTTTCAGTGAATCAAAGTAACATATATATATATATATATATATATATATATATATATATATATATATATATATACACACACACACACACACATACATATATATATATATATATGTGTGTGTGTGTGTATGTATATATATATATATATATATATATATATATATATATATAAAAAACACCAACACACTGACTGCACGGTTTAAAAGGTGCACGGACCCTCTAAATGCTTCCAAAAATCCTTCCAGCACTCAAAAAACAAAGTCAGGGCATAGTATAAGAAGTTTATTCTTCCACGATCTTCCCCAAACCGGTTTCGCCAATCAAAGCGTCATCAGTGAGTACATAGAAGCGTGAACCTCACGCTAATATAGGGCTGTTGACATACGCCCATTTAAAGTAAAACACCTTTTTTGTGAAATACAATTTAAACACATAAGCCATTTCTAAAAAATTGCATTCTTATCCTAAACCACTACTCGTATCCAACCTAATACATACATTACTACAGCAATACATACACAATGGCCCCTATTAAAAAATATATGTCAATAATGATGAACCTTTATAACTACACAAATGCATACATGTACATACATATATACACATCCATAGATGTAAAAACATACACCCATGAAAAAATGTAAATGCATCTCCCATCCCATCATCATAAGTTAATGCATGTATCATAACTAAATATGCATGTACAAGTACACACACAACATGTGTGGAAAAATTGTATACATATATATACATACATATATATATATATATATATATATACATACACACACACCAACACATATACACACATCCCATATTTTCAGTATCAACTAAACACAATGCAATATTTAAAGTAAATTACTATAATAAACAAAAATAGAGTTAATAGACATTATATTGAGATCACCAGTGATCATTCAAACCTGGCTTATAAAGGGCCCCCAAGTTGATAATCCATCTACGTTCCTTATTAGTCAGTATATCATGTCTTAATGCCTCTCCATATATCATCCCTGGATTCAACATATCAATACCCACAAATATAAAATGTGCTGTTGTATGTATCAAGGTGTGTTTAAATAATGCACTTCTAGTGCGTTTGCATTTAATGTCACTTATATGCAAAGCTATACGTTGTTTCAAACTACACGAAGTCTGGCCAATATAAAAGGCCCCACATTGGCACACCGCCATATATATAACCCAACTGGTAGTACATTTAATATGGCATCTAATATCATACACTTTGTTAGTATTGACCGAAGTGAATGAACTAATTTTTGATATCAATTTGCAGTACTTGCAGTAACCACAATACGTACATCCATTCTTGGTCAAAGGATACCTTTGTTTATAATTGACTCGTTTTTTAAAACTAGAAAAATGTTCTCCCAAGGTCTTACCTCTACGGTATCCAAACTCACATTTATCACTAACAAGTGTAGAAAAAAATGGGTCTCCTTTTAATATATACCAATATTTGGCTATAACTTCCTTAATTCTAAAAGTATTGCTTGCATATGTAGTGATTAATCTCACCTTGTTAAGACACCTTATTTTAGTTTTTGGGTTATATCCTAATAGTTGTAACCTCTCAAGTTGTTTACCTAAATATAAGGCATCTTCCACTACCTTCCTGGGGTAACCTCTATGTAAAAATCTTTCCTTAAGTCCTTGTGCTTGTTGATCATATTCTTCACTATTTGAACAAATACGTTTAACTCTTTGGAACTGGGCTGTGGGTATATTATTTATGACATGTCTAGGGTGGCAACTGGATGCATGTAATAAGGAATTTTTAGAAAATGGTTTTCTATATAAAGTAGTAACTATAGTTCCATCTAATACCTTTGTAACATGTACATCCAGAAAATCCACTGTAAATGCATCTATTTTCCCACTAAATTTGATGCCATGTATGTTGTTATTCAAATAAATAACAACATTTTTCCATTCCTGTTGGGTGCCATGCCAGACAACCCAACAGTCGTCCAAATATCTACGCCACATTATAAGTTGTTCAGAAAAAGCAAAATCTAAATTATAAATGTATTGAGTCTCAAAATAATCCATAAATAGGTCAGCATAAATGGGGGCAAATGTAGCCCCCATAGCTGTACCTTTGCTTTGCAAATGCCAATTGTCATCAAAAATAAATGCATTATGTTCAAGTACCAGTTTGACTAGATTAATCAGAAAGTCCATTTCGGTCTTAGAATAAGTCTTGGCCTGTTGCATCCAATACTGAACTGCTAATATTCCACCTTGATGGGGAATACTAGTATATAATGATTGTACATCAAGTGTACCCAATTGTGCTCCCACTGGAACCTGTAAATTATCCATCAAAACCAAAAATTCTTGGGTATCTCGAACCCTGGCCCTCACTAAACTCAATAAAGGCTTGAGTCTATATTCCAATTAAACAGAAAGGGTTCAGTGAGTGAACCCCTACCTGCTACTATAGGTCTACCTGGGGGCCTATATAAAGTTTTGTGGATTTTGGGAACCAAGTAGAAATATTGATGTCGTGGGGAGTCAACCATTAGTTGTTTAAGAAGTTTTTCATCTATTATACCTCGTTTAGAAGCCCTAATCAGAAATCCATCTATTGTTTGTTTAAAATCTAAAGTTGGATCCATAGGTAGCTTAATATATGATACTACATCATTGAGTTGTCTTAAGGCTTCACTAATATATTCCTTACGATCCCAAACAACTATGGCACCCCCTTTGTCAGCTCCTATAATAACAACATTTTGATTATCCACCAAGGACAATAATGCTTGACTTTCTGTTTTAGAAAGGTTGTGAGAAAACTGTTTAAAGATGTGTGTTTGATTAACCTGTAAATCTTGCATTACCATTTGTTCAAATAATTTCACCACCGTATTATAAGGTGGTTGAAACACTGATTTTCCAAAATGAAATTGTTCACCATCTGACATACTACCAGGCCCTTCTTGTTGGGCAAAAAAATATTTCAAATTTAGTTGCCTTGTGAAATGCTTAATATATTTTATTATATCAAAATGTGATACAAAGAAAGAGGGAACATACCCCAGACCTTTATTTAACAATTGCAATTGACTTTCGTCAAAATGACATGATGACAGATTTATAACTAAACTGTTTTCATCATTAACATCCTCAGATACATTTATAGGCCTTGGATGGATTACGTTGCCAGTTGTGTCAGAAACAGTTGTTCTATATCGTTGGTTTCGATGTTTCCGACCACCTCTCCTAAAGGGATGTTAGGCCTTTTAGAGTCTGGCAACTTAAGTAAGTCAATGTCCCCTACTTCATTCTCTGTATCAGTATTAGAGTAGCTGGAAGAATTTCCCGAAGTAATAGATGTCCCTGTTCGTCTGGTAATAGGGCTTGCTCTCTTGCGTTTCATAACCCCAGTAACATTGCGTTGGAAACGGACAGCTTGCTTATGTTTTTTCCATGTAAAAACAGCATCATTTTTATAGTCATTAACATCCCTCATATACTTTTTAAGTTTGCGACCCTGTAGTTCACGATCATACTTGTCCAAGTCCAATTTGAACTGTGTATAAAGTTCAATGTACTGGCTGTTATCACTAAACTGTAAAGTCTGTTCCTTACATGCTTGTAATTTGGCATTTAAGTCCCCCAATTGTGAATCATAATGTTCCACTAACAGTTCCATAAACATTTTAGAGGCCGTCAGTTGAATATTTCGCCATTTCTGCATGAATGCACGATCATCAGCCCCTATTCCTGGTTCTAAATGAACTCCCAATCCCTGAGGGACCACTTTAGCTTGTAAATACGCTTTAAGTAGCTTGTTGTGCCAAATTAAGGAATGTACCTTTCGTGCTAGCTGTCCCATTTCTTTAAAGCATTCAGTCACTCCTATAGAGCCATCAGGTAACGCTGCCCCACGCTGTATTCCTGACACACTGACTGTGTTCGTAATAGAAACATCATCCTTATCAGCAACCATTTGGTCCATGAATGAGCTTAAGTCAACGCTAGCCGCCATGTTTAGATCGTGTATACACACCTCCTATACGCCCAAAGTGCTTTCGCTGTTCGCTATAAGAGCATAAAATCCAAGAACCAACGATACCTTGGTAAAATGAATAAACCAGCAGTCGATAAATTTAACACCAACACACTGACTGCATGGTTTAAAAGGTGCACGGACCCACTAAATGCTTCCAAAAATCCTTCCAGCACTCAAGAAACAAAGTCAGGGCATAGTATAAGAAGTTTATTCTTCCACGATCTTCCCCAAACCGGTTTCGCCAATCAAAGCGTCATCAGTGAGTACATAGAAGCGTGAACCTCACGCTAATATAGGGCTGTTGACATACGCCCATTTAAAGTAAAACACCTTTTTTGTGAAATACAATTTAAACACATGAGCCATTTCAAAAAAATTGCATTCTTATCCTAAACCACTACTCATATCCAACCTAATACATACATTTTCAAGGGCAACTTGTATGTATGGAAGGGAAACATTTATCTCAGGACTTCCACCTATACTACTAATGGACAGAGGCAGATCCTAAACGCTTTTCCCATGTATGGGTCTCCACAGATTATCTATGGTATGATCCCAGTTATTCTCAATGGGGTAATATATAACTATTGACCTTGGGATGGGTAAGGCCAACCTCTTACTGAATGGGATAGGTTAATTTGAGCACAAAAAGCGAAATTCACTATGCTTAAAATGGCCATAAGGGTAGCTAGCCAAGAGCTTACCTATGAACATATGAAAACCAATTGATATGCCTCTTTGCTTTCCAAAGTCATTCATTATACTTTAAATACTCTGTGATATTTTGTCTTCAGTACAATGTTTCTTAAAGTGTTTTAGTTCCCACTCAATCATTACCATTACCATAACTTTGGAAACCATTCTGTTGTGGACCTTTCTGAGTTACTTCAGTATCAGACTTTTTGTCATTTGCTAGTGATTGTAGATATATTTTTTGGCTTGTGCAGAAACCTTTCCATGCCCCAAAAATGGTGTTTTAATTGAGGCAAAGAAGTTGTTGAAAAATTGATTCCTGGGTTTGATTAATCTGACAGAGGTACCCATTTTTACCACTTGTATAATTAAGAATTTCTGTAAAATTCTGAATGTGACTGTGTTCTGCCACTCCCCTTTCCCCAAAGATATCCAACTTCTGCAGTATATGAATGACACCATTAAAAGCAAGCTCTCAAACTGTGTGAAGAGTTGGGCCTTAAATGGCCATATGCTTTACCTTTAATGCTATTCAGTATTCATAGTCAATTAGTATTCTATAAAATATCTTCCGACCCATAAAATGCTCATGAGATGCCCCAAGAGAACACCAGATACACAACTGCCCACTAAATTTAAATTGCAAATTACAGATAAAACAGGTAGTTATATACTCACCATAACGATCGATGTATGTGGTCCATCTCGCCTCATATTCTTTACTCACGGGTTCGGAGCCGAGAATCGACTCTGACTCGGCCAACTTATTTCTCTAGCACAAAGTCTCTAATTGACTGGGCTAACCCGGTATCCCAAGATGCACCTCGCCCTAGCCCCAGATCTAGTTTGCGGCCATTCCAGTCACACCCCACACACAACTGCCACTGGAAGGAGCTCCAGCCAGAAAGGAAAGAAAAACAACTGACATTGAAGGGTTCTCAGAGCCAATTTTCCTCCAAATCCTATAGGAAGGGGGCAGGTGGGAGGGTACGTAAGAATGTGAGGCGAGATGGACCACATACATCAATCGTTATGGTGAGTACATAACTAGCTGATGTTATGTGGTCCTATCTCACCTACATTCTTTACTCACAGGACAGCGTCCCCAGCACCTCTATCCTGGGTGGCTCATAGGAAAATACTCCTGAGAACCGTGGAACCAAAGGAAGCCTGGCCCCTAGAAGCCACGTCCAACTTGTAATGAGTAATAAAGGTGTGCGGAGAGGCCCAGGTAGCCGCAGCGCAAATATCATCCAATGAAAGCCTGGCATGGTAAGCTATTGATGTAGACACTGCCCTGGTAGAGTGAGCTTTGACGGGAAAGGGTAAATTTCTGCCTGCTGACAAACAGATAAAGGAAATACAATCTTTAATCCATTTAGAAATTATGCTCTTGGAAATATGACAACCTGTTCTGTTTTCTGAGAAGGACACAAACAGCTGATCAGACTTCCTAATATGCTTAAGTCCTGTGCAAGTAGAATCTTAGTTGTCTGTGCACATCCAACTGGTTAAATCTAAACTCTGCTTTATTGGAAAAGTTTGGAAAGAACAATGGTAACGCAACAGACTGATGAAGATCAACGGTGGATGACACCTTCGGAAGGAAGGACGGGTTAAGTCTCAGGAAAACTCTGTCCTTATGAAAGGTCAAATACGGAGGTTTAATGGACAAAGCTTGAATCTATGATATGCTTCTAGCCGATGTAATGGCTATTAGGAAAGCCGTCCTCCAAGATAGAAATTTTAATTCACAGGTGGCAGCTGGTTAAAAGGGCGGTGAAGTGATGGCTTGTAACACAAGGTTTAGATCCCATGGCATGACAGGTTCTGAAATAGGAGGGCCAAGTAACCAGGCGCCTTTCAAAAAAGCCTTACAAAGTTTATGGCCCATAACAGAAGGCTCGTAAGATGTATGAAAATTGGAAATTGCAGCCAGCTGCACCTTAATGGTAGCAGGTGCGGAGCCCTGTCAGAAAAGCATGGCTAAAAAAATCTAAGACCGATGGAATTGGGGCTGTGAAGGGGTCCAAACCTTGGGCCTGAGCCCAAATGGAGAATCTCTTCCATTTGCTGGAATAAATCCTTCTGGTGGAAGACTTATGAGATGAAGACAAGATGTGTACCACCTCAGGTGAAAAGGAATGTCGTCTAACTAGTGATGGAAGTGGAGCAGCCAGGCTGTCAACCTGAGGGTTCGCAGGGAGGGATGTAGCTGTCCTGACATGTGAATCAGTAGGTCTGGCACTGGGTCCAGGGTCCAAGGACCGTCCACTGCGTACTGCTGAAGAAAAGGGAACTATACTTGTCGAGGCCAGTGTGGAGCAATTAGAATCATCCTGCTTCCCAAGGATATGGCTTTCTGAATCACTCTTGGTAACAGACGAAATGAAGGGAAAGCATAGATCAGACCGGAGGGCCAATCGTGGACTAGAGCGTCCCTGGGGGACTCCCCCTGTGGGGGGATCAGTGTGAAGTACTTGCTGCATTTGGCATTGAGAGGGCTGGCGAAGAGATCACAGCAAGACTGACCCCACCTGTTGAAAATTTGAACCGCCACTCAGTTGTTCAGGGACCACTCGTAAGGCATCAGAATAGCTCTGCTCAGCCTGTCCGCTATCACGTTGGTCTTTCCCGGAATGTGCATTGCCACTAAAAAACATTGGGAAGACACTGCCCAATGCCACATTCGCATGACCTCTCTGCAGAGGGGATAAGACTTGGTTCCCCCCTGCTTATTCAGGTACCACACCACGGACATGCTGTCCGAGTGAATTGCAATCGTTCCCAGAGGAAGAGAGCTTTGGAGTGCCCGCAATGCTAGTAACACCGCTCTCATCTCTAGAACACTGATGTGCAGGTGTACCTCGTGATTTTGCCACATGCCTTGAACCGTCCTGCCAAGATAATGCCCCCCCACCCACCCCATCTGGGAGGCGTCCATGGTTACCGTGGCCACTGGAGACATAGGAATCAAGCTCCTCCCCTTGTCCAGATTGGTGGAATATAGCCACCAGCGGAGGTCCTGTTTGCACCATTCCGTGAAGTATCAAGTGGGAAAGAGGAAGTTTCTGAAAGGACCATTGGGCCAAAAGGAGCCACTGTAGGATCCGCATGTGTAACCTGGCTAGAGGCACCAGCATGATGGTGGCAGCCATGGATCCCAGGAGCTTGAGAACTAACCTGGCCTGAACTCTCTTGAGGAGCAACAATGCGTGAATCTGAGACTGCAGCACTCTTATCCTCTCTTGTGGCAGAAAGGCCCACATTTGAATAGAGTCTAGCTTTGTGCCTATAAAAACAACAAGCTGTGAGGGCAGCAAGGCAGACTTTTCCCAGTTCAAGGTAATTCCTAGTTGATGACAAAGTGTAATGTTAGCCTCCCTGGCTTGAATGAGGAGATGCCTGGTGGGGGCGGTGAGAAGCCAGTCATCCAGATATGAAAACACCTGGAATCCCCGACGTCTCAGGTGAGCCATCACCACTGCCAAGCACTTGGTAAACACCCTGGGGGCTGTGGTGAGACCAAAGGGCAGGGCACAAAACTGGAAGTGACTGGTTCCCAGCCGGAAGCGTAAGTGACTCCTGGATGCCTTGTCCATCTTGATGTGGTAACAGGCATCCTTGAGATCGATGGAGCACATCCATACTCCTTTTTCCAGCAAGGGAAAAATGGACTGAAGAGTGACCATTCGGAACTTGGACTTCAGAAAGTAGTGATTCAATCGGCTGAGATCCAGAATGGGCTTCAGGTCCCCTATTCTTTTCGGCACCAAAAAGAGTCTTGAGTAAGTTCCTGATCCGATATGGTCTGAGGGGACTGGTTGGATGACTCATTTTTCTAGCAGCTTTGAAACTTCTAGTGCTGCTTGATCCCGTTGACTGGGTGGAACGTCCGGGATTCTTTTGACTGGAGGGGGTGTTGATAAAAAGGGGATAGTGTAACCTCCGGTAACTATTCGAGGCACCCAACGATCCTGGGTGATGCTTTCCCAGGCTTCTGGATGCAACAAAATTCGGCCCCCGACTGGCTCCGGAACAGCACAGTCGGGCAACGCCTCAGGAACGCTGAAAGGAAGATCCGCAAAAGGAATAGCGGTCTCCGGAGTTGCGGGGGCCTCCTCTGCCTCTAGGACGGCGTCTTCCAGAATAATTTCCACCTCCTCTGCCTCTGGAGGGGGACTCATCTTGAGCGGCAGGGAAAGACTTCTGTGACTTCTTGAACCGCATTTTCCCTCCTCTCTGAGCCTTGGGGTAAGGCCTAGAAGGAAGAGAGAAACAGGCCCCTACGGCAGATAGGGTCTTCCCCTCCTGTTCGCATCTGGTGAGGGTGTCTTTCACTTTGGTCCCGAAGAGTGAGGACCCATCAAAGGGGGCATCAGTGAAGGAAGACTTAAAGGCCTCCGCGAAATGATACAGGCGCATCCAGGCTTGCCTTCTGAGAGCTACACATGATCTAGCTGCCCTACATGCCCCTTCGGCTGCATAGGATATGAGCCTCATGGACGAGTTGACAATGGAATCAAGGGTAGACAACTGGGCGTTAACAGTCTGCTCTATCGCCTCAGGCATGTTACCCATCAGAGTGTCTCCTAGCTCCTTAAGGAGATTTCTCTGGAGCCGAGTAAAATGAAAAAGATAATTCAGCGACCACAAAGTAAAGGTCGCTGAAGACAGGGTATGCTTCCCGTACCGGTCCATACTCCTGGACTCCTTGTTAGGAGGATGGATGGAAGAAGAAGCATCTGCAACTTCCTGCTGAGTGGCTGCCGCCACCACCAAGGCATCTACGGAAACCCCTTTGGTCAGGAACTCTTTCCCCGGGGGAGCAGAAAGAAACTTATTTGGACGCCTGGGCACCGGTTCCACGGAATCAGGGGTCTCCCACACCCAGGAGGCGGAGGGTTGAGCTCCGAAGACCTTGAGGAATACCGACTCCTCCTCAAAGGGTGTCTTGGACGGCCAGTCACCTCTCTGCCTCAAGATCTCCAGGATGTCGGAGAAAGAGACATCATTGGAGGACGACTTAGGGAATCCCTCTGACTCCTCGAGGTTGGTATTGGAAGTGAGGGACTCGTCCTGGGAGTCTATGTGCTTCCTCTTGCACAACTTCTTTCTAGGGGGCTCCTCAGGCACCGACACTGAGGGGCCCTCAGAAAGTTGGGGACCGCTCATGGGGGTATCCTCAGACCTTCGGGCTCCGCCATCCACGGATAAGGGGGCATCAGAGACTCTAGCCGGGGTGTAGGGGGAAGGAGTGACCGATCCGGGTGATGTAACTGACGATCTGGCCAGTGCGCTCCTCATGGCCTTGAAGGCAGGTCCCTCTGAATCCGAGGACCGACCCGTCTCCGAATCCACAACCGGAGTCGGGGTTCCTCGAGCCGATGCACCAAGAGGGAGGCTTGGAACAGACAAGAGTCCCAAGGTATCCCCCCCGGGTCCGACTGAGGAAACCAGAGTACCGAAACCAGAGGACGGAACCGACATGGTTGGAGCCAACGTCGGCTCCGATAAACTCGCAAGGGGTATCAGAGCCGACACAAGAACATCACTCGGCGCGGAGCACTCTGGCTCCGACGACACAGGGGTGCTCGAAGGAGGAATCATTGGTACAAGAATAGGGACTGGCTCCGGAGCCAACTGGGTCGGAGCCGAGAACAATTTTGCTAACACCGGCGACTGCAGGAGCCTCTGGACCACCCTATCCACATCCAAATCAGACAGCCTAGAGGATTTGGAGGAAATAGAAGGAGATTGGGATCTCCTACCCGGAGACTCAGGCCTAACACTGGATGACAGACTCCGAATAGGCTCCAATAATATCGGGGACGAGGTCGACTCCAGTACAACAGATACCTCCTGCGGCCCTGAGGACAAGGGAGCCGAGGAGGCAGTATCCACTTTCGAAACCTTCTCCGGGGGCTCTGATGAGACAGATGGAGCCGGAGATCTTTTCTTGGTCTTGGAAGTCTTAGACTTAGTACTAGAAGAAGAGTCTAAGGACTCCTCCAAAGAAGGCTTAACCAGGCCCTTCAAAATCAACTTATTTTTTCTTTCCTGCAGTACCCTCTAGCTGAAAGCGTGGCAAAAACTGCAGGACTCTTGCAAGTGAATAGCACCAAGACAATAAACGCAGATAGAATGCCCATCTGTAATGGACATCTTGTAGCCACATTTTGAGCATTTTTTAAACCCAGAGGATTTATGCTCTTTCTGCTCTTTAGACATAGTAGTTCACAGCACCCACTCAACCTACAACAACAGACACAAGAGGAAGGCGGGAAAAAAAAAAAACTACGACCAACCAAGGAAACTCTAATTTAAACGTTTCTTTAGTGCAGCAAGGAAATCTAACTACCGACCAAACAAAACACAAGTTTACAAAAAATCAACACAGGAGAATACTAGGTCCTCTAATTTAAACGGGCCTAGCCCGCAAAAACAGAGGGATACCACAAAAAAAAAACACTACTCGCTTACACAGTACACTCACAATGAAAAAATAGCTATTAAAATAGCTTTTTACGAGAAACAGACTGCTAAAGACTTATGCAAAGTTTTGAAAAAGGGTACTTAGCCACAGCCAAATGAGACCACGTCCTAACTCTACGAGCGGCAAACGAGATCTGGGGCTAGGACGAGGTGCATCTTGGGATACCGGGTTAGCCCAGCCAATCAGAGACTTCATGCTAGAGAAATAAGTTGGCCGAGTTGGTGCCGATTCTCGGCTCCGAACCCGTGAGTAAAGAATCTAGGCGAGATAGGACCACATAACATCCATTTTTTTCTGTTTTATAGATAAGATAGTTTCTATTCTGCAGAACATGAAGTTACAAGTTGCATCTTCCCAACAGCAGCCTAACCCTACTTCTTTTCATATCGCACTTGGCAATTTGGGGGGGCTTCCAAGCTGGCTGCACATTTAGTAGCAGCTTAATTCTAGCTCTCCCATTGTGAAAACAGAAACTCAGCAGAGAAAGCCAGTGGACTTATATTTCTGGGCAAATTTCAGTAACTGGTGAATAAAAGCAGTGCCTGAATACCAGGGAAAAAAAGAAATAGAGGACCTGAAAGAAAATCAGATACAAAAGGTGAGAAAAACAACACTGAATGGGAAAAGTACTGCAGCTGTTCAGCAAAAAGCAGTGCTAGCTCCAGACATGACTTCCAGTAATCTAGAGGAAAGTATAAGACAAATGCACACAGACCCGATTAAAATAAACAAAACACTGATGGAGTATATCACCACAAATAACAACAGGCTGAAAAAATGAAAGAAGCTTTAAACAAATATCCACATGAGGTGATAAAGCTGCAAAAATCACAAGTCAAAATGAAGAAAAGGCTGACTGAATTTGAGACTGCTCAACAATAGATGTTTCAAAAATAATACAATCAGAGGACAAAGCACATAGGGAAAACCTCAGATTTTCTGCTGTACCAGAGAAACTGGAAGGAACAGACTATTAATATTATGACAGCCCAAATAAGCAACTGGACTGGTGTTCCACAGCAGGAGTTGTTAAATGAAACAACACATCATGTGTATGCTCCAAACCTGGCCATGAGGAAGTAACCTAGACTTTCAAAGATGCAATCCTACTACCCAGAGGAATTAATTCTGACAAAACTGTGGCAGAAGGACAAAATATTAAAAGTGGGAGATAGCAGAGTGTTTACAGAGAATGGTTACTCACTCTACTACACAAAGCAGAAAAGGAGTAAATTTATTCAGGGAATGTCGAGAAGGAGGCCAGAGATCCAAACTGCAGTACTCGGCTATCTTCAAAATATTCTTTCCTGGAGGAACAAAATATATATAAACATTTTGATTTTGTACATGCTAGGGAGGAAATGCAAAAGTTTGCCCAACAAAAAGTGAGCTGTGAAACAGGAGGAGATTCTGCTTCCTGTTTTTCTGGTAATAAAGACCACAGAGAGGCTGTGCCAGTCAAACCTTTTCCAATGTTTCAACAGAAAATGCTTGAGAGAAGGAAAAAAAAAGCACAAATGTTTACTAGAAGAATTGAGAGTACATTGGAAATGAAGCAGAGACAGGATCTGGGAGATGGAGGTGAACAGTAATAAAAGCAGTAACTTGGAAATTGAGAAATGTGGGATTACAAATAATAATTATGTGTGAAACATGACAGAACAGGAAAATCTGGAAATATTAGACTTTTTTGACTTTGTTAAACTTGTAGGGAACTCTAAAGCATATGCCCTACTTCATGTCATTTATGTTTGGAAAATTACCTAGAAGAGGGGAAGATTAGGGAGAAAGTTAATTGGAAGTAAACACTTTTTTTAGAAGTAATATTTTTATAGTGAATGACTTTCTTTGTATGTTATACAGTTTTCTCAGTTATTTTTAAATGTAATGCAGATAGTACTGTAAACAGGTGCTCCTTTTTTTTCTCCCTTCTTTTCTCTTTCTCCTTGTTTACTTTTAAGAAATGTAGGTACTACAATCTAAAAAAAAAAGAAGACACATCTGGTCAAAAGAGCATGACAAAAGACAAACTGATATAATTTTTCTTTTTCTTTCTTTCATTGGGGAATGACTGGATTAAGCCCTTAACTTGATCTAATAACACGTTGTAAGAGAAATCAAGTAAAGAAAAAGAATGAGGAATATTATAAAGCTTTTTTTCTAGCAAATAAATGTATGCTTAGTAGCAACTTCGTATATGGTCCTCATGTCTCCATGATGACAATCTGATAAAGAGAAATGACTAGGAGATCATGTTTTCTGAAAGCATTCAAGTGTTTTCTCAGCTGGGAGAGCTATAAAGATAAGACAAAACCAGACAGTGCTTAGTAGAACCACAGTCTGTACCATGTTTCTTAACATGAATATCCTTTCTTCTTTCTTTTAGGTTAACCCAAGTCTATGAGCATAGCTGTCAGTTTGAGAAACATGTTTTATTAGGAGGGTAAAACCATTAATATTTGAAAATGAATATAGTTTTGTGCATTAGTAATAAGTTAACATGTTTTGGGGGGTACTGGGGATTTTTTTTGTTTCAGGGCTTTCAATAAAACAAAACATTTTGTAAGATGTCACAGACTCAAGTGAATATGAAAAGAAACAACCGTATAAAAGATCAAGCTGCTAAACAGTGTATGCACGTAACACAAAAGCTGGAAACAGACACTTAACAAAAAAGCTGTTACACATAAAAAGGTGGGAATAATAAATTGTTAACACAATGATGCTTTCTGTAATGTCTTTAAATGTCAATGGTCTCAAAGACAAATACAAAAAAGAAAGAGTAGTGGAATATGTTAAAAATGTAGAATGCAGATAGCTACACTACAGGAGGCTCACTTGGAAAGGACTGAACATGTGAATTTGTTAAAGAAAGGTTTTCAGGAGGGTTATTCAGCAGAATACCTGGGACAAAGGAAAAGAGCAGTACTTATATTAATTGTAAGAATAGCCCCAATAATGAGAGCAGAGGATAAAAAGATAATAATGTTAGCTTTATAGTACTAAGGGACTAGTGGCAAGGAAGGAGAATTACACTGGCATGTATTTACATTCCACCTAAAACTGCTATAATGGAGCTTAATGAACTTCTGAATGAAATAATCAGCTTTCAGCAAGAAATATTACTTATAGGTGGGAACTGGAATTTTATTTGCAGCAGTGCAGATGTGTCAGAGGGCAGAAGAGAAAATATTACAAAGGACCGTAGATTTTTGAAGAAATTTATGAAAATATTTGGCATGGAAGATGTGACTTCAGTACTAGGAGTTCGGAGTGACTTTACATATTATTCCCCAGGATACAAAAACTGGGTTAGGCAGAATTAACATTTCACAGGAACATATCCATTTAATTGTAGGTCTTGACATGCTCCCAATAACTATTTCAAACCATGTGCGGCAATAATAATTAAAATAAAAACAAAGGGTAATGAAATAATAAATGAAACACTGGCACTTTCCCACCTATCTAGAGAGGAATTTAAGGAATGGATAGTGGAAATTATTCAGGTGCTATTAGAGAATACAGAAATTCCTTCTGAAAATATAGCTAAGGAGTGGGATGAAAATTCAAGTGAAGTTTAAAAACAGGGTGGAAATAAAAGATAGTTAAGAAGTAATAAGAATTACTTAGAGGGACTGGCAAATGTTTAAGTATTGCAGAATAGGGGGGAATCTCACAGAACAAGCAGCGGAGCAACTACAGAATGCTAAACAGAAAATAAGGGATTGCCTCAACAATATGCATGACTTTAGAAAGACTGCTGTTAAGCAACTGTTGTTTTGAGAATAACTCTACTGCACAAATACTTTTAGCACAATGACTCAGGCAACAGAAAGTAGAAAGGGTTGTCAGTAAGCTTAGGGAGCCTACAACAAGGAAGATAACAAGAAATCCTGTAGAGATATTAGAAATATTTTGGAAATTCTATGTATGTATAAAGAACAGAAATAAAAAAAAGGTAGAATGGAAATGTTTATGGAAGAATTAAATATGCAAATGTTAGAGGTAGATGAACCTCAATTACTAACAGTTAGGATAGGAGGAGATGAGATAAAACTGGTGATGTATAACCAATCCACAGGAAAGTCTATAGGAAAAGATAGTATTCCTGTGGAAGTTTGGAAGCTAGGGGGGAAAAAAATGTGGATGGTCTTAACGGTATTTTAAGAGGAGAAAAAGCAGCAACATCCTGCAAGAAGACGTTGGTAGCTCTAATACCTAAGAGGGTAGAGACCCATCAGAGCCAGCTTCATACAGGCCCATTTCAAAACTAAACCACAATTTTAACGTGTTTATGTCTATAATAGCTAAAAGAGTGGCAAAAGTGATGCCAAAATTGATAGATATGGATCAATGTGGCTTTGTGGAGGGGAGACAAACATTTGACAGTATTAACACAGCATCTATAACCCAGAGGGATGCATAATGTAAGAAAACACCACGGTTGTTGGTGGGTCTTGATGCAGAGAAAGCATCTAACATAGTCAGCTGGAACTCTATGAGCACGGCAATGGAAGCATTTGCATTCCCTGATAAAATTATTAGGTTGATTAGGACGATATATGAGGGATCAGAGGGGAAAATTAAAGTGGGCGGGTTTCCTCTCTGACAATTTCTGTTTGAGCAGAGAAACCAGGCAGGGGTGTCCTCTTTCCCATTTGTTATCTGCATTTAGAACCAGTGGCAAAGAAAAGAAGGGACTCATAAACTTAGAGATATAACTGTCATGGTAGTCAAGAAAACTGGCTCTGTTTGCAGATGATATTATTTTATGCCTGATAAAAACCAAAAAATGACATTTCAGTGTTGTGGAACATTCTGAGACAGTTTCAAATCTTTTCAGGATACAAAATTAATAAAGCTAAAACAAAGGCAATAGCTGTAAGTTATGTACCCACACACAAACTGGTTCTGCAATATCTACATTTATGGGACATGATAAAATGAAGTACTTCGGAGTAAGGATTAAAAATGATTCAGTGTGGCAGCCAAGGGTATGTGGGAAGAGACTAAACAAGGGATAATACAAATACTGAGAAACTGGGACCTCTTTTACACAGGTCAGACATATTTTTATCAACCAGAGGAGAAGTTGTAGATAGCAATCAAGAGCTGAAGGATTGTATCTGGGAGGGGAAGATGGTGAAAGTGAAGTGGGACAAACTGATTCTTCCAAAAGACCAAGGCGGACTGTGATTACCCGATTTGAAGGGGTATTTTATAAGTGCACAGCTAAGGCTC
This sequence comes from Protopterus annectens, assembly GCF_019279795.1. Classification (NCBI taxonomy): domain Eukaryota; kingdom Metazoa; phylum Chordata; order Ceratodontiformes; family Protopteridae; genus Protopterus; species Protopterus annectens. The sequence goes on along the minus strand of NC_056725.1, from coordinate 699,296,534 downwards.
CTTTACACAGCACAAGCAGAAACTTATAATTCAAAGTGGAAAGGGATGATGATAAAATAGGGGAAAGTTCAAGAAACAAGGAGAGAATGGAATTTTCGATACAGATCTTTAAGGAGAATAACAATAATCATATTCATAAAGTAGTAGAAAGTATCCTAAGAACTAAGCCAACACAAGAATGGAGAAAGGAGATTCTGCTGATATGGATGACTGCAATTACGGATACAGACAACAGGCAAGAAGGGGCTGAAATTAATTGGAGAAAACTGGTAAATGAACCAAGGTATTGGGAGCAAATAACTAGAGAGGAAAAGGTAACAGAATGGGAAGATACCAAGAATTTATTTGGACTGCAGGTTAGAGACTGCCTTCCATATCAAGGATTGGTATCAGAGTATAGGCAAAGAGAAAGAAATTGGGGGTCCTAAATGAAAGACCAGCACAGATATAGAATCAAAAACAGAAGTTGCTGTTAACTGAGAAATAATTAGTAGAGAATATAAAATATTGCATGGTAACTATAAGAATCAATCAGAGGAGGTTAGAAAGGACTGAGATGAGAGCTTGGATATAATTCATACAGAAACACTGGAGGGGCATATGTATGTCTCCCAAATATGCAAAAAAATCTAGAAGACTTAGGATTTGTGCTTGGAAATGTTTACATAGGTAATTTTATGCCCCAAGTAGGCTCCAGAGTATATTTCCTCATGCAAATAGTAAATGTTGTAGGTGTGATGGGGAAGAAAGAAGTAATTGGCAACATATTTTCTAAGAGTGCAATGAGTTGGTAGACTTTAAAGATTGCCTACAGACTATTCTATCAGAGAAACTTGGTGTATCTGAGGGAAAATGATTTTTTTGTGGCAGGCTATAGAACTGGAACTGCCTAGACATACTAAGGCCTTGCTGTATCTAATTATTGTAGCTCCCAATATAGCAATTACTAGAAAATGGAAATCAAATTCTAAACAGACTATTCTAGAAGTAGTGAATACAGTAACAGAGATAGAACAACTGGAATTTGGATCATTAGAAAAGAGTAGGAGCAAATTACATAGAAAAAATGGGAACTGTGGGAACAATATATGCAGGAGAGGAATGAGGTTTAAAAGAAGGCAGGATTTAAATGAGCTATGTAATGTTTGACCGGCAATGATTGGGTAGATTATAAGTGATGTATAACGTTTGCAACTAAAATTAAGTCAATATGGTTTGTGATGTTTCATTTGTAACTAAGAGTATGTCAATATGGTTTGTTTTTATTTACATACATGTATGATTGCCTATGTCATAAGTGATAATTTAATAAAAATGTTTCTTGTTTAAACAAATGGTGATTTGGTGTATATTTACTCATTTTCCAGAAAACATTCCTTCAGCTCAAATGGAAGGGGTCATTCTTAGCACCTCTCATAATAGCCACAACCACCCAATGTTATGGATCAACAATTTGGATCCAGCTTTCCAAGCACAGAAAACAGATGGGGGAGAGCCACCAGATCCAGATGCATCAGGACTGGCAACTTCAGCCGCACCAGATGAGCCCCTACTGCCAGGAGTGGAAGACTGTTGAACCATCAGCAGGACAAAAGCCAAAACCCAACACACCACCCCCTGAAGAAGAGGCCAGTGATAGAATGGCATTTCTTGGATTCAGCAAGTCAGTCAGACAGTGAAGAACTACTTATAGGAGTCCACTCACAAGTTATTATGATCAAAAGTGGAGAGTGAACATCAAACTCATCAAAGAACAGCATTGCATCTGTGTGTACAAACGTTTAAGCAGCTACTTCAGCCACATCCACCTCAATATTACTGCAGTGTCATTATCCTCACTACTATCACGATAATAATCATTCTGCTACTACAGTCCCTGTTCCTATTCTTGTCAGAAACTATAAGTACTGTGCATTTTTTTGCTTCTACTATAAAGCAAGATTCCTATAGGCCAGTATCCAACATGCCTTTTAGCTGTACATTTTGCCACTGCTGCCAATATATCAAATTGGTGGGTCTGTGCCCATATGCTTCATACTTATCATTCAAGAATTTCCCTAGCTGCCCTTCCTTTTCCTGAAAAAAACACTTGGAGAAAAACTAGAAAGTCACTGGATTAAAGTAAAGTCACCTTGTACCCTGTAAACGATAACAAATAGATGGAATATTTGTAGCTAATAAAACATCCAGGGGTTATGAATGTCACAATAAAACAGGTACTGCCAAAGTGGGACACCACTCTTGCAATGTTACCAGAATATTATACATGGGAGGAACAGGGGTACAAGGAATCATGATGCTACAAGAATACTGTGTATGAAAGTCATGCATAGTCCTGGTGTCCAGGAAACTGGTCAGAGAATTTTTATGAAATATGTCTTCCCCTTAAGCAAACATGTCAAGGATGAAAGTACAACCAAAGGGGAAAATTACAAATCTCCAATGCAAGAGAGAGCCCAGACTATCAGAAATCTGGTTGACAATGTTGACAGATCTTGGATTTATCATTATGACTTAGATAAGCTCCATTCAATAGGCATGTACATATGGCCTTATGTGATGATGCCATATTTTGGGATGGGATACTTTCAGATTATTGTGCAGTTAAATGTATTTTGAACTGGGAAAATTAATCTATTATAGGTTCTAAGTAATGCATTCTTTGAATCCATTAAGTGGACTGCTATTGGAATGACTGCAATGTGCACTGTTTTTCTTCAAACCTGCATGCCATTACATTTATTGCTAGCTCTGAATGGTGGTATGTGTGTTCTTGTAGGGGCAGAGTGCTGCTATTCTTTCTTATCAGGCAATGAACACATTGTCTGAAGTAACCTGAATATCACACACAAGTGGCTGCGCTAGCACATACAAAAGGGACTGACAGCTCATAGTGGGTGTGGGTAATAGGTATATCTTTTTTCTGGCTGGGGTGGAAGTATTTTGAGATCTTTCCAGTTAATTGTTATCACATTACTCTTAGTCTTGTTTCTGTGCAAATCACTGTTTGTTATACTGACTGCATCCAGAAGTAGAGTAAAACTGCAAAACATGCAAACTGATGAAAAGTGTTAAGAAATACCACCAAATAATGTAGAATTAGAAACTGATAATGAAGCAAAAGTTGCAAAAGATTTATGATGATGTTTTCAGAGAAAATCTCAAAGAATAAAGTTTTTAACAATACCCCATGAGCTCAGGAAACAAATGATTTAAACAAAAACATGTTTTTCACGGATTTAAAAAAGAAAGAAATGTACATGTAAAGCCTATGCAGGAAAAATGTGCAACAAATGTTTGATTTTTTTGCCAGATACTATTTGCACATATAAAGGACTGTAGGTACTGTTGCATTAATAAAGGAATTAATGTGTAAGTGATGTTTCCTAACATCAGATAGGGGAACTTTTGAGGAAAAAGTTTTTTTTTCTTACATAAAATTGAGTAGGGCTGCAGTCCAGCTTGACTCCAGATTATGGTTGCTACCTGTCAGGAAATCCCATTATGGTGAGTAACTGAAAAAATATTTTGAATAATTTTGACGGCTAACACATTTCTGAAGTCTGTTTCCTAAAATCTTCACAGTTTTACTTGGTTTTCCCTACAAGCATTCAAATGCAGAGTAAAAATTATTACTGTGGCTTCTGTGTGTGTGTGCCGGTGTTAAATGTATATATTTGTACATAAGAACAACAAGTTGGGCATACCTTCTTTCACTTTTTATCAAAATTAAGCATTAGCGTTGCACACAATAAGTAGCTACCTTTGTGGTCTAGTTTTTGTGTGGGAGAGGAACACATAGATGGTGTAGTGGGGCAGTGAGTACACCTCATCTCACAGTGTTTATCTTCCTGTCCGAGCTCTAAACTGTGGCTCCATCTGTGTGGAGTCTGCATTGCCTCCTTGTCTTTGTATGGCTTTTATTTAGGTGTTCTGGATTCCTCATGCAGCCTAAAACTGTGTGTGTGTGTGTGTGTGTGTGTGAAAATAATATTGGTGGATTAGCACATAAATCTCCTGGGTTGTGAAAGAAAAATATGTCATGAATACATCCCAGAACATCTAGATACTCACAGCTTTTGGGGGCCATCATTCGTATCTGCACAAGTGTCTTAATAGGGTCCTCTCTTTGGATCCAACAATCTAAAACTGAACCCAATTAGAGATGAGAACAGTGATCACTATAGTTAGTGTATACTAGGAATACTCTGATTGTTACTACTTTAAACTTTTCTCACAATCAAACTTCAGTTGTGTACACAGAAGGGTCTCTACAGCTTGTATGTCAGCTGGTGACAAAGTGAGCATTATTCTTTTACCTTTCTTCAAAAATTACACCTTAGAGGTGTGCAAAGAAGGCCAGTGCACTGTGTACAAGTTAGAATTAATTATTGTGAGTGTTATTTTTTTCACTTTCGACACAACTGTAACCAAATATTACCTTACGGCTAGGCATACTGCAGATCTACAGCTAACAATAATTGGCAGAAATATGTTGTGCTCCACTTGCTCTTTTACTTTCTCCTAGTTTGACGTCAAAATGGTACAGAAGAAGTGTCTGCCTTTTGGTTTTAGGCTTCAAGTTATATGCTGTCTAAATGTACAACAGCAGCAACTTGAAATACATGACTATGGTCATTTTCCCTCTCACTTCCATTCCAATTTAACACCAGAGGGTATACAAAGGTGACTTTTTTGTTACGGACTAAGGCAGTCACTCCAAAGTACAGTTTTGTACCTACCATAAATGTAGATGTCCAATAGGTATGCATCTGCAGTCCTAACATATGGGTTGTCCTGCCTCAGGCAGCCCTTCGGTCGGCTGGATTCCAAAGTCTGGGTCTGGCCTCGGCTGATGTCGCACTTCACCCGACGTCATTGCTGCTGGGGTATAAAGGCATCAGCCGACGCCATTTTCCTCAGTGTTTCTTGCCCCAGATGCCAGGTGCCCTCTAGGAAGGCTAAATTTGGATAAATGCAGATAATTCCAAACAGTAGAGAGCAAAATATATATACATATATACATACAAACAAATACACCATAATAGATTCCCCCAGCTAGCTAAAAGTGGGCTAAGTACCCTAGGAATACCACAGAGGGGAAGGAGGGTGGGTAATCCTGACTGCAGATGCATACCTATCGGACATCTACATTTATGGTAGGTACAAAACTGTACTATGTCCTTCAAGGATGCATCTGCAGTCCTAACATATGGGTAGAATACCATAGCCAAACTGGGGGAGGAGGCACTAAGATAATGATGGTGTAGTTAAGATCCCTTGCAAAACAGCAGTTGCAAAACCTGCTCGGGATCTGGAGTATAAAGGAAGATTATAATGCTTGGCAAATGTATGCACGGAGCTCCAAGTAGCAGCTTCTAAAATGTCTTTGGTAGCCACTCCTCGTAGGAAAGCTGTAGTGGTGGCTGTAGCTCTTGTGGAGTGAGGCCTGATATTTTCAGGAGTTGTCTTTCCATGAAAAGAGTAACAGAATCTAATGCAATTTCCTATCCATTTTGAGATTGTCTGTTTTGAAATTGCTTTTCCTTGTACTCCTGTTGCATATGCTACCAGAAGCTGGTCAGTTTTTCTGCTGGCCTTAGTTCTGTCCAGATAGTAGCGTAGTTGTCTGTGCACATCCAAGGTGTGTAGTAGTCTTTCCCCCCTGTTCTGTGGGTTGGGGAAGAATGTAGGTAAATGTATAGCTTGGTTCAAGGATACCCTGGAGACCACCTTTGGCATAAAAGTAGGATTGGTTCTCAGAGACACCCTATCCTGATGGAAGATAAGGAAAGGCTGTACTGCCATTAAAGCCTGTAACTCAGATACCCTTCTTGCTGAAGTGATTGCTAGCAGGAATGCAGTTTTCCAGGATAAGAACTGTAAATCTGCTGTTGCTGCTGGTTCAAAAGGGGGAAGTGTTAATTTTTCCAGCACAAAGTTGAGATCCCATGCAGGCAGAGGTGGCTTCCTTGGAGGCTTTACGTTTTTGATTCCTCTCAAGAACTGCCTGAGTAGAGGGTGAGAGAAGACAGGAGGATCCATGTTGTACTCTGCTGAAATTGCTGATGCATGAATCTTAATGGAGGAGTAGGACAGGCCATTGTGGAACAGTTCTGCTAGGTATTCCACGATGTGTGCTATGTTTGCCAATGAGACATTTTCTCCCTTTGCTGCACTCCAAATGAGGAATCTTTTCCATTTGGCTGAATATGTTTTTCTTGTGGAGGGTCTGCGAGCCTCCAGGATAATGTCCTTAACCCTCTGAGATAAATCTGGTTGATTTTGTTTCATGGAATATTCCAAGCAGTTAGCTGCAGAGTTTTCAAGTTGGGATGCAGGGTCTTGTAGTTGTTCTGCGTTAGAAGTAAGGGGCATAGAGGTAGAGGTCATGAGTGTGCCCGAGACATGCTTCTTAGTAGCGGGTACCAATGTTGTCTTGGCCAGTCTGGAGCTATCAGAATTACCTTTGGCTGTTCCTCTCTGATCTTCAGAAGGACTATGTACATCAAAGGAAGAGGTGGAAATGCATATGCTGTCAGGTTCTTCCAGCTGAAAGAAAGAGAGTCCACCCTCCAGGCAAGTGGGTGGTATACTCTTGGGCAGAATTTCTTCAATTGGTGGTTGTGTGGGGAGGCGAACAGGTCTATCTCTGGCATTCCCCATTTCTTTGTTATGGTTTTGAAGATATCTGGATGCAGCATCCATTCGTGAGCATCCGTGGTAGTTCTGCTTAAGGTGTCTGCTAGTGAATTTTCTTTTCCTGGTACAAATCTGGCCTGCAGATGAATGTTGAGATTCAGGACCAAATTCCACAGGTCCATTGCCATCCGGAATAGAGGGTATGAGTGTGTACCTCCCTGTTTGTTGATGTACCACATGACTGTGGTGTTGTCCGTCCTTATCAGCAGGTGTCCTTGTTGGAGGAATGGTCTGAATGCCTCGATTGCATGTTTCACTGCCAGCATCTCCTTTAGATTTATGTGTAGATTCAGCTGGTCTTGGGACCATAGGCCTTGTATACACTTGTCTTCCATGTGTGCCCCCCAGCCTAGGTCTGAGGCATCCGTGGTGATGGTCTGGCTTGGATGTGGTTTGTGGAAAGGCAATCCTCTGTTTATCTGACAGGCCTGAGCCCACCACAGGAATTCTTTTTTCAGGCATGGAATAATTGGTATCTGGGCTTCTAGACTGTGCTTGTGTTGAGACCATACATTCCTTAGGTACCATTGTAATTTTCTCATATGCAGCCTGGCATGTGGGATCAATATTATGCAGGATGCCATGTAACCCAGGGCTTGCAGGATTTTTCTTGCAGTAAGCTGAGTTTGTGTTGTTAGTGCCATGAAATAGACTGGTAGTTGCTTTTGTTTTTCTTCTGTGAGAAAAGCCATCTGAGTTGTTGTATCCAGTTCTGCACCCAAAAATGTTATCCTTTGGGATGGTACTAGCCTTGACTTTTGAATGTTGACTGTGTATCCCAAGGCTTGCAACAGTTGTATGACATTGGCCAAATCCTTTATTAATTTTGTCTTGTTGTCCGCTTGTATTAGGCAGTCGTCCAGGTATGGGTAAATTTGAATTCCCTGAAGCCTGCAATGAGCAATTACTGATGCCAGGCATTTCGTGAATACTCTGGGCGCAGTAGATAAGCCAAAGGGCAATGCTGAGAATTGATAATGCTCTGATCCTGCAAGAAATCTGAGGTGTCTTCTGCAATCTGGTTGTATAGGGACATGCAGGTATGCCTCCTTGAGATCTAGAGTCACCAGCCAAGACTCCTTGCCCAGCATGGGAAGAAGTTGCTGGAGAGTCAGCATTTTGAATTTTGGAACAATGAGGTATGTGTTCAGTGCGGACAAGTCGAGAATAGGTCTCCATTGATTTTCTTTTCTTGGTACAAGGAATAGTCTGGAGTAAAATGCTTGGCCTTGCTCCATAGGTGGTACCTTTTCTATTGCTCTCATCCTTAGTAAGCTGATGATTTGTTTTAGAGCCTCTGTTTTTTGGCTTGGTGGAAGGTTTGGCATTCCTTTCCTTTTTGGTAGAGTGTGGAAGTGAAACCTGTAGCCCTTGTCTATTGTTTGTAAAGTCCATTTGTCTCCTGTAATGCAATGCCAGTTTTCTGAAAATAAAGCTAGCTTTCCGCCCAAGGGTGCTTCTAGTTGTTCCCTGGTAGGCGGAATCTAAGCCAAGTCATTGTGTCTGTCCTGTGGAAGTGGTTGTAGTCGCAGCTGTGGCAGCACTTCTCTGGTTGGCAGGTTGCCATTGACGACCCCTGTAGGCACCTCTTGATTGACTTCTGCCTCTTGGACGTCTATTTCTGCCTCTCTGTGCTCTGGAGGTGTCTGGAAAGGACCAATTCTTTGAGGGCCAATTTCTGCTAAACCTCGGAGGTTGGACCTGCAAAAAATCCTTGACTGTTTGGACAGATTTTGCTTTTTCTTCCACTTTCTTTAGAACCTCCTGTGCAGGGGAGCCAAACAAACTTTGTTTCTCCATAGGAGCATCTAGGAGTTTTGACTTAACATGGTCTGGTAAGGATTGCTCTTTTAACCAGGCATGCCTTCGAATCACTGCTCCAGTCATAGCTGATCTAAAAGAAGCCTCCAGTGCATCATAGCCACATTTTAAAAAATGACTACTGACCTGCTGAGAGTTATGTACCAATTCCTAAAGGGACTTACGGTCTATAGGTTCAGGAGAGGACAGTTTTTTATTTAGCTGGTCTAACAAAAATTCCTGGTACTGTATCATGTGAAATTGACAGTTTAAGGCCCTGGCAGAAAGAGTAGCAGATGTATAAACTTTTTTACCCCATCTCTCCAATGCTCTAGATTCCCTTTCAGAGGGAAGAGGGTTTTTGGCAGAGGCAGCTGCAACACCTTTAGGGCCCTGAGAAATGGTTTCTGGGTCTGCAACATGAGCCTTATACAAGTGGTAGTGAGAGTCCGGGACCCTGTAATATCTGTCAGGCTTTGCAGGGGCCGGAGGAAGAGAATCAGGGGCAGTACTGGCATCATTATATGCATCATCAACAACAGATAGTACAGGAGGTATGGCTAAAGGCCTATGCTGTGGTAAGTGTAAAAAAGTCCTTAGCCTTTTCCTTGAATCTGAAAAATCCTGGCCCTGCCATTGGAAGTGTTCCCTCATTGAGTGTAGGGTTTCCCCAAAAGAAAATTCTTCAGGAGGAGAAGCAGAAGGAATAGAGTCTTCTGCATCCAAATCCTCATAAGGTGAATATGGGCCTTCCTGATGGTCAGATAAATCTGAGCCATCCGAGGAATAGTCTGAAGAGAGAGGTTCAGGGGGTTCAGTCCTAGGCCTCTTATCTGGAGGGGGTTGAGAGGCCCTGTCTGGGTGAGGTTGGGATCCCCTGATCAAAGAAATAAGGTCCTCAGCAAGGCTGAGTATCTGGGAACTAGAAATAGGCCTGTGAGAGGGAGCTTTTGTAGGTAAGGCCTTGGAAATTTTGGCTGCTTTAGCCCTGGAAAAGGCCTTGATAGACATAGAAGCAGGGGGTCTAGCAGCCCCACGTGCAGGAGTAGAGATGTCTAAAGGAATAGTGTCTGACAAATCCTGGGTGACTGCTTCTGCAGCGGTAACTTCTGTAGCCGATTCAGCCATGGCCTGTGTGGCCTCGGTTATCGGAGGCATGCTTTCGGCCGAAGGAAGAACCGAGGACTCGGTTTCAGCCGAAACCGAGACACTCGTGGTAGGCCTAACCGTGGTTTCAGCCGAAACCGTGGGCCGCGAGTGTCGGTCCTTTTCCTTGCGTTTTTTAGCTAATTGTGTAGTCGGAGTCTCCGACGGCATTTTATATGCAAAAGCGGGACCAAAAAACTCTTCTGCAAACTCCGACCGACGTCTAAGTGTCCGTCGGTTGAAGGAAGCACAGGCTAAACAAGCTGATACGTCATGGTCTGGGCCTAAGCAAGGAAGGCAGTAAGAGTGGAAATCCTTATGAGGTATTTGTTTCCCACAAGTTAAACAATTATTTACTTTTTTTGACATCGGCTGAGGCAAGAAAGAGTCCCCAACGGGGTACTTAGCTTTTTTAGAAGTCTTCGGTAGTAGAAATCTCTGGATCTGACCGACCGGCACTTGTGAACAGCTTCTGCTTCGGGCACCGCGCGGCAAGAAAGACCGAGGAAAATGGCGTCAGCTGATGCCTTTATACCCCAGCAGCAATGACGTCGGGTGAAGTGCGACATCAGCCGAGGCCAGACCCAGACTTTGGAATCCGGCCGACCGAAGGGCTGCCTGAGGCAGGACAACCCAAATGTTAGGACTGCAGATGCATCCTTGAAGGACATCCATGATTTAAATCCAATTACAAGAATGTTCTTCTTAGTTTATGGGTTACTACTACTCAATGTATTTGCAACTACTGTGCTGTCACCCTTGGACATCAAGCTTTGGTCATAACTTATTTCTTCACTGAAAAAAAAAAGTTTCGGTCACAACCTTTTTTCAGGCCATCACTGGACCAAAGGGTTGTGGAAAACATCTCTAAAATGCAACTAGAAGCATTTAAAACCCCATAACATCTGGCGGCCTTATAGTTCTCAGCTTAATTAAATTATTTCCTAGATAGTTATTACAGTGTAGTCTTGGTCATTTAAGATGCTTTGAAAGGACATTGTAAGATGCTGACAAGTAAGACAAAGTTTGATAAAACAAAAGTATTCTAGAAAGTGTGCAGAGCAAACAATATGAGGAAAAATAGGGGAGGGTGACAGTAGACAGCAGGGGTTGGGAATGCCAAGGAACACTTTACCTAGGGTTCCATATCATGTAAAGCTTCCCATGTAATCAGTGTGCAAGTCTTTTACAAAAATGGTGCTTCTGGGCTTGGCTTGCTAAAAAGGGGTATGACCACTCTGACACAAGGGATATGTAAGTGTGGCTTATTTGTCAGGAAATGGAAGGATGAAAAGGTACTCCAGATACAACCTGCAATGTGAGACATACTGAAGTTTTATTTATTCAACTTGACCTAGCATTTCTTGTTTTGAGATCAGTTCACTTAAAATGAAACTTGTTTCTTTTCATGATCAAGGATGTGACAAAGGGTCAGTGAATGTACTTTCAGGATCAAATGTTCTATTGTGTTACTTTTTCATTAAGTCAGTATTCATGATCCAGTGGCATTTTTTAGTTATACAATGTATTTTGCAATAAACATCAGTGTTCTTCCTTTGTTCTGGTACACAAAAGCAAATTAAGTTGGTCTCCCATGACTGTGTGCAATAAGGACCTTTATGCTTTGCTGAATCATTATGCTACTCTTTTACAGATAAAGTAAACACCAGCAGGAGCAATAAGCTGCTTCAACACTGTGACACTATTATGGTTGTTACCATATGTTCAATGATAATGAAAACTATTCCTTGCCTTCCTATGTTCTTACAATACATAAAAAGTGAGAAAAAGTGAATATTACAAACCTACATTGACCCAGTCACTAGAGTTCAATTAACTTTGTAAAAGTATAGAGCTCTCATGCTATTTCACATTTCCAGCAAAACAGGAAAAAAATCCAGTCTCTGTTATACTAATATGTCTGTTCCTCAAACTCATCCTCAATTTTACTGAATTTACCACATCTCTATATTGGGCTTAAGACTGAGCAAAGCACAGTTGTGTAAACTGCACTTACCATAATAATAGTTATGCACTTACCATAACTTGGTATCTGTGTTATCCATAGTCACCATTCATCATGCATGGGTCTAGGATCTGACAGTGGATCTGAGATGGCAACACTTAGACAACAGCTTAGTGTAAGCTCCTCCCCTCCTAAAATGCTCTGCTGCTCTCTTACCCCTCAGACAGAGTTTACCATGGAGAAAGAAGACAGACAGAAAACCTGCTACCAGAAAAGATCCAGCTAATATCCTGCCAATCCTTCAGGAAGGGGAAAGGGGACCATGATGAATGGTGACTACAGATACCAAGTTATGGTAAGTACATAACTATTAATCTGATGTTATCCTAGTCACCATTCATCATGCATGGATCCGAGTCCCCAGCTACCGAACATTCTCGGGTGTCTTCATGGAGGCACATGCCGAAAACAGTGGAGCCAAAAGAAGCCCTTCCTCTAGAAACTAGGTCAAGTTTATAATGAGAAATAAAGGTATGAGGGGAAGACCAAGTTGCTGCTGCACAAATGCCATCCAAGGATTGATGAGCTGAGAAGGCAGTTGACATAGCTACTGACCTGGAAGAACGAGCCTCAACTGGTCCAGGCAAAGGAGAACCACAGGAGGCGTAGATATAAGAGATTACTGGGGAATCCAATGGGAAATGGTAACTTTTGAAACAGCTCGGCCCTCCCTGTTGACTGAAAAACCCACAAACAATTGGTCTAAGAGACAAAAAGACTTAGTCCTATGCAAATAAAAATGAAGCTGTTGATGAACATCTAAGGCATGCAAAATGCATTCCCCCCTTGTTAGCATAATTAGGAAAGAAAACTGAAAGTTGGACAGACTGACTGCAGTTCGCTTCAGTGGCCACTTTTGGCATAAAGGAAGGACTGGGTCTCAACATCACTCTTATTTTTATGGAATATCAAATAAGGAGGCTTGATGGTAAGACCTGCAATTCTGATATTCTTTTTGTTGAAGTTATCACCACCAAAAAGGCAGTCTTCCAAGAAAGGAATTTGAGATCACAGGATGCGGCAGGTTCAAAAGGGGCCCGAGTTAAGATTGCAGCACCAGAACAAGATCCCAAGGTGGAGGCAGATCCTTGACTGGGGGATGCAATAAAAAGACACCTTTCAAGAAAGCCTTGCAGAGGCAAGAAGAGAATGTAGGTTATTCATTAAGGTGAAAATTAGAAATAGCTGCCATTTGGACTTTGTAGAGAAAGTAGTGCCCTACTAAAAGAGAGAAGCCAAGAAAAGAAGACTGACTGAAATAGGAGCTGAAAATAGATCCAGATTCTGGGCTTTAGCCCAGATCGAGAATCTCTTCCACTTACTTCTGTAAATCTTCTGGTAAAAGATTTCTGAGAAGCAAGAATAATGTCCTTCACAGGAGATGCAAGCCTAGACTTAGCAAAAATCACTGGAACTGGAAAAACCAAGCTGTCAGATGGAGGGTCCACAGATTTGGAAGCGGAAGGAGTTACAGATGAGAGATCAGATCTGGCATTACATTGAGCACCCAAAGGGGGTGCTTGAGATGAGACCATAGAAGAGGGAACCACACCTGCCGAGGCCAGAAGGGGGCAATGAGGATTGTGTCCTGAGGTGTCTTGCTTTCTGAAGAACTCTTGGAATTAGTGGTAATGGAGGGAAGGCATAAAGAAGACCCGGAGGCCAATCGTGAGTTAGAGCGTCCTTGTAGGACTCCCCCTCTGGAGGGATCAAGGCGAATTAGCTGCTGCATTTATGGTCGGGAGGGGAAGCAAGCAGATCATAGCTCGGTTGACCCCACTGATGGAAGATCTGATTCCCCACTGGCGGATTCAGAGACCACTCGTGCGGGGTCAGAATAGCCCTGCTCAGCTTGCCTGCCAGCACACTGGATGCTCCAGGAATATGTGCTGCAAGAAGAAAGCACCCCGAGGACATTGCCTACTCCCAGACCCTCATGGTCTCACTACAAAGCAGATAAGACCATGTGCCCCCTTGTTTATTTATGTACCACACAACTCTGACAACTGCCATGTTGTCTGTGTGCACTGCTATTGTCCCTAGGGGGAAGGCAGTCCTGAAAGGCTTGCAATATAAGAAGGACTGCTCTCATCTCTGGAACACTGATGTGCAGTTTGGTCTCTGACTGGGACCACATCCCTTGGACAGTCTTCCCTGGGAAGTGCCCCCCACCCTAAGGGGGAAGGATCCGTGGTCACTGTGGCTGCCTCATTGGGGAAGAAAAAGACCTGCCTGCTAGGAGGTCTGGAGAGTGCATCCACCATGACAGATGTCTCTGACATATTGGAGTGAGCCGTACAGGAACTGACAGAGGATAAGAAAGAGCAGATCACTGAACTGCCAGGGTCTACTGCAGAACTCTCATGTAGTGCCTGGCCAGTGGAACCAAAAAACTGGCCACTGCCATGGACCCTACGGCTCTCAGAATGAGTGATACTTGAGAAAGAGTTTTCTCTGGAAGAGACTGTATGTGAGACCAGATGAAAAGCATGTATCGGAGGGGGAGAGCTGCAATCTCCGAGACAGCATCCAACTGAGTGCCAATGAACTCCAGTTGTTGAGATGGGGTCAAAGAAGGCTTGGTAAGATTCACTGCGATTTGGAGCTGATTGAAAAGACGAAGAAGAAACAGTGTGGTCTCCACCAGTTGATGCTGTGTGGGAGCTGTGAGGAGCCAATCGTCGAGGTAGGGAAATACCTGGAATCCCTGCAGCCTGAGATGAGCTGCCACCATTGCCATACACTTGGTGAATACCTGGGGGGCTGTGGTGAGTCCAAAGTGCAGGGCTCTGAACTGAACCTGACTGGCTCCTCTGCAAATGCGGAGAAATCTCCTAGACCACGTGTCTATTTTGATATGATAGTACACATCCTAGAGATCCACAGAGCACATCCAGTTGTTCTTGTGCAGAACACAATGGACTGTACAGTGACCATCCAAAACTTCGACTTCTTGACTGAGAGATTTAGCTGACTGAAGTCCAGAATTGGACACAGGTCTCCTGTTTTCTTGGGTAACAAAAAGAAGTAGGAATAAGTTCCGGATCCACTTTGTCCTGTGGGGACATATTTGAATGGCTCTTTTTAGAATGAGGTTAGTCACCTCTAGATGGGTTAACTCTTGCTGGCTGGGTGGTAAGTCAGGCAGAGTTTTGCTTCTTGGCAAGGGGTCAGAAAAAGGAATATAGTATGCCTGGATATAATTCTTAGCATCCATCGATCAGTTGTGATGTCTGCCCAGGCTAAAGGGTGCAAAGATAAACGGCCCCCTGACTACCTCCAGCGAGGGACAGTCAAGCAGCACTTCAGGAGTGCTGAAAGGGCTTCTCAGAGAAGGGTCCCTGGAGCCCTGGTTTTGCTGGCCTCCTCTGCCCCTAAGGTGGCGTTGACCATTGAAACCTCTCCCCCATCCCCTGGAAGAGGAGTCTTCTTGAGCTTCCTAAAGAGAAGACTGCGACTTACAGAACCAAATCTTCTCACTCCTCCACTGGGTCTTGGAAAAGGGCTTTTGGGAGATAGAGAACTTGATCCCTATGGCTGACAGTGTCTTCCCCTCTTGCTCACTGTGGGTTAAAGTTTCCTTTATGGTTGTCCCAAAGTGAGTTGAGCCATCGAAAGGAGTGTTGGTGAATGGGGATGCCTTAAAGGCCTCTGCAAACCCGCATAAGTGAAGCCAAGCATGACATCTGATGGCGATGCCTGAGCCCGCCACCTGTGTGATATCCTCTGCAGCACTGGATATCAACCTCATGGATGAATTAGCTATAGACGTAAGACTGGCAAGCTTGGGAGAAACAGTCTTAAAGTCCTCCGCCAGCATGGACTCCGGTTGGGAAGTGGTAAGCTCCTTGATCAAATCCCTCTGAAGACTGGTAAAATATGTCAGGTAGTTTAAAGCTCACAGGCTGAATGAAGCCAATGTAAACACCGGCTTTCTCAATCTGTCAATTGCTCTAGACTTACGACTGGGAAGATGGACAGATGAACTCTGTTCCGCCAGCTCTTTCTTGGTGGTGGCAGCTACCACAACTGCATCAACCGGCACTGCCTTGACCAAAAGGACTTGTTGGAAGGGATATTCAAAAACGTATCCACTCTCTTAGGCACCGGGCTCCAGTGTGTCGGGTTCCTTCCATGCCCTGCTGGCAATTAGACTGACATCATTGTGTGGTGACCTAGGGGACCCATCCCCCTCATTGATATCCATGTCCTCTGTGAGAGACTCCATCTCTGCACTCTTTCAATGCACTTCCTCTGGGGAAGGCTCTGGGGAAGACTCAAAAGAGGTGGGGATCCTAGACCTATGCGTGATGAATGGTGACTAGGATAACATCAGATCTGTAGATGTTTAAATTCCTAACTGTTGCAATAGCATTTTTTGTATATGCATTGTTTCCTGCCCAGGAAACCATAACCAGCCAACTTCACAAAGATCTGTCTCCTTCCCACACATTTACTCTGAATTCCGACTTGATAGCCCAGAGAAGAGAAAATAGCAACCAGAGTGAAGAAATCTTCTTGACTTTCTTGCCTATACAGACAGAACAGCATACTCATCCCAAACTTCTAAAAGACATAACAGTATCAAATAAATTTATACCCCAACAACCAAGTGGTGGTGGGAGGGCACAGCTACTACAGCAATTGAGGAATTCAAATATCTACTATTATGTTAAGTGTAATCTACAGAACTGTATTATGTTCACTGTTTTCATTGCTGAAGTAACTTTTTGGCTGTATGGGCTAACTATCAAGCTCTATCAAATCTGACAGGGGATGGATAAGGATCCAGAAGCCTCTGGAAAGTGGGCATAGCAAAGCCAGTCCCTAACCTAGAAAAGGAAGCCAGTATGTAATGCTTTGTAAATGTATGTAAAGAGGATCATGTAGTTGCCTCTGTAATGCTTCTACACTCCACCCCTTTCCCAATATGCCATCAAAGAAAACAAGGGTCGATTAGAATGAGACTTAATCCTGCCTGGAAACGTTTAACCATGGTCAGAATAGAAAAGATACAGAAAGGATCAATATCCTCATCAACCCCCCCATTTCCCATTTTCTACATCTGGTCAGGGTGTTGTGTCAACTGTCACCATCTCTCTCTACACAATGCCACTCTCCTGACTTCTTCGACACTCATGCCCGACTGTTGCAGGTCTTCTCTCACACAATCCATCCACCTTTTTACTGGACGCCCTTCTTTCCTCTTGCCTTCTTTCTGTCTGTCCCAAATCATCTTCACAAGATTGTCTTCTGCTTTTCTGCACATGTGGATGAACCATCAGTTCTCGTTCACCTTTTCTGGAATTGGAGCTATTTTAGCTTCTGCTCTTATGCCCTCATTTCTTTTTGGTCCTGCAGTGCACATCCTACCACCCATTTCAGGCACTTCATCTCCATAATCTCTAGTTTTCTCAACTGCTCTGTCTTTACTGCTTCCAGGTTTCTGTACCAAAGGTACTAACCAGTCACATCACTGTTTTGTATACTTTACTTTTCAGCTTCTTTGGCATTCTACTGCCATAGACTATACATTGCACTTTGTACCAACTGACTGCAGCCCCTCTGATTCTATTTTTTTACCTCCACATTCAGACCTCCCTTCTTCTCAACCACCTCACCCAGACACTTGAAGCAGTTAACCTGTTTCACTATTCTCCCTTCTATCTCAATTTTCAGCTTCTTTTGATTCCCCCATTTGCTGCCACTACAACTCTCTTATCTATACTAAGTTTCATCCCATGCACATTCTGTTTTAGATTCCAATCCCCTATCCCTTGCTGAAGTTCTTGCTCAGAGTTTGTCTGTAATGCCATATTGTCTGCATACAGCAGCTTTGCTGATCTGTCCCCTCAGACCTGCTTGCTAATGTAGTCCAGCACTAGTATGAACAGCAGTAGGCTCAAATATGAACCCTGGTACACACCCACTCCCACTTGGAAACCTTCTGAGAGACTGCACACTAACTCTACCAATGTTTCTGGGACTTCAAACCACTGGAGGGCTGTCCAAATCAACTTTCTTGGGACCCTGTCATATGCTTTCTCCAAGTCTTGGAATGCCCAGCTGGACTCTCTCCTCATTTCTAGCTTCTTCTCTTGTCTGCATGCAAACATCAGGTCAGTTATGCTGCATCCTGATCTGAAAATTAACTGCTCATTTCCCATCTTTTCCCCACTAATCTCCAGAACCTTCATTCAGTGTGACAGAAGTTTGATAGCCATGTACTGCCCACAGTTGTGAATGTCATCTTTGTCCGTGTACAGTGGCACAAGCATGCTTATTCTCCAGTTATCTGGAATACGCCTTTCTTTTCACAGTGCTATGATAAGTAACTCTATATGCATGGAAAAGCAAAAGGATGAACCCACCATGAATGGTTGCAACCTGGGTACTCTCATGCAGATATCAGAGCAATAAGCTAGTTAATCTACCACAAAAATAAAACAAAAACAATTAAAATACCCAGCTCAAATGTAGAGAGAAATAATGTTCCCAGCAAAAAATAAAGATCCCAGTTACTTGTCATCTAAATAACAGTTGACTTTTCATATAAACCGAAAAACCTCTTTGGAGAAGAGTTTCAGCAAAGTGAAATGAAGAAGAGAATGCATGAGCAGACATACTGAAATGGCTGATAAACACCCCTTGACAAAGGAGAAAACAAGCCACAGGATAGGAGCTCACACAAATGTTCGAGAACCAGAGGTAATAATCCCAGAGAGGGCCCTGGTTATAGGTCAAGCATCAACTACAAAACCTTCTCTACT
Organism: Protopterus annectens; assembly: GCF_019279795.1. Taxonomy (NCBI): domain Eukaryota; kingdom Metazoa; phylum Chordata; order Ceratodontiformes; family Protopteridae; genus Protopterus; species Protopterus annectens. The sequence goes on along the minus strand of NC_056725.1, from coordinate 699,278,090 downwards.
AGTTAACATAAGATTTCCTAGTAGAAAGATGTCTTGCCTCCTTTAGAACCTGCTGCATGGCCTCAAGAAAATGGTGCATAAATGATGTTAGAACTGAATCATCCAAGCAGTCAGCTGAAGTTATTTGATACTGAGGTGCATCAAACTTTTCTTACACTGTGTGTGTAGATTCAATGTGTGAGGAACGTGTGGTAATTGTCCCTGGCAAATGTCATACGAAAGAGAACCAATGTTGCCTGGGCTAAAAGGGAATCACCACAACAGTTTTTGTTTGAAAATCCTTTTGAATCTTCAGAATGGCTCTGGATATCACAAGAAATGGTGGAAATGTATTAAGGAATATTCTCGACCATGTGAATGAAAATGTAGCTGTTTTTCAGTCCTGCCTGCAAAGAGTCCTGATACAGAATTTAGTTTTCTGTTTTGAAAGGAGGCAAACAGATCTATTTGAAAGTGTTGCCTACAGCTCCTGGAAGAAACATCTTGTTTAAGCTACAGAACTCTTTTCACCTCAATATAATATAATTAAAACTGACTGAACAACAGCAACAAGAAGAAGAAAGAAACTAGGAGGTATAGCTCTACTATAGTAGCTCATCACCCACGCTATTAACCAATATTCAGAACCTATCCCAAGCTTCCAGAATGCAACGATACTCATCACCTTCCTTAATATGAGTAAGAGAAAAAATACATATGCATTGCTTTACTGTATCCTAGGTAATAACATTAGCATAACTAGAAGATATAAAGTTAAAATGCAACAGTGTGCTGATACCTGCTCACCGGACCTATCTGCAAGCTGTCTCACAGTTTAACGGGACACTTTTTAAAGTTTCAGCTTTCTGGTGTCTTACAAGCACCCAGTGTAGGTTTACATTTAAATATCTTTGAGTTCCGGTAACTTTGTTCAGTACTAGCAGAGACTCACACTATGTGTTTGTATTGTGGCCAGTTGTGGACACTTTCCTATATCTCCATTTCTATTCTCACCCAATTCTCCTGCCCCAACCTACTAACTTTCTGTACCATGACAACATTTTATATAAAACAAAAATAAAAAACCCACTCCTACTTCTGTTTCACTAGATTTCCTGCCTACTAGTCACTACTCTATTGAAGTCTGGTGACATTCACCCTAACCCTGGACTCCCTTCATCTACCAACAACACCTACTGCAACCCCACTCCAGTCTATAACTCTACCCTAACTAATAAGCACCTCAAGCTTTACGCTGTAAATATCCGTAGCATTCTGAATAAAAATGCAGAATTACATGCATGGACAGACCTGCACTCCCCAGACCTCCTAATCCTCACAGAGACCTTGCTCAAACCACGTAACTCAGATAATGAAATTCTCCCACCTGGCTGTAACACACTATGTCTGGATAGAACAAATAGAAAAGATGGAGGAGTAGCTACCCTTTACCCTGACCATCTCACAGTAACCTCCTCTAACATCTCTCTACCTCCCTACCCCACCCCACTGAAATTCTGTCAGTAAATGTAATTCTCAACAAACACCTTACCTTAACTGTTGCTGCCATACACACATCTCCTGGTGATGATATCTCTCTCCTTGAACAAATACTATCCAGGCACTCAGATAACATTACAACAGAAACAACCATCCTAGGGGACGTCAACATAAACTGGCATCCCTTTAAAACAGACTCCCCCTGTCAAAGTATAAACCTTTATGGCTTCACACAGGTCATCTCAACTCCAACCCACCTAAATAAACTCTCAAACTCGCACTCAGTTGTCGACTGGATACTAGTATCTCATCCCAATAAATAGCATAAACCTGAATCACTATCTGACTCTCTTAGTGACCATGCACCTATTTTAGTCCTTAGATACACCTCCCATACTACTAGTACTCACAAATTTAAAACTTACAGTAAACTGACCAACTTCAACACAGAATACTTAAATAGCCTCCTATCCTCCATTAACTGGTCTTCACTCTTTCCACTGTCTCTTAATGATGCTGTCCTACACTTCAATTCAACTTTCTTAAATATTCTCAACACTCTCATCCCTCTTCGAACAACAAAAGTTAAATTTCAAATCTCCCGTTGGCTTACCAAACACCACTTGTTCCTCTACCCATGTCAGAGATCTAGCGTGGAAAAAATGGGCTAAATCAAAATCCTTTAGACTTACAAAAATATAAAGAACTTAGAAACAAAACTAAAAACATGATAATATCTGATAAAAGAAACTTCTACTCACAATCCACCTTTAATCAGAATAGTAACCCTAGGGACTTCTAGAAGTTAATTAACCAAATCTTATATGCAGGTAACCTACCATCTCCCAACCCTGATCCTAACCTGTCTTCCACAGAAACAGCCACCCAGTTTAATTTCTTTTTCATTAACACCATTAGTAAATTACTGCCTACTAGCTCCAGCTCTCTTCCTAAAACCATCCTTGCTTCTGATTCATCTAGCCCTCACTCTGTAAAACACCTCAATCCCCAAAACAACACTTTTTCTCTTCAACGTGTACCAACTGCCTATATCAAAAAACTTCTTCAGAACTTAAAGCCATGCTCTCCTGGTGACAACTTGTCACCATACTTAAAAATAGCCACCTGTTCCATTGCATACACCATATCTATTCTGAAAAATTGCTCACTGTCTGAATCTACTGTTCCATCCATCTGGAAAAACCTCTACACTATCCCCATCAATAAAGGAGGAAAATCTTGAGAAATTTCCAATTTTAGGCCTATAGTTATTCTCTCTCTCCAGTCTCAAAAATCATGAAAAAATCCATCAATGCACAATTATTACGCCACCTATTACTTTTAACACCCACTCAGCATGGTTTTCAGCAGAACCATAGTACTTCCACTGCTCTCATCACTTTTACCATTTTAGTTGCACAATCCTGAGAATAACAAACCAGTCTCTTGCCTATTCCTGGACTTGTCCAAGGCATTCGATACTGTGTCTCATCCTTTGCTTATTTCTAAACTAACAGAACTTAATCTGTTGCCATCCACTATCTATTGGTTCAGCAGCTACCTGTCCAATAGGCAACAATCTGTTAGATGGCTTTCTACACTGTCCCCTCCTCTGCCAGTCACTACAGGTGTGCCCCAAGGCTCTATCTTCGGACTTCTTCTATTCAACATTTTTACTAACTATCTTTATAAATACTGCCCCAACTCAACTCTCATTCAATATGCAGACTGTTCTACAGTCATCACCTACTCTGATTATTTCTCAGACCTGCTTTCCAAAACCCAGCAAGTGTTCACAAATATTGAGACCTGGCTAACCAATAACCAGTTAATACTCAATGCTAAGAAAAGTAAACTTCTACTATTTCTGCCTAAATCACTCTCTCATAACACCTCAGCCTTCACTATTACCTCATTAGATAACACCACCACCATCAATGTTGAATCCCATACCAAACTACTAGGGGTCATAACTGATGATAAACTAAAGTTCGAACTTCATATAAATAACTGTATCAAAAATACTAACCAAAAGCTTAGCTTACTGTACTGTAACTAAATATATCTCACACCAGAGGTAAGATGGTTACTCTCTCTTGCTTATCTCCTACCCTGTCTATTCTATGGCACCCAAATCCTCACTAACCTACAGGCAGCACTACTGAATAAGATGGAAAATGCATATCACAACATAGCTAGATTTGCCACCAACACTCAACCTAAATCCCATCACTACCTGGCTTTGCAAACAATGAACTGGCTTCAGTTCCCCAATCAGCTTCTTTTCTATCAACATAATATCATCCACTCCATCCTCTACATACCCTCCTTCTACCTGAACATTTCCAATATCTTAAATTACTACCTCCCAACCAGAAAACCTAGGAGCACCAGTCAAAATCTTCTTGAAATCTACAAACCTAAAAATCAATTGGTGAAACCCTCTACAACTATCTTTCCTCTATCCACTGGAATAAACTACCTTTAACAATCAGATATATCACACAGCTCCACCCATTTAAAATCACCCTAAAAGTCCACTTTACAAATACCTAGACTAGATCCTGCACACAACTACAGTGAACTTGATCACTTAACCCACTTTGCATAGAGCCCCTTCTCAGTTTTATAATTAATTCTAGCAACAGAACTCTATCTCTTAATACCTTTTTTCACTAAATTTCTCCACTACTCATATTTACCTCCCTCCCTTCTTCTCCCACTTAGCTTACTCCCCTTTCTCAGACTTCACTTGATTCTAACTTCTACTTGCATCTCTTATTTATATAAAAAAAAATCTCTAATTTTCCCTCTTTTACCCATAGCCCCCCCCTTTTCTCTTGACACTTAACCTTTTTCTATCACCCGCTCTCTCTATCAACTTCCCCTCTGGTTCTAATTATTGATGGACATGCTGTTGCCTGTAGGAACTAAGATCTGATATACAGTACTTTCTGTATTCTTATTTTAAACTGAGTTAATTGTCATTTCTTAACCTCTAAATGGTAACTTTAACATATTGTTTTATTGCCTTTTCTGTAAATAACACCTTTTAAACTCTCAAGCTACAAGTGAAACTCCAAGCATTATAATGCATGTTTATATTACATCATGTATTCTGTACTGTTTGTAAACATTTTTATGGTGTGTGTAATACTTTGTGGAGCTTTTCTCCCCGGACCTCTGCTGAAAAAGGGCACAAGCTCAGTCAGACATTCCCAGTCAACAAATGTCAAATAAATAAAATAAAACATTTCAAATGAAACATCCTTCTAGGTAAAGTCAATATGACTGGTATATGCTAACCACTAACTGTCCGTCCTCCAATACAAGCGTATGTAGATTCACTCAGTTCATTTTCAGTCCTACTAGATATAACAAAACATATGATAAATGCATCATTTTCGACTGGATATTAGTTTCTGACCTCTAGAAAATTTCTGACCACCTCCCAGCATATGCCCTTAGAAGTATAACCCACCTGACCAAGTCTCCAACAAAAAACTGCACAAAATCTGCCAAAATTCAACCAACAGACATCTACCAACATTTAAAAGAAAGCATCAACTGGACTACACTAAAGATTCTCCCTTTAAATTATGCCATTACACATTTCAACACTACATGCCTAAACACTCTAAACAGAAGCATAAAAATTAACCACTCCCCCTTGACTTTTAGGACACAAACTAAAAACCTTATGCACAATAGAGAAAAGCATGGAAAGACTGGCAAAAAGTACAGTTGTTACACTTACCATAAATGTAGATGTTTGAGTGTATTCACTGTTGCAGTCATTACATTTGGGTAATCTGCTGGCAGGTTGCCCTCAGTCGGCCTGAATAACAAAGTCTTGGGTCCTGCGTCAGTTGCCGTCTCCTCTTCCATTATGTCAGGTTGTCAGGGGTATAAAATATGCAGCCAACGGCATTTTAATCAGTTTTTTCTTGCCTCAGATGTTAGGTGCCCCCCAAATGGGCAGCAAAAAAAAAAAAAAAATATATATATATATATATATATATATATGTATATATGTATATATATATATATATATATATATATATATATATATATATATATATATAAACTGTAAATATATAAATGCACTTTAGAAACATAAAATTTATCTTCAGCTAAAAGCAAATACACCACAAAGGCTTTTGAGTATAGTGAAGGGAAGAAAAGGTATAGAAAGGGGGCTGGCAGGTGGGTAATCCAGACTGCAACAGTGAATACACTCGAACATCTACATTTATGGTAAGTGTACACAACTGTACTATGTTCTTCGTGTTTCTCTGTTGCAGTCATTACATTTGGGTAGAATCCCAAAGCTATGGATGGGAGGATGGAACTAAATGGCATTAGGAGCAGCTATGAGGCCCTGCAGGACTGCAGTGGCAAAGCCTGCTCTGGATTTAGAGAAGAGAGGTAAATGATAATGCTGTGTGAACGTATGAACTGAGCTCCAAGTAGCAGCTTCTAGAATGTCTTTGGTAGGGACCCCTCTGAGAAAAACTGCTGAAGTAGAGGCAGCCCTGGTGGAATGGGATCTGATCCCCTTGGGCACGGGTTTACCATGGTGCAAGTAGCAGAAACGAATGCAATGGCTTATCCATTTAGAAATAGTCTGCTTTGATATAGCCTTCCCCTCTGACCCTGCAGCAAATGCTAACAGCAGTTGCTCTGACTTTCTTAGAGATTTTGTCCTGTTTAAGTAGAATCTTAGTTGTATGTGTACATCCAATGAATGCAGAATCCACTCCCCCTTGTTCTGCGGATTTGGGAAAAATGTTTTCAGGTGAATGGTCTGGTTAAGAGCCACACTGGATACCACCTTAGGTATAAAAGAAGGATTGGTCCTGATGGCCACCCTGCCCGGGTAAAAAATAATGAAAGGCTCCACTGCCATGAGAGTCTGTAGTTCTGAAACCCTCCTAGCTGAAGTGACTGCCAACAGAAAAGCTGTCTTTCAGGAAAGAAATGTTATATCCACGGTAGCTGCTGGTTCAAAAGGAGGCAGGGTGAGTTTTCCAGCACAAAGTTGAGGTCCTATGCAGGAGTTGATGCTCTCCTGGGAGGCCTTAATTTTTGGCCCCTCTGAGGTACTGTTTTAGCAGTGGATGAGGAAAGAAGGGAGGCACTGTGTTGTAATGAGCCGAGACGGCAGAGGCATGGATTTTTATTGAAGAAAAAGATAGGCCCTTGTCAAGCATCTCAGTTAAGTATTGTAAAATCTGAGGAATATTAGGCTTTGCTGTGTCCCTTCCTTGTGCTTGGGTCCAAGCACAGCATCTCTTCCATTTATCAGCATAAGATTTTCTAGTACTAGGCCTTCTGGCTTCCAAAATGACATCCATCACAGGTTTACTGAGAGATGTGGTTTGAAAAATTAGTTGATTAGCCATGCTGCAAGATTCAGAGTTTGGAGCTGAGTGTGCAGAATTTTATAGTTCGGATGAGACAATAGATGAGGTGTTTGAGGCAAGTACCACGGAGGAAGGTGTGGCATATTCCTTAGAAGCGGTTACCAATGTTGGCGAGGCCAGGTGGAGCAATTAGAATCATTTTTGGTTTTTCCTGTCTGACTTTTAGTAAGACCTTGGAGAAGAGAGGCAGAGGGGGAAAGGCATAGACTGAAAGGTAGCTGAAGGATAGAGCATCCACCTTCCATGCTTTTTTGTGATGAGTTCTTGTGCAGAACTTGTCCAATTGATAGTTTTGGGGAGAGGCAAATAGATCTATGTCTGGGCTTCCCCATTTCTGTGTTAACATGCTGAAGATTTGTGGATCCAGTTTCCATTCGTGTGGGTCCATAAGATTTCTGCTTAGGTCGCCTGCCAGAGTATTTTGCTTACCTGGCAGGAATTGAGCTTGAAGATGTATTTGGTAAGTCAAGGCTGTGTTCCACAATGCCATGGCTAGTCTGCAAGGGGGGTAGGAATGGGTACCCCACTGCTTGTTTATGTACCACATAGCTGTGGTGTTGTCCATCTTTATCAGTAGTTGTCCTGGATGAAGTAAGTCCTTGAAGACTGTCAGAGCGTTCTGAACAGCTAGCATTTCTTTCTGGTTGATATGTAGATGCATGTGGCTTGGGCTCCATTTGCCCTGAATGCATCTCCCTGCCAGGTGGGCCCCTCAAGCATAGTCTGATGCATCTGTAGTTAGGGTTTGGGTGGGAGGGGGAAGAGTGAATGACAGTCCCTTGTTTTGGTGACATGTCTCTGCCCACTGAAGAAACTCCTGTTGTAGGCAGGGAATGAGAGGAATCATTGTTTCCAGGCTGTGGCAATGTTGACTCCATAAGCTTTTTAGGCACCATTGAAGTTTCCTCATATGCAGTCTCGCATATGGAATTAGTAGAATGCAGGATGCCATGAACCCCAAAGCCTGCAGAATTTGTCTTGCAGATAACTGGGTTTTTGTTGCCATTTGTTTGAAGTATGTTGTTAATTGCATTTGTTTGTCTGTCGTGAGGTAAGCCATCGGGGCAGTTGTATTCAAGCTTGCACCCAGGAATGTAATTATTTGAGAGGGTACCAGCTGTGATTTCTTTTCATTTATGGTGTACCCTAGGCATGCTAGAAGCCTTTTTACAAATGCCAGATGTTGAGGAAGAGTGTCCTTGTCCTCTGCCTGAATGAGACAGTCATCCAGATAAGGATACATTTGAATGATTCTTTGTCTGCAGAATGCAATTACTGGTGCCAAGCACTTTGTAAAGACCCTGGGCGCAGTAGATAAGCCAAAGGGTAGTGTAGAGAATTGGTAATGCAAAAAGCCTGCTTTGAAGCGGCGGTATCTTCTGCAAGATTCCATTATTGGGATATGCAGGTATGCCTCTTTTAAGTCTAGAGTTACCAACCAGGCATTCTTGCCTGGCAAAGGCAGTAGCTGTTGTAAAGTCAGCATTCTGAATTTTGGAATGTCCAGGAACGTGTTCAGAATCGATAAGTCCAGTATTGGATGCCATGATTTGTCTTTTCTGGGTACCAGGAAAAGTCTTGAATAAAATCCTTGTCCTTTTTCTTTTTCTGGTACCGGTTGAATAGCCCCCATATTCATGAGGGACATGACTTGTTTCTGGGTCTCTGCCCACTGGTTTTGTGGCTGATCTGGCCATCCGTTTGGAATTAGCAAAGTATGGAAATTAAATCTGTACCCCTGGGATACTATGTTCAGTACCCACTTGTCCTGGGTAATTAACTGCCAATTTTGAGCATGAAGTGCTAGTTTTCCCCCCAAGGGGGCTGCCAAAAGATAAGTGCTTGGAGATGGTAGAGGAAAGTCACTGAGACTGCTTACTGTTGGGTTGTGCTTTGTTACCTCCAGCTTTGGAGGTGGAGGCACCTCATTGCATTGACCTGTAAGATCCCTGTGATTGATATCTGGAGCCTTTTGAGCACCTGGGTTTGCCCTGAGTGGCTCTGTTGGACATAGGAAAGGACCAATTCTTAGTAGGCCAGTGTCTACTGAACCTGGGTGGCTGCACTTTCAAGAAAACTTTTACAGTTTGCATAGATTTAGCTTTGTCTTCCATTTTCTTTAAAACCTCTTCTGCTTTATTACCAAACAGACTACCATGCTGTAAAGGGGCATCCAACAGTTTAGCTTTAACATGATCAGGCAGATTTTGGTCCTTGAGCCAGGCATGCCTTCTTATCACAGATCCAGTTATGGCGGCCCTGCAAGAGGCCTCCAAGGAATCAAAACCACATTGCAAAGTATGCTTTCCAACCTGTTCTGCTGAATGCAATAAATCCTGTAACTCTTTATTTTCCACACAATCAGAAATCAACATAATTTTCTGTTTCAGTAAGCCTATAACATGCTATTGATATTTAAGCATATGAAACTGGCAGTTTAAAGCCCTCATTGCCAAGGTTGCAGACATACAAACCTTCTTACCCTATCTATCCAGCGCCCTGGAATCTCTATCAGAAGGGGTAGGATTTTTGGCTGAAGAAGCCTTAACACCCTTGGGACCCTGAGAAATAGTCTCAGGATCAGCAGCAGGATTTTTGAAAAGAAATTTGTGGGAGTCAGGAACCCTGTAACATCTGTCTGGCTTACTAGGATCCAGAGGCAGGGAATCAGGAGCCATGCTTGATTCCGAGAACACATCATTAACAATGTCTAATATAGGAGGTATTGCCAAAGGCCTCTGCTGAGGAAAAAGAAGAAAATCCCTAAGCCTCTTTTTTGATTCAGAGAAGACCTGACTCTCCCAGTGAAAATGTTCCCTTAAAGTAGGCAAAGTCTCTCCAAAAGAGTAATCCACAGGAGGAGATGCAGATGGAATGGATTCCTCTGCATCAGAATCCTCATAAGGTGGAACAGAAAAATCCTGATCAGAAGAGGAATCAGAGGAAATGGAAACCAGATCTGAAGATTCATAATCAGTGCCTTGCCTAGGCCTCTTAGCAGGGGGGTGGGCTGGGAACCCCTGATCAAGATAATTAGCCATTTTGATCATTTGTTTTTCAGGCATAGGGGCCTGAGCACGTGGCTCATGCGTCAGATTTTTAGACAAAGAAATAGTTTTTGACCTTGTTTTTGTTGATGGTGTCGGTTTAATGTAAAATATGTTGTGGCCTGAAAACACCCTCAGAAGCCAGTGCCTGCTCAGCGGCTTCGGACCCATCCAAGGGAGAGACATCCGCTGGTCCAATACTTTGTGAATCTCGTGGCATACCGGACTCCGAATAGATCTCGGTAGAGGCCTGCGACTCAAAAGTAGCAGGTATCAGGGGCTGCAAAAGCGCCTCACTGAGAACCAACAACTGGATTAGGAGAAGTTTTGTCATTGGTTTTGGACCTCGTCGGTCTGTCTCTGTCTTTTTCCTTGCATTTTTTGTGAACTCCGGTAGTTGGATTGCTAACCGACGACATTTCAGGGTAGTTAAATCTTGAACCAAAAAATTTAGAAGCAAAAATATACCGACGCTTAATAGTGTGTTGGTTAAATTTAACACAAAACCGACAGCAAGGCACGTTGTGAGCAGGGCCTAGGTAAGGAATACAGTACAAATGAAAATCCTTATGAGGTATTTGCTTCACACGAGTAATACAATTATTAACTTTTACTGACATCAGTAAGGAGCAAGAAAAAGTTTCCCCAACAGGATACTTAACTTTAGTTTGAAGACTTTGGTTCTGAAACTCGAAAACGAAAATTTCAGGAGTCGGCCGACCGGCACTTGCGAACTTCTTCTGCTTCGGGCACCACACGGCAAGGAAGACTGGTTAAAATAGCATCGGCTGCATGTTTTATACCCTTGATGACCTGACGTCATGGAAGAGGAGACAGCAACCGACGCAGGACCCAAGACTTTGTTATTCAGGCCGACTGAAGGCAACCTGCCAGCAGATTACCCAAATGTAATGACTAGATCAGTGAAACATGAAGAACAGCAAACCACTAATAACGTTCAAACCTTTCGGCAACTCCATAACCAGGTTAAAAAACAAACCAATCAAATGAGATCTCAGGATCACGATACCTCTCAGGAATGCAGTAACCAGTTTAGAATTGTAGCTGCAAATGCCATAAATGTAGAACCAAAATAACAAAACGTGAAACCATGAGAACAATTTACCCATTCCAACAATATGTGAAAAGTTCTATTAAAACATTGGTTAAAATCCAAGGTGGAATACAGCAGCCATGTAAAAAAAAAAAAAAAAAAAAATCAATCAATAAATATATAGATATATATTTTTTTTTACACGGTTGTAGTACTACTCAACATTTTGTTATTTCCTGAGAAGTATCGTGATCCTGAGGTGTCCTTTGACAGGTTAAAGAACAAGTTAACCTTGACAAGAAACTATTCTATACATGCCTCCAGTTCATCCACAAATTTAATCTAAAAAATTCTGGTCTTCAATTAATTCCCTACTGAGCCCAGCTACAAAAAAGAACTCAGCCCATCCCCTAATAATACCACAGTACAAACTGCAATTAACTTCAATGCTTACTTCAGTAAACACATTGCCTCTTTAACCAAAAACATACCTACCTTACCAATTCCTTGCTTGAAATACCCATAAATTCCATAGCAACTCATAATGCCCCTCCATACTCATATAACACTAAGCAAACAGCACTACTCACCAAACAACTAAAGTACCTACCAACATACTAAAAAACTACTTATAAAACTAAAACCTGCACTAACTCAGCAAACAACCTGACACCAGAATACCTAGAGCTAGCTGGTGATGCCACAGCATATTAAAAAAACATTCTGATATGAAGAAAGCATTCTAAACAACAGATCTATACAGGAAGAACACATTTCCTCAATCTGGAAATTATCCCATATCATTCCCCCACATAAAGGGGGAAAATCAAATTAAATACCAATTTACCACTCCATTGGAATACTGTCCCCTCTTTCTACACTCTTAGAAAAATGGATCTATAAATGTCTTCAATATCTCCTGCAAAACTAACTCCTTACTTCCATTCAACATGGCTTTCAACCCATGCAGAGCACATCATCTGCATTTCTTTCTTCACAGACACGGTCAGGCAATCTTGTTTCATTACTCCTTAACCTTTTTAAAGCCTTTGATTCTGTCTCTCACTCTAAACTCCTACTATCACTTGGACTATCTACCCCCAGCAACAATTTGTTGAATAGTTACCTACTTAATAGACAACAGTGTGTAAAATGGCAAGCCTTTCTCTCTCTCCATATCTACCCAGTCTTACAGGCATCCCAACAGAGACCATTCTTGACATCTTCCTTCTAACAATTTTCATCAATAACCTGCATACTGCCTCTTGTCAAGCCACACAAAACCAATACGCTGACAATTTTGCACTTATATGCACATCTAATAACCAGTCATGTCTCCAACAAATAACACAAGAATTCTCCTTCAGCAACACTTGGCTCACTAGTGCCAGCCTTCTATTAAACCCTAATAAAATCAAACTACTCTTCCTATTCACTCAGAAAGCATAGTCAAAAATAATACCTTTTTCATAAATAAAACAGAAAATGAAGTTGTCTCTGATACAAAATTACTAGGTATGATAACTGATGACAAACTCAAATTCAATCTTCACATTTACAATAATATGGAAAAAAAATAAAAAACTAAGAAATCTTTACAGGCAAAAATGTTTCCTGAGCTAAAGCTATCAGAGCCACCCTTGCAGGTACTCTACCCTCTCTGCTTCATGATGCCCCAATTCGTACTAAATTACAAACATCCTTAAAGGCAAAAATTTAAATATACTACAACAAAACTACAAATTTCAAATGCCTCAGTCTCACACACCACTGCTTACTACTTACAAACTCTAAATTGGCTTGAATTTCCTAATCATCTAACCTATGTACAACTATTTGCAATACATAAAACTGTATATAAAGCCAACAGCCTGTGCAGCCCTAAAATACCCTCCTCATATCTACCACCCAATCAAATCTCTCCAACCTGAAGACAAACTCCTTTCTACACATAAACATAACAAAAGTGTAGGGTAATGTCTCTACTGCTGATCCAAACTTAAAACTTGGAACTCGCTACCTTTGGCAATCAGAACAAACTCTAACATTCATGGTTTTAATCTTACTCTAAAAAAGACTTTGTTTTTAACTATTGGCTCTTCTCCTGCTCCACTCTCTCTTTCTTAAAAATGACTTTTTTTTCCATATTATCTGGTTCTTCTCAAAGGTGAACTACATTCTGATCTTCCCTACATATGTATAATAACACCTTAGTAGTTTTATCACATTTCTAATAAGTACTTTTACTCTACTGTACATCATGAGTTTTTTTTTTTTTTATGTACGGATAACATATTCTATCCATCGCCATTACTTTAGACTCACCATTCATATAGATAGTAATTTTTGCTGTTGTATAATACTTTTAAACCAAATGTTTTATTACTGTATAGTGTTGAATGTATCATGCCGATGTGAGTTTGTATTGTAGTATGCCTCTTGTAATAATTTTGTAATGTATACTATTTGTAGAATGCTTCTGTGATGCAACTTGGAGCTTTTTTCCCTGGGCCTCAGCTGAAAACAGATACCCTGTAGGCCCAAACGAACTTTCCAGGTAAACAAACAACAAAAATTTAATAAGTAAATGAACTGAACATTCAGGCAAGGTTTGAATAATAGAAGGAATCGGTGTAGAGTGTTTTTATTCCACTTGCAGCATACCATAGTATCTTGTCAGTTTAAGAGAACAGTCTCTGTTTATGTTAGAATCCTGCAACATATATTTTCCTCAGGAATATACTGATCTGTTTAATGTTCTGGTATGGATTTCTACTCTCCAGGATAGAAAACCTGCAATAAACTCCTGGCTAAGGTAAGAAAATCATCCTTATTAGCAGAGAAATTGTATTTGGCTGAGCAATTAACCTTTTGTTTCTTTTTTCTAAGGACATCCCTGAAAAACGCTGACTGAGAGATGACATTTCAGCCTGGCAAGAGATCTCTTTCCCCAGTCTCTCTGAGAAGAAACTCTCAGATCCAAAGAAGATGGTTCTCACATGCTCTGACTGGACACTGGAACAGATGCAGAGGAAGTAGCTAACCCCAGGTCCATGTTGGTAGAAGGTATTACACCAAAGGTTACTGGAGATACAAGTGAGCGGTCTAAGGATCAATAAATGGGCATTGCAAAGTCATCCACAAGTGGCTGAGGCACCATCCGAGTGGACTGTGTAGGCAAAGGTTCCTATTCTATTGCTTTTTCTTTTATGTACAGCAGGAGCGGAGAGGAAAGAGCAGGACTGGTGTAAAAATCCATGCTGTAGCTGATGAAGAACCATGATTGCTGGTAAGCGCTGCTGGGAAGAGCTGTCTGAAGTTCTAAGGCAAGTGTATACAAGCAGCACATACACTTACACTTCCCTCCACAGTCCCTAAAAATTCAGAAGTAAAAGAACAAGCAGTACACCAAAACCCATCACATCTCTAATTTTCTTTCACAAAAAGTGCACTAACAGAAAACAAGAAATGAAGATAAGTTGTCACGAAGTGTACACAAGCACCAAACAAAATACATTTCTAGAATAAATATAACACCTTCAAGCAAAATGTCTCGAGCAGTAAAATAGTGAAGGAGAGTTGCCATGAAGTGTACACAAGCACCAAACACTCAAGCAGTATTTGAAGTACACAAAAACAATTCCCAATCTTTAAATCCTTATACTTCAGTTAAAATGTATCAAAAGCAGTAAACATTTCTCACAAAAAATAGCTCAAGTATTCAACAAACCCAATTCTAAAAAATACTTTCTGACAAGAAAATTCTGATGTTAATAAAATTGCCAATTTTCTATAGAAAATAAAAAAATTACTTCAAAATATTTAAAAAGGCAAAGTTTTTTGTGTAGAACGGCTCCCCATGGGGACCTACCTGACAAAAACGGAGCCTGTGCCAATTGCTTCTCCTGTGAAGCCTCAGAGATGCTTTTCCTTAAGTGATGAATAAGTACTGAAAATTTCTTCAGTCTGAATATTGATTTCCCCCTTCTGTGCTGGCTAAGCAACAATCAGAGTAAAGGTGCTGGAGGGAGCAAACGTTATGCAAAGCTAGCTGGCTGTTCTTATCTGGGCAGGAAATAACCCATATAGCCATAAAGCTACTTCAGCAGTGTGAAAAATAAACATCACACTCTGCAATTTCACAGTCCACTGTCTGTGGCAACCTCTTTATAAAGTACTACATTTTGGCTATGTGCTAACATGTGTACATTAGCTGGTTAAAAAAAAAAAAACTTTCAACATTGCTGAAAATACCAATTTGTATTGTATCTTAAATCTTAAACCAACAATATTCCCTGATAAACTCTGTAAACTGTGATCTCCATAGTCATTAGAATAAGAAAATACATGATCCACATGAATTGGATGACCACTAACTGTACATCTTTTCCCCAGTTGGCACATTTGCTCCATGTCATACCAAAAAATAAACTATCCCAAAATCACTTGAGTTTTCTGAATTGCTTACTCACTGCCAACAGTAATCACTAAGACATAGCAATCCCCAGCATATTCTTAGCAAATGCAGTCCACTGCACCATCTCAGTTTTTGAAAGTTAGAGACTATTCACACCTGCTTCTCCTTCCAAAACTGCATTCTAAGTGCATATTGTTTGATGTAAACCATTATCCATAATTCTCAATAGTATTATTTCCAACTCCACTAAACCTCTGCTTCAAAAGCAATACAGTGCTGCACTGCTCTCACAAAAAAAAAACTCACAACTATTGCTTATAGCATTATCCAATAGTTTGAAAAATCTAGCCAACACAGCAAAACTTTGTCAACATATGCGCAACTGCATATAATGCAATTGGCTATATCTGTTTCACAAAGTCATACAACTTTTCGCAATCATCTTTCTTAGGCCAAGCCATGTTCACAAGGTTATCTGTGGTTTGTTATCTCATCATCTAAAATCACCTCTTCCTCCATCTACATGAACTTTTCATGCTTCAACAAATATGCAATAACTAATTTCAGCAGTACTGTCAAACTCACCATTTGTAACTAACCTTAGGTATCTATGCTACAAATGACCGCACTCTTGACACACTAACAGATCTGTCTGCAACTCCTCTGAGCCTGCTTTGTTTGCAGAAGTAAACTGCAAATTTTTTTGGTATTTATCTAGTTACTGTTGGACTGTTCAATGTGAAGTCAAGAAGTTCCTTGCCAATGCTTTGCAAGGAAGATGAAATAACATGGATGACTTCAATACCTGCCTTGATGAAAACACATGAAATGTCTCAGAATTAAACATAACTTTAACTTTGCTTAAGATGTTTTTTTTTTTCTGTGACCCACCCTCATTGTCCTGGCCTGAGCACTTTCTGGTCTGCTCTGCTCCTGTACATCCACCTATGCACTGACTTGATAATGAATGGGAACTACATGGGGATTTTAGAAATGTAATGTACTAATGTCCATACTAGACAAACTCCTTGAGGAGGTTACTGATGATGGTTCAGAACACATAATGGTTGCTTTTACTAGATTACTCACTTGAGTGCTGGATACTGGTAGTCAAGAATCATCTTAAACCTTTCAAAGATCAGGTCGCACTGGCTTAGTGAAAGCACTAAAGACTAGGACACAGACTTTAGTGAACATGCAATAGGACAATTCAGAATATTTGGCAAGACATGTCTCCATAGATACTTGTATACAATGGAGAAACTGGGAAGGATGTTCCCACAGTTGGGTGGGACATGCCAGAGATGTAACAGGAACAAGAGTAGTACATGGGAGCACATATTTTGGGAATGTGAGGAGTTGTGCCACTTTAAGTTAGAACACATCAGGATTATTACAGAGAAAAGTGATGGAGAAGTGACCCTTAATAAAGATGTTTCTTCTTCTTCTTTGGGCTTTTTCCCGGTTAGGGGTCGGCACAGCGGAACTCCGGTCTGCTAATGATCGGCAGTAGATTTTTACGGTGCCAGCCTGGCAACTAACCAACCTTCAATGAAGGCACGCCCATGCACGCATGTCTTTCGAACGCCACTCAACCGCAGGGAGCACATGCAGACTCCACACAGAAGGTGCTCCAGCCTAGAATCGAACGGGAGAACCTCTTGCTGTGAGGCAGCAACGCTACTGCTGCACCACCGTGGCATTATTATTAAGTTTATATGCGACGAAAAAGTCAAAACACATCAAAGCACTAAATTCCCTACTTGCACCGGTGGCAACAAAGCTACTACTAAAAAAAATACAGAAAACTAAAAAGAAGCCAAATACAGGAATAGGTAAAAAAAAAAAAAAAAAAAAAAAAAAAATTGATGGACAAATAAGAAAGCACCTTAGAAAAAAATGACATGTAAGGGACACTCCAGAAAGGTAAGACATTCAAATCAACACAATGAGGCAGTGAAATAAAGCTGCAACACAAGGGACCATATGTTTAAGGTGGTTTCAATTAAAATATATTACAATTTAATATAGTTATTTAATATGTAGAACAGATATGCAGGGGACAAGGACTAAATTGAAATATGTGATATTTTATATGTATAAAAAATGATGTAAGGATGGGAAATTCACAATGATTACTGTGGACATGAGTCAACTAGAAAGAGTAAATAATAGACTGAAAAGAAGTGTAAAAAAAGAGGTTATGTATGATGTCAAAGCACCATGCATTAGAACTGCACTGTTCTTTGAAAACTATGGTATGTAAATAAACGTTTCTTAATAAAACAAAGACTAAATGGCATATCTACTTACTTATTTCTTTGCAAGGAGTTAGCCTTTTTACAAGTTTACATTTACATCTATGAGTTATACAAAACAGTCAGGATCTGAGTAGAAGGATTACCCCTTACTTCATCCTTTGTATCAAAGTTTTATGATAGTTATCACCTTTTTATTTAGCCATGGGCAAGATTTGTCTGAGACAAAGTCTGATGGAAGGGAAATATTTTTCATAATTGAGCAATCAGTGTTAAAGGTGGTGATGGATCACTGACCGCACACAAGGAAGGTAGGATACATGATTTTATTTGTGAAGAATATTTGTGATGAAGGGATCTAGCACAAATTGCTTCTTAGTGATAGAACTGACTCAAGATGAAGAGGGGAGCAACTGTGAGTCATTGTGTAAATATACATACTTGATGATTTGGCAGCTTGTGGGCCTAGAAGGTCAATGTAAAAGTTCCCAGTGATAACATAACTATACTTCTCTTAGATGAGTGAGAATGTATGTAGTCAAATGTACATTGGAAAAGACTTGGGGAAGAAGGCTGGGGAATACCACTGCAATGAACACTTTAGCATGATTAATAATAATTAGTTTAGTGATTAATGTGTTACAAGTGACTTTCTTGTTAAAGACATTTTTGTAATATTTTTATTTATAAGAGACATAGCTCCCTCACTTATTTCAAAGCCAAGTGTGTTGTTATAGAAAATGCTACATCTGTCACACAAAAACAGAATAAGGGGTAGGAAGGCATTTTCAATCAAGACTCAGGCACACTCAGAATGTTGGGAGTAGTGCAAGGACACCCTAGCTTTAAAATTATCCCATTTTTTGTTAAGGCTTTCGGCACTGAAGAAGAGGATTCTCAGTCCTTCATCTTGGGTTTTGCATTATCAGTAGGCAGAGACAGTACAGTTGTGTACACTTACCATAAATGTAGATGATCGAGTGTATTCACTGTTGCAGTCATCACATCAGGGTTATCTGCCTGCAGGTAGCCCTCAGCCAGCCTGAATACCAGAGTCTTCGGATTTCTGCGTCGGATGCTGTCTCTTCTTCCATGACGTCAGGTCGTCAGGGATATAAAATATGCAGCCGATGACATTACATCAGTTTTTCTTGCCCCAGATGTCAGGTGCCCCCCACAATAGGAAGTAATTATATGGCATGGTACACCCCCATCAAAAAGCAAATACACTAGAAAAAATAAATATACCAAACAAGAAGGAAAGGTAGAGCCAAGAGAAGTCAGGGGGCTGGAGGGAGGGTAATCAGGACTGCAGCAGTGAATACACTTGAACATCTACATTTATGGCAAGTGTACACAACTGTACTATGTTCTTTGTGTTTCACTGTTGCAGTCACCACATTTGGGTTGATTCCCAAAGCTAAGGAAGGGAGGAGGAAGTTAAAGAGCATTAGGACCAGCTATTAAGCCCTGCAAGACTGCAGTGGCAAATCCAGCTCTGGCTTTAGAAAAGATAGGCATGTGGTAATGCTTGGTGAAAATATGTACAGAGCTCCAGGTAGCAGCTTCTAGGATGTCCCTGGTAGGGACTCATCTGAGAAAAGCCACAGAGGTAGATGCAGCCCTGGTGGAATGTGATCTTATCCACTGTGGGGTAGGTTTCCCATGGTGCTTGTAGCAGAAATTAATGCAATGTGCTATCAATTTGGAAATGGTTTGCTTTGAAATGGAACAAATAAAATCTAAGTTTTCTGTGCACGTCCAGAGAGTGCAGTATTCGTTCCCCTTTGTTTTGTGGATTAGGGAAAAAAGTAGACAAATGAATGGACTGATTAAGGGCCACACTAGACACCACTTTGGGCATAAAGGAAGGATTGGTCCTGAGGGAAACCCTGTCCACATGGAAGATAATGAAGGGTTCCACTGCTATTAGGGCCTGTAATTCAGACACTCTTCTTGCTGAAGTGATGGCTAGAAGGAAGGCTGTTTTCCAAGAAAGGAATTTCAACTCTGCTATTGCAGCTGGCTCAAAGCGGGGGGGGGGGGGGGAGAGCTTTTCCAATACAAAGTTAAGGTCCCAGGTTGGAGTGGGAGCTCTTCTGGGGGGGGGGGGGTTACATTTTTGGCCCCTCTAAGGAATTGTTTTAGCAAGGGGTGAGAGAAGAGGGATGGCTCAGTATTATAATGTGCTTAAATGGCAGAGGCATGAATTTTAATTGACGAGAAGGATAGGCCCTTGTGGAGCATTTCTGTTAAGTACTGTAGAATATGATGTAAGCTGGGCACCATTGTGCCCATCTCCTGAGCCTGGCTCCAGGAACAGTATCTTTTCCTCTTTTCAGCATAGGATTTTCTAGTACTAAGTCTTCTTGCCTCCAGAATGACATCCAGCACCTGCTCACTGAGGAATGCTAGAGGAGAGCTCAAGGAATTAGCCGGATTGCAAGGTTCAGGGCTTGAAGCTGAGGGTGCAGAATCTGGCCCGCCTGCTGGGACAGCAGGGAAGGGGTCTGAGGCAGGTGCCATGGATGCAGCAGTGTTATACTGCGCAAGAGGGGGTAACAGTGCTGGCGTAGCCAGTCTGGTGCAATCAGTATTGTCCTTGGCTTGTCCTGTTTGATCTTTAGTAGACCCTTCGAGAGGAGAGGCAGAGGGGGAAAGGCATAAACCAAGAGGCTTTCCCAGGTAAAGGACAGGGCATCCACTTTTCAAACTTGACTGTGGGGAGTTCTTGTGCAGAATTTGCTCAACTGGTAGTTCTGAGGGGAGGCAAACAGGTCTACCTCTGGAGTCCCCCATTTGTTCCTCAAGAGGTTGAATATTTTGGGTTCTAGTTTCCATTCGTGTGGGTCCATGAGATTTCTGCTTAAGTCGTCTGCCAGTGAATTTAGTTTGTCTGGCAGGAACTTGAGCTTGTAGATGTACTTGGTAGCTCAAGGATGTGTTCCACAGAGCCATGGCTAGTCTGCAGAGAGGGTACAAGTGGGTTTCCCCCTGCTTATTTATGTACCACATAACTGTGGTGTTGTCTGTCTTGACCAATAGTTGTCCATGAAGAATACGGTCTTTGAAGACTGTCAGAGCATTCTGTACAGCTAACATTTCTTTTTGATTGATATGCAGGTGCATCTGTCTCGGGTTCCATTTGCCCTGAATGCACTGCCCTGCAATGTGAGCCCCTCAAGCATAGTCTGATGCGTCTGTTGTTAAGATTTGGGCGGCAGGGGGTAGAGTGAAAGGGAGTCCCTTGTTGTGGTAGCAGGCCTCTGCCCACCAAAGGAACTCTGTCTTGATACAAGGAATGACAGAAATCATTGTTTCCAGGTCCTGAGAATGTTGACACCATAGGCTTTTTAGATATCATTGGAGTTTCCTCACATGCAGTCCTGCATATGGAATTAGTAGAAAGCAAGAGGCCATGAACCCCAAGGCTTGCAGTATTTTCCTTGCAGATAGCTGGGTTTTGTGGCCAATATTTTGAAGTAGGTTGTCAAATTAACTTGTTTCTCCATAGTGAGGAATGCCATCTGGGAAGTTGTGTGTTCAAGCTTGCTCCCAGGAATACCATCTATTGGCAGGGTACTAGGTGAGATTTATTTTCGTTGATGGTGTACCCCAGTGAGGTTAGCAGTTTCTTTAGGAATGCCAGGTGTTGTAATAGCAAGTTCTGGCTTTCTGCCTGAATCAGACACTCATCCAAGTATGGGTAAATTTGAATATTTCTCTGCCTGAAAAATGCAATGGCTGGAGCTAGACACTTTGTGAATACCCTGGGCGCAGTAGATAAGCCAAAGGGAAGTGCAGAGAAATGATAGTGCATGAAGCCTGCCCTGGAATGTATGTACTTTATGCAATATTCCCTTACTGGGATGTGCAGGTAAGCTTCCTTTAAGTCTATGGTTGCCAGCCAGGAATCCTTGGCTAACGCAGGAAGAAGCTGTTGAAGAGTTAGCATTTTGAATTTTGGAACCACCAAAAAGGTGTTGAGAATAGAGAGGTCCAAGATAGGATGCCAGTTGTCGTCTTTTCTGAGAACCATAAAAAGTCTTGAATAAAAACCTTGTCCCCTTTGTTCTGCTGGGACAGGTTGAATAGCCCTGATACGGAAAAGAGAGAGAACCTGCTGTTGGGCCTCCGCCCATTGATTTGAAGGTAGGTCTGGCCAACCATTTGGGGTTGGTAGTGTGTGGAAGTGGAGTATGTATCCATGGGAGACTATGTTTAAAACCTTTTTGTCCTGGGTAATGAGTTCTCAGTTTTTTGCATGCAGGGTGAGGTTTCCTCTTAAGGGAGCAGGTAGTTGAGCAGGGCTTTGAAGGGTTAATGTTAAGTCATTGTGCCACTTTTCCATGGGGGGGGGGGGTGGCTTACTACTCCCTGCCTTGGAAGTGGGAGCCCCCCACTGCTTAGGTCTGTACATAGCCTGAGACTGTAGCCTAGGTGATCTGCTGTTCCTAGGTTTGGACTGAGAAGGCCTGTAAGAGAGTGGAAAGGACCAGTTCTTTGAAGGCCAATGCCTACTGAATCTGGGAGGCTGTACTTGTGGCAAATCTTTAACAGTTTGCACAGATTTAGCTTTTTCCTCCATCCTTTTGAGGACGACTTCTGCTTTGTTGCCAAAAAGGTGGTCTTGGTTTAGGGGAGCATCCAGTAATTTAGCTTTAACATGATCTGGCAAGTTTTGTTCCTTAAGCCAAGCATGCCTTCTAAGTACAGACCCAGTGACAGCAGCCCTACAAGATGCTTCTACAGTGTCAAAACCATGCTGCAAAGTTTACCAACTTGTTCTGCAGAATGCATTAAATCTTGCAATTCTTTGTGTTCAGCACAGTCAGAAATTAACATCATTTTCTGTTTAAGTAGTCCCATAATATGCTGCTGATACTTTAACATATGAAACTAGCAAATTAAAGCCCTAATGGCCAAAGTAGCAGAAGTGTATACCTTCTTACCCCATCTGTCTAAGGCTCTAGAATCTCTATCAGAAAGGGTAAGATTTTTGGCAGCAGTAGCCTTAATGCATTTTTGTCCCTGTGAAATGATCTCTGGATCCGCAGAAGGATTATTGAAGAGGAACTTGTAAGAGTCAGATACTCTGTAGTACTTGTCAGGTTTTCTGGGAGCTGGAGTGTAAAGTGTCTGGGGTAAGGCTAGATTCCAAGAAAGCATCATCTACAATGTCCAGAACAGGAGGGATAGCTAAAGGCCTGTGTTGAGGCAGGACTAAGAATTCCCTAAGTCTCTTTTTGGACTCAAAGTAATCCTGGCTTTCCCAGCGGAAATGCTCCCTAAGAGTATGCAAGGTTTCACAGAAAGAAAGATATTCTGGAGGGGAAGCAGAGAGAATGGAATCCTCTGCATCAGATTCCTCATAAGTAGATAAGGGCAAATCCTGGTAATCAAAAGGAGCAGAAATATCCGATTCCTTTTCAGAAAAATCAGAAAGAAAATCAGTTCTAGGTCTCTTAGAGGGGGAAGGCTGGCTTCCCCTAATTAAGGTAATAAGATCTTCAGCCATTCTAAGCATTTGTTTTTGATGCCTATGGGCCTGAGCCTACAGTTTGGTCGCTGGTTTTCTAGGCGTAGTGCGAGTTTTTGGCCTGGATGAAAACGATGGCGTCAGTTTAATATGAATGTCTGTAGGCCTGAATACACCCTCAGAAGCCAGTGCCTGCACACCGGCTCCGGATCCATCCAAGGTAGAGACATCCGCAGGTTCCATAGTCGAAGAAGCATCTTGTGGCATACAGGACTCTGAATGGGTCTCAGTAAATCCCTGCGAATCTGAAGTAGTGGGTATCAGGGGCTGCGAAAGTGCCTCACTGAGTACCGGCGGACTGGCGACTAGCTTAACGGAAGCGTCGTCGGCAGTTTTGGACCTATATGGTCTGTCTCTGTCTTTATCCTTATGTTTTTTAGGAAGATCGGTAGTCGGATGGCTTAAAAAAGCCATTTCGGAGTACACAGATCGAGTATGAACATAATTCGCTGCAAAAATAGCCCGACGACAAATAGTTCGGGCACTGAACAAGGCACAAAACCGAGAGCGAGGGACTTCGTGGCCTGGGCCTAAACAGGGGATGCAGTTCGAAGGAAAATCACTATGAGGTATTTGCTTTCCACAGGTAAGACAATTGTTAACTTTTACTGACATCGGTTAGGGCAAGAAAAAGGATCCCCAACGGGGTACTTATCTTTTTTGAAGACTTTGGTCTGAGACTCGAAAACGAAAATTTCAGGAGACGGCTGACCAGCACTTGTGAACTTCTGCTTCGGGCATCGCATGGCAAGAAAGACTGATGTAATGGAGTTGGCTGCATTTTTTATACCGCTGACGACCTGACATCATGGAAGAAGAGACAGCATCCGATGCAGAAATCCGAAGACTCTGGTATTCAGGCCGGCTGAGGGCTACCTGCAGGCAGATAACCCAAATGTGATGACTGCAACAGTGAAACATGAAGAACATTTGGAAAACAGCCCATTTGGAATGTAGAAGTTGATGAGAATTAGGATGACAGGAATTGGACCAAGAACTGAGGTTAGCAACTCAGGATAACTTTATAAGTAGAGTTTACGTACAAAAGGAAAGCGCAGCTCTTGACATATTTTGGTGGCAGCAATTCTGTTCACTGAGAGAAGCCATAAGCTTGTGCACAAGTACTCGAAACAGGATCAATCAGAAACAGGGCTTATAGGAGGATAACGTATAGCAAGCCACTGAGAGTTATGTAGTTGGGGGAAGGGGCAAATATGGATGAACAACTTGTCAGTGCTGGAGTGTATAAGAGCATGTTGAGGAGAATGAGCTGAAGAGAACTGGTGGGTCTCTGAGTTACTTTTCACACAAATATCCAGTGACACTTGCAATATTTACTTGTGCAACTTCAAATGAGCTCTCCATTCCTTTGGGCATCAAAATGCATGCAGCTAAACCAGATTCAGACATAGGAGGCAACAAGACATAACAGTTCTACTGAAACACACTACTTTTTCACGTTGTCTATTTTATCAGCTACATAAAAAGTTATGCTTGATGCATTACTCAAACAGTGCATTTCAAATTTCTGACCTCACATGAAAATAAACATAAATCCACTTGTACGGTAAAATCTCAAAGGTCCACAGTAAACGTACTGCTGAATCTTTGGCCCATGCTCAGCATAAGGCAGAAAGGAGAAACTGGGTAAATTTGCTGGTTGCAGGAACCCAAAGGACACAATATGGGTGATGCAACCCTGTCCTGCCATCTCCCTTGAAAAACAATAATATCTAGGATCACTTAATTTCATACTAAAACAATCAGTAGAAATTAATGGGGAAGACTAATTTTATTATTTACGTATTTATGTAACATTTGTTTACCGGGAAAGTCCGACTTGGAACAAGCCAATTTTTAGTGGAGGCCCAGGGAGAAACGTTCCAGATGCATGTCTTTTAAACGTGGGAGGAAATCAGAGTACCAGAGGAAGCCCACACAAATGCAAGGAGGTGGGAGGTTGGTGTAATGGTTAAGGTATTTACCTTACAGACACAAGGTACAGGGTTTGATTCTTACATGGGATAATTGGCTAGGCTTAAAATGGCCCACAATGGCAGTTAGCTTAGTTCTAATCTATAAACATGCAGACTCTGCACAGAAGGCACCCCGGCTGAAAATTGAACTGGACAACCTTTTGCTGTGAGGTGACAACATTAACCGCTGCACCACTGCACTGTTCTTTAGAAGAAATCAAACTGTCAACAAGTCTAAACATCTGAAATTTGTAAATTACAGTACTGATTTAGTAGAGGCCAATAACTATTTTTAATCTTTTTTATTAATATTCAGTGATTCCTTATATCGTGTGCAACAGTGGAAGGGAAAGGACCAGTGGTTTCTGTTACCTTTTGTACACTTTGTTAAATGTTGGCGTTTTTCTCTGCAGTTTAATAACTTTCTCTAGGAATGTCTTAGAACTATTCCTACACTCAGCATGATGTGGCTTGGGTTACACTCTGTACCTCAGATTAAAAAGATGAAAACTTAGTACTTGTAGCAGAAATGAATGCAATGGCCTATCCATTTGGAAATGGTTTGTTTTGAAATAGCCTTCCCCTCCGCCCCTGCAGCAAATGCCACCAGCAGTTGTTCAGATTTCCTTTGAGGTTTAGTCCTGTCCAAGTAGAATCTAAGTTGTCTGTGCACATTTAGTAATAAGATGCAGAGCTGGTTTTAGACTGACATAAGGAGAAACAAGAAGTTATGTACTCACCATAACGTTCGATGTATGTAGTCCATCTCGCCTCACATTCTTACCCGTGGGTTCGGAGCCGAATGTCGGCTCCGACTCGGCCAACTTTTTTAGCTCGAAGTCTTTCTATTGGCTGGGCTAAGATGGTATTCCATGCTGCACTGCTCTCTATCCCCAGATCTAGTTTGCTGCGAACACCAGCATTCATTCTCAATGCATAACATCACCCAAGTAAAGGAAGAACAAACCAAGAATGAAGGGAGCTCTGAAACCAGACCTAACCTCCAGATCCTCCAGGATGGGGGAAGGAGGGGGGGGGGTAAGTAAGAATGTGAGGCAAGATGGACTACATACATCGAACGTTATGATGAGTACATAACTTCTTGATGTTATGCAGTCCAATCTCACCTACATTCTTACCCGTGGGACAGCATCCCTAGCACCTAAATCCTGGGAGGCTCAGTGGAAAATACTCCTGAGCACTGTGGAACCAAAAGGAAGACCTGCCTCTAGATACCACATCCAACTTGTAATGAGTAACAAACATTTGAGGAGATGCCCAAGTACCCGCAGCACACAAACATCATCCATAGATAATCTGGCCTGATAGGCTGTAGATGTAGATACAGATCGAGCAGAGTGCGCCTTTACTGGGAACGGTAAATCTTTACCCCCTGAGGAATAAATGAATGAAATGCAACTGGAAATCCATCTGGACAGTGTGACTTTGGAGACAGGAGACCCAATTCTGTTTTCCGAAAAGGAAAGAAACAACTGATCAGATTTTCTGAGGTCTTTGGTTCTGTGTAGATAAAAACATAATTGTCTGTGTACATCTAATTGATGAAATTTAAATTCTGCCTTGTTTGAGAACTGGGGAAAAAATACTGGCAACTCAATAGATTGATTAAGGTTACTGATAAACGCCACTTTGGGAAGAAAGGAAGGGTTGGGTCTGAGAGAAACCCTGTCCTTATGAAAAATCAAATAAGGGGGTTTGATTGATAAGGCTTGAAGCTCTGAAACGCGTCTGGCTGATGTGATGGCTACTAGAAAGACAGTCTTCCAAGTTAAGAATTTTAAATCACAAGTGGCTGCAGGCTCAAAGGGGGATAAAGTAAGAGCCTGTAGAACAAATTTTAAATCCCAAGGCATGACAGGTTCTGATACTGGAGGACGAAGTAACAGAGTGTCCTTCAGAAAAGCCTTACAGAGTCTATGAGCCATCAGACTAGGCTGGTTTGTGACATGAAAGGTAGAAATCGCCACCAATTGGATTTTAATGGTTGCGGCTGCTGAACCCTGGTTAAAGAGCATAGACAAGAACTCCAACACCGACAAAATTGGAGCCGTGTAAGGGTCAATCTTTTGAGTATGAGCCCAGATTGAAAACCTCTTCCATTTACTGTAGTAAATCTTCCTGGTGGAGGGCTTATGAGAAGAAGATAAAATATGAACCACCTCCGGTGAGAAATGATGAAGCCCAACTAATGACAGAAGTGGAGTAGCCAGGCTGTCAACCAGAGGGTCTGAAGAGAGGGATGGAGCTGCCCTGACATGCGTGTCAGTAAGTCTGGTTGTGGGTCCAGAATCCAAGGAGCGTCCATGAGATAGGGATGGAGAAAGGGGAACCAAATTTGACGAGGCCAGTGTGGAGCAATCAGAATCATTCTGCTTCCCAAGGATTGTGCTTTCAGAATAACCTTTGACAGCATGGGAACCGGAGAAGGCATACAGTAGACCGGAGGGCCAATCGTGGACTAGAGCGTCCCTGGGTGACTCCCCCTGAGGGGGGATCAATGTGAAGTAGCTGCTGCATTTGGCATTGAGAGGGCTGGCAAAGAGGTCACAGCAAGTCTGACTCCACCTGTGGAAGATCTGTTCCGCAACTTGACAGTTCAGGGACCACTCGTAAGGCATCAGAATAGCTCTGCTTAGCCTGTCTGCGATCACAGTGGACTTCCCCGGAATGTGCCACCAGAAAACGTTGGGAAGACACTGCCCACTGCCACACTCACATGGCCTCTCTGCAAAGGGGATAGGACTTGGTTCCTCCCTGCTTGTTCAGATACCACACCACTGACATATTGTCTGAGTGGATTGCAATAGTCCCGAGAGGAAGAAAGCTCTGAAGTGCTTGCATCGCTAGTAGCGCAGCCCTCATCTCCAGGACACTGATATGCAGATGCATCTCGTGCTCTTGCCATGTGCCTTGGACTGTCCTGCCTAGATAATGCCCCCCCCCCATCTGGGAGGCATCCATGGTCATCGTGGCAATCGGAGGAACAGGAACTAAGGGCTTTCTGCATTCAGGTTGTCAGTGCAAAGCCACCAGCTGAGATAATGTTTGCACATGTCTGTGAGTAAAATAGGGTAAGAAAGTGGAAGACGTTGGAGAGACCACTGGGCAAAAAGTAGCTACTGAAGGAGTCTCATATGTAACCTTGCCAGAGGGACTAACATAATTGTCGCAGCCATTGTCCCCAATAGTTGGAGGACCCATCTTGCCTTTGCTCTTCTCAGGGGGAGCAACGCATGAACTTATTATTGTAGGACTCTGATTCTTTCCTGTGGTAGAAACGCCCGCATGAGGATGGTGTCTAGTTCTGCGCCTATAAAAGTGACACGCTGTGAGGGTAACAAGGCAGATTTTTCCCAGTTCAATGGGATGCCCAGCTGTTGACATAGATTTATAGTAGCGTCCCTGGTCTGAATTAGTAGATGCCTGGTGGTGGCAGTGAGGAGCCAGTCGTCCAGATATGGAAACAATTGGAATCCCTGACGTCTCAAGTGAGCAGTCAGCACTGCCATGCATTAGGTAAACACCCTGGGGGCTGTGGTGTGACCAACGGGCAGGGCTCGAAACTGAAAATGACTGGCTCCCAGCCGTAAGCGTAGGTGACTTCTGGATGCCTTGTCCATCTTGATGTGGTAGTAAGCATCATTGAGGTCGATGGAGCACATCCACACTTCTTTTCCCAACAATGGGAGAATAGACTGCAATGTGACCATTCGGAACTTGGACTATTGCACGTGGGTGTTCAATTGGCTGAGATCTAATATGGGTCTCAGGTCCCCTGTTCTTTTTGGCACCAAAAAGAATCTTGAGTAAGTCCCTAATCTGATCTGGTCCGAGGGGACATGTTGGATGGCTCCTTTTGCTAGCAACTTTGAAACTCCTGAAGCTGCGTAATCCCTTTGACTGGGTGGACCATCTGGGATTTTCTTGGTTGGAGAGGGATCTGATGAGAAGGGGATGAAATATCCTCCGGAAATTATACGTAGAACCCACTGGTCCTGGGTGATGTCTTGCCAGGCCTCCGGGTATAACAAAATTCGACCCCTGACTGGCTCCGGAAACGCACAGTCGGGCATCCCATCAGGAGCGACGGTAGGGAGAAACACGAAAGGAATTGCGGTCTCCCGAGTTGTGGGGGCCTCTTCTGCCTCTAGGGCGACATCTCCCTGAATAACCACTCCCTCCTCCACCTCTGGAGGGGGGCTCACCTTGCGCACCAGGAAAAAACCTCTGTGATTTCTTGAACCACATTCTTCCAACCCTCTGGGCCTTGGGATAAGGCCTAGAGGGAAGGGAAAAATGGACTCCTACAGCAGACAGAGTTTTTCCCTCCTGCTCGCACCTGGTGAGGGTGTCTTTCACCTTGGTTCCGAACAAAGAGGAACCATTGAAAGGGGCGTCGGTGAATGAAGACTTGAAGGTTTCCGCGAAATGACAAAGGCGCATCCAGGCCTGTCTCCTAAGAGCAACTCCTGAACTTGCTGCCCTTCTCGCTCCATCGGCTGCATATGAAATCAATCTCATGGAGGAGTTAATGATGAAATTGAGGGTAGACATCTGAGCGTTAACCGTCTGGGTCACCGCCTCAGAAACGTTACCCGTGAGAGCATCTCCAAGCTCCTTCAGGAGGTTTCTCTGGAGCCGTGTAAAGTGAGATAAATAATTCAGTGACCGTAAGGTAAAGGTCGCTGAAGAAAGGGTATGCTTCCCATACAGGTCCATGGTCCTAGAATCCTTGTTAGGAGGATGGACGGTCGAAGAAGTCTCGGCTAATTCCTTCTAAGTGGCCGCTGCCACCACCATAGCATCCACAGGGACTCAGTTGGATAGAAATTCCTTACCAGGAGGAGCAGACAAAAATTTATTGGGTCTCCTGGGGACTGGTTCCACAGAGTCAGGGGTCTCCACACCCTTTGACAGATCAAATCCAGAAGCTTGTCGAAGGGTGGAGATACCCAGGAGGCAGAGGGCTGAGCACCAAAGGCCTTCAGGAAGACCGACTCCTCCTCGGAGGGTGCTTTGGATGGCCAGTCACCTCTTTGTTTCAAAATCTCTAAGATGTCAGAGAAAGAAACATCCTCAGAGGATGACTTGGGGGACCCCTCCAATTCCTCGAGGTCGGTGTTTGATGTGAGAGACTCATCCTGGGAATCTATGTGCTTCCTCTTTCTGGGTGGCTCCTCCGGCAAGGACTCTGAGGGGCCCTTAGAAATGTGGGGACCACTCATGGGGGTACCCTGAGACCTTGGGGCTCCGCTGTCTAGAGATAGTTGGTGATCAGAGACCTGCACCGGTGTAGTAGGGGACAGACTGACCGACCCACATGATGCCGCTGACGACCTAGCCAGCACACTCCGCATGGCCTTGAAGGCCGGTCCCCCTGAGTCCAAGGAGCGACCAGCCTCCGAAACCACAACAGGAGTCAGACTTCTCCAAGCCAAAGCGCCAAGAGGGAGACTAGGAACCAATGGCTGTCCCGAAGCCTCTCCCTCAGGTCCGACCGAAGAATCCTGAGTCCTGAATACCGTGGACGGAGCTGACGTCGGCACCGATAAGCCAGGAGGGGCTATCGGAACTGACCTAGGGACATCACATGGACCTGAGCACTCTGGCTCCGAAAGCTGAGATATGCTCGGAGGAGGAAGTAGAGAAACAGGTTGAAGGATGGGCTCCAGAGCCGACTGGGTCGGAGCCGAGAACAATTTAGCCAAAACCGGTGACTGAAGGAGTCTCGGCACCACTCTATCGACGTCCACATCTGATAACGTCCTGGAGGATTTAGAGGACAGAGAGGGAGATCAAGACCTCCTCTCCGAAAGGGACCTGCAAGGAGTTGACGCTGGCCTAATGCTAGGCGATCGGCTCCGAATAGGTACCAAAATGATTGCAGCCGATGCCAGTTCCATAACCGCAGACACTTTCTGCGGCCCCGAGGACAATGGAGCTGAGGATGTTGAAGCAGACTTTGCTATTTTCTCCGGTTGCTCAGAGGAGACTGATGGAACCGGAGATCTCTTTTTAGATTTCGAAGATTTAGTCTTGGAGCTGGAAGCAGTTTCCAGACCCTCCTCGAAGGAGGGTTTCAGAAGTCTCTTCAAAATCAACTTATTCTTCCTTTCCTAAACAACTCTTGGACTAAATGCATGACAGAAACTGCACGACTCCTGGAGATGGATTGCTCCCAGACAACACACACAGACAGAATGTCTATCGGTAATGGACATTTTATAGCTGCACCCAGAGCATTTCTTGAAGCCCGAGGGCTTATGCTCCTTAGAATCTTTGGACATAGTTCGCTACCACAAAGCACCAAAGACAACATTAACTGACAACAGTACCAACGGTAAAACAGTCACAAGACAAGAAAACACTACCACAAGCAAAAACTTCAAGATCTCTAACTAAAACAATCCTTTGGCACAACACAGGAGGGGAAGACTAAAACCTCTAATTTAAATGGTTTTAGACCTGAAACAAATATAACACAAGGAAGCAAGGGACAGGCTAGGTCCTCTAACTCAAACGGGCCTAGCCCGTTGGAAACAGCTAGTGGGATACCACGGAAAAAACGATCAAACACAGAACTTTTTCACCATACAAGACGAGAACACACAATAGCTATTAAAATAGCTTTTTGTTTTCAATCAATTCTCTAATAACGAAGAAAAAGGGGTACTTAGCCACAGCCAAGAGCGAGACCACGTCCGAGCTACACGAGCGGCAAACAAGATCTGGGGATATAGAGTAGTGCAGCATGGGATACCATCTTAGCCCAACCAACAGAAAGACTTCGAGCTAGAAAAGTTTTGGCCGAGTCGGAGCCAACATTCGGCTCAGAACCCACAGGTAAGAATGTAGGCGGGATTGGACTACATAACATGTACAGTTATTTACACTTACCATAAATGTAGATGTTCAAGTATACTCACTGTTGCAGTCATCACATTTGGGTTATCTGCTTGCAGTAGCCCTCAGTCGGCCTGATTAACAAAGTCTTGGGTTCTGCGTTGGTTGCTGTCCCTTCTTCCGTGACGTCAAGTCGTCAGGGGTATAAAACATGCAGCCGACGCCATTACATCAGTTTTTCTTGCCCCAGATGTCAGGTGCCCCCATAAAAGGAAGCAATTAAATCTATAAATATACAAGGTTATACCGGCAACAAAAAAGCAAATGCACCAAAAAGCTTCTGAGCATAGTGAAGGAGAGTAGAGGTATAGAAAAAATAAGTAAGGGGGTGGGAGGGTAACCAGGACTGCAACAGTGAATACACTCGAACATCTACATTTATGGTAAGTGTACACAACTGTACTATGTTCTTCATGTTTCACTGTTGCAGTCATCACATTTGGGTAGATTCCCAAAGCTAATGATGGGAGGAGGAAATTAGATAGCTTTAGGACCAGCTATAAGGCCCTGCAAGACTGCAGTAGCAAAGCCAGCTCTGGACTTAAAACAAAATTGGCAGATGGTAATGTTTGGTGAAAGTATGTACAGAACTCCAGTTAGCAGCTTCTAGGATGTCCCTGGTAGGGACGCCTCTGAGAAAGGCTGCAGAGGTAG
The DNA here is from genome assembly GCF_019279795.1 of Protopterus annectens. Lineage (NCBI taxonomy): Eukaryota > Metazoa > Chordata > Ceratodontiformes > Protopteridae > Protopterus > Protopterus annectens. The sequence continues at coordinate 699,245,316 of NC_056725.1, read as the reverse complement.
ATGCAGCCCTGGTTGAGTGGGGTCTGATCCCCTGTGGGATATGTTTTCCATGGTGCTTGTTGCAGAAATGAATGCAATGGCCTATCCATTTGGAAATGGTTTGTTTTGAAATCGCCTTCCCCTCTGCCCCTGCAGCAAATGCCACCAGCAGTTGTTCAGATTTCCTTTGAGGTTTAGTCCTGTTCAAGTAGAGTCTAAGTTGTCTGTGCACATCTAATGAGTGCAGTATCCATTCCCCTTTGTTCTGTGGATTAGGAAATCAGGCTGGCAAAGGAATGGACTGATTAAGAGCCACACTGGATACCACCTTGGGCATGAAGGAGGGATTGGTCCTGAGTGACACCCTGTCCGCATGAAAGATAATAAAAGGCTCCACTGCCATAAGGGCCTGTAATTCAGACACCCTTCTCGCTGAAGTGATTGCTAAAAGGAAAGCTGTTTTCCAAGAAAGGAATTTTAAGTCTGCAGTAGTAGCTGGCTCGAAAGGGGGGAGAGTAAGTTTTTCCCATACAAAGTTAAGGTCCCAGGCTGGAGATGGAGCTCTCCTGGGTGGTCGTAAATTTTTGGCCCCTCTGAGGAACTGCTTAAGCAGTGGATGAGAGAAGTGGGGAGGTTCTGTGTTATAACGAGCTGAAATGGCTGAGGCATGAATTTTAATGGGGGAGAAAGACAGGCCCTTGTGAAGCACCTCAGTTAAGTATTGTAAAATCGGAGGTAAGTTGGGCACTACTGTTCTCATCCCTTGAGATTGGTTCCAGGCACAGAATCTTTTCCATTTTTCAGCATAAGATTTTCTAGTACTAGGCCTCCTTGCCTCTAAAATGATATCCATCACTGGTTTACTGAGGGATGGTAAAGGAGAGATTAGGTAATTAGCCAGGCTGCTAGATTCAGTGTTTGAAGCTGAAGGTGCAGAATCTGGTTCTCCTGCTGAGACAACAGGGCAGGAGTCTGAGGCAGGTGCCATGAGGCCAACAGTGACACACTGCGCAAGAGGAGGTACCCAGTGCTGGCATGGCCAGTCCGGTGCAATCAAAATCGTCCTTGGTTTGTCTTGTTTGATCTTTAGTAGTACTTTGGAGAGCAGAGGAAGAGGAGGAAAGGCATAAACTGATCAGTTTTTCCAGCTGAAGGACAGAACATCCACTTTCCAAGCTTGTTTGTGGGGAGTCATTATGCAAAATTTGTCCAATTGATAGTTCTGGGGGGAGGCAAACAGGTCTATATCTGGGCTCCCCCATTTGCTTGTCAACATGTTAAAAATGCTTGGTTTCAGTTTCCACTCGGGTGGGTCCATGAGGTTTCTGCTTAGTTCGTCTGCCAGTGTGTTTAGTTTTTCTGGCAGGAATTGAGCTTGTAGATGCACTTGGTAGCTCAGGGGTGTCTTCCACAATGCCATGGCTAGTCTGCAGATGGGGTAAGAATGTGTACACCCCCTGCTTGTTTATGTATCACATAACAGTGGTGTTGTCCATCTTTACCATTAATTGTCCTGGACGAATGTGGTCCTTGAAGGCTGTCAAAGCATTCTGTACAGCTAACATTTCTTTTTGATTGATATGCAGGTGCATTTGACTTGGGTTCCATTTGCCCTGAATGCATTTCCCTGCCAGGTGAGCCCCCCATGCATAGTCTGATGCATCTGTTGTTAGGGTTTGGGCGGCAGGGAGTAGTGTGAATGGTAGTCCCTTGTTTTGGTGGCAGGCCTCTGCCCACCAAAGGAATTCTAGGCGCAGGCAAGGTATGATAGGAATCATTGCTTCTAGACCTTGAGAATGTTGACACCATACGCTTTTTAGATACCATTGTATTTTCCTCATATGCAGTCTTGCATATGGATTAGAAAAATGCAGGAGGCCATGAACCCCAAAGCTTGTAGTATTTGCCTTGCAGACAGCGGGTTTTTGTGGCCACTTGTTTGAAATAGGTTGTCAAATTAATATGTTTCTCTGGCGTAAGGAAAGCCATCTGGGAAGTTGTACTCAAGCTTGCTCTCAGGAATATAACTTGTTGACAGGGTACCAGGTGTGATTTCTTTTTGTTTATGGTGTACCCCAGACAAGTTAGCACCCTTTGTACAAAAGCCAGATGATTCAAAAGTATGTCCTGGCTTTCTGCCTGAATTAGACAATCGTCCAGGTATGGGTATATTTGAATATTTCTTTGCCTCTAAAATGCAATAGGTTCATAGGTTCATACTAGGCTATCTGCCCGAGGGCATTTATAAGCCTAGCCCATAGATTTGTGGCTTAAGCCACCCCTTTTGTATGGGGAACTATACCCATTATTTTGCTGTGCCTCTGTCTAGCAGTGACACTGAGGTAATCCCTGGAGTATATCTGCGATCTCCCATCCATTGGTCAAGATTTCTCTTGAACAAGGCCAGCGAGGTACTCTGCCTCACATATACCGGGATTTTGTTCCACAGCATAGGGAGTCTTTGGGTGATGAATCTATCCCTCCAGCACGTCCTATTAATAGCCGTGTCGAGGTTTAAGTCTCCCGCCCTTGTGGCTCTGACGGATCTAGATTTTTTGAGGTGAAGCATATTCATCAACTCTGGGTTTGACATGGCCTTGTATGTCAGGCAAAGGTCACCTCTGAGCAGCGTGGCGACTGAATAGAGCTGGAGTTCTTTCAGTCGGGCAGCATAGGACAGATTTTTGAGACCCTTTATCCTTTTGGTGAGGAACTTTTGTGGCCTCTCTAGTTGCTGCAAGCGTCGGGTCAGATACATTCCGAATGGGGCATTGTACTCAATCATTGGTCTGATGAGTGATGAGTATAGGGAGACTATGACCTCCCTTGATCTAGATGTGAATCCCTTCATGATGAGGTGGGCAATGTAGAAGGTCTTCCTAACTACTTTAGTTACATGGGTGTCGAATGACAGGCTACTGTCAACCTGGGTCCCCAGGTCCCTGATAACTTCTTCTGTGCTCAGAGGATTACCACCTATATGGTAGCTAGGGGTAACCTTGTTTTTTCCGAAGGGTATGACTATGCATTTTTTGGCATTTAACTTTAGGCCATGGCTCTGGCACCAGTCATCCGTTTCTGTGAGACCCTTCTGAAGGATATTTGTGTCAGATGTGTTTTCGACGGCGCCCAGTTTGCAGTCATCTGCAAACTTTGTCAGCCATAACCCTCCTGTGTTTGCTTGTACTTCAGAAAAATAGATGCCAAACAAGAGTGGGCCCAGGACTGAGCCCTGTGGGACACCACTTGTGACAGGCTTTGAGTCTGACATGGCGCCAGCAACTCTGACCATGTGGGTTCTGTCACTCAGCCAGTTTGCAACCCATCTTGTGATGTATGGGTTAACATTTAAGCTGATGAGTTTTTCAATGATACCCGAGTGGGGTATTGTATCAAGGCCTTCGCCAGATCGAGGTAGGCCGTATGGACTGCCTTTCCTCATCAATGGCTTTGGTGACTGTTTCAAAAAGTCAACCAAGTTTAAAAGGCATGATCTGCCTTTGACAAAGCCAAACTGGGTTGGATCCAAAGTCTGCAAATTCCCTATGTCTTTATTTATGAGGTCCATTATGATCCTCTCCATAGCTTTGCAGATAAGGCTTGTCAAGCTAATGGGTCGGTAATTTCCAGGGTCTGTGGAGGCACCGCCTTTGTGAAGTGGGACCACAGTCGCATGCGCCACTCCTGGCGTATCCAGAGGTGAGACTATGATTAAACAGCTGTCCTAGCTGTGGGTTTAATTCCTCGTTGAGTTCGTGGAGCACACAGCCTGGGACACCATCAGGTCCCATGGATGCTGTGTTTTTGCTTTGGAGAGAGCAGTTCTCACTTGGGCTTGAGATGTTTGGGGGCTGCAACCATTTGGTATAGATATCTCTCCTTTTGGGGGGTAGGGGGGGAGAAGTTTGCACTGAACCTGTCAGCCAGTATGTTGGCAATGTCTGTAGGATCAGTAATCTTCACATCATTTTGAAGTAGTTCTGAGCATATCTGGGAGTTTCCTCCCAGGTTTCTAACATAGCTAAAGAAGGCCTTATGATTGTCCTTTGAGTCTTTAGCTATTTTTCTCTCAAAATTTGCTTTGGATGATTTTATGAGAGCTCTTAGCTTTTACTTATAGTGATCAAGGGTGTCTTACCTTTTAAGGATTTTGCTCTATCTTGTAGTAGCTTCCTCCTTTGTTGTAGAGTTTGTTTATGGCTGGGGTCCACCAGACTGGACGCTTGCCCTTGGTACAAAGAGTCTTTGTTTTGCTTGGGATTGCCTTATCCATGCAGTGCTGCAGGTGCTGGTAGAAGGCATTTGTAAGTGATTCAGCGGCTTGAGTACTGTTTTCCGCCTCGGGGCCTTAAAGGAGACCACACTAGTCTTTAGAAGTGTGAAGTCGGCTTCGAGAAGTTTTTACTGTTGTCTTTTTTATTTCAGGTGGGGTGGGATGAGGACCACCAGCAAGATTAGTTTGTGATCTGATCTCACCAGTGAGGGTATACTTCGGTGTTGAACATTGTGCTCCCATGTTCGTGATGATGAGATCAAGTATGTTTTCTCCTCTTGTGGGGATGGTGACTAGTTGTTCCATGGCATTTGAGTTTATGAATTCCAGGAACTTTTGGGCTAGGGTGTTTGGGCTTGAGTAGTGTTCCCAGTCTATATTAGGGTAATTGAAGTCACCTAGTATGATGGTGTTTGGAGATACATTTATCCCCTCCAATGTTTTCAGGAAAGCCATGTGAGGTTCCTGAGTTTGTGAGGGTGGCCTGTAACATGCTACAATTTGCAGAGCAGTCTTGCCTATGGTTAATTGCACCTGGATGGTCTCTGATGCATCGTGCGTTGCCACCAGTCTTGAGGTGTGGGTGTCCTTGATGAATATGGATACCCCCCCTCCTTTCTTGGTATTGTCCGGATTTTGGGGCCGGAATGCATGGTATGAGGTAAAACCTGTTAGTGCTGGGGTGCTCTCAGGAGCCTTGAACCAGGTTTCTGTCACAGCACAGACATCGATGTTCTCCATACTGAGAAGGGCCTCGAGTGCGTGCATTTTGAGATTTAGACTTCTGGCATTGAGCAGCATTACCCTTAGTTTTTTCCTTTTTTGTGTTCTAGGGTGGTAGGTTTAGAATTTGAGCCTTGCCTAAAAAGGCACTATGGGGTGGCAAGAGCCTTTGCCAATATCCGAATCCCAGGGTGACAGGTGCAAGCCGTCCCTTGCGAAGCAGCGTGGCTTGTCCAGCATGTCATCCCAGGCAGACAGACATTGGATCCCCTTTGAATGACACCAGAGTTTAAGCCAATTGTTAAAGCTGATCATCTTATCTCTGTATTGTGGCATCATTCTTGGTGAAGGTAGGATACTGCTCAAGGTCAGGGTCATACCTGCCTGGGCTACATAATCAGAGAGCTCCTCAATGTCTCTTTTCATGTAGTCCAAGGAGGTACGTCTCAGGTCGTTTACACCAGCGTGGACAATGACTGAGTCGTATTTGTACCTGCTGTTGAGAGACCTGAGTGCTTGCTATGTGGCGGATTCTAGCGCCCGACAGGCAGCTTACTGTAACTCTCTCCTTACTCAGTCTGGTGAGCGGGACGTCAGTGTGTCTGACTATGGAGTCACCAATGACTAGTGTGTCTGGCATTGTGTTTGGCCTTAAGGGCTGTGGCTGTTTGACACTCTGACTGTGAGGTCTATGTGTTGCAGGTGTTGTGTTCTGAGGTGGTGGTTGTTTGGGTGTCTGCATTGGTGGCCTCTGCTGTTTTGGTAGATTTCTGATCAGAGCCTCCGAGTATGTCTTTGTGTGTTTATGTGTATGATTTGAGGTTGTGATGGTACTATGTGAGACTGGGTCTATAGTGTGTGTGGTAACCTTCTCCTCCTGTCTGGTCTTGCCAGTCCTAAGTTGAGAGAGCTCAGCCTCCAGTTTGGCCGTATAGTTGCATCTCTCGCATGTATTTGTGTTTTGTGGGAGGAGGAGAGGGTTGTTCAGTACATGAGGCAATTGTAACATTGCCTCAATATTCCCAGGTTCACCAGCTGAGCAGGAGAGGATACTAGCAACTGATCCCTCGACATGCTAGAAGGAATAGACAAAAAAAAACTTTAAAAAGAGATTCCGGGGGATGTGGGTGTCCGAGAAATGGGGTTTCGCCTTTTTGGGGTACTATCTATAACAAGAGTGCAGTATCTCGGTGATAAGTACTGTAGGAGCAAGTGCTAGGTTTGACAGATACAGAATAGGCTACTCAGAGTTAGGTAGAGATGATCTTTTTAGTTATAGGATATCCTGATTAGATCAGTAGTATAGTTCGAGGAAGGTAGTTTTAAGGGAAAATTTGAAGAGTGGACTTTAGGTAGCCGTAATAGTTTAAACCTGCTTAACCGGCACTGCCCTAGTGTGCAACGGTAGCAGCTCCGCGCTAATTCGTGCTAAATCGTGCTAAACCGCGCAAACGCTAGGCACTTTGTGAATACCCTGTGTGCAGTAGATAGGCCAAAGGGCAGTGCAGAGAACTGATAGTGCATGTAACCTGCTTTAAATCGTAGGTAAATTCTGCAAGATTTCCAGATTGGGATGTGCAGGTATGCTTCCTTTAAATCTAGTGTTGCCAACCAGGCGTCTTTGCCTAGCATAGGGAGCAACTGGTGAAGAGTCAGCATCTTGAATTTTGCAATCACCAAACAGGTGTTGAGAGTAGACAGGTCCAGGATAGGACGCCATGAATTGTCTTTTCTGGGTACAAGGAAAAGTCTCAAGTAGAAACTTTGTCCCTTTTCCTCTTCTGGTACCAATTGAATAGCCCCCATGCTTAAAAGAGAAGATACTTGCTTTAGGGTCTCTGCCCACTGATTTGGGGGTAGATATGGCCACCGGCTTGGTGTTGGTAATGTATGGAAGTGAAATCTGTATCCCTGGGACACTATTTAAAACCCATTTGTCCTGGGTAATGAGTTCCCAGTTCTTTGCATGAAGAGCAATCTTTCCCCCCAAAGGGGCAGTCAGTTGAGGAGTGCTTGGCAGTTTTAAAAAGAAATCATTGAGGCAGCTTACCATACGGGGGAGTTTTATTACTCCCAGATTTGGAAGTGGAGGCCCCCCACTGCTTAGTCCAGTGCGTACCCTGAGACTGAAGCCTAGGAGGTCTGCTGGCTCTGGGTTTGGACTGAGAAGGTCTGGAAGAGGCAAGAAAAGACCAATTCTTGGAAGGCCAATGCCTAATAAACCTTGGAGGTTGTACTTGTAAAAAAAAAATCTTTTAACAGTTTGCATAGATTTAGCTTTTTCCACCATTTTTTAAGAACTTCTTCTGCCTTGTTGCCAAACAGGCGGTCCTGGTTTAAGGGAGCATCCAGTAATTTTGCTTTAACATGATCTGACAAGGATTGCTCCTTAAGCCAAGCATGCCTTCTAAGTACAGACCCAGTTACAGCAGCCCTGCAAGATGCCTCTAGAGAATCAAAACCACATTGCAAGGTATGTTTTTCAACTTGTTCAGCTGAATGCAGTAAATCCTGTAAGGCATTATTTTCAGCACAATCAGGAATCAACATCATTTTCTGTTTAAGCAATCCAGTAATATGCTGCTGATACTTTAACATATGAAACTGGCAGTTTAAAGCCCTAATGGCCAAAGTTGCAGAAGTGTATACCCTTCTTACCCCATCTATCCAGTGCCCTGGAGTCTCTATCAGAGGGGGTAGGATTCTTGGCAGTAGTAGCTTTAATGCCCTTGGGTCCCTATGAAATGGTCTCAGGAACTGCAGTAGGAGTTTTAAAAATGAACTTGTGAGAGTCAGGGACTCTGTAATATCTATCAGGTTTTCTGTTTCTGAGAGCAGGAGGTAAAGAGTCAGGGGCCAAGCTAGATTCCGAAAAGGCATCATCAACAATGTCTAGTACAGGAGGTATGGCTAAGGGCCTGTGCTGGGGCAGGAGTAAGAAATTCCCTAAGCCTCTTTTTAGAATCAGAGAAATCCTGACTTTCCCAACAAAAATGCTCCTTGAGGGTATATGCAAGGTTTCACCAAAAGACAAATCCTCTGGGGGGTGGGAGGGGGGTGGAGAGGGAATAGAGTCCTCAGCATCAGAATCTTCATAGGTAGATAAGGGTAAATCCTGGTCATCAGAGAAAATAGAAAATTCAGAGTCCTGATCAGAAGTATCATAAGCAAGCTCAGTCCTAGCTCTCTTAAGAGGGGGAAGGTTGGCTTCCCCTGATTAAAGTAATAAGGTCTTCAGCCATTCTTATCATTTGTTTTTTAGGCAGAGAGGCCTGGCCATGTGATCTGGGCGTCAGTTTTCTAGGCATGGTTCGAGTTTTAGGCCTTGAAGAAGAAGACGGAGTCGGTTTAATACGCAAGTCAGTAGGCCTGAATACACCGTCAGAAGCCGGTGCCTGCACAGCGGCTCTGGACCCATCCAAGGTAGAGACTTCCGCAGGTTCCACAGTTGAAGCATCTCGCGGCATGACTCCGAATGGGTCTCAGTAGAGGCCTGCGAATCTGAAGTAGCAGGTATCAGGGGCTGCGAAAGCGCCTCACTGAGTACCGTCGAACTGGTGACTGGCTTAGGAGAAGCACTGTCAGCAGCTTTGGACCTCGGCTGCCTGTCTCTGTGTTTATCTTTGTGTTTTTTAGGAATGTCTATAGTCAGATGGCTTACCGAAGACATATCGGGATAATAGAACCGAGCACCAAAATATTTAGAAATGTAAATATACTGACGATGGATAGTCCGTGGTTTAAATAAGGCACAAAAAGTACAGTTTTGTACCTACCATAAATGTAGATGTTCGAGGATCCCATTGCTGCAGTCCTAACTATTGGGTATAGTCCGCATCCAGTCGGCCCGAATACCAGAGTATAAGGCTGACGTCGGTCAGGGCGCATTAGACTGACGTCAGTGTACTAATGCGCATGACCGACGTCATATCCTCAGTCTTTTCTTGCCCCAGATGTCAGAAGATCCTAAAAAGACAAGGCCCAAAATACCTGCACCAAAAATATGTACAATATATACAAATAATATAAGCATGTAACCTCACCTACACAACCACCCCTAAACACAGAGGGGAAGGAGGGAGGGTAAATTGGACTGCAGCAATGGGATCCTCGAACATCTACATTTATGGTAGGTACAAAACTGTACTATGTTCTTCGTTCCCCATTGCTGCAGTCCTAACTATTGGGTAGAATCCCAAAGCAGAGGTAAGGGAGGCTGGCAAATCATAAAGAAGCAGGAGCTGACAACATGCCTTGCAAAACAGCTGTGGCAAAACCAGCCCTAGACTTAGAGTAGATAGGAAGGTGATAATGCTTAGAGAAAGTATGCACTGAACTCCAAGTAGCTGCTTCCAAAATATCCTTAGTTGCCACCCCCCTTAGAAATGCTGTTGAAGTGGCAGTAGCCCTAGTGGAATGAGGCCTAATCCCAGCTGGAATCTCCTTGCCATGATGGGAATAACAAAATGCAATGCAAAAGCCAATCCACCTAGAAATAGTTTGTTTTGACACAGGCTTGCCCTGTGAATTCAAAGCAAAAGAAACAAACAACTGCTGAGACTGCCTAAAATCCTTAGTCCTGCTTAAATAATAACGCAATTGCCTGTGTACATCTAAAGTGTGCAAAATCTTTTCCCCTTTATTTTGGGGGTCTGCATAAAAAGTAGGCAAATGAATAGTTTGGTTTAAAGCCACACTAGAAACCACCTTAGGCATAAAGGAAGGATTAGTACGTAATGATACCCTATCCTTATGGAAAATAAAAAATGGCTCTACTGCCATAAGGGCCTGCAACTCAGACACCCTTCTTGCAGAAGTAATAGCCAACAGAAAAGCAGTCTTCCATGACAAGTGTTTCAATTCAGCCGTAGCCGCAGGCTCAAAAGGTTGTAGAGTAAGTTTTTCCAACACAAAATTGAGATCCCAAGCAGGAGTAGGAGCTCTACGTGGGGGTCTTATATTCTTTGCCCCTCTAAGAAACTGCTTGAACAAAGGATGCGAAAACAATGGTGGGTCACAATCATAGTGAGCTGAAATTGCTGCAGCATGAATCTTAATGGAAGAGAAGGACAAACCTTTGTCCAGTAAGGTATTGAAGAGCCACACTCAAATTAGGCTCAGAAACCTGCAAATTCTTTGCTGTACTCCAAAATAAAAATCTCTTCCATTTTTCTGCGTACACTTTCCTTGTACTAGGTCTTCTAGCTTCCATAATCACATTTAAAACTTGTTGAGGAAGTTGAGACCTGCTGTGTTTCAACACAGAAGATGCCAGGCTGTTAGATGAAGAGAGTGAAGCTTGACATTGAGCAGATGACCATCCTTCTGAGATAACAGATGAGGAATCAGAGGTAAAGGCCATGGAGGCTTCCTTACCAGACTCCGTAGTAGTGGGTACCAGTGTTGCCGAGGCCAATCTGGAGCTATCAAAATCATCCTTGGCCTGTCTTGCCTGACCTTTAATAGTACCTTTGGAAGAAGAGGCAGAGGAGGAAAGGCATACACATGAAGGTTTTTCCAACTGAAAGACAGAGCATCCACTTTCCAAGCTGTGTGATGAAACCCCTTTGTGCAATACTGTGGCAGCTGGTGGTTTAGCGGAGAAGCGAACAGATCTATGTCTGGAGTTCCCCATGACACTGTCAATTTTGAAATACATGAAGATCCAGTTTCCACTCGTGGGGATCCATGATTTGTCTGCTTAACACATCTGCTAAGGAGTTCTGTGCTCCGGCAGAAACCTTGCCTGAAGAGTTAGTTGCAAGCTTAGCGCAGTCTCCCATAAAATCATTGCTTGCCTGCATAAAGGATAAGAATGTGTTCCCCTTGCTTGTTGATGTACCACATGACAGTTGTGTTGTCTGTTAGAATCAACACCTGCCCTGGAAGAAGTAACTCCTTGAAAGCCATTAATGCAAACTGGACTGCTAACATCTCCTTCATGTTGATATGTAGATGCTGTAGTCTGGCAGGCCACTTGTCTTGTATCCACTTTCCATTTAGATGAGCTCCCAAGCAATGTCCGAGGCATCTGTCGTTAAAATCTGACTCGCCTCTGGCCGGGTCACAGAGAGTCCCTTGTTTAGGTGACATTCCTGAGCCCACCACAAAAATTCTTTTTGAAGGCAAGGTATTATTGGAATGACAGTGTCCAAATCCTGGCAGTGCTGTGTCCATACATTTTTGAGATACCATTGTAGCTTCCTCATATGCAGTTTGGCATTGGGAAGCACCAGAATACAAGATGCCATGAACCCTAATGCTTGAAGGACTGTCCTTGCAGTCAGCACGGACTGATGAGATAGTTGATGGAAGTAAAGTGATAGACTCTTTTGTTTGTCCGGGGTTAAAAGGCCATCTGGGCTGCTGTATTCAGTCTCACACCCAGAAAGCACATGTCTTGAGAGGGTACTAGACTGGACTTTATTTCGTTCACAGAATACCCTAGGCATCTTAGCACTGCTATGACATGTTCCAGATGCTGTAGAAGGTCTTCCTTTTCTTGAGCCAGAATCAGGCAGTCGTCCAAGTAAGGATAGATTTGAATTCCTTGAAGCCTGAAGTAAGCTATCACTGGAGCCAGAACCTTTGTGAATACTCTGGGCGCAGTAGATAAGCCAAAGGGCAATGCAGAGAACTGATAATGAGAACTTCCAGCTCGAAACCGCAGATACTTCCTGCAACTTAGCCTTATAGGCACATGAAGGTAAGCTTCCTTGAGATCTAAAGTTACCATCCAGTGATCTTTGCCCAGCAGAGGTAAAAGCTGTTGTAACGTCAACATCTTGAACTTGGGAATGTCCAGAAAAGTGTTGAGGAGAGATAAATCCAAAATTGGTCTCCACGTGTTCCCCTTCTTTGGTACTAGGAACAGGCGAGAATAAAATCCTAGGCCCCTTTCTGATACAGGGACTGGCTGAATGGCCCCTATCTGGAGTAACTGAGAAACTTGCTTGTGAGCCTCTTTTCTTTGTGGAGGAGGAACGTCTGGCATGCCTTTGAAAGGGGGCATTGTATGGAAATAAAACCTGTAACCGTGGTGAATGATATCCAACACCCATTTGTCTTGAGTAATTAAATCCCAATTTTCTTTGAAAAGAGACAGTCTTCCTCCCAAAGGAGCTGCCAGACGGGAATCTACTGGCAGCTGAAAAGACAGGTCATTGGGTCTGTTTACGAAAGGACTGACCCCTGCCCTCACCAGAAGTCTGAGCAGGTGAACTCCTGTTCTAGGCCTAAAAGAACCTTGAGCCCTGCCCCTACCACGTCTAGACCTACCCCTAGACTGGGAATCATAAGCAGGATATGTCCACCCCTTAGCAGGCCAATTTCTACTAAACTTGGTGGCTGCACCTGCAAAAATCTTTAACAGTTTGCATAGACTTAGCTTTGTCCTCCATTTTCTTTAAAACTGCTTCCACAGGCGATCCAAACAACACATCAGACTGTAAAGGAGCATCCAAAATCCTTGTCTTAACATGCTCAGCTAAATTCTGATCCTTCAACCAGGCATGCCTGCGAAGAACAGAACTAGTAGCAGCCACCCTCGAGGAGGCCTGTACAGCATCAAAACCACATTGCAAAGAATGCTTACCCACTTGTTCAGACACATGAACCAAATCCAGCAACTCTTTACACTCAATACCTTCCGCCAAAGCATCCACCTTAGATTTCAATTGTGAAAGGAGATAATTCTGATATTTTAGCATGTGAAACTGACAATTCAATGCTCTCATGGCTAGAGTGGAAGAAGTATACACTTTCTTTCCCCACCTATCCAAAGCCCTTGCCTCTTTATCAGTGGGAACAGGATTTTTAACCACAGAAGCTTTAACACCCTTAGGCCCTTGAGAAATAGTTTCTGGGTCCGCCCTAGGACTCTTAAACAAATACTTATGAGCTTCGGGCACCCTATAATACCTATCAGGCTTAACAGGAGCAGGAGGCAAAGAGTCAGGGTTCAAGGAAGCCTCTGCAAAAACATCTTCCACCACATTCAACACAGGAGGAATAGCTAAGGGCCTATGCTGGGGTAAAAACAAGAATTCCCTAAGCCTTTTCCTGGAATCAGAGTAATCCTGGCCTTCCCATTTAAAGTGCTCCCTCATGGAATGCAGAGTCTCTGAAAATGAGAAATCCTCAGGAGGAGAAGCTGTAGGAGTGGAATCATCCACATCAGAATCAGAATAAGTAGGATACTCCTGCAAGTCTTCCGCAGAAGACTCTGAAGCCTCTGAACACTGTTCAAAACTATCAAACTCGGTTCCACCCTAGGCCTCTTATCAGGCGGGGCATAGAACCTCTAATCATAGTAATCAAATCTTCTGCCATTTTAAGCATATGTTTCTTAGGTACAGAACCGAAATGCTAGGAGAAGCCCCCACTGAAGCTGAACTAGGCCTACCTCTCAAAGAAGTTTTGGCAACAGAAGGAGAGGCTCTAACTACCTTGGGAAGAGAGGGAAGAACAGTCACCTGAGAAGCCCCTCAGCCTGGCCTACCTCCTGAGAAGGCACATCCTGTAACAGTAAAGTTTCTGCCTGGGACTCCATGGAAACTCCTGGCAAAACCTCTGGCTCCACTGAGCCTTCTAAAGAACCGACGTCCGGGACTGCCGGTTCATCAACCCTAGGCTTCGCTGTTTTGTCCTTGCGCTTCTTGACGAAGCGGGCCGGAGCATCCGACGGCATTTTATAATTGCAACGCTTCCCAAACACTAACCTGGCACAGTCTAACCTCCTCTTAATAGTGCGTTTGTTAAACCTAGCACAAGAGCGGCAACCAACAACGTCGTGCTCAGGCCCTAAACAAGGTATACACAAGGTATGGTAATCCCTATGAGGTATCTGTTTCCCACAAGAAATACAGTTATTCACTTTTTCTGACATCCGGTAAAATACTGAGGCAAGAAAAACCAAAATGTTCCCCAACGGGTACTTAGCCAACTCTGTTTCGGTCTGAAACTCCGGTTTCGGAAATATTTCAGAACGCCAACCTGCACTCGCAAAACTGCTTCTGCATCGGACCATGCGGCAAAAAAGACTGAGGATATGACGTCGGTCATGCGCATTAGTACCCTGACGTACTGACGTCAGTCTAATGCGCCCTGACCGACGTCAGCCTTATACTCTGGTATTCGGGCCGACTGGATGCGGACTATACCCAATAGTTAGGACTGCAGCAATGGGGAACGAAGAACATCTGACAATGAGGTACTTCGTGGTCAGGGCCTAGGCAAGAAATACAGTATGAATGAAAATCTTTATGAGGTATTTGCTTTCCACAAGTAATGCAATTACTTACTTTTACTGACATCAGTTTAGAGCAAGAAAAAGTTTCCCCAACGGGGTACTTAGCTTTTAACTGAAGACTTCGGTTCTGAAACTCAAAAACGAAAATTTCAGGAGTCTATCGACCGGCACTTGCAAACTGCTTCTGCTTTGGGCACCGCACGGCAAGACAGACTGATGTAATGCCGTTGGCTGCATGTGTTTATACCCCTGATGACTGGAAGAAGGGACAGCAACCGACACAGGACCCAAGACTTTGTTAATCAGGCTGACTGAGGGCTACTGCAAGCAGATAACCCAAATGTGATGACAGCAACAGTGAAACACGAAGAACATCATGTGCAAAGGAGTTTTCCCAAAGAAGAGAACCTCAAGTAAATCCTTTTACTGGCAGTAGTCTCCAAAGCCTATGTACTCAAAGACACTATCTCTGGAGGTCGTACAAACAAGACAAAGCTCTTTGAAAACTTCAGCATCTACATATGTTACAGTGTACAGGCATGTTCATATACTATAACAAAGTTGTATCTCTGAAGTAGAGAAAAGTAAGCTGAGCACATTTTATCTATGCATGCAAATAATATTAAAAATGAGTTTTGCACATATTTTACCTATTTGACAAATCCACCATTTTATCAGAAATCAGCATTAAAGAAACAAGAGTGCAAAATTCTTAAATTTATTAATACTTTCATGACAGTACTTAAACATGGAGTTACAGTTCCTTTTTGGATTACTTCTGTAATGCAAAATATTACCTTGAATCCTTAAGCATATCGCTACTGCTGCTTGAAGGAAGGCCTCTAGGGGAAGAGTTTATATTGGTAGTGTACATTTTTGACCGGAACAACTTATTTTGGCTGCTGTTATTTAATGAAGCCAAGGATTCCTTCCTCTTGTCTGTAATGTATCCAGGCCAATCTGCAGTCCGTCCACTTTGATCAGGAGTCCCAGAGAAAGTGGTAGACACATTAATAACTTTTTGCATCTTGTCATTTGGATGAGATGGTCTTAAAGGCTTGCTGTTCACATTAGGACTAGGGTTGTAAATGGCTGCATCAGTGTTGCTGCCATTGACACCTCCCCTGGTCACTGGATCTTGTTCAGTCTCCATCCGACTTGGCATGTCAAACCATCTGTCATCACTATGGCTACTGGAAGCATTGCTTGAAAGAGTATTGCTACTGGAATGACTTGAATACTGGGTTTCACCCTTGAAAGAACAAAATAATAGAGTTAAGGTTAATTCTTACGCTGTAGTACCTTAACTTTCAACTATTAACTAGCCAAATACAGCAAACATATTTTAACTTGCAAAGCTACAGCTTGCTGCTTTTTTCACAAAAGGAGACACGTCTACAAGCTAAGATAATGACTTAGATTCTGTCTATTACTAGACCAAATTTTCTCCCTTGGACACTACTGAAAAATTACACTTGCGTAAGTAAACTTACAATAATGGCAGATGCTCAACTGATTACTGCTGCAGCAGTCTAAGCTATATGGCTATATCCTGGACAGGATATAACAGCTGGCTAGCTTCTAAACCCAGAGGGCTCCTTCCACATCCCCAAACCGTCAGTTATGTCAAGCTGAGCTAACTAAAAATATAGGTTTGTGCGCCAAGCTCTTCAGAGGTTTAATGCCAGCTAAGAGAGGGAGGCTGAGCCCTGACAGGACACTGTGAGGAACAGCAAAAAAAATAAATGTCTACACTCAGGCCTAAAAAATGCACCAAAAACAAGAGGGAAAGAAGATGGATCCAGCTACCGCAGCAGTGAATATCTACTGTTATGCTAACGTTAGTTACACAACTGCACTATGTTCTTCATATTAATAACTGCTGCAGTAGTGTAAGCTATACAGACAGATTACCATAGCTTAGAACAACTGCGAGGTGGAAGGAGAAGGATCCAGCATCCCTGGGAGATTGGTCCTAGCAAAGCCTAACCCTGAAATGGAGAAGGAATCTAGCTTGTAGTGCATTGCAATATGCATTGGGTATCAAGTTGCTCTTTCCAGAATATGTCCAGGGTCCAACTCTTTCCAAACAGCCACAGCTGAAGCCAAGGCCCTGGTAGAATGTTCCTTGGTCCTGTCTGCAATAGTTTTGTTGTTGTGGTGGGAATAACAACAGTTAATAACTGGAGACAACCACTTGAAAATTGTCTGCTTTAACACAAGTTTTCTCCTCTTCTTACCTTAACAAGAAATTAACAAGAGATTGGAAGTTCTGAAAGATTTTGTTTTGCCAAGATAGCACCTGAGATGTCTGTAGACAATTAAGGTATGAAATATCCTTTCTCCCTCATTTTGGGGTGCAAGAACAACACAGGAAGATGGACAGTTTGGCTTACAGTAAACTCGGATATCACTTTAGGCATATAGAAGGATTAGTTCTCAAGGAGACCCTGCCTCTGAGGAAAATGAGATAAGTCTGATCCACCATAACAGCTTGTAACTCATACTCTTCTTGCAGACGTCACAGAAAACAGTAAATTTGTTATCTGTTTTAAGAACCTCAAACTAGCCAGATTAGCTAGAATAGAATAAAGCAAATGTTAGCTTCTATAACACAAAATTAAGATCCCAAGGAGGAGCCACCAGTTTCTCTTGGTAGTCTCTTATGAAATACCCTTTTCAAAGCATTTTGACATAGGAATGCCTTGAAAGAAGGGGATTCATGGGCAGATATACTGAAATGGCTGACAAATGAACTATGACAGAGGAGTAAGACAGACCATAGGAAAGTAACTCACACAAACATTGTAAAACCAGAGAAACACTAGCCATGAATGGGTGCTGATTACATTGTTCCTGGCACCAACTAGCAAACCTTTTCCATTCGCTATTATATGACTTTCTACTAGCAGGCTTTCTTGCCTCCATTAGTACCTGCTGCACATTCCCAGAAAACAGCTGGCAAAAAGGTATTAAAACCCTATCATCCAGGCAGTCAGTTAACATTGTAGTTGGGACATATCAAACACTCCTGTCCTTAGGTTCACAGGTAAGCCTAGCCAACAAGGCTCCTTGGCTTACACCACCCAAGAAAGTTATTTTCCTGTACCCCTGTCGAGCAGAGCCACAGAAGTGATCCCCAAGGTGTATTTCCTATTTTCCATCCATTCATCAAGATTTTTCTTGAAGAGTGCTAATGAGGAACTTGGCTTGACATAGATGGGTAGCTTGTTCCAGAGTAACAGAAATCTATCACTCCAGCATATCTTATTGTGGTGACAAGGTTTAGGTCCCTAGAGTGTGTAGCTCAGAGGGATTGGGATTTCTTTAGGTGTATCATGTCCAACAGCTCTGAGTTTGACATAGCTTTATATGTTAAGCAGAGATCACCTCAGAGTAGGCGATATGCTACGTTGTAAAGCTGGAGTTTTTTGAGACGGTCAGTGTAGGGCATCTGTTTTAGGCCAGTAATCCTCTTTGTGAGGTACTTCTGTGGCCTTTCCAGCTGCTGCAGATGTCGTGTGAGGTACATGCCAAAAGGGGTGTTGCACTCTATAATGGGTCTAATGAGTGTCGAGTAGAGGGGAACAATGACCTCTTTTTTCTGGGATAAGAACCCTTTTGTGATGAGGTGCGCCACTTAGAAGGATTTCCTGACTACTGTGGCAATGTGATTATCAAAGGAGAG
Organism: Protopterus annectens; assembly: GCF_019279795.1. Lineage (NCBI taxonomy): Eukaryota > Metazoa > Chordata > Ceratodontiformes > Protopteridae > Protopterus > Protopterus annectens. The sequence goes on along the minus strand of NC_056725.1, from coordinate 699,227,403 downwards.
ACTACTGTCCATCTGGGTCCCAAGGTCTCTTATCACACATTCAGCATTAAGTAAACTGCCGCCTATGTGGTAGTTCATGGATATAGTTTTTACCAAAGGGGATGACAGTGCACTTTTTGGTATTGAGCTTCAGGCCATGACTTTGACACCAAGCATCTGTCTCAGTGAGGCCCTTCTGTAGGATGTCCACATCATTTGGGGACTCGATTATGGCTTCTAGTTTGCAGTCATCTGCGAACTTCATTAGCCAGAGGCCTTCTGTTTTAGCCTGTACTTCAGAAAAGTAGATATCAAGCAGGAGAGGTTCCAGGACTGAACCCTGTGGTACCCCACTTGTCATTGGTTTGAAGTCAGATTTGGAGTCTGCAACTTTTACAGTGTGGGTTCCGTCAGTCAGCCAGTTGGCAACCCATCTTGTGATGTAGGGATTTATACCTAGTTTAGTGAGTTTAGCTATAATTCCAGAATGGAGGATGGTGTCAAAAGCCTTGGCGAGGTCAAGACAGGCTGTGTGAACCACCTTACCCTTGTCTACGGCTTTGGTGACTGCCTCAAAGAAGTCGATCAGGTTCAGGAGGCAAGATCTGCCTTTCACAAACCCGAATTGGGTGGGGTCCAGAGTTTGGAGGTTACTAATGTCTTTGTTTATGAGTTCCATGATGATACGTTCCATGGCCTTGCAGACCAGGCTCGTCAGGCTAACAGGGTGATAGTTCTCGGGATCAGTGGTGGCACCCCCTTTGTGGAATGGGATAACTGTTGCTGTGTGCCATTCAGTGGGCACAAAGCCTGACTTGAGGCCATGATTGAATATGGTGCTAGGTGGGGAGGCAGTTCGTTCTGAAGTTCGTGTGAAACGCAGCCCGGGATGTTGTCCGGTCCCCATGGATGCTGTGTTTTGGGCTTTAGAGAGTGCAACTTTTACCTGCATAGTTGTGATTACAGGGACTATGCATTCTTCCTGTATAGATATGGGACCTTTAGGGGGTGAGAGGGGGTAAAGTTAGCACTCAACCTATCTACCAGGATGTTGGCAATATCAGTTGGTTCTGTAATTTTCGTGCCGTTGTGCTGTAACTCAGAGCAGATCTGGGTGGTGCCATTGAGATTCTTGACATAGCTATTGAATGCTTTGTGGTTGTCCTTAGAATCAGTGGTGATTTGCTTTTCGTAGCTAGCTTTGGAGGATCTTATATGGGATCTCAGCTTCTTACTGAAGCTGACCAGGGAGTTCCTCCACTCATGCAATTTTACTGTCTTTTGCAACAGTTCCTTCCTTCTGTTGTAGAGTTTGTTTACGGCAGGGGACCATCAGATTGGCATACTTTTTATGGAGCATCTTCGTTCTGTTTGGGATAGCACAATACATGCACTCGTGTAAGTGCTTATAGAGTGCATTTGTGTAGGATTCATCAGTCTTAACTGTACTGTCCATCTGTATGGGTGTCATGAAGTTTGCCACTTCTGTCTTAAGAAGCATGCATTTGGCTTTGGAGAAATATTTTACCGTGGTTTCCTTAATGGGGGTGGCGGAGGGATGTGACTATCTAGGGTGATTAGCTTATGGTCGGATCTGACCAACGAGAAGTTGACTTCAGGTGTGGAACATCGGTCACTCATTTTGGTAATGACTAGGTCTAGGATATTGTTGCCCCTGGTGGGAGTGTGGATACGTTGATCCAGGGCACTGAAATTTATGAATTCCAGAAAGCGTTGGGCGAAGGAGTTGGTACATGAGCAGTTTTCCCAGTTAATGGTGAGGTAGTTGAAATCGCCCATTACTAGAGTGTTTGGTTGAACCCTAATATTTTCCAGTATATCAAGAAAAGAGGAGTGGGAATCCTGGGGCATGGTGGGGGATCTGTAGCAAGCTACAATTTGGATTGCAGTTTTGCCCAGAGTTAGTTGCACCTGGATAACCTCGGATGCATTATGTTGAGCAACTAGCCTGGAGGTGTGGATTTTTCTGGTCTAGTTTAGATGGCAAAAAAGTGTTGTATGAGTTATATCCTGGTAATGCAGGGGTGCTCTCTGGAGCCTTGAACAAGGTCTCAGTCACTGCACAGATATCAATGTTCTCTATTTTAAGGAGTGCCTCGAGTGAGTGAGTGCATTTTGAGATTTAGACTTCTAGCATTGAGTAACATTGCCCTCAATTTTTGCTTCCCTGTTCCTGTTACGGTGCTGAATTTGTCATTTGAACCTTGCCTAAAAAAGGCACTATAGGGGGGCGGCAAGAACCTTAGCCAGTATCCGGAATACCAGGGGTGACAGGTGCAGGCCATCTCTGGCAAAATATTGTGGTCTGGCGACCATGTCGTCCCAGGCAGACAGATACTGGATCCCCTTAGAATAACATCAGAAGCTTAGCCATTTGTTGAAGTCAATCATTTTGTCCTTGTACTGCGGTATCATTCTGGGCGATGGCAGGATGATACTCAGGGCTAGGGTCATAACTGCCTGGGCTACATGATCAGAGAGCTCTTCCATGTCTCTCTTCATGTAGTCCAGGGAGGTAGGTCTCAGGTCATTCACACCAACATGGACAATGACAGAGTCATATTTGTACCTGTTGCGGAGTGACCCGAGTGCGTGGGTTATGTGGTGGATCCTGGCTCCAGAAAAGCAACTGACAGTAACCTTCTCCTTGTTTAGCCTGGTGAGTGGGACATCAGTGTGCCTGACTATAGAGTCACCTATGACTAGTGTGTTGGATACATTGCTTTGCCTTATGGGCTGTGGTTGAGTGAGTAGCACACTGAGTCTGTGTGCTGTGTGTCATCTGGTTGTGTTGGGGAGGTGGAGGTTGCTTGTGTTTCTGCTTTGGAGGTCTCTGTTGCTTGAGCAGATTATTACTGAAAGCCTCTGTGAATGTTTTTGTGTTTCTATGTGTGGAATTTGGTGGTGTAGGTTTAGTGGGACTATGTGATGAGTGTGGTGTGGTGCAAGTGTTTACCTTCTCCTCTTGACCGTCAAGTTCAGTCTTGGTTGGAGAGAGCTTTACCTCCAGTTTGGCTAGATAAGTGCATCTCTCACAGGTTGTAGTGTTGGGTGGTAGGAGGAGAGTTTTGTCTGTGTACATGAGGCATTTGCTACATTGTCCCAAGATGCCCATAGTCATCAGACAGACAGGAGAGAACACTGGGAGCTGACCCTTGGACATGCCTGAATAAAAAACTATTTTCCTCTAGACAAGTGAGGAAAGTGAGTACAAGAGCTGTTTTTCTCTAAGCAAGTGAGGAATGTAAGTAAAAAAAACTGTTTTCCTCTAGGTAATGAGGAACGTTGAGTGATGTAGTAATGTGTAGCTTATTTAGTGCTTACAAGTTCTGAACAAGTGCTGAGTATGAATAAGCAAATTAAAGTGCTAAAACTCAGAATCTGTATCTGGACTAAACTAGTTACAGGAAAGAAATAAGTGCAAATGCAGGCTTTTAAATCAGAAAGTTGAGAGAGATGGAAAAATTGTCCAAACAGCCAATAACTACAATTTCTGGGCCAGAAACCACTCCTTATGTGGTAGATACATTACCTAGTGCTTACCACTCCCACTGATACACTAGCAGGCTTCCCTCCAACACAGAAAATCTTGGGGGGCTCAGGAGCTTACGATACAGCAAATCTGTATCTGGACTAGACTAGTTACAGGAAAGGGGGGAAACAAGTGCAAATGCAGGCTTTTAAATCAGAAAATTGAGAGAGATGGAAAAACATGCCCAAATGGCCAATAACTACAATTTCTGGGCCAGAATCACTCCTTATGTGGTAGATAGGTTACCTAGTGCTTACCACGCCCACTGATATGTTAGAAGACTTCCCTCCAACACAGAAAGGCTTGGGGGCTGAGGAGCTTACAAACAGTCCTGGATACAGCAAATCTGTATCTGGACTAGTCTAGTTACAGGAAGGGGGGGGGGATCAAGTGCAAATGCAGGCTTTTAAATCAGGAAGTTGAGAGAGAGACGGAAAAACTACCCAAACGGCCAATAACTACAATTTCTGGGCCAGAAATCACTCCTTATGTGGTAGATAGGTTACCTAGTGCTTACCACACCCACTGAAAAGCTAGCAGGCTTCCCCCCAACACAGACAGGCTTGGGGGGCTCAGAAGCTTACAAACAGTCTTGGATATAGCAAATCTGTATCTCGACTAGACTAATCACAGGAAAGGCAGGAAACAAGCTTAATTTTTTTGTTGTTGTTGTTACAATTAAGCAGAACACAGGGAGATTCTAGCAAAGTTTTTTTTTTTCTGTAAAGGAAAGGGAGAAAGGAGAAGCAGAAGATAATTCAAGGTTAAGAAACTAAGTGGGTTGGCCTTCTCAAATGTTCTCTCTGTATTAGGTAGAATAAGCTAATGACACTAGACTGGGAGGAGTGTCCCAGATGAAATTTACAGCAGGGACAGGCAACTTCAAAGCCACCAAGTATAACAGCAAGACACCAACAGGGAATGAAGGAGGGTGGGGAACAATACTACAGCTACTAGCCTATACTCTTTTAGACAGTAAGCACTACAGAAATGTTTATCACAGAAGGAAAACAACAGTGAGACACAAAATTAAAGTTTTGAAACAGATAACGGATTAAAAACCTGACTTATCAGGCCCTGTAAGGCAGACAACTTTAGTTCAACAGCATACAGGAATATTTCTGTCCAAGGAAAAGAAAAGACATCTGTTTTTCAGACCTTCTTGCATGAAGCCCTTGAGCAAAATTCTGACAGTTGATTGTTTACACAGGAGGCAAAAAGGACTACTTGAGGAACAACCCACAGATGGATAAAATATTGGAAGATGTCCCTGATCTAGTTTCCATTTGTGAGAACCTGCCTTACTTGCTTAGCTTGTTTGCCACAGAATTTTGCTCTGATGGAATGCAGGAAGGCAGTACAGTCTGACTATGCTGCAAGGCTGTATCCCAAGCTAAGATTACCAGTCTGCAGCGACTGATGATAAATATGGGGTAGTTCACAGGATGGGTTAGAACAGACAATTGTGATGCTAGAAAGCCATTGTAGCAGCCGCATGTGGAATCTCGCCGGTGGGACCAGAGTGATGGTCTCTGCCACAGAACCCAACGCTTGAAGGATTAGCAGGGCTGGTACTTTGTGCATAGACTAGGATATACTTGGGATTTTATCTTCCGTAATCTGTGATGGGGAAGGGAGGCTTCACAAGAGATGGTATTTAAATGAGCTTCTACGAATTCTAGATCTTGACAGGGGCTTAGCTGAGATTTTGTATGACTGATTGTGATGGGCAGGTGCATGAACAAATGCAGAATGCACTCTGCTGTTTGACGCAGTAGATGCCTGGTGGAAGTGGTGATGACCCAGTCGTCTAGATATGGAAACAACCAGAATCCGTGCAGTCACAAGTGAGCTGTTACTGCTGCCATACATTTGGTGAACACCCTGGGGACTGCAGTGACACCAAAGGGCAGCACTCTGAACTGAAAGTGATGGGCTCTTAGCTGAAAGTGGAGAAACCTTCTGGAGTGTTTGTCCATCTTTATGTGGTAATACATGTCTTGAAGGAGTATTAAGAGCGCATCCAATCATTTTCTTCTAAAAAGGGAAGTATAGACTGAACCGTGACCATCCGGAATTTGGACTGTTGAACAATATTTGTTTAGAAGGCTGAGATCCAGAATAGGTCCCCAGTCCCCTGTCTTTTTTTGGCACTAAAAAGAACCTTGAGTAAAATCTGGTCTGGTGGAACTTCTTGAATGGCTCTTTTTTTCTAGCAGTTTTTGGATTTCTAAGGCTGCTTGATCCCTCTGTTTGGGTGGAACAATGGGGAACCTTGTTAGAGATCATGGATAAAGAATGAAGGGGTTAGAGTAACCTCTGGTAATAATTCTCTGCACGCAAGCACCTGTGGTTATTTGTCGCCAGGTTGTTGAATGCAGAGAAAATCTTCCCACTGACCACTTCCAGAGGTGAGCAATTGGGCCCCCTTTCAAGAGGATTGGTAGGGCTGGCCAGGGAAAGTTTCTCTGGAACTCTGATTCTGCGGCCAACATTTGCCTTGTGGTAGGCGTCTTCCATTAGAGCTCCCACTGTGCCCCAAGGGGAGCCTCCACCATGTGTGTCATGGAAAGGCCCTTGGGACTTTTTGAACCACATCTTCCCACTCCTCAGATTCCTAGAGTAGGATCATTGTGGAGCACAAAAACAGACAGGGTCTTCCCATCCTTCTCACACCTGGCTAGAGTTTCTTTGACTTTGGGACCAAACAAAGAAGATCTGTCAAATGTAACATTGATAAAGGAAGACTTGAATGGCTCCATGAACTCACACAGTCGAATCCAGGTGTGCCATCTGATAGCAATGCCTGAACTGGCTGACCTAGTCATCCCCTCAGCTGCATGTGCAATGAGCTTCATAGACGAGTTGGAAATAGACTCCAGGGTAGCTAACTGGGAGGCCACTTTTTCTTGCATGCCATCAGATACAGCTCCTGCTAGGGTGACCAATACTTCCTTAATCAGATCCCTCTGGAGCCTAGTGAAGTGCGCAAAAAAAAATTCAAGGACCTTAAGGCGAAGGTCGATAATGATTAAACCCATTTTCCAAATCTGTCCATCGTGCTAGACTCTCGGTTAGGGGGATGAGGGGGATTAACAGAGGAACTTTCTTCAGCCAGTTCCTTTTCGGTGGCCGCTGCTACCACCATGGCATCTACTGCTAATCCTATTGCCCAGTGCTGGTGGTCCTCAGGAGCAGGGAGAATCTTATCTGGTCTCCGAGGAATTGGTTCTATGGAGTCAGGAGATTTCCAAGCCTGCTGAGCGATCAGTTTAATGAGATCATCAGTGGGAGGGATCACCCAGGAAGTAGATGAGCGAGAACCAAAGGCTTGCAAGTACACATGCTCCTCAGAGGTCGGGTCTTTGGGTTTCCAGTTACCCCTCTGTTTAAGGATCTCAAGAATGTCTCCAAGGGAGATGTCTTCCAGTGGTGACCAAGTGGGGGGACCCTCCCTGTCATCGAAATCAGTGTCCTCAATGAAGGACTCTTCAGGGGAGCCCAGGTGTTTCCTCTTACACATTTTCTTCTGAGGAGGCTCCTCAGTGGTAATGTCTGGGGAGGACTTGGAGGAAGGGTGATCCTTAGCCAGGAACTTTTTCAGGCTTGGAGCTTGTTGTATGGGTGCAGATGTAGGTGGAAGCTCCGGGTAAGAAGGGGTCAGTGGATGAAAATCCAGGACAGAAGGAGCCACCGGAGATCCTGCTCTCCATAGCCTGGAAGGCAGGTCCCCCCCCCCCGAGGAGGGATAGAAGCCTGGAACCGAGAAAGACAAACTGAGAACTGGGGTCACACCCCACCCCGACAGACCCACCTCCAAAGCTGGAGCCAAAGAAGGACTTTGAACTGCCACAGTCCCAAGAGGAAAGGACAACTCCGAATAAAATACAGAAGTTGACTCAAACCATTCGGGCCCAACAGTGGAGCCAAGATCTCAAGAATAGTACAGTTGTGTACACTTACCATAAATGTAGATGTTCAAGTGTATTCACTGTTGCAGTCATCACATTTGGGTTATCTGCCTGCAGATAGCCCTCAGCCGGCCTGAATACCAGAGTCTTCGGATTTCTGCGTCGGATGCTGTCGCTTCTTTCATGACATTAGGTCGTCAGGGGTATAAAACATGCAGCCGACGCCATTACATCAGTTTTTCTTGCACCAGATGTCAGGCACCCCCACAATAGGAAGCAATTATATGGTATGAAACACCCCCAGCAAAAAGCAAATACACATGATATAACATATGCCAAACAAAAAGGAAAGGTAGAGCCAAGAGAAGTCAGGGGGCTGGAGGGAGGGTAACCAGGAATGCAACAGTAAATACACTAGAACATCTATATTTATGGTAAGTGTACACAACTGTACTATGTTCTTCGTGTTTCACTGTTGCAGTCATTAGATTTGGGTTGATTGGTGAAGGGTGGAGGCAGTTAAAGAGCATTAGGGCTATCAATCAGGCCCAGTAAGATTGCAGTGGCAAACCCAGCTCTAGATTTAAAAAAGATACGCAGGTGGTAATGCTTGGTGAAAGTATGTACAGAGCTCCAGGTAACAGCTTCCAGGATGCCCTGGTAGGGACTTCTCTGAGAAATGCCGTAGAGGTAGATGCAGCCCTGGTGGAATGTGATTTTATCCCCTGTGGGGTAGGTTTTCCATGGTGCTTGTAGCAGAAATGGATGTAATGGGCTATCCATTTGGAAATGGTTTGCTTTGAAATGGCCTTCCCCTCTGCCCCTGCAGCAAAGCTAACTAGCAGCTGGTCAGATTTTCTGAAAGGCTTAGTTCTGTCCAAATAGAATCTAAGCTGTCTATGCACGTCCAGAGAATGCAGTATCCTTTCCCCCTTATTTTGAGGATTAGGGAAAAAAATAGGCAAATGAATGGACTGGTTTAGAGCTACACTAGACACCACCTTGGGCATAAAGGATGGATTAGTCCTGAGGGAAAACTTGTCCGCATGGAAGATAATGAAGGGTTCCATTGCCATGAGGGCCTGTAGTTCAGACACTCTTCTTGCTGAAGTGATGGCTGTTTTCCAAGAAAGGCATTTCAACTCTGCTGTAGCAGCTGGTTCAAAGAGGGGAAGAGTGAGTTTTTCCAATACAAAGTTAAGGTTCCAGGCTGGCGTGAGAGCTCTCCTGGGGGGGGGGGGCTTAAATGTTTGGCCCCTCTAAGGAAATGTTTTAGCAGGGGGTGAGAGAAGAGGGGAGGCTCAGTATTATAATGTGCTGAAATGGCAGAGGCATGAATCTTAATTAAAGAGAAAGATAGGCCCTTGTGGAGCATTTCTGTTAAATAATCTAGTATATAAGGTAAGCTGGCACCATTGTGCCCATCCCCTGAGCTTGGCTCCAGGAACAGTATCTTTTTCCAGTTTTCTGAATGGGATTTTCTAGTACTAGGCCTCCTTGCCTCAAGAATGACATCCAGCACCTGCTTACTGAGGGTTGCTAGAGGTGAGCTCAGGGAATTAGCCAGGCTGCAAAGTTCAGGGTTTGAAGCTGAGGGTACAGAATCTGGCCCACCTGCTGGGACAGCAGGGAAGGTTATGAGGCCGGTGCCATGGTTGCAGTACTGTCAGACTGTGCAAAAGGGGGTACTAGTGCTGGTGTGGCCAGTCTAGGGCAATCAGTATTGTCCTTGGCGTGTCCTGTTTGATCTTTAGTAGAACCTTTGAGAAGAGAGGCAGAGGGGGAAAGGCATAAACTGAGAGGCTTTCCCAGGTAAAGGACAGGGAATCCACTTTCCAAGCTTGACTATGGGGAGTTCTGGTGCAGAATTTCTTCAATTGCTAGTTCTGAGGGGAGGCAAACAGGTCTACCTCTGATGTCCCCCATTTGTTCCCCAAGAGTTTGAATATTTTGGGATCCAGTTTCCATTCATATGGGTCCATGAGATTTCTGCTTAAGTTGTCTGCCACTGAATTTAGTTTGTCTGGCAGGAATTGAGCTTGCACGTTCACTTGGTAGCTCAAGGCTGTGTTCCACAGAGCCATGGATAGTCTGCAGAGTGGGTACGAATGGGTTCCCCCAGCTTGTTTATGTACCACATAACTGTCATGTTGTCTACCTTTACCAATAGTTGTCCTAGAATAATAAGGTCTTTGAAGGCTGTTAGAGCATTCTGTACAGCTAACATTTATTTTTGATTGATATGCAGGTGCATCTGTTTTGGGTTCCATTTGCCCTGAAAGCATTGCTCTGCCATGTGAGCCCCCCATGCATAGTCTGATGCGTCTGTTGTTAGGGTTTGGGCGGCAGGGGTAGAGTGAAAGGGAGTCCCTTGTTGTGGTAGCAGGCCTCTGCCCACCAAAGGAACTCTGCCCTTAGACAAGAAATGACAGGAATCATTGTTTCCAGGTCCTGAGAATGTTGACACCATAGACTTTTTAGATACTGTTGAAGTTTCCTCATATGCAGTCTTGCACATGGAATTCACAGAATGCAAGAGGCCATGAACCCCATGGCTTGCAAGATTTTCCTTGCAGATAGCTGGGTTTTTGTGGCCAGTAGGTTGTCAAATAAACTTGTTTCTCCAGAGTGAGGAATGCCATCTGGGAAGTTGTGTTCAAGCTTGCTCCCAGGAATACCATCTGTTGGCAGGGTACTAGGTGTGATTTCTTCTTGTTGATGGTGTACCCCAGTGAGGTTAGAAGTCTCTTCATAAATGCCAGGTGTTGTAATAGCAAGTCCTGACTTTCTACCTGAATCAGGCAATCATCCAAGTATGGGAAAATCTGAATATTTCTCTGCCTACAAAATGCAATGGCTTGAGCTAGACACTTTGTGAATACCCTGGGCGCAGTAGATAAGCCAAAGGGACGTGCAGAGAACTAATAGTGCATGCAGCCCGCCCTGAAATGTAGGTATTGTCTGCAGGATTCCCTTATTGGGAAGTGCAGATAAGCTTCTTTTAAGTCTCGGGTTGCCAGCCAGGCATCCTTGGCTAGCATAAGAAGAAGCTGTTGAAGAGTTGCCATTTTGAATTTTGGAGCCACCGGAAAGGTGTTGAGAACAGACAAGTCCAGGATAGGATACCAGGAGTTTTCTTTTCTGGGAACCAGGAACAGTCTTGAATAAAAACCTTGTCCCTATTGTTCTGCTGGGACAGGTTGAATAGCCCTGATAGTGAGGACAGACAGCACTTGTTTTTGGGGCCTCCGCCCACTGATTTGGGGAGAGTTCAGGCTATCCACTTAGGGTTTGGAGTGAGTGGAAGTGGAATCTTTATCCTAGGGAAACTAGGTTTAAAACCCACTTGCCCTGGGTAATGAGTTCCCATTTTTTTGCATGCAGGGCAAGCTTTCCTCCTAAGGGAGCAAGTAGTTGAGCAGGGCTTGGAAGAGTTAAGGATAAGTCATTGTGCCGTTTTTCCATAGGGGGGTGGCTTACTACTCCCTGCTTTGGAAGTGGGAGCCCCCCACTGCTTAGATCTATGCATAGTCTGAGACTGAAGTCTTGGTGGTCTGTTGCTCCTGGGTTTGAACTGAAAAGGCCTGGAAGGGACAGAAAAAGACCAGTTCTTTGAAGGCCAATACCTACTGAATCTAGGAGGCTGTACTTGTAAGAAATCTTTAACGGTTTGTATAGATTTAGCTTTTTCCTCCAACCTTTTGAGGACTTCTTCTGCTTTGTTGTCAAAGAGGTGGTCTTAGTTTAAGGGTGCATCCAGTAATTTAGCTTTAACATGATCTGGCAAGTTTTGTTCCTTAAGCCAAGCATGCCTTCTAAGTACAGACCGAGTGACAGCAGCCCTGCAAGATGCTTCTAAAGTATCAACACCACATTGCAAAGTATGCTTACCAACTTGTTCAGCAGAATGCATTAACTCTTGCAAATCTTTGTGTTCAGCACAGTCAGGAATCAACATAATTTTCTGTTTAAGTAGTCCCATAATGTGCTGCTGACACTTTAACATATGAAACTGGCAATTTAAAGCCCTAATGGCCAAAGCAGCAGAAGTGTACACCTTCTTACCCCATCTGTCTAAAGCTCTAGAGTCCCTATCAGATGGGATAGGATTTTTGGCAATAGTAGCCTTAATGCCTTTTGGTCCTTGGGAAATGCTCTCTGGATCCGCAGTTGGATTCTTGAAGAGGAATTTGTGAGAGTCAGGTACTCTGTAGTACCTTTCAGGTTTCCTGGGAGCTGGAGGCAAAGTGTCTGGGGTAAAACTGGATTCCAAGAAAACATCATCTACAATCTCCAGAACAGGAGGGATAGCTAAAGGCCTGTGTTGAGGCAGGAGTAAAAATTCCCAAGTCTCTTTTTGGACTCAGAATAGTCCTGGCTTTCCTAGCGGAAATGCTCCCTAAGGGTATGCAAGGCTTCACCAAAAAAAAAACAATCTTCTGGAGGGGAAGCAGAGGGAATGGAATCCTCTGCATCAGAATCCTTATAAGTAGATAAGGGTAAATCCTGGTAGTCAGAAGGAACAGAGATATCAGATTCCTGATCAGAAGAATGAAAAAGAAAATCAGTTCTAGGTCTCTTAGAGGGGGAAGGCTCGCGTTTTCTGTAATTAAGGTAATAAGGTCTTTAGCCATTCTAATCATTTGTTTTTGAAGCATATGGGCCTGAGAATGCAGTTTGTTCGTCAGTTTTCTAGGCGTAGTGCGAGCTTTAGGCCTGAGGAATTTGGTATTTTTGGCTTGAAACGAAGTTGTCAGTTTAATAAGAAAATCGGTAGGCCTGAATACACCCTCAGAAGCCAGTGCCTGCACAGCGGCTCCAAATCCATCCAAGGTAGAGACATCCGCAGATTCATAGTCAAAAAAGCATCTCGCGGCATACCAGACTCCGAATGGGTCTCAGTAGAGGCCTGTGCTGCGAAAGTGCCTCACTGAGTACTGGCAGACTAGCGACTAGCTTAATGGAAGCGATGTCGGCAGTTTTGGACCTATGCACTCTGTCTCTTTCTTTATTCTTACGTTTTTTCAGAAGATCAGTAGTCGGATGGCTTAACAAAGGTATTTCGGAGTACGGAGATCGAGAACGAAAGTATTTAGTTACAAAAATAGCCCGATAATGAAGAGTTCAGGCATTGAACAAGGCACAAAACCGACAGCGAGGAACGTCGTGGTCTGGGCCTAAACAGGTGACGCAGTAAGAATGAAAGTCTCTATGAGGTATTTGCTTTCCACAGGCAAGACAATTGTTAATTTTTTCTGACATAGGTTAGAACAAGAAAAAAGGATCCCCAACGGGGTACTTATCTTTTTGAAGATTTCAGGTCTGAAGCTCGAAAATGAAAATTTCAGGAGTCGGCCAACCGGCACTTGTGAACTGCTTCTGCTTCGAGCACTGCACGGCTAGAAGACAGATGTAATGGCATCAGTTGCATGTTTATACCCCTGATGACCTGACGTCATGGAATAAGCGACAACATCTGGCGCAGAAATCCGAAGACTCTGGTATTCAGGCCGGCTAAGGGTTACCTACAGACAGATAACCCAAATGTGATGACTGCAATAGTGAAACATGAAGAACATCCATCAGTTCCATAGGTACCGAGGAAGTCAGAGCAGAGTCCAGAACCGAAGACAAGGGAACTGTCGGTGCCAGAGCAACAGGGACCTGAATGGTCGGCGTGGGGAGCTTTAAGGCCTCCAAGGAGGTCAGAGGAGGAAGACCTGCTGGAGTCCTGGGAGAAAACATCCCTGCTCCAGGTGGGAGAGGGGTTTGGAAGGAAGCAGAAAGACCCCTAGCCATTAGAAGCTGATCCACCAATCTCACTATATCTACTTCAGTGAGACTTCGGGAGAAGTGAACAGACAATCCTGAGAGAGATTCTGGCCTTTCTACAAAGAGGCTGGGAAGTTGACCCAAGAAGGGGTCAATGGAAGGGGAATAGTTTGTCGTGGGTGTATACAGGCTATCAATTTTTGGCACCGAAGGAGGGGGGTATGACCTGTTACAGTGCAGTAGGAAATATCAGCATTGACCTAGAAACTAAAGAAGCCAGTGCCGGTGCTGAAGGTGCCGAGGTGGCTGATGCCAAGGAAGGAGTCCATTACGAGAGCTTCAGAACCTTGGCTCTCAGTTTCAAGGAGGAACTCACAGAAGGGGTATTGTGTTTCTTTCATACTTGTGCTGAAGGAGACATCGGCAGCGAATAACTGGTTTTAGAACCAGAGGCCTTTGGAGACTTATCAGCCTTGGATAAAGCTTCTTCAAAGGGGGTCTTAAGTATAAGATGCAACGTTCTACCAAGACCCTAGTACTGACGGCCTGGCAGATGGAGCACTCCCATGCCTAAATGTGGAGCAACAAAGCAATAAACACCAGCAGTATGCTTGTCAGAGTTAGGCATTTTTCGGCCGCAGTCCTGGCACTGCTTAAATCCAGTTGTGCCTTTGGACTGATCTGCCATATTGAAAAATCTATAGAAACAGTCACATTACACACACACAAACACACACACACACACACACACACACACACACACACACACACACACACACACACACACACACACGAGATAGACAGGAAAAAAGTCTACCAACAATGATAGAAAGAACCAGCAAACGGTAGAAATGAAAGGAGAGAGGAACTACCAGCAATGGTAGGGAAAGGAATCCCAACAGGTATGGAAAGTACAATTACCAATGATTGTAGGGAAAGAATACCAATGGGTATGGAAATGCACTCACATTAAAATAAGGTGGTAGCGAAAGGAAAATATTAAAAGTTTTACAGAAAGTAAGGTAGAAAAGACTAGTAAATTTTTAATATTACTTAGCTGAGAGAGAAGAGTCAGCTGATGCGTCTTGCTATAAGAGTAGCAAACAAGATCTGGTGTAATTTAGTTTGAGGAGCATTGTGGGTAGAGTCTTAGCTTGAGAGATTTTTGGCTGGCGCGAGCTGTATAACAGCCAAGCTGGTTCTGAGGATCGGAACCGACTACCCAAGAGTCAAGAATAGATGATTTACATCAGATATAATTTTGCATCTGCGCCCTTGTTTGAGAAATATTCCATACCATACAGTGAAATGCTAGAAAGGCTTGTAACTTTGAGAAAAGACTTGAGCAAACAAAATAGTGTAAGCTCAATAGGGATGTCCTTGATTTTAAAAAGGGACATATTTTCTCTTGGCGAAAAGGTAGTAAAGATAATAATAAAATGTATAAAACTCAAGTATATGGTTCATTGTACGAGTTAGACATGACTGCACCACCTCAGACAATTTCGTCACAGCAAAATGTAAATCCACCAATCAGAACTAAAAGAGAGGTTGAGGTGTGGTGATGAAGATGTTCAATGAATCGATGACCTTCAGCAAGCAGGAAGCTCACAATTGCAATTGCTGATAGGCTTGCCACCAATGTACGATCAGAAAAGAGTTTTCATCTACTTCAGCATGCCATGAAAATGGTATTACCGGAAAAAAATAGTGGAGAAGAGAAAAAGAGACCAGACTCAAGGGAGAGGAAGAAACAACAACCTAAAAGGAAAAGAAGTAAGAAGAAAATATGCAGGTCCGCAATCACTCGGTCAACGGCAGGTAAAACAGTAGTTTTCCTTTTTGAATCTTTCTGACAAACTTTTAGCCAAAGCAGACATTTCACTTCTTAATAAAGGTTTGCAATTTGTTCCTGCTACATGTAACCCAATTGCTGAAGCTACATTAGATTTACAGTTATTTGCAAGGAATTTATATTTAAAATGCATGTTCCATAACACTAATAATGTGCAAACTGTATGAAAAAGATCAAGTACATTTATTCCCAGTAGTCAGCCTGTAGTTACGGCTTTTCAGAACATGTGTGAAGAACAGATATGTAAATTTTACAAATCTAAGTCATGTAAAAAGTATAATCTAACTGATACTGAATTCAATGCACTAACCAAGATGAAAAAGATACAGAAATTATAAAGCAAGCAAACAAAAAGTGTGCAATTGTGGTTATGAGTAGAATTCAATGTATAAAATAAACGGAAGATTGTTTAAATGTTAATGCAGATAGTACTAAAAAATAACTAGCTGTACATTAAACAAAATTATTCTTTCAGTCACAAACGTTATTTATGATCTCCAACTGCAATGTGATATATCTATCTTTAACCGTTTTAACCGTTATCTCTATGGCAAATGCCGTATTGCATATCCTTTATGTACTAGGTAAAATTGTTTTGAAACTGATCGAACTTATGTATGATCTCTAACTGTTTGAGTTCCGTAATGTATGTTGATTTTATTAACAAGTTGATGTTTATTTCTATTTTATTGTATGTTTTTATTAACAAGTCTGTTCATTTATGTTTTGTGTGGAGCTTTTCTCCCCGGGCCTCTACTGAAAATGGACATATATCCAGCTAACTAGCCCGGTCAACAAATGTAAAATAAAATAAAATAAATAAAATCTATTGATATGTATAGATGTATGTATGTTACACACCTTAGAACACCAATCCTATTGGGCTGCCTAAGGTGCATAAAGATTCACATCACCAACCCATGAGACCGATTGTATTTGGGAGGTGGTGGGTGACCGAGCTAATATCTTCCTATCTTGAAGAAACACTAAAACCATTTTTAAATTATGTTAAAAACTTTATAAAAGACACAAGTGATCTACTTTCATCTACAGAAAAAAGTACAGGTAAACAGATATTTGCATTGGGCGAGTATGTATCCTAGGCATGTCTACAAAGGGATAGTGGAAAGCCAGTTCTTGAGGGCTAGTAGACTAACTACAGATAATGAAACTTGAGTATTGAGCAAATGAACGATGAATTTCAAAGAAGAAACTATGAAAAAGATTTTCTTTCAGAAGTTTACAATGATGTGATCAAGGAAAGAGATGGTCAGGCTAGACTGTACTTTTCTGATAACCCTGTGATTGTAAATAATTCTGTAGGACAGCAGATGGGTGAGCCTTTAAATGTCAACAACCCTCAGAACATTACACATAGGAATCAGAAAGAGGAAAATGGGAAGCGATACTTAGCTAATTATAACCTTAGAACAAAGGGTATTATTAGCATTGTCAAACAGAAGTGGTCAATTTTAACTGTAGTTTCAGAATTAAAGAAGATTATAGGACAGAATCCTGAATTTGTCTATAGAAAAAGTAAAAGTTTAAAGCAATATCTTTGTTATAAGAATTTCAGATCTAGAAAAGATTATCCTGCAACAAGAAAAGGCCTTTTTCTGTCATAATTGTTCTTTTTGTAAACATATACTACAACAGAATATATTTGTACCTCCTTATACTGTGAAAGTATATGCATTTGATTAATTTGCAGTATGTACTACTGAAAATATAGTATATGAAGCAGTTTGTGACATATGTACTGGATTTTACATAGGTAAAAGTAACAGGTGTCTAAAGGACAGAATTTCAAAACATTTATCAGATATTAGACATGAAGTTTGAACTAACTCTCTGGCTAAGCATATTATGGATATGGGAGTGTAACAAGTTTAAGTTTAGAGTTATACAAAAAAAAAAGTTATGTCTTACCATAACGTTCCATCTGTGTTGTTTATCTTCACCATTCCTTGACAGTGGGTTTGGTTCCGAACCTCGGAACTGACTCAGCCATATCTTCCAGCTCAAGTTCGCCAAACTCACGAGCCAGGCACTACCCATAATGCTCCTCTAGTGATTACCTCAGATCGAGTCTGCCAAATAATTAGTATATATAAAAAAATATATATGATTAACTGTAGAAAGTACAAAGAACAAGGCCATATATGAGCCCTTAAAGGGAAACTAGCTTAGGACTAATCCGGTCTACCAAGAGTCTCAGGATGAGGGTAGGTGAGTTGGGATGTCAAGGATTGGTGAAAATCGACAACACAGATGGAACCATTATGGTAAGACATAACTTCTTTATCTGATGTTGTCAATCTTCACCCAATCCTTGACAGTGGGCTAGAATCTCCAGCTACTTTAGCCTTGGAAGGTCTCAAGGAAGAATATTCCTAGGCACCATAGAGCCAAAGGATGCTCGACACCTGAAGACCTGATCTAATTTGTAATGAGTGATAAAGGTATGATGAGAAGACCATGTGGCTGCTGCACAGATGTCATCTAAAGAAGCTCTGGCATGAAAAACTGCTGAAGTTGCCACAGCTCTAGTTGAATGGGCTTGATATGGTTTGCTTGAAATCCTTTAGAATGATAAATGAACGTGATGCAGTCTATGAGCCATTTAGCTAAAATAACCTTAGCAACTGGATTACCCATATAGAGGGAAGGAAATGCTACAAATAACTGATCCGATTTCCTGAACACTCTAGTTCTGTAAAGATAAAAACATAGTTGTCTGTGCACATCTAGCCAATGAAGGGCATATTCCCCTTTGTTACAAAAATTAGGGAAAAAGACTGGCAATTGTAGTGACTGATTAATGGTGGTTTCGGAAACTACTTTTGGTAGGAAGGATGGATTTCTTCTGAGTGCGACTCTATGTTTATGAAAAATTAGGTAGGGTGAATTGCATGACAGGGCCTGCAACTCGGAAACGCTTCTTGCATAAGTAATAGCCACCAAAAATAATGTCTTCCAGGATAAATACTTCAAATCACAAAATGCTGATGTTTCAAAGGGGGTCTTAGAAAGAGCTTGAAGAACAATAGTTAGATCCCATGGGGGAGCCGGGTCTTTAAACAGAGGTTTTAGTAGCAAGAGTCCCTTCAAAAAAGCTTTACAAAGCTTGTGAAACATTAGAGGAGAGTCACTCCAGCCTGAATGGAAATTTGAAATCGATGCCAAATTAACTTTTATCGTAGATGCAGAGGAACCAGATTAGAAAAGTGTTTAGAAAATCCAGAACTTCATAAATAGGACTGGTATAAGGATCTAGTCCTTTATTCAAGGCCCATCTAGTAAATTTTTCCCATTTGCCTTGATACAGTTTTCTAGTAGAAGGCTTGTGATGAGCAATAATAATTACATGTTGGACAGGAGAAGAAAGGAAAGAATGCCTGGCAATCATGGGAATTGGAGATGCCATGCAGTGAGCTTGAGATGTTGGAGATTTGGATGAACCATGACCTCTGGGTGAGCTAGCAGTTCTGGAAATGGGCCCAAAATCCATGGTTTCAATATCACATGAGGCCAAAGGAAGGGAAACCAAACTTGTGGAGGCCAGAAGGGAGCAATGAGGATTACTGAATTCTCCGTCCTTTTGGCTTTCTTTAGGAATTGCGATACGAGAGGAGTCAGGGGAAAGGCATATAACAGACCGGGAGGCCAATCGTGGAGAACAGAGTCTCTTGGTGACTCTCCCGGGGGGGGGGGGGTTAGGGCAAAGTAACTTCTCCACTTATTGATTAAGGGAGAGGCAAAGAGGTCACAGCAAGCTTGGCCCCAATGGCAAAAAATCTTGTTCACCACTACTGGGTTCAGAGACCACCCGTGAGGCATGAGAATAGTCCTGTTCAGTTTGTCTACTATCACACTGGAATGTCTCAGAATGTGCATTGCTATCAGAAAGCAGTTGGAAGAAATTGCCCACTGCCAAACCTTGAGTACTTCTTGACAAAGTGGGCAAGATTTGGTTCCCCCTTGTTTATGTACCAGACTATGAACATGCTGTCTGTCTGAATAGCTACTGCCCCAGAAGGAAAGGCATCGTGGAATGCTTGCAACAGCAACAGCACTGCCCTCTTTTCCAGAACACTGATGTGCAAATTGGCCTCCAATTGGAACCATGTGCCTTGGACTGTCCTTTTCCGATAATGCCCCTCCATCTGCAAAGCATCTGTGGTCACTTGACTTGGGGATGAGGAAGAATAAATGGTTGACCCAAAAGAAACTGGTCGGAATGTAGCCAACATTTGAGATCCTGTATGCAATGGCTGGTAATCAAAACTAGAATGCATCAGAGACCATTGGGATGCTAGTAACCACTGTATAATTTGCATATGAAACCTCGCTAGAGGAACCAGAGTGATTGATGCTGCCATGGAGCCTACGGTTTAAAGAACAAGTTTTGCTGGAACCATGTTGCTCCAAATAATTTTTCTGACTTGAACTCTGATATGTTGTAGTCTTTCTGGAGGTAGAGACGCAATCCCTGTAATAGTGTCTAAATGAGCACCGATGAAATCCAGGTGCTGAGAAGGCTGAAGGCTCGACCTTTCAAAATTTATTGTTATGCCTAGAGATGTACAAATGTTTATGGTGTAGTCTCTTGCTTGTTCTAAAAGACGCCTGATGGTAGAGGTGAGGAGCCAGTCATCGAGATACGGAAAGATTCAAAAACCTTGCAGTCTGAAATGAGCTGCAACCACTGCCATGCATTTGGTGAACACCAGGGTTGCTGTGGTGAGACCAAAGGGCAATGCTCTACACTGGAAATGACTGGCTCCTAGCTGGAAGCCGAGAAATCTCCTGGTGCTTTTTTTCCATTTTTATGTGGTAGCAAGCGTCTTGGAGGTCTATACACCACATCCACTTGCCTTTTTCCAGAAATGGAAGCATGGATTGAACCAAGACCATCCGGAATTTGGTTTGCTGAACTGCCTTGTTAAACTGGCTGAGATCCAAAATGGGTCTCCAGTCCCCTATTTTTCTGGGCACTAAAAAGAATCTTGAGTAAATCCCTGATCATGTTTGGTCTGGTAGGACTTTTTGGATGACTCTCTTTTCAAGCAGTTTTTGAATTTCTAAGACTGCTCCTTCCCTTTCATTGGGTGGAACATCTGGAAATTTTTTCTGGGGTTTGAGAATTTACAGATAGTGCAATTTTGTAACCTCTGGATATTATCCCCTGCACCCATTTGTCCGAAGTTATCAATTGCCAGGCAGGTAGATGCAGGGATAATCCCCCCCCCCCGACTGCCTCCACAGGAAGGGAATTGGGCCCCAATTCAGGGATACTGATAGGAAGTTCCAGAGAAAGATTCTCTGGACCCCTAATTCTGTGGTGCATTCTGCCCCAGGGCGATGTCTTCCATTGCTTACCCCTCTGCCCCAGGGGAAGTCTTTGCCTCATGTGTCTTGGACAGGCCCTTTGGATTTTTTAAACCATTGTCTCTCACTTCTTTGGTTCCTAGAATAAGACCTCTGCGGAGTGGTGAAATGTATGCCTACAGCAGATAGGGTCTTACCATCTTTTTCATATCTGGTTAGGGTGTCTTTTACCTTTCGGCCAAAAAGGGTGGATCCATCAAAAGGAGCACTGATGAATGACACTTTAAATGGATCCACAAAGTCACACATGCGCATCCAGGAAAGCCTTCTAATGGATATGCATGAACCCGCTGCCCTGGTCATCCCTTCAGTTACATGGACAATAAGCCTCATGGATGAGTTGGAGATACCATCAAGGGTTGCAAGCTGAGAGGAAATTTTCTCACATACCTCTTCAGTCACTGCTCCTGAGAGACTATTTGAAAGTTAATACCAATAAAAAACTGATAAGGCAGCCAAACACGGCTTAAAACTATCTACTTATTAAAAGGTTAGCACTTTCATACAGACACACTGCACTTCATCAGATCATAAAGTTAAATCAGAACCAAACAATTTAAATAATACATTCAGTAAAACAATTGCATTATTAAAAAACAACAGCTTCAATGAATTAAGGAACTAGCCTTCAAAGCAGGCTTTAAAGGTGCACTACAGTTCAAACCTGGTGCCCTACCTGCTAGGAACCTAGCTATCCATTTAGTTTCAGCCAATTCTAACTTATTTTCCAAATCTCCCCCTCTCTTATCTATGGCAATCAATTGTAAGGCAGAGAGCACAAACCTATGTCCAATATTGTCACACACATGTTTATATAATGCACTTGTAGGATCCCTTCTTCGTATATAACCTAGAGGCAATAAAATATGTTCTTTAAAAGAGTGTGTGGTTTTCCTTGTAGAGAAACATATACAACAAACCAAAAAAGTAGTACTACAATCTGCAAAAAAATTTGGTTCAAATCTATAACCATTAATAGGATGCACAAAAGCTTTCTTGTTACAGGTAAAACTACAAGCCCTACAACTTCTACATGGGTATGTACCCACCCTATCCGACCATGTAGTAGATCTACCCTGACATGTAATATAACATAATTTTCTTTTCAACGTTCACTTGTTCTTAAGCCTAAAAGATAGACATGGACCAACCAGTTCATTGATATCATCATCAACCAATAATATAGGCCAATTCTTCCTAATAATGGTATATACTTTACTTATACCACTTGCATAAGTCAAAGCAACCCTATTGCTGTTAAAAGCATTATTCACCTCTTGTCTAGCTGTGTAGAAGGGCTTGGCCCTACTCTTATGAGCAGCATTAAGATCTCCCATGCTCAAAACCATTTCATCACTACAATAACCTCTAGCCTTGAGCTCATCCTGCAAATATCCTACCGCCCAGACAAATGCCCCATAATTAGTATATAGCCTAGACATTCTATATGCCTGGCCCTTAATAATATTACAAAAAACGTGGCAAGGGTGCATACTTTTCCGGTGCAAAAGATTGTTCCTACGACAAGGTTTCCTACAGAGTAAAGTTTCAACAGAACCTGTAGATGTCTTAATGACTTGCACATCCAAAGAATCTATGTGCTCAAATGCCACATTTTTAGTAAATTTCAAATAAGAAGTAGGTGTATTCAAATAAAGCAAAAATTCCTCCAAATCAATCTATGAGCCTCCCCATTAAAAAAAATGTCATCCACAAACCTCTTATATAATTTAATATAAGGGCTGAATCTATTACTACAAAATACATATTTTTCTTCCTACTGTGCCATCACAAGATTGGCGTAGCTATTAGCACAAGCCGTGCCCATAGCTACATAAACCTTCTGCTAGCAAAAGCAGTCATTAAACATAAAACTATTATTTTCAAGAATTATTTCGAATAAAAAGGAAATCAGCATTATCATATCTGACAAATATAAACTATACTTTGAAAGAACCAACCTAACAGCTTCTATACCATCAAAACAGGGTATGACCGTAAATAATTTCAACATATCCAGAGTAACAAACCAAAAATAAGAAATAGCAATATGACCTACTGCTTCATACAAACCTCTCAAAAAAATGTTCAGTGTCTTTAAGCACAGAGGAAAGTTTAACAACCACTGGCCCAAGTTTATCCTGCACATAAATAGATAAGGGCTCAGTCAACCAGCCCTTCCCAGACACTGTGGGCCTTCATTTGCTTGTTTGGTTTATTTTTGGGTGTTAGAGTATTTGAAAGTTCTTTCGTCAAATCTCTTAAATCTGGTAAAGTGTGCTATATGGTTCAAGGACCTTAGAGCGAAGGTCGTTGAAGCATAAACACTCTTCTAAAATCTATCCAATGTCCTAGACTGCTTGTTAGGAGGATGGATAGTCGGATTCTCTTCATCGAGTTCCTTTTTGGTGGCAGACGCTATCACCATGGCATTGACAGGAATCCCTTTAGACCAATGTGACTCATTTTTAGGGGCTGATAATATCTGGTAAATTCTCTTGGGGATTGGCTCTATATATTTATTTCCAGTTTGATGACCGGGGAGGTCCACTGGGCTCAAAGAGAAAAGCTCCAATAATACATAGTACAAGCTCCATAATATGAAGTACAATACATAGTGGAAACAGAAACAAATTAAGCAAATTTTACATACAAAACAGCAAAAATTAAACACAAGTTAAACAGCAGCTTGGAGAAGGATGCAAAGCATATTTACATGTTTAGTGGTTGAGAACAGTAGTACAAGGTTAAATTAATACAGAGGTTTAAATCATCTGAGAATGATATAGAAGTAACATTAGCATGGATAAGTTCTTTATGCATGAATATTAGCATGAGTGAAATTAATACAGAGATTTAAATCCTCTGAGAGTGGTATAGAGGTAGCATTAGCATGAAGGCAGTACACAGGGTTAACCTAGTGTGTAAGGAAGAACAAACTTTGTGTGTTATAAAGTATTTATGTATTATGCAGGTTAGGTAGGTGGAGGGCAATTGCAATTCCATTTTTGGGAGAGGTAAGAATGCAGCTGGGTTTTGAAGTGTTCAGAGTTCTCAGAAATTCTTAGAGATGGAGGGAGAGAATTCCATTTTTGGCGACGGAAAAGGATAGGAGAAGCTGACCATCGGGAAGATTTGGTTTATAAACAGAGATTAGATTTTGGTGGGTAGATCTTACAGTTCTGTTTGGGGTGTATAATGTTAAGATGTTTGTTAGTGCTGGGCATATAGTTGCTTTGAAAATAAGCTTGCTCTAAGGAGCCGGGCTTCCTTGCCCGCTGAGCAATAAGTTTAATAAGATCATCAGCAGACGGAGAGATCCAAGAAGTTGAGGGCTGGGCACAAAAGGCCTCCAGGTATACAGATTCTTCTAAGGAAGGTTGAATGGAGGACCAGCCACCCCTCTGTTTCAGGATTTCTAGGATGGCCCCGAAGGAAATATCATCCGGGGGTGACCTGGGGAAGCCTTCTCCTTCATCAAAATCAGTATCCTCTGTGAAGGACTCTTACGGGAGTCCAGGTGCTTCCTCTTGCACTTCTTCTTCACAGGGACTTCATTGGGGTGGGGGTGGGGTGATCCAGGAAGTGTCTGAAGAGGAGACCACTAAAGTGGGAGCCACCTGCGACTTTTGTGCCCTCTGTCCTGAGTGTGAGACTGATGGTAGCTCAGGTCTAGAGGAGGTAGAAATTAGTCGTGACAGGGATGGCAAAGACTGAGAGTTCCCAATGGATAATGCCTTCTCCATTATCCTAAAGGCTGGGCCCCCCCCCATAGAGGAATAGGAGCCAGGAACAGAACAGGACTCCTTCAGAACCGGGGTCACACCCTGCACTGAGGAGGCAACCTCTGGAACAGAAGCTTGGGTTGATCTTACAAAGGCCGAGATGCAGAGGGACAAAGACGGTTCAGAGTGAAAAGAAACTGAACCAAGCCTCTCGGACCTGACCAGAGAATCATGACCCCGGGAGACCTCCAGTGCTGAAGGCTCAAAGGAACTCAAGACAACTCTCAGAACCAGAAACGAAAAGGCTACCAGACCCGAAGCAATTGACACCAGAGGATTTGGAACTGAGAGCTCCATGGTCTCAATAGGGGTTGGAGGAGGAGGATATGGAGGCGTTATAGCTAATCTAGTTTAAAGGCCAGCGTAGCTAGGAACCAAGGATAACCCCCTAGTCATCAGGAGCTGATCCACCAGTCTAAATAAATCTGCTTCAGACAGACTCTTAGTAGATAGAACTGAAGATGAGGAGGGAAATCTAGGGGGTCTCGCTTCCAAAAATAGACTTGGTGGCATGTCTTTGAATGGATCAATGGAATGAGAATATTTAGTTCTTGGTAGTTGTAACAGCTTCAGCACAGAGGAATCTGTTGGTGCAGATGCAGAAGTTGTTTTTGGTTCAGAGGGGAGCATGGGTCTCAAAGCAGATATATCCTCTGGTGCCGAGGAAATTTTTGGTACAGAGGATGACTTAGGTAACTTCTTTGTCGGTTCCAAAGACCTTGGAACCAAAGAGGGCCTTTTCCTTGAAACACAGGAAGATGAGGAGGAAGTGATAGTTTCAAGTCTAGGCTCAGATAAGGCATCGTCAAAGTTAGTTTTAAGAAGTCTTTTTAAAATTAACTTATAGGTTTCATAGTTAGGTACTAGGCTATTGGCCCTAGGACCTATATCAACCTAGCCAAATGATACCCTGGCTTTCACCACCCAAGAAAATTATTTTCCTATGCCCCTGTCGAGCGCAGCCACAGAAGTGATCCCCGGGGTGAATTTCCCATATCCCATCCAATCATCAAGATTTTTCTTGAAGAGTGCTAATGAGGAGCTTTGTTTGATATTGATAGGTAGTTTGTTCCAGAATATGGAAAGTCTCTGGGACAGGAATCGATCCCTCCAGCATGTTCTGTTTATTGTGGTGACAAGGTTTAGGTCCCTAGAGTGTGTAGCTCGGAGGGATTGGTATTTCTTAAAGTGGAGCATGTCCAACAGCTCTGGGTTTGACATAGCTCTGTATGTTAGGCAGAGATAGCCCCTGAGAAGGTGATATGTGACGGGGTAAAGCTGGAGTGTTTTGAGACGGTCTGCGTATTGTATCTGTTTGAGGCTGGTAATCCTCTTTGTGAGGTATTTCTGTGGCCTTTCCAGTTGTTGTAGATGTCTTGTGAGGTACATATCAAAAGGGGCATTGTACTCTATAATGGGTCTAATGAGTGACCAGTAGAGGGGAACAATGACCTCTTTTTTCCTGGATGAGAAACCTTTTGTGATAAGGTGTGCCACGTAGAAGGATTTCCTGACGACTGTGGTGATGTGATTATCAAAGGAGAGACTACTGTCCACCTGTATCCCAAGGTCTATCATCACACTTTTGGTGTTAAGTAGGCTACCGCCTATGTGGTAGTTCATGGGAACAGAGATTTTACCAAAAGGTAAAAGGTAAAAACAACAATGCACTTTTTGGCATTGAACTTGAGGCGATGGTTTTGACATCAGGCATCTGTCTCAGTGAGGTCCTTTTGCAGGATGTCCACATCGGTAGGAGTTTTGATTATGGCTCCTAGTTTGCAGTCATCTGCGAACTTTGTTAGCCAAAGACCTTCTGTGCTAGCCTGTACTTCAGAAAAGTAGATACCAAACAGGAGGGGACACAGGACTGAACACCTGTGGTACTACACTTGTCACTGGTCTGAAGTTGGATTTGGAGTCTGCTACTTTTCAGAGTGTGGGTTCTGTCAGTGAGCCAGTTGGCAACCCATCTTGTGACATAGGGATTTACATCTAGTTTAGTGAATGTATTTATAATTCCAGAGTGGGGATGGTGTCAAAAGCCTTGGCGAGATCTAGATAGGCTGTGTGAACCACCTTACCCTCATCTATGGCTTTGGTGACCGTTTCAAAGAAGTCTATCACATTTAGGAGACATGATCTGCCTTTTACAAACACGAATTGGGTAGGCTCCAGAGACTGGAGATTACCAATGTCATTGTTGATAAGTTCCAAGATGATATGTTCCATAGCCTTACAGACCAGGCTCATCAGGCTAATGGGGCAGTAGTTCCTGGGGTCTGTGGTGGCTCCCCCTTTGTGGAGTGGGATAACCATTGCTGTGTGCCATTTAATGGGCACTAAGCCTGAGGTGAGGCTATGACTGAAAAAAATAAACAACCCTTGCAGGTCTTGAACTCACGACCCTGCACACCACAGCCAGAGTAATTTACCAGTAAGTCACCTCAGATGTTCTTTCTTTCCATCAGGGTTCATGTAGAGAATCTGTGACAGACTGAGCAGTCCTCCTGTAAATGGATTTTCCCCAAACAATATACACATAATGAATTACTGTCCAAATTAGGCATCTTGCCTTCAAATCTTTGGCACCTTTTAAATCCTGAAGTGCTTTTACTGCACTTAGCAGGAGAAATTTGTTTTTCATTGGCCATTGCAAATAGAAATAACTGACGCTACAGTTGCGTGACACAGGAGATAATACAGAATCAAGGATTTTTTTTTTACACTAAAGAAATAAGAAGTTATGTACTCATCATAACGTTCCATCTGGGTAGGTAACTTTATTTGTCTGCAACCTTTGGGGTATCGGATCCGATCTTGGATCCGAGCCGGCAACTTGTTTCACAGCTATAAGATCCGAGCTCCTAGCTCCTCCCCTTACCCATAATCCCCTGCCAACCCTGACAGACCTCAGATCAAGTTTGCCCTCATACAAGCAGCTAAAAGGCTAAATATGTCCTGAAGGGGACTAGAAGAAGGACATCCAGGAACTAAAATTCTGAAGGTCAGGGGGAAGGAGGGGGGGATGGTTGCAGACAAATGAAGTTACCTACTCAGATGGAATGTTATGGTGAGTACATAACTTCTTAATCTGAAGTAAGTACTTCATTTGTCACCAACCTTTGGGACAGAGTCCCCAGCTACCTGGATCTTGGGCGGCCATCATGGAAGAATGTTCCGGAGCACTGAGGAGCCAAAGGATGCTCTCCCTCTGGAGATAACGTCCAGCTTATAACGGTTGATAAAGGTATGAGATGAGGCCCAAGTGGCTGCGGAGCAAATATCATCTAAAGACACTCTAGACCTAAAGGCAGCAGAGGTAGATATAGAGCGAGTAGAATGTGCACGAACTCCCTGAGGTGCGGGCCTCCCAGAACTTTCATAGGCCAATAGAATACACTGTGAGATCCATTGTGATAAAGTGACCTTAGAGACATGTTTACCTAAGTTAAATTTGGCAAAGGAGATGAGCAACTGGTCGGATTGTCTATGACCAGCAGTCCTGTGAATGTAGAAGCGCAGTTGTCTATGCACATCTAACGAATGCAGTTTGTATTCTCCTTTGTTCTGATACTTAAGAAAGAAGACTGGCAGGTTAATGGATTGGTTGATATTAGCCTCTGAAGCCACCTTGGGAAGAAATGAGGGATTGGACCTGAGGTACACTCTATCCTGGTGAAAGGCCAAGTACGGGGGTTTTACACAAAGGGCCTGAAGCTCAGAAACTCTTTTCGCTGATGTAATAGCAACAAGGAACGCCGTTTTCCAAGATAGGTACTTAAGATCAACCGAAGCAGCAGGTTCAAAAGGGGGAGCTGTTAAGGCCTGTAGGACTAGTGATAAATCCCAAGTTGGTACAACTTCCTTGACAGGATGTCTGAGCAGGAAGGTACCCTTGAGAAAGGTTTTACACAATTTTGCCATAATCAAAGGACCTGACTCATGTCCCACATGGTAATGAGAAATAGCTGCCAGTTGAACCTTGACCATAGAGCATCTAGCCCCCTGATGAAATAGACCTGTAAGGAAATCCAACACAGCCGGCAACGGTGCTGTGAAGGGATCTAAGTTATGATTCTCCGCCCAGATGGAGAAACGCTTCCACTTACTGCGATAGACCTTTCTAGTGGAAGGTTTGTGTGCTGCTACTAGGATGGCTTTAACTGGGGAAGAGATTCCGGGAGTCCTGACTAGGAGTGGAACTGGAGCAGCCAAGCTGTTAACTTGAGGTTGTCCAGATTCGGGATCGGGAGATCTAGGGGATGAGATATTAGCTCCGGTAGGGGATCCAGAATCCAAGGAGGATTTACCAGGTGAGACCACAGGTAAGGGAACCATGTTTGACGAGGCCAGAATGGGGCAATGAGGATCATTCTGCTCCCCAACCGACTGGCTTTTTGTACGAGTTTCAGCATCAGAGGTAGAGGTGGGTAAGCATAAAGTAGACCGGGAGGCCAAGCATGCACCAGAGCGTCTCTCGGGGATTCCACGAAGGGGGGAATTAGAGCGAAGTAACTGTTGCATTTCGTATTTGAGGGAGAAGCGAAGAGATCACAACAGGGTTGCCCCCACTCGGCAAAAATCCGCTTCGCTACCTGGGGATTGAGAGACCACTCGTAAGGGGAAAGGATGGTGTGGCTGAGCCTGTCCGCAAGTATGTTGGACTGTCCCGGAATGTGAGTTGCAATAAGAAAGCGGTTGGTGGAGATCGCCCATTCCCACACTCTCATGGCCTCTCGACAGAGAGGATAGGACCTGGATCCCCCCTGTTTGTTGATGTACCAGACAACTGACATGCTGTCTGTCTGTATCGCAACAGTTCCTACAGGAAGAAGGTTCTGAAGTGCTTGCAAAGCCAATAGCACAGCCCTCATCTCCAGGACATTGATATGCAAAGGGGTCTCTGTGTCGTACCATGTGCCTTGGACCGTCCTGCCTGAGCAATGCCCTCCCCACCTGAGGCGAGAGGTGTTCGTGATCACCGTGGCGAGGGGAGGAGGCATGGAGAAGGGACATCCCGTATGGAGGTCCGGAGATTGGAGCCACCGTAAGAGAGCCCTCCTGCAAGCCCTGCTGAGGGGAATAGGATGGCTTAGGGAGTAATGTAGAAAGGACCACTGGAATTGAAGGGTCCATTGCAGGACCCTCATATTCAGACGAGCCAATGGCAGAAGAGTGATTGCCGCCGCCATGGAGCCTAGAGCCCTCAGGACCAAATCCGCCGGTGGAGCTTCTAATTGGAGGATGGCCCGCACATGAAGCCTCAGGTTTTGCAGTCGTTCCGCAGTCAGGAATGCTAGAAAGTTTCTTGTATCCAACTTGGCCCCTATAAACTCTATCACCTGAGTCGGAGCAAGAGAAGATTTGTCCATGTTGATAGTGATGCCCAGCTGGGGAGCAAGCCGGAGGAAGTAGTCCCTGGCTGAGCAAAGTAGATGCCTTGTCAGGGCGGTCAGGAGCCAGTCGTCCAGGTATGGAAAAACCTGCATTCCCTGGAGTCTCAGGTGGGCCGCTATCACTGCTAATACTTTGGTAGACACCCTGGGGGCTGTGGTGAGACCAAAGGGAAGGACCCTCAACTGGTAGTGACTGGCTCCCAGCCGGAAGCGGAGGAACCTCCTGGATCGTCTGTCCATCAGAATGTGGTAGTACGCATCCTTGAGGTCTATTGAGCACATCCAGTCATTCTCCCGTAATAGGGGGAGGATGGACTGAAGAGTGACCATCCGGAATTTTTGTTTGGTTACTGACAGGTTCAAAAAGGAGAGGTCGAGAATTGGCCTTAAGTCCCCCGTCTTTTTTGGCACCAGAAAGAACCTGGAGTTAAAACCTAATCCACGCTGGTCTGGGGGGAAAGGTTGGATGGCTCTTTTTTCTAGGAGCTGCTGAATCTCTGCAGCTGCTACCACCCTCTGATCGGGTGGTACATCGGCGAGGTTTCTGAGTTTGGGGACATGATACAGGGGAATTTGGTAACCTCTGGATATGATACAAAGCACCCAGAGATCTGATGTGATGGACTCCCAAGCTGCCAGGTGAATCGAGAAACGCCCCCCGACTGCCACCAGAGTGAAGCAGTCGTGCAACCCATCAGGGTTGCTGCATGGGCCGATCAGAGAAGGTTTCTCTGGACCCAAAATTCTTCGGGCCCCCTCTGCCTCTAGGGCAGCATCCTCCCTGTCCTCCTCTGCCACGGAAGGACTGGTTGTCCGGAGCAGGCTGGGAATGTTGCGATTTCCGGAACCACATCTTCTTCTGTCCCTTTTGGTTCTTGGAGAAGGACCTCTGGGGAGCAGAGAAGCGGACTCTGACGGCAGACAACGTCTTCCCATCCTTTTCGCTCTGGACTAAAGTCTCGCGAACGGTCTTGCCAAATAAGGCAGAACCATCAAAGGGGGCATTCGCAAATGACGCCTTGAAGGGTTCTGCAAAGTCACAATGTCGGAGCCAGGCCTGGCGTCTCATGACTAGGCCTGCTCCGCTGGCTCTAGCAGCTCCCTCTGTGGCATGGGACAAAAGCCACAAAGAGGTATTCGATATAGATCTTAGAGTGGCCATGCGAGTGGAGTACAACTGTTTGTCCTCCGCCGACATGGACTCCGGGGGGGAAGCAGCGTACTCTTTATAAGGTCTCGCTGCATCCTAATAATGTGTGCTATGTAGTTCAGGGACCTTACTGAGAAGGTCGCTGAACTAAAGACCCGTTTCCCTAGGCGATCCATCGAGCGGGACTCTCTGCTCGGTGGATGGACCGAGGGGCTCTCCTGAGCTAATTCCCTCTTGGTGGCTGCCGCCACCAACATGGCATCTACGGGGGGACCCTTGCTCCAGTGGGACCTCTCTGAAGGGAACTGGCTCCACAGTGTCCGGCTCCTTCCACGCCCTGGTGGTAATAAGGTCCACCAGGGGTTCGGCCGGAGGAAACACACAAGAAGTAGATGGGCCTGCTTCGAATGCCTCCAGGAACACGGACTCATTGGAGGATGCCTTGGGGGCAGACCCCCCCCCCAAAATCCTGAGCATTTCCATGATGTCTCCGAAGGAGACATCCTCGGGGGGTGACCTTGGGGAGCCTTCCCCTTCATCCAAGTCCGTGTCTTCTGTTAAGGACTCAGGGGAGCCCACGTGCCTCCTCTTACACTTCCGCGGAAAATCCTCGGGGGGGCTGTCCGAGGAAGTCTCACCAGCAACATCTTGTTCCAGAGGAACGACCTGAGACATCGAAGCAGGCTGTCCCTGTGGCCAGGTGATGGAAGCCAGACCCAGCCAAGAGGGAGTGCAGCATGGGGCCGAGGCAAGGGCCGGGGGTCCGGATGCACTCAACAGAGCCCTCTCCACCGCATCGAAGGCCGAGGGAGAGTCGCTCTCTCTCGGATCCGAGAGCCGACTCCCACTCGGATCCGATGGGGGGATCGGAACCTGAGCCGAGACCATCGGATACGAAGGACCCGTGTACTCTGACCTGGACGGAGCCGAAGGCACACTGAATCCCTCAGATCCAAAGCTCAGCCCACAGCTTCGACAGCTCGGCCCCGACAAGGATGGACCCGACAAACTCGAGGGAAAGGTCGGAGCTGAAGTACCAAGTACTGTCGGTGCTGACCCACCCCCGGCTCCAACGCTGCCCAGCTCTGGGCGCTCCAAACCCGGGAAGCGGGTTGGAGAAGCAGCTATCGGGGCAAAACAAGGTGTTGCGCTACCCCACAAAGGGGGGGGGGGGAGGCAGGAGTACTCCCATCTGCAGCTGGGCCTGGATGAACCTTCGCATCATCCGGTCAAGTCTGCATCCGACAGGCTATATGTGGATCTCGACGAGGCCACTGAGGCGGGCCGGGAGTGCCGCCTCGATGACCTCGACGGAGATCGGGTCTCCTCCTCAGGTGACAATCATGGGGACCGGAGCCGAGGAGGAGGAGACTTGGAAGCCGTGGAGGGAGAAGCCTGCTTAGCTGGAGGGGGGGGCCGAAGCAGAGGCCTCAGCCTGCCGCTTGTGGTGCTTCTCCCTCCTTTTCTCCCTCCTGGCCTCTCTCTCCTCCGGCGCCGCAGCGGGAGTTTGAGTCCTGGCCGGGGGGAGAGAGGCAAGAGTGGCCGCCACCGAGGACTGGGGTGGGGCCACGGGAGCACCGGAGGCCGAAGCCGAATCCGGGGGCAAAAATCCCACCAAGATCAGCTTCGACCTCCGTTCTTTCAGTGCCCTGGGGTTGAACGCCGCGCAGATAATACACCCTGAGGAGAGGTGTTCAACCCCAAGGCACTGAACACACCGAGTGTGGCCATCCACCGGTGAAAGCTTATGGCCACACTCGGTGCATTTAGAAAAGATTGGTTTTGGGGCCTCTGACATTATACTAGTACAAAAAAGCAAACTCACTCACACAAGGCCCCAAATACACACCGACCCACACAAAAACTACGCACCAGCGAGGGGAGGGGAGGAAATTACATTAAAAAAATATAAGATTTTAGGACTAAAATAAGGGGAAACCTAAACACACACAACCTTTTAATAAAAAATATAACAATAATTAAATAAGCTGAAAGACTTATCTGACCAGACTAGGAGCTCTGAATCTAGCTGCTTTCACTAAGTGCGGCAAACTAGATCTGAGGTCAGTCAGGGTTGGCAGGTGATTATGGGTAAGGGGAGGAGCTAGGAGCTAGGATCTTATAGCTGTGAAACAAGTTGCCGGCTCAGATCCGAAATCGGATCCAATACCCCAAATGTTGCTGACAAATGAAGTACCTATTTCAGATGAAAGAATTTATTGAAAAAAATACCAGCAATGGTAAAATAGAATACCTAAAAGGTAACAGACAGAAAGAAGTACCAACAATGGTACTTACGTTCTACCAATGGTAGGAAAGGAAAGAAAAAGGCAGAATAAAGAAAAGTGATAAAGCTAAGAGGTGCGGAGTGAGAGGAACTAGACAGAACATTCTTGTAAGGAATAAGAACATTAAGAAATATTAAGAGATATTAAGAACTGCTCACTGTTACAGCCGCGGCTCGAAAAAAGGAATCCAACGTATCCGGTCTGCGAAGCGGCAAACAAGAACTTTTAGTTATGTACTTACCATAACTTTAGATGTATGGGATCCATCTCGCCTACATTCTGTACTGATGGGTTTGGAGCCGATCCTCGGCTCCGACTCGGCACGCTATACTATAGAACGAAGTCTCTTACTGGCTGAGCTATACCACATCCCAGGATGCACCACCACTGCTTCCCCAGATCTTGTTTGTCCGCACACATGCACACACACATAGACTGTTGATATAACATTGCCAGGTGTTTCAAAGATGAAACAGCTGAACTCGAACCGTCCGGTCTCTTCTGATCTCCAAGGCAGGGGGAAGGAGGGTGGTTTATTAGGAATGTAGGCAAGATGGATCCCATACATCTAAAGTTATGGTAAGTACATAACTAAAAGATGTAATGTGATCCTATCTCGCCTACATTCTGTACTGATGGGACAGCGTCCCTAGCACCTGATTCCTGGGTGGCTCACTGGAAAACACTCCTGAGAACTGTGGAACCGTAGGAAGCTCGCCCCCGAGATGCCACGTCCAATTTGTAATGAGAAATAAAGGTGTGAGGAGAAGACCATGTAGCCCCCGCACAAATGTCACTAATAGCAAGCTTGGAATGAAAAGCTGCTGAAGTAGCCATAGCCCTGGTAGAATGAGCTTTCACTGTAGCTATAAGCTCTTTGTTAGAAATGAAGTAAGTATGACTGATACAGTCTCTGATCCACTTGGCAATAGTGACTTTCGTGACGGCTTTGCCCAATTTATTGTCCGAAAAGGACACAAACAACTGATCTGTTTTTCGTGCTTGATGCGTCCTATCCAAATAGAATCGTAATTGTCTGTGGACATCCAAGGTGTGAAAGATGTATTCCGCTCTGTTTGAATACTTCGGGAAGAAAACTGGAAGTTCCAGTGATTGTTGTAGACAAAAATTGGAACAAACCTTAGGAACAAAGGATGGATTCGGTCTGAGGGATACTCTATCCTTGTGAAAAACCAGGTATGGTGGTTTAACACATAGGGCTTGAAGTTCTGAGACTCGCCTGGCTGATGTAATTGCAACTAATAAAGCAGTCTTCCAAGAAAGAAATTTTAAGTCACAAGTTGCTGCCGGTTCGAAGGGGGAAGAGGTTAAAGCACCTAACACCACATTAAGGTCCCAAGGTGGAGCGGGATGAGATATCAGGGGCCGTAGCAGCCCAGCACCTTTCATGAAAGCTTTACATAACTTGTTGCTCATCAAAGGTGGTTCTACACTCTCATGAAAATTGGAAACAGCCGCCAATTGAACTTTGATGGTAGAGACCGAACAACCTTGATTGAACAGAGAAGCTAAAAACTTCAGAACCTCTGACAACGGGGCTGTCAAGGGGTCTAAGCCCCGGAGTTGTGCCCAAATAGCAAATCTCTTCCATTTGCTGGTATACATTTTCTTAGTAGAAGTCTTGTGGGCCGAGGACAAGATATGTATGAATTCCGGGTCCAAAGCATGATTCCTGACTATGGTCGGAAGAGGAGGAGCCAAGCTGTTAACTTCAACGAGTGGAGGGACTGATGAAGCTGTCCCGACTGATGGGTCAAGAGATCCGGAACTTGGTCCAGGAACCATGGACCGTCCAGTGCATATTTGCGAAGAAAGGGAAACCAGACTTGACGAGGCCAGTATGGGGCAACTAGAATCATTTTGCTCTCCAAGCGAATCGCCTTCTGGATCACCTTGGGAAGAAGGGGAACCGGTGGAAAGGCGTATAGCAGACCGGTGGGCCAAGCTTGGACTAGGGCGTCCTTGGGAATCTCCCCAGAACTGGGGTGAGAGAGTAGAACTGTTGGCATTTCGTGTTGAGGGGGGTTGTGAAAAGGTCGCAACAAGGAGTTCCCCATCTCCTGAAAATCTGAGTTGCCACTCTGTCGTTCAGAGACCACTCGTGATGGGAGAGAATAGTTCTGCTCAGTTTGTCGGCTATCACATTGGATCTCCCTGGAATGTGTGTTGCTACCAGAAAACGTTTGGTTGCAATTGCCCAATCCCATACCTTCATGGCCTCTCTGCAAAGGGGGTAGGATCTGGTCCCTCCTTGCTTGTTCAGGTACCAGACTACCGACATGTTGTCGGACTGAATGGCAATCGTGCCCTGGGGGAGGTAACTGTGCAGTGCTTGCAGAGATGGAAGCACTGCCCTCATTTCCAGTATGTTGATGTGGAGGAGACTCTCGTCGGAGTGCCACTTGCCTTGGACTGACCTACCCAGGTAATGTTCCCCCCCACCCCGTCTGGGAGGCGTCCGTAGTCAATGTGGCCACTGGAGGTGGTGGAACGAAGGGCCGCCCCTGATCCAGGTTGGAGGAAAGAAGCCACCAATGAAGGTCCTGTTTGCACATCTCTGTGATCAGAATGTGGTGACTGAGTGGGAGATCCTGATAAGACCACTGGACTGACAGGAGCCACTGGAGAATCCTCATATGTAACCTTGCTAAGGGGACTAGGAGAACAGTAGCCGACATGGAACCTAACAGTTGTAGGACCATCCTGGCTGGGGCTCGATGTTTGAGGAGCAAAGCTCGAACTTGAGACTGTAGTGTTTCTATCCTCTGTGCAGGAAGATAGACCCGCATTTGCTTTGAGTCTATCTCTGCTCCGATAAACCGAATGCGCTGAGATGGCAGCAACACGGACTTTGTCCAACTGAAGGTGATTCCTAGGGAGTTGCCTAGGGATATAGTGGCTGCTAGATTTTGCAAGAGTAGATGCCTGGAGGTGGCAGTTAGGAGCCAGTCGTCTAGGTATGGAAACACCTGGAATCCTAGACTTCTCAGGTGAGCAGTCACCACTGCCAAACATTTGGTGAACACCCTGGGGGCTGTGGTGAGACCAAAGGGCAGTGCACGGAACTGGAAATGACTGTCTCCCAGGCTGAAGCGCAAGTGTCTCCTGGACGCCTGATCTATCAGGATGTGATAATAGGCGTCCTTGAGATCTATGGAGCACATCCAAACACCTTTCTCCAGCAGCGGGAGAATGGATTGCAAGGTGACCATCCGGAACTTGGACTTCTTCACTGATCGATTTAGCTTGCTGAGATCCAAAATGGGCCTCAAGTCCCCGGTCCTTTTTGGCACCAAAAAGAATCTTGAGTAAGTCCCTAATCCGGTCTGGCCTGCGGGGACAGGTTGGATGACTCCTTTTTGAAGCAGCTTTGATATTTAGTTGGCTGCAAGATCCCGTTGACTGGGTGGCGGATCCGGGATTTTTTGGGATGGAGGGGGGGGTTGAGAAAAGGGGATGGTGTAACCTCCGGCGATGATTCGGAGCACCCATCGGTCCTGGGTGATACTCTCCCAGGCCTTTAGGTGCTTCGAAAAATGACCCCCGACTGGCTCCGGAGCTGCACAGTTGGGCAATCCTTCAGGGATGCTGGAAGGTTGAGGAGCCATGAAAGGACTCGCGGTCTCCAGTGTTGCAGGGGCCTCCACCGCCTCTGGGACGGCGTCTTTCTGAAAAATTTCCCCCTCCTCTGCCGCTAGAAGGGGGATCGCTCTGCTGTGAAGAGTAAGGCTTTTGAGATTTACGGAACCACATTTTCCCCCCTCTTCTAGCCTTGGGATAAGGCCTGAAGGGAGTGGAAAACCGTGCCCCCTATGGCAGTTAAAGTCTTACCCTCTTGTTCACAGCGAGTCAAGGTGTCCTTTACCTTGGGTCCAAACAGAGAGGACCCGTCAAAGGGAGCGTCGGCAAAGGAAGACTTGAAGGCTTCCGCAAAATGACACAGACGGAGCCAGGCTTGTCTCCGTAGAGCAATGCCTGTTCCCGCCGCTCTGCTCGCCCCCTCGGCTGCATATGAAATGAGCCTCATGGACGAGTTCGATAACGATGATAGGGTAGCCAGCTGAGAGCTAACCGTCTGGGCCAACTGCTCAGGTAAGTTACCCGAGAGGGTATCTGAAAGTTCCTTGACCAGATCCCTCTGAAGTCTGGTGAAGTGCGTCAGATAATTCACAGACCTTAAAGTAAAGGTTGCTGAAGTAAGGGTGCGCTTCCCATACCTATCCATGCTCCTAGACGCTTTATTAGGAGGATGGACGGACGTTGAAGCCTCTGCCACATCTTGTTGGGTAGCAGATACCACCACCAGGGCATCTACAGCCACACCTTTGGAGAGAAAATCCTTTTCGGGGGGGGGGGGGGGCTGAGAGAAATTTATTGGGGCGAGCTGGCACCGGTTCCACAGAATCCGGGTGTTCCCACGCCCTTCGAGAGATCAAATCCAGAAACTCATCGAAGGGAGGAGACACCCAGGAGGCGGAGGGCTGAGCCCCGAAGGCCTTGAGGAATACCGACTCCTCAGCGGAAGGGGGTTTGGACTGCCAGTCGCCTCGTTGCTTCAGGATCTCCAAGATGTCCGCAAAGGAGACATCATCCGAGAACGACTTGGGGGACCCCTCCGCATCATCGAGGTCGGTGTCTGAGGTGAGAGACTCATCAGGGGAGTCAACGTGCTTCCTCTTGCACTGTCTCTTCCTTGGAGGTTCCTCCGAAGACGCTTCGGAGGGACCTTCAGAAAGGAGGGAACCCCCGATGGGGGTGGCCTCAGGCCCCAGGGCACCGCTGTCTTGAAACAGGGGGACTAATAAGGAACCAGTCTCCGTGCCAAGGGAAGGTGAAGGTGAGACGGTGGAGGTGGCCAAAGAAGATTTGGCCAAAGCACTCCTCATGGCCCTGAAGGCGGGACCCCCAGAGTCCTGGGAAGGTCCAACCCCTGAGGCCACAACAGTAGACGACACTCCCGCAGCCGACGCACCGAGAGGGAGGCTCGGAACCGAAAGCATCGGTCCCGAAGCGTCACCCCCGGGGCCGACAGAGGAGGTCCGTGTACCGAACTCCGACCCGAAGGGCGGAGTTGGAGTAAGGGTCGGAACCGACCCGAAAACCTCCACCGGCTCCACCAGCACCGACTCCAACGGTGCCGAGGTTGTTGAAGGAGGAACCAAGACAACAGGGTGGGCAACCGGCTCCGGAGCCGACTGGGCTGGAGCCAAAACCAACTTTTGAAAGACCGGAGACTGAAACAGCCTTTGAAGCACCCTGTCTATGTCCGAATCTGACATCCTCGAAGATCGAGAAGAGATCGAACGAGTTCGAGTCGACTTCTCCACCGGTTCCGAAGGACTGGGGGACCGGCTCCGAATAGTCTCGATAAATATCGGTGCCGAGGGAGGTTCCACAACCATAGCAATTTCCCTCGGAGCCGAAGAGGACTTCGGCGCCGAAGGGGAAGAGTCTGAGCGGGCAACTCTCATTGGCTCTGAAGACAGTGGAGCCGATGAAGGTGACCCGCCTCTCGAAGCTTTAGCCCTCGGCTCCGAAGCCAGAGGAGTTGAGGCTGGAGGCATCGAGGCAGACCGTTCTGCCCTCGGCTCCGAAGTCTGTGGAGCCGATGGAGAAGCCTGCCTAGATTTCTTTGTAGCC
Organism: Protopterus annectens; assembly: GCF_019279795.1. NCBI lineage: Eukaryota > Metazoa > Chordata > Ceratodontiformes > Protopteridae > Protopterus > Protopterus annectens. The sequence goes on along the minus strand of NC_056725.1, from coordinate 699,188,659 downwards.
GGTTCCGACGGGCTGGTCGGAGTCGACGATTTCTTCTTCTTTGAAGGTGAAGAGGAAGCCTCCTCAAAGGAAGGAGTGATAAGCCCTTTTAAAATCAATTTGTGTTTTCTCTCTTGGAGGACACGGGAGGAAAAAGCGTGACAAACGCTGCATGATTCCTGAAGATGCTTAGGGCCTAAACAATAAACGCACAAAGAGTGGTCGTCCGTAATGGACATTTTGTAACTGCATTTAGAGCATTTTTTGAATCCTGAAGGTCTGTGCTCTTTCGACATGTTGACAGAAAAACTTTCAAATACACTAACAAAAATTAGCTTAAAGGAATATGTAAACTGAGAACAAGGCCCCTCTAACTGAAACGGAATCACTTGCCCCAAATCTAGACTAATATACACACAGAAAGACTCACACTAAGAAATTTCCACAACGCGCGAGGGCAAGGCCCCTCTAACTTAAATGGGATCCTTCCCTCAAACTAAGACAATTTACCACAAAAACAACTCAATAAAACAGTCACACAACAACGAATAGCTGTTAAAACAGCTTTTGGGTAGAATAGCAAAAAAATTCTGAAAGAAATTTAAAGTTAGAAGCACTTAGCTCAGCCAAGTCCGAGACCACATCTTTGCTGTAGAAGCGGCAAATGAGATCTGGGGAAGCAGTGGTGGTGCATCCTGGGATGTGGTATAGCTCAGCCAATAAGAGACTTCGTTCTATAGTATAGCGTGCCGAGTCAGAGCCGAGGATCGGCTCCGAACCCATCAGTACAGAATGTAGACGAGATAGGATCACATTACATCTGGGGTAATCTCTGTGAGAAGCATTATGGGTAGTGCCTGGCTCAAGAGTTTAGAGAGCCCAAGCTGGAAGATATGGCTGATCCGGTTCGGAACCGAACCCACAGTCAAGGACTGGGTGAAGATTGACAACATCAGATCATTAGGTCTGATTTGAGAGGGGGTTTATAGATATATAGAGACAAAAGTTGCTGAACTGAATTGGATTATCCATTTAAATGCAGATTTAAAAAAAACAGGGTTTAACTCTGAAAATAGCATTAAACCACTACTGAAAAAGAGACAAATGAACTTGCATATGTACCTGCCTGCATTCCACATATATCTGTGTGTAAATATATGAGTCTACTTTTAAATCCCATATTACCAGTAGATCGAACTACAAAACACCAAGACCATAAACTTGAAAAGTCAATTTCTTGAAAATTTACAAGATCGAATCCATAATACCTAAATGTATTGTAAAATTTAAATGGCATTTAGTTAAATACTGCTTTGCCATATTTAAGATTTTATACTAAGCACATAAAAAATTTGGCGGATGTTACGTTCCATGCTGCTGGTATCGCTGGAGAAGTTTATGGAACTTTAAACTTTAAAAAAGAAAAACAAGTGCTAACAACTGAAAGGTATGCGTCTGATTTAGAAAGGATCATTTAAGTAACAAAATGTTATTGTAAGTACATATGTATGAGTAGATGCAGAGGTAGTGCTGTTAAAAAAGAAAGAAAAAGGTGGCGCCCTGTGTGGCTGCAGCTGTGTCAGCTCATCAGAGAGAGATATGTTTAATCTGTCTTCTTTTTCGCACAAAACTTCAAGAAAATCACTTTCTAGGCTTTTAAATGGAAGTACAGAAGAGTTGACAATTTCCTTTAAACTTCTGACCTAATTGCTTTGTTTTGCTATGAAAGGGGAGTGTTAAGTTCTCCTCCCCTCTGCAATAAAAACAGTGGAAACAATTCCAAAGCTGTCTGTCTTTTTTTATATCAGCTGCTGTGTTCCTGACAGCAGGATTAATTGCCCATCTAAGACTGACAGCAGTACCTGACAGGATAAACTACAGATTTAACTGTCTATGATATGTCATGCAGGTGGAGACTAACATCTCTGCAAAGTATGTGAGAAGTTGAGTTTAAAAAAAAAGTAGGTGGGTTTTCCCTTCCTTTGACTCCAATGCAAGGAAATAAAAGTTTTAAAAACTACAAGCAGATTTCTGGTACATACATAATATGCTGGAACTATATTGTAGGGAGAAAAGAAGCCCAACGATTGATTTAAACTGTATGAGAGGGTGGAGTGTTCCTTTAACTTACAGCAGACAGAAGCTTCTGGAAATTAAGCAGTTAACAATTTCATGCTGCTGGCTAGATTCCCTGCAGTCAACAGAGTGTCTGGGGGCCTCAGAGAAATATTGGAGTTGTGTATTTTAACCCAGCATGCCTTAAAGTGCCTGAAATATGAGACAGAAGGTTCTGGTACACTCAGGACAAAACAGAAGTGGAAAAGAAGTCAGTGAACCAGAAAAATGGGCTGCAAAGCTGAAAACTAATCCCCACAAGCCTGCTCTGCCTTCAATACTGCTAGCTAATGCATGCATGCCGGATAGTAAATGGATGACCTGAGGCTGGAACTCTATAGGAATAATAAGGTGAGAAGTACCTATTTATTGGTGGTGGTGCTGCGGTAGCGTTGTCGCCTCACAGTAAGACGCTGTCCAGTTCGAGTCTCAGCTAGAGCATCTTCTGCGTGGAGATATGTGTGAATGGGCGTACCTTCGTTGAAGGTTGTGCGTCAGGGCTGGTAACTCGGCACATAAAAATCCACTACCAATCATTAGTGGACCGGAGTTCCGCTGTGGCGACCCCTAACCGGGAAAAGCCGAAAGACACAAACAAACAAACAAAGTGAGATGTGGCTGCATAACAAGATCAATGTAGTGCTGTTAGCTTAGAAAATCTCACACTCTTTTGTGCAGACATATGTCAAGCTTTGTGTGGAAAGGCCAAGGGAGGTGGATTCTGCATCTATGTGATGTAACAACTGTGAGATTCTTCAGTCACACTGCTCTGACAATCTCAAGTTCCTGTTCTTAAAATGCAGACCCTTTTATGTACCTAGAGAACTAAATGGAATCTACGTAACACTGGTATACATTCCACCCAGTGCAAATACCACTGAGGCCCTGAGCAATCGTTATAACTCTATCTGTGAGCTGCAAAGGAAAAACACAGACTTTGCAAGTGGTTGCTGGTGATTTTAATCAAGCGGATCTGAGAGAGGTGTTACCCCACTACTATTAATTTGTAGATTTTCCTACAAGGGGTACTAACACTCTGGACAAGGCATATACCAAGATCAAAGTTGCCTACACAGCAATACAAGAACCTAACTTAGGAAGCTCTGAACATCTTATCATCATGCTTCTACCAGCCTACAAACCAGCTCTGATCAGAAAAAAACCCACAGTTGAGCAGATCAGGGTTTGGCACCTAAGGCCTTTGGAATGTCTCCAAGGCTGTTTTGACAACACCTGCTGGGACATTTTCAAAGAGGCATCCATATCAGATGGACTAGTGAACACAGACAATTACACAGAAATAGTAATAGCTTACATCGCTAAGTGTGTTGATGATGTATCTGACATCAAAAGGATCACAATTACAGCAAACCAAAAGCCATGGCTCAACAACAAAGTCTATGACATCCTGAAGGCAAGAAATGCAGAATTCAGGGCCAAGGACAAAAACAATATCAGCAAAGCTACAGCAAATCTAAAAAGGGACATTAAAGAGGCCAAGAGGGAATATAGAAAGAAATTACAAAGTCAGTTTGCAGACTTGAGGGACACCAGGAGTCTCTGGCAAGGGATACAGCAGATTGCTGACTATAAAATCAGGTTAGCTTAGTGTGAAGAAAACAGTGAATTATTGGACAGGTTGAACTCCTCCTTTGGCAGATATGAAGAGAACAACATGGCTGCTACAAGGCTACCTATCTCCCAGGAGGAGGGGGGGTGCTCAGCCTCAACTCCAATGAAGTGAGATCTCAGCTTCAGAAAGTGAACCCCAGGAAGGTTACTGGTCCTGATAAAATACTGGACAAAGTACTTAAGGGCTGTGCAGACCAACTATGCTCAGTTCTAACTGATACTTTCAACACCTCCCTTATTCTTGGTAAACTTCCCTCTTGCTTCAAGGTGACGAATATTGTCCCTCTCGCCAAAAAAGCTAATCCAGCCTTCCTGAATTACTACAGACTAGTTGCTCTAACTTCATATGTTATGAAATGCTTTGACAGGCTAGTTAAAAGGCATCTGTTGGCAAACCTTCCATCCAGCTTCGACCCTTTACAGTTCATTTATCCAGCTAACAGATCTACTGCGGATGCTATTTCAATGGCACTCCACCTCTCACTTGATCGTCTGGAGGGAAAAAAACAACTACGTCAGGCTTATTGACAAGCTTGTACATCCTGGAGTTAGCAAGCTCATGTGCAACTGGATCCTCGACTTCTTGACAAAGAGACGGCAGAAAACATGTGGGCAACACCAACTCAGGAAGCATAATACTCAACACCGGTGCTCCTCGGGGTTGTGTGCTAAACTCTCTGTTGTTCACCATTCTCACCCATGACTGTTCTGCAAAATGCAACACCAATCAAATCATTAAGCTTGCAGATGATACTACGGTTGTGGGCCTCATCAAAGGGGAGAATGAAAGAGCTTATAGAGATGAAGTCATTGATTGGCTGGTGTGCTAAGAACAACCTTCACCTGAATGTCAAAACAAAAGAAACCATTATAGACTTCAGGAAAAGGTCAATAACACACTCACTGCTTATGATAAATGGTGAAGAGGTGAAAAGGGTCAAATATGCAAAGTTTCTGAGGGTGCACACTTCACAGGATCTCTCTTGGGCTGTGAACACTGAACAGTTGATCAAAAAAGCACACCAACGTCTCCACTTTCTGAAAAGGCTCAAAAAAGCAAAGCTCCCACCTACTGTTCTCACCCCATTCTACAAAGGAGCAGTTGAGAGCATTCTCACTAGTAGCTTCACAGTTTGGTTTGGGTATAGTACAATAGCAGTAAGAAAGAAGTTACAGAGAGTGGTGCAATTTGCCAAAAAGATCATGGGCACAAACTTACCATCAATCCAGAATCTCTTTGCAGCAAGAAGCATAAAATGTGCATCCAAAATAATTTGTGACCTCTCTCACCCTGCACATGGCTGGTTTACACAACTGTCTTCAGGCAAGAAATATCAGCATATCCGCTGCAGGACCACCAGATACTTAAACAGCTTCTACACAACAATGTTGAGACTTATAAACTCTGATACCAGCCACTGATTATTTATTCAGTAATCATTCACAATATGTAGCTCAGCTGAAAAGTGTGCACTTTCTTTTTTTTCTTTAATGTAGCATTATATATTTTCTTATTCATGCACAATTGCCTGCTGTCTGTCTGATGCAGATGAACAAAAGAGGACAATCTTACTTAACATGTGCAATCCTACTCTGCCATGCTGCTATGTACAGTATTTTTTTTATGACTGTCTGGGGGAGCTTGTGTGTTTTTGCTGTTATTATTGGTTTATTTATCCTTCTGGGGTCTTGTACTGAATATCTTCTTTAAACTGAAATGCTACACTGTTGTTCTTGTTATCCTTGCTTCCTTTGTACTCTCTGCTGAGTTGATACTCGGAATTTCATTTACGCTGCACTTGTGTAATCCTAAATGACAATAAAGTTTACTTTGACTACTGTATGTTTGGCTAGTGTGAGCAGTTAAAGTTCCTTGCTCATAATAACATAGGAGTAACATAGTGTATTCGTAGCTTACCCTTTTCCTCAATGTAGTGCAACCTCAGAGTTGGTATATTTAATTTGGGGCATGTGGGGTGCACAGCCCCCATGCAAATGTGTAGAATATAAAAAAAATAGTTGATGTTTTGTATTGGCGGAGGGTAGGAACTGACCGTTTGCTTTACAGTGTCTGGTATAAAGGGACACGATCTTGTAAACTTTCAGGAAACTGACTTTTCGAGTTTATGGTCTCGGTCTTTTGTAGTTCGGTCTACTGGTAATACGAGATTTAAAAGCAGACCCATATACATACATACACAAATGCACAACACACACACACACACACACACACTTTATATTTTGTATTTATGTATATTCACTGTGTATTTCCTATTTTATATTTTAGATGTTTAAATACTGAGAGAATGTATCTTTCATTACGGATGTTCTTTTTTATCATGTGACTAGTTACTGTATTTAAGACTGACTTTTTAAGTCACTTTTCTCAATAAATACACAGTAAAAAGCATTCTAACACATGTTAACAGCCCCAAAAATTAATTTAACAGTTTTGCCACAGAAAAAAATTATTTTAGAATGTTTAAATAAACTTTTTAACTGTCAAACACAAAAATGGGCTCCTGTTTAAAAGTACAAGTAAGTCGAGTGACAGTTAATAAAAACATATTCCTACCTTAAAACATACTTTCCCAAACAGGAAAGTAAATTTGCACATTAAAAATATATGTAAGAGTTTTCTCTGAAGGGAACTTATCTGCCCAGCAATGGAACAGTAGGAGCCAAACATTGATTAAAAAAGAAAAAAAAGTGAGAAGTGCTGTCTCAAGCAGAAGGAAAGCTCTGAAGATCTTGAAGCCTTGAGGTTTTGGAAGCTGTCTGGCTGTTACATCCTATGTAGGATACAACCCATATAGCTTAGGCTGCTGCAACAATGATCAACATGAAGAACGTTGTGGCACACATTCTAATTAACTGAATGAATGAAGTAAAGGGTAATAATAATATGTAGGAAAACTGCAAATAAAAGTGGTGCTGCCCATTCCCTGCAAGTTAAAAACCAAGCTTTAACCTTTGTATAGTGACACAGATTACCTAAACTACAATGCCTGCTAACTTACCCAAATAATTTAATGATGTGCTCAATTCTTTCCTTTCTTATTTATTTAAAATGAATTACAACCATATCAGCCAGGCAGGGTCTATATCAGAACATCGAAGTATTAAAACTTCGAATGTTCTGACATCGAACACTATTCAGTGAACGCTAAAAATAGCAAAGCTGCAGAACAAATTCTTTCCCCGGGAAAGAATTCGGTTGGCCGTTTCTGTGTCTTCGCTATTCTTAGCGCTGTTGTGGAAAGTTACGGATTGGGTTCAGGTTTGTGTGCGATTGTTTGTATGTTAGGGGCGGGTTAAGTGAGTTACGGTGAGGACGCAGGTTAGGCATGTGTGCGAGAGTGACAGACTTTAGGGTTAGGGGCAGTTTAAGTGAGTTAGGGTTAGGGCGCGGGTTAGGTGAGTGCGCGATAGTGAAGGACCTTAGGGTTAGGGTTAAGGTAAGTGGGTAGATAGTAGTGTATGTTTAGTTTAGTGTAGCTTTAGATGTAGGAATTTAAGTGTATGTGTGTGGTTGCTGTTTGTACGATGTGCTTGTGTTGTGTGTGTGTGTGTTTCGGAGCAGCAAATTTTTTCCATGGGAAAAAATTTGCTGTTCTGAATGTTTGATATTTTCATGTTTAAATGTTTTGGGGCCGATGAAATAGCGTTCGCTATTTTCATCTTTTGATAACGTGATATAAGCACGCCAGGCAAGGTCTCCAATTAAGGTGAAGTTCAAATGAAGTTACTGTAGCTTTCCTGTTTTAAATAAAACATACCAACATTTATATCTTGACATTCTAAACTGATGTTGTCTCTGTGAAACATCACCTATATATATATACTTTAAAACAATGTATGTTTATTTGTGGGTATGTATCTGGACAATGGAAATTTGAAGAAAAAGTGCTAGTGTACAGTGACTAGTCACTAAATTAAAATGTAGCACCTACCATCATTTTTCATCTTTGTAGGTATGTACACATGAGGAGATAAAAGATACAACATAAAAAAAAAACATACAAGCAGGGGTGAGGGGATGGAGGAGGGGGATGTCATTTCTATGCAATGTGAACAACCCGAGTAGATAGATGGAGAAAAGGAACTAACACTCTGTTAAAAAGCTGGGTTGTGTACCAAGAGAACAGAGTTCTAAATTACACTCCCCCCAGTCTGTCAGTTGACAAATAGTATTAAGGCTGTGTGCTGCTAACATCCTAGTTCCTGTGGTACAGGGTTTGATTCCCTTAGCCTTCACTTGCCTATGGTGTGATCTTGAACAAGTCACTTAAGCAGACACTGCTTTGGAGAAATTGTGAACTTATGCTAGTTCATCACTGGCTGCCTGGACTGCATGACAAGTAACGACATACGAACCTATTAAAAAAGTACAAATAGCCTAAAATCAAGTGCAAGTATGTTAAGAGAAAAATATAATCAAAACTGTAAGCTTCTAAGCATAAAATAACAACCGTAACCCATTTTTAAATAATGCAACAAATGTTACACTCCTTCTAACTATTTTTCTATTCAGGAATCATCCAGTATTCCATATATGCCAAATAATCCAAATGGCCTTGTGAAAAAAACTAAAGCCTCCTGGGAAAAAAATGAAGTAAACACACACAAAAATATTACACCATTCACAGAAAATATAGGATTTTCTTCCTCTTCTGTAAACACACTTAGGGTCACAGTGTCACAGGCTCACAGGTGCATACCAAGCTAACAACTCCAGGGCCCTTTTTAAGCCTACACATGCTTTCCCAATACAGCAGACAAGTTTTGGTACTCTAAGGTTATTTTAAGGGGAATATGTAGGCTTGGGCTTGGCTGCTGAAACATTTACAAGCTGCCCCTACTAGTGATATTTGTGCCCTGACCAGGGTTACATTTTCATATCCCCATCCACTAGTCCAAGTTACGTCTGAATTGTGTTTCGGAGGAACTCTGCTTCACAGAGACAGGAAGCCAGAACCAATCACACAGACAGAAAGCAAAGAACCACAGAAGGACTAATATCAGACATAAATACCTGTCCCTTCAACATATCTTATTTCTGTCAGAGGTTTAGATCCCTAGACTGGGTAATTCTGATGTTATCTGTTTTGCAGATATGCAGCTGGTCCATCTAAGAATGCCTTATAAACCACGCATAAATCATCTCTCTACAATCTGTAGAAGACAGTACAGGGATACGGCACATGTTGCTTATGCCCTGGATTTATTTTGTGAGGAACCTCTTTGGACACTCCAGTGGTACATGTGCCTGGTCAGGTACATGCCAAAGGGGGCACTGTACTCATTGATTACTCTGATGGCATTGTACAGTGGAAGGATGACATCCTTGGATCTTGATTCCATAACCTTGCTTACAAGTTGTGAAACAGAATGATTTCCTTACTACTGTAGATAAATGATGGTCAAAGGCCATTTTACTCTCTACATGTATTCCCAAATCCCCAATTATAGATCTGTATTATCAATGTGGCAGCTTCCAGGGGCCTTTGGCTTCCCAAAGGAAGTTATTAAGCATTTTTATTAGTGAATTTTAGACTGCAGCTCTGGCACCAGTTTCAGGCCTTCTTGGTGGGTATTTGTGTCTGGGAGGGGGGATTCTGTGACTTCACCTAGTTTAGAATGGTTAAACTTGGTCAGCCAGAGGCCCTTAACATTGGCCTTGACTTCGGAGAAGCTGATGGAAAAAAAAAAAAAAGACTGGATTCCCTAGTCTAACTTCTTGGATGCTATATGTGACCAAGTTGGCTATCCTGCAGGTGACACAGGGATTTACAGCTAATTTCATGAGTTTGCCTACAATGCCTATGTGGGGTATTGTGTTGAATGCCTTGGCCAGGTCCAGGTAGGTAGTATGCACCATTCTGCCCTAATCCACTGCTGTGGTGACTTTCTCAAAGAAGGCTGCCATGCTGAATAGGCATAATCTGCCCTTGATGGAACCAAATGGGAGTTGGATCCAGTGCCTGAAGGTTTCCTGTATCATTGTTTGTCACTTCCATGAAAATTCTTTCCATGGGTTTACATATAAGACTAGACAGACTTACAGGTCTTTAGTTTCTGGGGACCGCAGATAGCCCTTGCTTAAATGATGACAGATGCAGTCCTTCATTCATACAGAACAAAGCCTGTCTGGAGGCTATGGTTAGTGATTCTGACAGGGTGTGTTTCAAGCAATTTAAGAGGCATTCTGTGATATTATTGCAGCCCATCAATGCTGTGCTCTTAGCCTTGGAGAATGCAATGATGACAAATTCCCTAGTGATAGCTGGGGGAGGTATGTTCAATGGTATTTCCTGAGAATTGACTTGGGGATGGAGAGGGAGGTAAACTTGGAGCATAATTTATCAGCCAGACATTTGCTACAACTTCTGGCTCAATGTATGTGGTTCCATTTACAATTAGCTTAGCTCACTGTTGTGTACTGCCTTTGAGATTGTGGACATAGATGAAGAAAGCCGTGTGATTGTCCTTAGCCTGGGAGACTATTTTTTCATCAGATTTGGCTTTCAATGACTTGATTAGCCATCTGAGCTGCTTGTTTAGACTGATGGCGTTTTTACCTTGCTGGGTATTGCACTTGCTAATTTTTGCTGTGATTTTCTTTATTTTGTTATACAATCCAGTGATGTTGGGATTCCATCAGGGTGGCTTGTTTCTCCAAGTCTGTCCAGTGATTATTCCAGGGAGGGAAAACTGTTTCTATGTAGCTACTAACATGACTGTACAGACTTTCTATGAATAATTTTGCATAGGCACTGGCAGTAGTGTCCTCAGGATTTGGGGTGGCTTGAAAATTTGCCAGTGTGTCACTCAGTAGTAGGAAGTTTGCCTTAGAATAGTTCCTAAAAGTTCGAGAGTTAGCTGGGGTCTTGATTTTTATTTCAAAGAAGACATTTTTATACGTCAACCTTACCAGAGAGGACATTACACTGGGCGATGTGCAGCATTCTCCCATGTTTGTGAGGACTAGATCTAAGATGTTAGCACCCTTAGCAGACATACGGACTAGCTGGCACCCCTAGCAGACACATGGACTAGCTGAACCAGAATGCTTGCATTTGCAAAGTTGAGGAATCTCTGGGTCAGCATGTATGGGGTGATGTATGATTCCCGGTTTAAACGGGGGTAGTTACAGTCGCCCATGAATATGGTACTGGGTTAAATGGGGAGTGTCCCAAGTACATTTAAGCATGCATTATGAGTTTTTTGGGTCATAGAAGGGGATCTATACTTTGAAAGGCTATGGTATGGGACTCTGCCTACGGTAATTTGGACTTGGAGAAGCTCAAGGGTATGATGCTGCTTGACTTATGTTTGCTTTTGATGTAAACTGAGACACCTCCACCTTTTATTTCCTGTAGAGTGTCTGGTCTAAATGTGTGGAAGGCATTATAGACCTGCAATACCAGGGCATTCTCCACAGCTTTAAACTATGTCACAGTAACTGCACAAATATCTACATTCGCCAGAGAGAAGACAGCTTATATTTAACTGAACATTAATAACTTTACATTTGCTTGGGTTGATTATGCTATATTTGAAGGTTTGTCAGGTTGGCATTGCCTAAAAAAGGCCCTATGGAGGAAGGACAATGTTTTGGACAACATTCAAAAGCTTAGAGGGAACAAGTGCTGACAAACCCTGGCAAAGCAGCATGGTCTGTGGATCATATTCCCCCATGCAAATACTGCACCCCCTTCGAGTGACACCAAAAACTAAGTCATTTATTAAAGTCAATCATCTTCTGTTCATACATTTGCATCTCCCTTGAAGAAGGTAAAAAGCTGCTCAATGCAAGGCTCATACTGGCCTGATACACATTTTCTAAGAGCTCCATCATGTCTCTCTTCATTACAGCCCAGGAAGGTACTTGTGGTTCACAGACCTGAGTGCATGTATGAACTGGCAGATCCTAGACCTTGACAGACAACTGACCATGACTCTTTTCCTTGATCGGCTTGGTGAGTGGGTCATCTGTGTGTGTCTCACAATGGACTCTCCTATGATCAAAACAATGGGTTGTGTTGTGGCTTACCTTCAAGATTAAAGTTGAGATGCCAGGGAGATGTGGCTATATTAGTCATGGTGGGTGTTGTTTTGGTAAAGTGCTTTTGGGATTGCTGAGGACATCTGTTGTAGGTACAATGTGTGGGATGCCTTTGGGGTATTGGAAGATAACATTTAAGAGCCTCAGCATACTTAGGTTAATGTGTCTGGCTCATACTGTGTGTGGTGGGCATAGTGTGAGCATTATTGACAACTTAATTGGTATTATGAGTGTTTTTATGTGAGGGCCTTGCCTCTGGTGACACTGTGTAAATATCTCTCTCATAGTCCATAATAGTTTAAGAATTAACCGGTAGTCAGTAAACACAAGACAATAGTTACATTGCCACAGGACATCCATATTCACCAAAATGGCTTCAGAGATAACAATAAAGTGCATAGCCATGGTTACAGGTCCTTTTTATATGATCTACAAGTAGTTGTTAAAAGAATGGTTAACAGCAGGCTAGCTTGGGTGGTGTATGAGTAAGGGCAAGGCTGTCAAAGATGACATTCATTGGGTGGTGCTCCTCAATGCATAAACTAGTTCTTTTTTGTGCAAATAAGTACTGGGGTAATTACAGAGGTAGTTTTATCTGGAAATTTTTAATTCTAAGCAACTGCGTCTATACAGGGCACTTCTAAAACCCGCTGAGTGACCAACAGAGTCAGGTGAATGTAACAACTTTACAGAGTAGAGAAAACTGAAGAAAACTGACTAAATAGAAAAAAATAACCCTGTGACCAATCAGAAAACACATCTGAAACCTTTCTCTGTGATTCCCAGCTCAGAACAAACACAGTTATGTTCTACTACCACTACAGGACAATCCCAAGCCTTCTTAATGTAAAACCATAAAGATATAGTCCAACGTAGAGAAAGTACAGTTTTGTACCTACCATAAATGTAAATGTCCGATAGGTATGCATCTGCAGTCATAACATATGGGTTGTCCTGCCTCAGGCAGCCCTTCGGTCGGCCGGATTCCAAAGTCTGGGTCTGGCCTCGGCTGATGTCGCACTTTCCCCGACGTCAGAGCGTCTGGGGTATAAAAGCATCAGCCGACGCCATTTTCCTCAGATTTTCTTGCCCCAGATGCCAGGTGCCCTCTAGGAAGGCTAAATTTGGATAAATGCTGAAAAGTTCCAAACATTTGCAAATTATATACATGTATAAACAAACAAATACACCATAATAGATTCCCCCAGCTAGCTGAAAGAGGGGTAAGTACCCTAGGAATACCACAGAGGGGAAGGAGGGTGGATAATCCTGACTGCAGATGCATACCTATCAGACATCTACATTTATGGTAGGTACAAAACTGTACTATGTCCTTCAAGGATGCATCTGCAGTCATAACATATGGGTAGAATACCATAGCCAATCTGGGGGAGGAGGTACTAAGAGAAGGATGGTGTAGTTAAGATCCCCTGCAGCACTGCAGTTGCAAACCCTGCTCGGGATCTGGAGTATAAAGGTAGATTGTAATGCTTGGCAAATGTATGCACGGAGCTCCAAGTAGCAGCTTCTAAAATGTCCTTGGTAGCCACGCCTCGTAGGAAAGCTGTAGTGGTGGCTGTGGCCCTTGTGGAGTGAGACCTGATATTTTCAGGAACTGTCTTTCCATGAAAGGAGTAACAAAAGCAAATGCAATTTCCTATCCATTTTGAAATTGTCTGTTTGGAAATTGCTCTTCCTTGCACCCCAGTTGCATATGCTACAAAAAGTTGTCAGTTTTTCTGCTAGTTTTCGTTCTGTCCAAATAGTAGCGTAGTTGTCTGTGTATATCTAGGGTGTGCAAAAGTTTTTCCCCTTTGTTCTGTGGGTTAGGGAAGAACGTAGGCAAGTGAATAGCTTGGTTCAAGGATACCCTAGATACCACCTTTGGCATGAAAGTAGGATTGGTTCTTAGTGACACACTATCCTGGTGAAAAATAAGAAAAGGCTGCACTGCCATTAATGCTTGTAACTCAGATACTCTTCTTGCTGAAGTGATTGCCAGAAGGAATGCAGTTTTCCAAGATAAAAACTGTAGGTCTGTTGATGCTGCTGGTTCAAAAGGAGGTAGTGTCAGTTTTTCCAGCACAAAATTGAGATCCCATGCAGGTAGAGGGGGTCTTCTTGGAGGTTTAACATTTCTGATCCCTCTCAAAAATTGCCTGAGAAGAGGGTGCGAGAAGATAGGTGGATCCATATTGTATTCTGCTGAAATTGCTGAAGCATGGATCTTAATGGAAGAATAAGACAGGCCATTGTGGAACAATTCTGCTAAGTATTCTAGGATGTGTGCTAGGTTTGCCACTGTGACATCTGTGCCCTTTGATGTGCTCCAAATGAGAAATCTCTTCCATTTAGCTGAGTATGTCTTCCTTGTGGAAGGTCTGCGAGCCTCCAGGATAATGTCCTTCACCCTCTGAGATAAAACAGTTTGGTTGGGATTTAAGGAATTTTCCAGGCATTTAGCTGCAATGTTTTCAAGTTGGGATGCAGGGTCTTGAAATTGTTCTGTGTTAGAAGAAGAGGCCATAGGGGAAGAGGCCATGGATTTGCCTGAGACATGCTTCTCAATAGTGGGTACCAGTGTTGTCTTGGCCAGTCCGGAGCTATTAGTATCACTTTTGGCTGTTCCTCCCTGATCTTCAGTAGAACCTCGTACATCAATGGGAGAGGTGGAAAGGCATATACTGTTAGGGCATTCCAGCTGAAAGAGAGAGAATCCACCCTCCATGCTTGTGGGTGGTATGTCCTTGAGCAGAATGTCTTCAGTTGGTGGTTGAGTGGGGAGGCGAACAGATCTATCTCCGGCATTCCCCATGTCTTTGTTATGAGTTTGAAGATGTCTGGATGCAGTATCCATTCGTGTGCATCCATGGTAGTTCTGCTTAAGCTGTCTGCTAGTGTATTTTCTTTTCCTGGTACGAATTGGGCCTGCAGCTGGATGTTGAGATTCAGGCATAGATTCCACAGATTCATAGCCATCCGGAATAGAGGGTAGGAATGTGTGCCTCCCTGTTTGTTTATGTACCACATGACTGTGGTGTTGTCTGTCCTTATTAACAGATGTCTTTGTTGGAGGAAGGGTCTGAATGCCTCGATTGCATGCCTCACTGCCAGCATTTCCTTTTGGTTTATGTGCATGCTTAGCTGCCCTTGAGACCATAGGCCTTGGATACGTCTGTCCTCCATGTGTGCTCCCCATCCTCGGTCTGAGGCATCCGTGGTGATGGTCTGCCTTGTTTTTGGTTTGTTGAAAGGCAACCCTCTGTTGGACTGGCATGCCTGAGCCCACCACAGGAATTCCTTTTGAAGGCATGGAATGATTGGTATCATGGTTTCTAGACTGTGACTGTGTTGAGACCATACACTCCCTAGGTACCATTGTAATTTCCTCATATGCAGCCTGGCATGTGGAATTAAAATTATGCAGGATGCCATGTAACCCAGGGCCTGCAGGACTTTCCTTGCAGTAAGGTGAGTTTGACTTGTCAGAATCATAAAGTAATCTGGAAGGTGTTTTTGTGTTTCTTCTGTGAGAAAAGCCATCTGGGTGATTGTGTCCAGATCCGCACCCAAAAAGGTTATCCTTTGGGATGGTACTAGTCTTGACTTTGGATGTTGACTGTGTATCCCAAGGTCTGAAGCAGGTGTATGGCATAGGCCAAGTCCTTTAACAATTTTTTCTTGTTGTCCGCTTGTATTTGGCAGTCATCCAGGTATGGATAAATTTGAATTCCCTGAAGTCTGCAATGTGCAATTACTGATGCCAGGCATTTCGTGAATACTCTGGGCGCAGTAGAGAAGCCAAAGGGCAATGCTGAGAATTGATAATGCTCTGATCCTGCAAGAAATCTGAGGTGTCTTCTGCAATCTGGTCTGATAGGGACGTGCAGGTATGCCTCCTTGAGATCTAGAGTCACCAGCCAAGACTCCTTGCCCAACATGGGAAGAAGTTGCTGTAGGGTCAGCATTTTGAATTTTGGCACAATGAGATAAGTGTTCAGTGCGGACAGGTCGAGAATAGGCCTCCATTGGTTTTCTTTTCTTGGTACAAGGAATAGTCTGGAGTAAAATCCTTGGCCTTGTTCTGCACATGGTACCCTTTCTATAGCTTTCATCTGAAGTAAATTGCTGATTTGTCTTAAAGCCTCTGCCTTCTGGTTTGGTGGAAGGTTTGGCATTCCGCTTCTTTTTGGCAAAGTGTGGAAGTGAAACCTGTATCCTTTGTCTATTATTTGCAATGTCCATGTATCCTTTGTAATGCAATACCAGTTTTTTGAGAATAAAGCCAGCTTTCCGCCCAAGGGTGCTTCCAGTTGATCCCTGGTAGGCGGAATCAGAGTCAAATCATTGGGTCTGTCCTGTAGCAGTGGTTGTAGTTGTAGCTGTTGCACTACTCCTCTGGTTGGCAGGCTGCCACTGACGGCCTCTGTAGGGGCCCTTCGATTGACCTCTGCCTCTAGGGCGCCTGTTCCTGCCTCTCTGTGCTCTGGACGAGTCTGGAAAGGACCAATTCTTTGTAGGCCAGTTTCTGCTGAACCTCGGTGGTTGAACTTGCAGGAAATCTTTAACTGTTTGCACAGATTTTGCTTTTTCTTCAACCTTTTTTAGAATCTCCTGTGCAGGGGAGACAAATAAATTTTGTTTCTCCATTGGAGCATCGAGGAGTTTAGCTTTGACATGGTCTGGCAAAGATTGGTCCTTTAGCCAGGCATGCCTACGAATAACTGCCCCAGTCATAGCTGATCTAAATGAAGCCTCCAGTGCATCATAGCCACATTTTAGAAAATGATTACTAACCTGTTGTGAGTTATGTACCAAATCCTGAAGGGATTTACGGTCTAAGGGTTCAGGAGAAGAAAGTTTCTTATTCAGTTGATCTAACAAAAATTCTTGGTACTGTATCATATGGAATTGACAGTTTAATGCCCTGGCAGAAAGAGTAGCAGATGTATAAACCTTTTTTCCCCATCTCTCTAAAGCTCTAGACTCTCTTTCAGAGGGTAGGGGATTTTTGGCAGTAGTGGCTGCAACCCCTTTAGGGCCCTGAGAAATAGTTTCTGGGTCTGCAGCATGGGCTTTATACAGATGGAAATGAGAATCCGGGACCCTGTAATATCTGTCAGGTTTGGCAGGGGCCGGAGGAAGAGAATCAGAGGCTGTACTGACATCATTGTACACATCATCAATTACATTTAGTACAGGAGGAATAGCTAAGGGCCTATGCTGAGGCAAATGCAAAAAGGTCCTTAATCTTTTTCTAGAATCAGAGCAATCCTGACCTTGCCATTGAAAGTGCTCTCTCATGGAGTGTAAAGTCTCCCCAAAGGAAAATTCTTCAGGAGGGGAGGCCGAAGGGATAGATTCCTCTGCATCTGAATCCTCATAAGGCGAGTAGGCCCCTTCCTGGTGGTCTGACAAATCAGATCCATCCGTGGAGTAATCTGAGGAGTGAGGTCCAGAGGGGTCATTCCTGGGCCTTTTGTCTGGAGGAGGTTGAGAGGCCCTGTCTGGGTGAGGTTGTGAACCCCTAATTAAAGAGATAAGGTCCTCAGCAAGGCTGAGGATCTGTGAACTAGAGGAAGGCCTCTGGGATGTAGATTTGGCAGGCAAAGCTTTGGAAAGTTTGGCAGCTTTAGCCCTGGAGAAAGCCTTAATAGACATAGAAGCTGGGGGCCTAGCTGCCCCACGTGCAGGGGTAGAAATGTCCAAAGGTATGGTGTCGGACAATTCCTGAACACTAGCTTCGGTAGGGAGTTCTGAAGCCAACTCAGCCGGGGCCTCTCTGGCCTCGGTGGTCGGAAGTATGGTTTCGGTAGTAGGAATCGCCGTGGACTCGGTTTCAGCCGAAACAGAGACACTCGCGGTAGGCCTAGCCGTGGTTTCAGCCGAAACCGCGGACCGCGAGTGTCGGTCATTTTCCTTGCGTTTTTTGACCATATGCGAAGTCGGAGTCTCTGACGGCATTTTATAAGCAAAAGCGGCTCCAAAAAATTCCTCTGCAAACTCCGACCGACGTCTAAGAGTCCGTCGGTTGAAGGAGGCACAGGCTAAACAAGCTGATACGTCGTGGTCTGGGCCCAAGCAAGGAAGTCAGTAAGAATGGAAATTCTTATGAGGTATTTGTTTCCCACAAGTTAAACAATTATTTACTTTGTCTGACATCGGCTGAGGCAAGAAAGAGTCCCCAACGGGGTACTTAGCTTTTTTCGAAGTCTTTGGTAGCTGAAATCTCTGGATCTGACCGACCGGCACTTGCGAACAGCTTCTGCTTCGGGCACCGCGCGGCAAGAAAGACTGGGGAAAATGGCGTCAGCTGATGCTTTTATACCCCAGACGCTCTGACGTCGGGGAAAGTGCGACATCAGCCGAGGCCAGACCCAGACTTTGGAATCCGGCCGACCGAAGGGCTGCCTGAGGCAGGACAACCCATATGTTATGACTGCAGATGCATCCTTGAAGGACATCTGCAGTATAAGCAGCAAACTACCCAGGAAACACTGCATTTAAAATGATCACAGTTAAAATAAACAAACAGCAATGTCAGCAAAACACAATGTTAGTTTACAATGAGAAAGTGCAGAAAAACACAATAAATAACTCAAAAATGTTGCAGCAGCACACTTAAATGAGTTATACAAGCAGAAAAATTCAAACAAAAGTACTTATCTGTCCTAGGATGCCACTAGATTCAAGGAAAACACTCAGAAATAAGTGGCATGGATGCCAGGCTTTTGTGAGATCTGCAGAAATGAGGCCAAAGCTGTGCAAACATGCCGACTTTATGGTGCCAGAGAAAACTGACTAAACAGACAAACTGGCCATGTGGCCAATCAGAAACTTACACATGAAACCTTTATCTATGATTCCCAGCTCAGAACTGACCAGGATACTATCTACTGTCACTAGACCACAGTCTTGAGCCTTTTAATGTAAAACCACAAAAGTATAGTCCACGGTGGATAATTACAGTACAAACAACAAACTAACTAGGAAATAATTTATTTAAAATGACTAAAGTGTATAAAAATAGCAGTAAAGTCAACAAAATGCAGTGCTACTTTACAATGCAACAAAATGGAATGAAAATTTCAAAATGCAGTAGCAGCAAACTAAATTATACAAGATCAAATATTCAACCAACAGTACTTATCTGTTCAAGGATGACACTGAAATCAGGCCAAACCCTCAGAAATCAATGGTGTGGATGCCTAGCATTTGTGAGCTCTGAAGAAATGAGCCAAGAGCCATGCAAACTGGCCAACTTTAAAAATGCAAAGAAAACATCTCAAATAGAAAAAAAGCCCAGAGTCCAATCAGAAAATCACACTTGAAACCTTTTCTTCGGAAACACAAATCTTATCTCATCTACTTGTTATATACTCAACTCATTAATATCACACTTCCTAGATGGCTGCACCTAACTATAGCTCTGCCAGTGTGAAAACAAAAACTCAACAGATAAGGCCAGTAAAGTTTTGCATTTATGGGTAAAGTTCAGTAACTGGCTAGTAAGTGTACTACCTGGATGCCAGGAAAAAAGAAATAGAGCACCTGGAAAAAATCAGCTCCAAAAAATGAGGAAAAAACACTGACTTTGGAAATGCAACTACCTTACACGAAGATACAAGAAAACTGCACAAAGACCTGGTTAAAATAAACGAAACACTGACGGAGTATAGTATCACAAACAATAAAAGGGTGGAAAAAATGGAAGAACCTTTAAACAGATATTCAGATGAGGTGATAAAGCTGCAAAAATCAGAGGATGAAATGATGAAAAGGTTAGTTGAATATGACACTGCTCAGGAAGAGATGTTTCAAAAAAAAAAAAATAAATAAATAACAGAATTAGGGGACAGTGCACATAGGGAAAACTTGAGATATTCAGCTATACCAGAGAAGTTGGAAAGAACAGACAGTATTAATTTTATGACAGCACAAATAAGCAACTGGACTGGTATTCCACAGGAGTTGTTAGTTGAAAGGGCACATTGTGTGTATGCTCCAAACGTGATTATGACAGAGCAACCTAGACCTTTAATACTAAAGATGCAAACCCATAAACGCAAAAGTTTACTGGCCTTCTCTGTTGAGTTTTTGTTTTCACACTGGGAGAGCTATAGTTAGGTGCAGCCATCTAGGAAGTGTGATATTAATGAGTTGAGTATATATCTCTTAATTGGTCTTGCTCATACCTACTGTTGTGTTTTAGTATAATTTTTTAGTATAATTTTTAGTATAACTTTTATAGCTTACAATTTTATTATTATAATTTTTCCTTTGACCAATGCTGCCTCTGCATTGTGATTTTACATGTCTTTTTATATATTGTTAACTTTTCACTGTTCATGCTTGGAGCTTTTCTTCCCGGGCCTCTACTGAAAATGGACATATATCCAGTTAGA
The DNA here is from genome assembly GCF_019279795.1 of Protopterus annectens. Lineage (NCBI taxonomy): Eukaryota > Metazoa > Chordata > Ceratodontiformes > Protopteridae > Protopterus > Protopterus annectens. The sequence continues at coordinate 699,168,460 of NC_056725.1, read as the reverse complement.
CTAGCCCGGTCAACAAATGTAAAATAAAATAAATAAAATAAAATAAATCCTACCAGCAGAAGGAGTTGATTCTGACAAAACTGTGGCAGAAGGACAAAAATACTAAAAGTGGGAGACAGCAAAGTATTTGTGGAGAATGATTACTCATTGTACACCAGGCAGAAGAGGAGTAAATTCATTCCACTATTCAGGGAATGTCAAGACACAGGTGTGAGATTCAAACTGCTGTACCCAGCTGTCTTCAAGGTTAGTCCCTCCAGCGAAGGATAATCATTTTAGATGAAGTACATACTAAGGAGGAAATACAAATGTTTGACCAACAAAAAATGAACTCTGAAACAGAATGACATGCTGCTTCTTGTTCTTCTGGTAATAAGGACAACAGAGAGACTTGTACCTATGAATCTTGTTCCACTGATTCAATGGAAAATGTTGGAAAGAAGGAAGGGAGCATGAGAGCTGACTAGAAGACTTGAGAGTACACTGGAAATGAGGCAGAGACAGGATTGGGAGATGGAGATGAATAGTAATAAAACCATTAAATTAACGTGGGGTTACAATGCAAAAATTATATTTGCGAAATATTTAATTTAACAAGAAAACCTGGATATATTGGACTTTTTCAGAATCAGTTTGGACTTGTGGTGTACTCTAAAGGATATGCCCTACTTCATGTCATTAAGTTTCAGAAAAAATGCTTTGGTAAGAGGAAGACAGGGGAGAAAGTTAACTAAGTAAAGACATCTTTTTCACAATATTACTATTTTTGTGGTATATGTTTTTTTTTTTTTGCATGCTATAAAGTAAAGTTTCCTCAGTCATTTGGGGACTGCAAATAGGTCCTATGTTTCTTTGTTTCCCTCTTCTCTCTGTCTTATTTAGTTTTAAGAAATATAGGCACTGCAAGGTAAAAAAAAAAGCCTGCTTAAAAGAGCATGACAAAAGAAAAATTAATGTGCTTTTTCTCACTCTTGCATGGGGAAATGACCGGATAAAGGACCTGAGACTAATTTACTAACAAGTTTTAAGAGAAAACAAGTAAATGAAAGAGAATATTGAATATTATGAGGCTTGTTTTCTAGCAAAAGAATGTATACTTAGTAGCAATTCTGTATCTGGCCCTCATTTCTCCATGCGAACAATCTGATAAACAGAAACTGACTTGTTCTCGTGTCTCCATGGATACAACCTGATAAAAGAGAAATTGGTTACAGTCTGCTGGAGAGAGATTGGCTGGGGAGGGGGGAGAAAATGGCTAGGAGATGATGTTTTCCCAGCTGGTAGAGCTATAAAGATACGACAAACCAGCTAGTACTTAGTAGAAGCAAAGGCTGCATCATGCATCTTAGCAAGGATAATGTTTTAGGTTAACTCAAGTCTGTAAGTGTGGCTGTCAATCTGGGACATTTGTTCCTATTAGGAGAGTAAAACTTCAATATTTGAAGAGGTACATAGTTTTGTGTGTTAGTATTAAATTAATATGTTTTAGGGGGGTATTGGGGTTTTTTTTGAGGGCTTTCAATATACCAAAAAGTGACGTGAAATAAGCTCAGATGCATATGACAAGAAACTATACAAACATTAAATCTGCCAAACAGTGTATGCATGTAATGCAAAGGTGGAACTAGACACTTAACAAAAAAGTTGTTATACATAAGATGGGAATAGTAACTTTTTTAATTCAATGATACTTTCTGTAATGTCTTTAAATGTCAATGGTCTCTCAGATAAATACAAAAAAGAACAAATAGTGAACTATATTAAAAATATACAGTGCAAATAGCTATATTACAGGAGACACACTTGGAAAGAACTGAACATTTGAATTTGATAACAAAAGTTTTTCAGGATAGTTATTAAGCGGAATGTCTGGCACAAAGGAAAAGAGGAGTACTTATATTAATTGCAAGAGGAGCTCCAACAGTGAAAGAAGAGGATAAAAAATAATAATAGCAGATTTGTTGTGTTACGGGGCTACTGGCAAGGCAGGAGGATTACACTGGCATGTATTTATATTCCACCTAAAACTGCTATAATGGAGCTTAAGAAAATTCTGGGCGAAATAATCAGTTTTCAGCAAGGAATATTACTTACAGGTGGGGACTGGAATTTGATTTGCAGCAGTGAGGATATGTCTGGGGCCCAGAAGGGAAAGTACAACAAAGGAGGGTAGATTTTTGAAGAAATTTATGAAAATATTTGACATGGAAGATGATGGCAACTAAGATTAAACGCCAATAAGTGGCCAGGCATCAACGAACAAGTTTCCATTACTAGTATATTGAAGTTAAAATCACAAATTATTTAGTAGTTAATGACACACACACAACGTTTCACACATATATTATTTATATTATTTATATTTAATACATATATTACATACATTTTTTACATATACATGTTTCTCATAGGCATTACACTTATTTTTAATTATAACATATATACACACACAATAAATTCTCATTTCTTCAGACGTCTCCAATCTTAACATACAATATTCATTCATTTTAACAAGTTCATTCATTTTATCTATAAACAACATTATATAATTAATTTATTCTTATTAAAACATTATAAACAAAAAAAAATTTATTAAATTTAATTGTAACGTTAACACACATATATCAAATTAAATTAGATTTTATTCAGTTTTATAATATTTAATAATTAATATTTATTTTTATTTTTTACTTTATACTACTATATATCATATATATATATACATACATTATATTTAGTGTTTAACTTATTGTAAAACATTTTATTTTACCCAATTCACAACTATATATAAATTATTTATATATTTTTTTGTGATAAAAAAAAAAAAAAAGACAAAAAAATTTATATAATGTGTGTGTAATCTCAATGTGATGATTTGTAGTCTAACACACATTTTTTTAAAAATTTAAAAATATAACAAAAACTGGATACAAGTAAAAAAATTTATGTTAATGTCCGCATTAGCAGTTTCCCTTTAATTTATTTTAAATGTATTTTTCATTCACTGCTAACACAATACAAGCTTCAGTCAATGAGTGTTGATTAACATAATTATGCAATTAGATTAACCATAGCAACTGTATTTAAGGGACGTTCTAGGCTAGTTATTTTGTACTCTGATGATGCCCTGACATGGAAGGGTGAAAGCTAGTACTACTTTTTTTATACTTTTTACAACTTTTTTACTTTGTTGTTGTGGTCCAGTTTTATTCGTAATAAAGAGGATTATACATCAACTCTAGGAGTCAAGGTTCTGATTGCTGCTGCTTAGATGTGAATTCAGTAACAGGAGTTCAGAGTGAATTTACATATTATTCCTTAAGGTATAAAAACTTGGCTAGGCTAGCCAGAATTTACATCTCACAGGAATATGTGCATTTAATTGAAGGTCTTGATAGACACCCAATAACTATTTCAGATCATACGCCAATAATAACAAAAATAAAAACACAGAGTAATGAAATAAAAATGAGACACTGGTGCTTTCCCACCTATCTGTTGAAAAGACAGGAATTTAAGGAATGGGTAGTGGAGATTATACAGGAGCTCTTCGAGAGGACAGAAATTACTTCTGAAAATATAGCTAGAGAGTGGGATAAAATTAAGGTGGGGCGGCCACGATGGTGCAGCGATTAGCATTGCCTCCTCACAGCAACAGGTTCTCCAGTTCGAGCCTCGGCTGGGGTGCCTTCTGTGCGGAGTCTGCATGTCCTCCCTGTGGTCGCGTGGGTTTCCTCTGGGTGCTCCGGTTTCCTCCCACATCCCAAAGACATGCTGTAGGTGGATTGGACACTAAAATGGCCCTAGGTGTGAGTGTGTGCCTTCTGTGGAAGGTTGGGCACCAGGCTGGCAACCTGGCACTTTAAAACTCCACTGCTAATCATGAACGGACAGGTGATCCGCTGTGGCGACCACTAACCAGGAAAAGCTGAAAGAAGAAGCAGCAGTGGGATAAAATTAAGGTGGAGTTTAAAATACAGTGGAAATAAAAGAAAGGGAGCTATGTTTAAGAAGCAACAATAATTATTTAGAGAGACTGACAAATCTTAAAATATTGCAGAATAAGGGGAATCTCGCAGAGGATCAACTGCAGAATGCTACGTAGAAAATAAGGGATTACCTCGATAATATACACAAATTTAGAAAGATTGCTGTTTTTTTGATAACACTAGAGCACAACAACTTTTAGCACAATGCCTCACGCAAAAGAAGGCTTAGAACTTTTGAACTTTGTTGAAACATTTCCTGAAGCCACCTTCTTTGAGATCTCTTACCCTTCTGACAGAATTTCAGATCCTTACACAGACAAGATTTAAAAGGATAACGTCTTTGAAATTTAGGCATAGTAGGAAGAAATATTACTTTAGGACCTGTATGACCACATCTTTCTCTTGCAATGATTTGAAAGGTTCCGCAGCCACAGAACCAAAAAGATGCGGTCTATCCAGAGAAGAATCCAACATTTTAGCCTTTACATCCTCAGGCAAAGGCTGAAGTCTACAAGAAAACATATGCAGAACCAAACCAGTAGCTGCAGCCCAAAAAGAGGGATCTGCAGCATCTTAACTACATTCTATAGAAAGTTAAGCCACTTAAGAGGCAGAATTAAACAAATAATCATCAAAGTCAAACACACCTTACCCAAACTTCCCCAGAATAAATTAAAGGTATCTAACCAAATGGGTTTGGTAATCTAAAAGCTAAAATGGCAAAAGTACATACTTCTTTTCCATAACTATCAATGGCTTTATTATCTTTATCTGTAGGCAAAACATTACAGGAAGACAGGAGCTTAGAAGTCTTCTCAGTGGAAACAGTAATGACAAAAGGATCTGAAACAGGATTTTTGTAAAGGAACTTAACAGTCTGTTACCTTGTAAAATCTATCAGGCTTTTTGGAAGCTTGAAGCTGAGACTCAGGATTCAGAGAAGCAGTGGAAAAGACATCAAAAAGGCTTTTAAAATATGGGGAAATGACATGAAACTTAGGCACAACCATTTCCAGCACAGCACATCATCTTTTACTGGTATTAGACAACTGAGAACCTTCACACTGAAAATGTTGCATTATCTTGACAATGGTGTCTCCAAAGGAAAGTTTCTCATAGGTGAATCAGGAGATAAAGTATCTTCTTCATCAGACGTATGAGGAATAAGAAAATGACCAGAAAATGGGGAGGCAGCACTAGCAATAATAAGGCAGTTTCAGGGACATAATGGTCTTAAAAAGACCCTGCATGAAATCCTTGCTACTGCTGCTGAGGATCCCTCACAGACAGAAAAGAAACAGTGTTTAAACTTCTGTTCCTTTTTAGCTGTCTGCCTTACTAAGCATAATGGCTCTGAGCCCTGACATACCTCAATCAATAAGAAGGAAACTTCTTCCCCAAGATTTGGGGTATGATGTCCACTACCCTCTGATATAATATGCCATGGATCTACCTTATTGACCAAATGGGAAGACTGGTTGGACAAGATGGATGTGTGGGATATCTGTACCATGTTGTCTTCCAACAGGGTTGTGATAGCAGGAGCAGTAGCAATAGCAGAAGCAGTAGGATGGTCCAAGGTCTCATCAAGAGACACAACAGACACATCTGGGTACAACTCTGCAGCAGAAATCTCCAATTTAAGTTTTTTCAACTTTTTCTTTAGCATGGAAGGGACTTTGGCTGCCATCTTACCTTGAGAAAAGGCTTAAGCCATCAGTTCTCAAGATAAATTTTCAAAGAAGATAGACTACTCAAAGTCTTAGGCACAAACACCTCACAAAGCAATCCCTGTATTCATGCTCAGCACCCAGGCATAACAAACATTTAGTAGGCTGATCTCTATGAGGAATCTGTCTCCCACAATCACATTTCCTGATCTTTGAAGACATGTATAAAGCTTATAAAAATACAAAAAAGAGAAAGAGGAGGGCCACTAATGGGGATACTTATCAGTACAAAGGCAGTGGAAGAAGCATGACTCATATGGCTGTTAAACCAATGCTGAAATGAGAATTCAGGTCTTGGCTAATGGCAAGAAGGTTCTGACGTATTTTGCGTCTATGTGTCCTTTATGCACCACTGCCTCCATTGGGCTGAGATCATACATTGGATGTATAGTATTAGGGGAGGAAAGCCAGGCTTTGGTATGCTGATCAAATGTACTGCTATCCCTGGCAGGATATCCCATAGGTAATTAATACTGCAATAGAACAAACATCCTAAGTGTCTGAGGTACTGTGTAAATCCTGTATGGCTTTTTAGGTGAAACACAAGCAACATTAAAAACACCATCTAATGTCTTTATAACAGGAGGATTACCCAAAGGCTTAGGGGATTCCAGCTGTAACAGGCTGTAATACATTTTCTGTCCATCAGAAATGGCTTTTTACTCTACTAAATTTTCCTTTCATCCTGTCAGTATACTGGAGAATCCAAAGAAATGTTTTCTTTAGATTCTGATTCTATGGACACTGAGACATTGGAAAAGCATAATACAAACCAACTTCTCTGATGTCAGAATCACTATCTGAAGGACAGGGGGAACTTTTCCTTTTTAAATGGGAAGATACTGGAAAAGCAGCAAAATTGACTAAAAGACCTTTTGCAAAAGAAAACCATTTTCAGTAGTTTATTTAAAAGGGTTTGTAGAAGCAGAAATGCATTTTACCTTCTGAATCTTTTTCTCAGGAGTATCTAAACAGAAACTCTGAATAAACTGTGATGTTCAGATTTTAGAAGGGTATCTGGCACCTGGGATGTCCACTGGCCTTTCTAAGATAACCAAGCAGAGCTCTCCCTTCTCAGAAGCAGGTGCATGTCTTGCCCTAGTGGACATGACTGACGTCTGACTGTCTGCTGCTTCCTGAGTCACAGAGGTCAGAAGAAAATACTGCAGCAGCTCATTCAAGAACCTCTTGTACATTTTTTTTTACTTCTTGGCAGCCAGAAGGGAGATGTCCAAGGTACTAGGACCTGTGTCTGTCATCAGTTGATTAAAGGCTTTAAGCCACTAGTTTTCTACATAACATTTCTAGGACCTGACCAGACTCCTAATAGTTTTAGTGGTACATAATAAATATATACACACAAGGACCAATCATTGAGTACAACCCCCAGGCAAAAAAGACAAGCTGTGTGGGATAATGAATCTGTTGTCTAGATAGTTTCCCTTTCTCCTAGATACAAGCACTAAACATCACAACATTTCATAGAAATATGGAAGAAAAATCATCAAAGGGGTACTTTTCCACCCTAAATATCGAACACGCTCGTCAACGAACCACTGATGACATAGCAAAATGTTCAACAGCAAGAAAGTTCTGAATTTTGGTGTATGTAAGTCTTCTTTTATTCTAGCACCCCCATGTGCCTCCTCTGACATACAGTGCACATGGAAGGTGCCCACAAGGTTTATACTGGATGGATGTACAATCTTTTGCAGGATACATGGTATACAAACAAAGTCCGCTTGCTATACAATGAAGGGTACCCTCCGAGAAAACTCCACAAAATACTGGTGACAGTCCAAACTGCTCCACAGTGATGCTCCAAAAATATCACATATCACAGTAGCTGGAAAAATTTATTTAATATGTATGGACATCAAAAAACACCACAAAACAAAACAGAACGTACACTTGGATTGAGCACGCTTTCGTCTATAACCATTAAGACTTCATCAGAATCAAATTGAACCCATAGAGAACCAACTTATAAAGTACCTGGGTAATGAGTTAATTGAATAATTAAAAATAAAAATTCATTAATTAAATGCAGGTAAATAGCGTAACCAGTACAAAATGCTGAGATACTTACAAAAGCTTACACTGTAACCATATAGTGATCCATAAACAGCTACTGCGTAATGATATCAACGTTTTCAGTATCATAAAAATATGTCATAAGGAATATATATCATAAAAAATGTATAACATATCATAAAAATACATCTCATGTATTTCCTAATTAGGAATTTTGGTACAAAGTATAGCATAATATATTGGCAATTCAGCTCTGAATAAAATTAACTATTATGATTTGTAATTTACTAAAGTGCACTGTGTTTAAATAATAGTTAGTTAATACATTTGCGTAAAAATACAGAATTAAATATAAGTATTTTAACATTCTTTATAATTTAAAAACTGTTTATAAATGGATAAATAAATAAATAAATAAATTTTACACATATTGGAGATATGTAACACTGAGAATAATAAAATAATAATGCGATAATAATAAAATAATAATAATAAAATACCAGGAATCATACATTATTCCTTTTAGGGTTATTTGCCAAAAGTTTGAGTGCAGGTTTTATAGAAAGGTGATCATTCATCCCCATATGGCCACATACATCTAACCTAAGTTGCCATATGAGTTCCCTATATTCCAAGAGGGTTTCCCAATCACCCCCCCCGTCACCTTTCTTTACCTCCTCCAGTACCCAAAATTTTATGATTGCTTTCTCACATGTGGTAGTGTGTCTAAACAAGGCATTATTTTCATTCTTTTTGCTTATATCCCTCATGTGTTCATAAATACGTTGTCTCAACTGTCTTTCTGTTTTCCCAACGTAGTATGCCTCACATACCAGACAGTATGCCAATAAATATCCTTTTGCAGGATACATCCAATATAGTTTATACTACTGCAACAGTGATCTAATGATGAAAATTTGTAAAGGGGACTGTGAAGGAAAGATTCTTTGTTGGAAGATGAGGAGAGTGAAAGAAAAGGAACTTAAATGATTCATGGATAATACTAGACAGATCTTACATATTAAAAGAATACTGTAATATGATTCATGTCTTTAAATAGAGCCAGTGACAGTGCCAGATCATACACCTTTACAAATTAGGTTTGTAAGCAAGCAAAAGTATGTTGTGATAAACACTTGCATGTTCCAGTACTTCTTCTGAAAAAGGAAACTGTTTAATGACAAGGTGGATCAAACTAAAACAGAAATATTATTTTATTTGAACCTAATCAGTAAAGACCTTGCAAAGTACTGGAATAGTTATGAATTGAAGGTGAGAAAGGTGGTCGGAATGAAAGCAAAGTGATACAGAATAACAGCCACATGAGGTATCTAGGGTGCTTTAAAAAACAGTGGATTTACAAAATCAAAAAAAAAAAAAAAAAAAAAAAAAGGCGGAGCACAAAATGTCAAAAAGCAAATGAAAGTACTCATTCATATATTCTAAGTACTCTAGAAAAAGAAGTTATGTCTTACCATAACATTCCATCTGTATTGTTGATCCTCATTCAGTCATTACGCATGGGTATCGGTTCTGAGCTCGGAACCGAGCCGGCCATTTTTCAACCTCGCGTCAGCTTCAAACTCTCAAGCTAAACTCTTAACCATAATCCCCCTCTCCCTGTTAACACAGATTGAGTTTGCAAGTCAAAGAAGGTAGAGGCTACCTCTGGTCAAATAACCTAAGAGAACCAGATGGTGAGATCCACTAGAAACCACAGGAGGGGGAAGGAGGGAGGGTCGTAATGACTGAACGAGGATCAACAATACAGATGGAACATTATGGTAAGACATAACTTCTTTATCCAATATTGTTAATCCTCATTCATTCCTTACGCATGGGACAGAGTCCCCAGCTAACTCTATTCCTGTGATGCTCTCATGGAAGGACATTCCTGAGCACCATACAACCGAAAGATGCTCTTCCCCTGGAGGCCAAATCTAATTTGTAATGGTTGATAAAGGTATGAGGTGTAGCCCAAGTTGCAGCTGCACAGATGTCATGTAAAGCAGCTCTGGCATGGAAGGCAGCAGAAGTTGCCACCGACCTTGTTGAATGAGCTTTCATGGTAGTAGGCAACGAGATATTACATTGTGTATAAATAAAGGTCACACAGTCCTTCAACCATCTAGCGAATGTGACCTTAGCAACAGCAGATCCTAATCTAGGTCCAGAAAAGGCCAAAAATAACTGGTCAGATTTACGAAAGGGTTTAGTGCTGTTTAAGTAAAAACAGATTTGCCTGTGTATATCTAGGGTATGTAGGCAATACTCTCCTTTGTTTGAATGATTGGGAAAGAAAACTGGCAATTCAGTGACTTGATTAATGGACATTTCAGAGATCACTTTAGGTAGAAATGACGGATTAGTTCTCAGAGACACTATCTCTATGAAAAATCAAGTATGGACTCTTGATACATAAATCTTGAAGCTTAGAAATAGGTCTGGTAGAAGTAATGTCGACCAAAAACAAGGTTTTCCATGACAAATACTTGAGGTTGCAAGAAGAGGATGGTTCGAAAGGTGACATTGTCAGAGCTTGTAGAACTAAAGATAAATCCTATGGTTGAATAGGTTCTCTAAAAGGTGGCTTCAGATGATTCACACCTTTTATGAAGGTCTTGCACAATTTATGGGACATAAGAGAGGAATCATGGACACTCTCATGAAAATTAGAAATTGCAGCCAAATGAATACTAATGGTAGAGGCCGATAGACCCGATTGAAACAGGTCAGCCAGATACTCTAGTATTATCGACACTGGTGCTGAAAAGGGGTCTACTTGTTTACTTTCAGCCAACAGGTAAATCTTTTCCACTTGCTCAGATAAGTAATTCTAGTGGAAGACTTATGAGAAGCAATGAGAATATCACATACTGGTAAAGAAAGATCATTCTGACTGGCAATCAAGGGAATTGGAGTAGCCAAGCCGTGAGCTTCAGGCTGTTCAAGTTGGGATGAATCAGGTTCTGTGGATATGAGATCAACTCCAGGGTTGGGTGGAGAATCCATGGTCTATCTAGTAGGTGAGGCCAAAGGAAGGGGAACCAAATCTGTCGAGGCCAATATGGTGCTATGAGGATCACCTTGCTCTTCAACCAACGGGCTTTCTACAGAAACTGGGGAATGAGGGAAAAGGGTGGAAATGCGTAAAGAAGACCCGAGGGCCAATCGTGGACTAGAGCGTCCCTGGGTGACTGTCCCGGAGGGAGAATCAGGGTGAAGTAGTTGCTGCATTTGTAGTTGGTCGGGGATGCAAAGAGGTCGCAGCAAGGATGGCCTCAGCGGTGGAAGATCTCCGCCGTTATCAAGGGATTCAGGGACTACTCGTGAGGTTGAAGAATGCACCTGCTGTGTCTGTCTGCTATCATGTTGGAACTCCCGGGAATGTGCGTTGCTAGAAAAAAACAGTTGATAGCCATCGCCCATTGCCATATCCTCATGGCCTCTCGACAAAGGGGATAAAGATTTGGTTCCTCCATGTTTGTTGATGTACCAGACCACCGCAATGTTGTCTGATTGAATCGCAATTTTCCCAGATGGCAGCAGGGGATGGAATGCTTGCAACGCCAGAAGCACCACCCTCAGCTCTAGAAAATTTATATGCAGATGGGCCTCCTGTTCGGACCAAGTGCCTTGGACTGTCTGTCCCTGACATAGGTTCATAGGTTAATACTAGGCTATCTGCCCTAGGGCATTTATAAGCCTAGCCAGAGTATGCTTGGCTTTCGCCACCCTTTTACATTAGTTGACTGTGCCTCTGTATAGTAGGTCACAGAAGATAGCCCTTTTAAGGTTAGTTTACTGTGCCTCTGTCTAGTAGGGACACAGAAGAGATCCCAGGGGTAAACCTACTATCTCCCATCCACTCGTCAAGATTTCTCTTGAAGAGGGTCATTGAGTGGTTCTGCCTAACATGGACTGGGATTTTGTTCCAGAGTGAGGGGAGCCTCTGGGATATGAATCTGTCCCTCCAGCATGTCCTATTTATTTCTGTGCTGAGGTTTAAGTCCTTGGAGCGTGTAGCTCTAAGGGATTTGGATTTCCTGAGGTGGAGCATGTCCATTAATTCTGTGTTGGACATGGCTTTATACGTCAGGCACAGATTGCCTCTGAGTAGGCGGTAAGCAACCGAGTAGAGCTGGAGTTTTTTTAGCCTAACTGCGTAGGGCATCTGTTTGAGTCCCTTGATCCACTTGGTGAGGTACTTTTGGGGTCTTTCCAGTTGCTGCAGGTGTCGGGTAAGGTACATCCCAAATGGGGCATTGTATTCAATTATGGGCCTGATGAGTGATGAGTAGAGGGGCACAATGACCTCTCTTGATCTAGATGTGAACCCTATCCTGATAAGGTGGGCTATATAGAAGGTCTTTCTAACCACTTTGGCAACGTGATTGTCAAAGGAAAGATTGCCATCTACTTGGGTCCCCAAATCCCTAATTACTTCTTCCGTACTTAATGGATTACCACCTATGTGGTAATTTGTGGGCACTTTGTTTTTCCCAAAGGGGATGACTATGCACTTTTTGGCATTTAGCTTTAGGCCATGGCTCTGGCACCAGTTATCCGTCTCTGTGAGACTCTTTTGGAGGATGCTTGTGTCAGTTGGCGAGTCGATTATGGCACCCAGTTTGCAGTCATCTGCGAACTTGGTCAGCCATAGTCATCCCGTGTTAGCCTGTACCTAAGAGAAATATATACCGAACAAGTGAGGTCCCCAGGACTTAGCCTTGTGGGATGCCACTTGTAAATGATTTAGAGTCTGACATGGCACCTGCAATTCTGACCATGTGGGTTCTATCCCTGAGCCAGTTTGCAACCCATCTTGTGACATAGGGGTTGATATTTAAGCTGGTGAGCTTATTTATGATGCCCGAGTGGGGTATTGTGTCGAAGGCTTTTGCGAGGTCCAGATAGGCTGTGTGGACTACCTTCCCTTCATCTATGGCCTTGGTGACTGATTCAAAGAAGCCGACCAGGTTCAAGAGGCAAGATCTGCCCTTAACAAAGCTGAACTGGGTAGGATCCAGTGTTTGGAGGTTCCCAATGTCTTTGTTTATGAGTTCCATGATGATACGCTCCATAGCTTTGCAGACCAGGCTAGTGAGGCTTATAGGGTAATAGTTTCCGGGGTCCGTTGTGGCACCACCTTTGTGGAGTGGGACCACTGTTGCTGTACGCCATTCCTTGGGTACATATCCTGTAGTAAGGCTGAGACTGAACAATGACTTTATGTGAGGGTTCAGTTCTTCTTGGAGCTCGTGTAAGACGCAGCCCGGGACACCGTCTGGTCCCGCCCATCAGGGAGGCGTCCGTGGTCACTGTGGCCTTGGGTTGCTGGGGGGAGAAGGGGCAAGACCATTGTGAGAGATTGTGTGTCATCCACCAATTTAAATCCTGTTTGCACCTGTGGGTTACTCAAATCATGGCTGAAAGAGGATGCTGAAAAGGATACCGGTGGGTGAGCAGTAGCCACTGTAGAAGCCTCATGGGAAACCTGGCCAGGGGAACAATGGTGATGGAGGCTGCCATGGAACCGAACAGCTGTAGAACAGAGTGAGCCGTGGATTTTTCCTTTGAAAGGACTGGAATTAGTTGTTGCTTTATCCTTAGAATTCTGTGCTCTGGAATAGCAGCTCTGCAGTTTTTTGAGTCCAAGATAACCCCTATGAATTCTGTCGACTGAGATGGGGTGAGATTGGATTTTTCCAGTTTATGGTTATACCTAGCCTTTGAGAAGCGAAGAGAGAGTATGCCAGGGCTTTTTCCAGTAGATGTCTGGTGGGGGCGGAAATGAGCCAGTCGTCTAGGTATGGAAACACCTGGAATCCTTGAAGTCGCAAGTGAGTTGTGACAACTGCCATGCACTTTGTGAACACTCCGGGGGCTGTAGAGAGTCCGAAGGGCAGTACTCTGAACTGGTAGTGACTGGCTCCTTCATGAAAGCGCAGAAATCTTCTTGATGGCCTGTTCACCTTTATGTGGTAGTACGCATCTTGAAGATCTATAGAGCACATCCAATCGTCTTTTTCCAAAAGCGGGAGGATAGACTGTATTGTGACCATCTTTGTACTCTCACAAACTTGTTCAATACACTGAGATCCAAAATTGGTCTCCAGTCCCCAGTTTTCTTTGGCACCAAAAATAGTCTTGAGTAGAATCCGGATCCTATCTGGTCTGGAGGGACTGTTGGGATGACTCTCTTAGTAGCTTTTCTATCTCTAGTGCTGCTTCTTCCCTTTGACTGGGTGGAACGTCGAGAAGATATTTTGAAGGGACAGGACAAAGATTGAAGGGGATATGATAACCTCTGGTTATAATCCTTTGTACCCAGGAATCGGTGGTGATGGTTAGCCAGGCAGAAGGGTACAAGGAGAAACATCCCCCAACCACCTCCAGAGGAAAGGAGTTGGGCCGCTCTTCAAGAGCGCTGGTAGGCTTGACCAGGGAAAGAATCCCTGGAACCCTGGTTACACGGACCCCCTCTTCCCCGAAAGGAAAGTCTTCCCTGTCAGTTTCCCTCTCTGCCTTTGGGGGAGAACTCGGCCTGTGTATCAGGGAAAGGACCCTGAGATTTCTTGAACCATATCTTCCCACTCTTTTGGTTTCGGAAGAAAGCTCATTGAGGGGAAGAATAACAGACACCTACGGCAGAAAGGGTCTTACCGTCGTGTTCACATCTGGCTAGTGTGCTTTTAACTTTGGGCCCAAACAACGAAGAGGCCTCAATGGGGGCATTAAGAAAAGGAAGACTTAAAGGGTTCCGCAAAGTTGCACAAGCGCATCCAGGTGTGTCATCTCAAGGCCGCAGTTGAACCCGCTGCTCAAGCTGCTCTTTCTGATGCGTGAGATATCAGTTGCATAGAGGAGTTAGATATAGATTCAATGGTGGCCAGCTGAAAGGCCACTTTGTCATGGACCTCCTCAGACACGGCACCAGCCAAGGTTTCAGAGAGCTCAGAAACCAGATTCCTTTGAAGCCTGGTAAAATGTGCCATATAATTCAGGGACCTGATAGCAAAGGTCGCTGGAGCATAACTTGCACTTCCCTATCCTGTCCAGGGCCCGGGACTCTTTTTTTAGGAGGATGGATAGTCTGGCTCTCTTCTTCTGCCAGATCCTTTTTTGTTGCGGCCGCCACACCAAAGCATCCACAGGAAGACCTTTGGACCAATGGGAATCCGAAGGAGGAGGGGTGAAGATCTTATCTAGCCTCCGGGGAAGAGCTTCAGTGGTATCAGGAGCCTTCCAAGCATGCTGCACGATGAGCCGGACAATTTCATTGGCAGGTGGAGTAACCCAGGAAGTAGGGGACCAGGCGCGAAAGGCCTGCAGGAGCACAGATTCCTCAGAGGTCGGATTAGAGGGCTGCCAGTCACCTCTCTGTTTCAGGATTTCGAGGATATCACCAAAGGATACCTCAGAGGGTGACCGAGGGGATCCTTCCCCCTCACTGAAATCTATGTCTTCGGTGAGGGACTCCTCTGTGGAGTCCATGTGCTTCCTCTTACACAAACTTTTCTGGTGGACCTCCACAGCGGGGGAAGCTGGAGAAGACAGCAGAAAAGGGGATTCCTAAGAAAATATGTCCTGCGGCCCTTGCACACGGTGTCCGCTAGGTGCGACTTGTGAAACCAGTGTACCACAGGAGGGAGGAGGTAAAGACAGTACGGTATCACCAACAGCAGCGAAAGCTTTCTCCATCAGTTGGAAGGCTGGTCCACCCGAAGAGGAGTGCATGTCTAGGACAGGGGTCACCCCTCCCCTAAGTGGCTCAGCCTGCCGACCCGGATTCCCTGGATGGCTGTGGAAAAGCAAACTATGCATGTCATAACTGACATCCTGGGTCATAGCAAAACTTTCCTGCCACGAAGGCAACAGTGGTTCTTTAGTGAGATCCATAAAGGGAACCGCAGAAGGGGAAGACTGCGCTATATCCATGGACTTCAAAGGCAATGAAGGAGGAGAATAAGAAGGGGTCTTTGGAGATGGGTGATCACCTCCCAAGGAAGGATAGTTCCTGAGGGGTGGGATACCTCAGGCCAAGAGTACCTGGTCCACAAGACGCAACATATGTTCGGAAAGGCTTCTACTGGACCTCACGGAGACTGAGGGAGAAACAGGCCTATCCACAGAAGAGGCAGACTCACTGCCAATCTCATCTGACCGCACCGAGGACAACGGTGCCGAGAGAGACTGGACTACTGTTGTCTGCACCGAAGAAGTAATCGGTGCCAATGTCATGGTCTGCACCAACACAGGGATCGGTTCTGAAGTGGTTGTCGGTGCCGAAGCTGGAACTGACAATACTGGAGTCAACAATAAAGGTGTCGGTTCCGAGGAAGATCTCGGAGCCGACGCGGTCAAGGTCAGCGTCGACTGAACGGTCGGTGTCGATACAATGGTAATGGTCTGAACAGAGTAGCCCCTCGGTGCTAATATATAGAAGGCTGCAGGAGAAGACGGAGCTGAACTCACTAATGGAGCCGAAGGCAACTGTGGTTCTTTAGTGAGATCCATAAAGGGAACCGCAGAAGGGGAAGACTGTGCTATATCCATGGACTTCAAAGGCAATGAAGGAGGAGAATAAGAAGGGGTCTTTGGAGATGGGTGATCACCTCCCAAGGAAGGATAGTTCCTGAGGGGTGGGATACCTCAGGCCAAGAGTACCTGGTCCACAAGACGCAACATATGTTCGGAAAGGCTTCTACTGGACCTCACGGAGACTGAGGGAGAAACAGGCCTGTCCACAGAAGAGGCAGACTCACTGCCAATCTCATCTGACCGCACCGAGGACAACGGTGCCGAGAGAGACTGGACTACTGTTGTCTGCACCGAAGAAGTAATCGGTGCCAAGGTCATGGTCTGCACCAACACAGGGATCGGTTCTGAAGTGGTTGTCAGTGCCGAAGCTGGAACTGACAATACTGGAGTCAACAATAAAGGTGTCGGTTCCGAGGAAGATCTCGGAGCCGACGCGGTCAAGGTCAGCGTCGACTGAACGGTCGGTGTCGATACAATGGTAATGGTCTGAACCGAGTAGCCCCTCGGTGCTAATATATAGAAGGCTGCAGGAGAAGACGGAGCTGAACTCACTAATGGAGCCGAAGGTCTAGGCACAGAAAGCAATGGGGCTGACTGAGTAAGCTCCGGAGCCGAAACTTTAGCCTTTTTAGGTTTTGGTTGGCGGGAGTCCCCAGCCGGGGACGAAGGCAAAGATTTAGCCTTAGTAGGAACATCCAATGTTTCCTTAAGGGTTCTAGGAGGGGTTGAGGCCTATGACCCAGAAATAGCCTCTGAAAAGTGAGATTTTAGAAGTCCCATCAGTAACAGCTTGTTTTTCCTTTCCTACACGGTTCTATTAGAAAAGTTCTCACAAATAGTACAGGGTGGTTCAACAGACAAATGGGAAGCTCCCAAACAATAAACACACAAAGAGTGTGCATCAGAAGTAGGCAGTCTGTGTCCACAATCAGAACACCGCTTAAACCCCGGACTACCTTTCTTATCTGCCATGACAGCAAATGAATTACTAGAAAAGGTACCAGCAATGGAGAATACCTGAAGGTATGAGAGAAAAGGGAAAAAGATTATCAATGATGGTAAAGAGAGAATACCTCGCATTAAAGGTAGCAAAGAAAGAAACAGTTAAACCTGAAGAAATTATGAACGCTAGATGCGATAGCGTAAGAGACAATAAAATATGAACTTTCCTGACAGAAAAGCAATCTGTAAAACTATTAAACAACAATTGACTGTACTTAGCTCAAGAGAAGTAGCTTGACACAACCAAATGGCAATGCGGCAAACAAAATCTGAGGTAACAGGGAGAGGGGGATTGTGGGTAACAGTTTAGCTAGAGAGTTTGAAGCTGATGCGAGCTTGGAAAATGTCTGGCTTGGCTCCGAGCTCGGGACCGATACCCATGAGTAAGGAATGAACGAGGATTAACAATATCAGATTGTCTTTTCTAGATTGTTTAGAAGATATGAATGAAAAAGAAGTTATGTACCTACCATAATGTTCCATATTAGTTGCCTTCATCTCGCCTTCTTTCTTGCTGGTTGGGATCAGAGCCGATCCTCCGCTCCGACTCAGCCATCTTCTATAGCTCGAGAGCTGTTTACTGGCTCGAGGCTACCCCTTATCCCATGATGCCTAGCACTAGCTATCCAGATCTTGTTTGAAATAGCTAACCCCAGCCACAGCTATATAATGAACCCCTCCAAGCAAAAGGTTGAGCATACCTGTCATACTCTCTAAGTCAGTAGAGGAAACAAACCAGAAAACACTCAGCCAGTGAAACCTAAACTCCTTTTGGTCCAATAGGACAGGGGGATGGAGGGGGGGGAGACGCAAGAAAGAAGGTGAGATGAAGACAACTAACATGGAACGTTATGGTAGGTACATAACTTCTTTATGTTAAGTTGTCTATCTCGCCTTCATTTCTTGCTGGTTGGGACAGCGTCCCTAGCACCTACAATCCTGGGCGGCTCATTGGAACAGACTTTTCAGGACAGTGGAACCAAAGTTAGCTCTACTTCTAGAGACCATATCTAACTTGTAATGAGAAATAAAGGTATGAGGGTTCACCCACATAGCAGCTACGCAGATAGAGTCCATGGGCAACCTAGACTGGAAGGCTACAGAGGTGGCCAAAGCCCTAGTAGAATGACCTTTCGGTTTGATAGACAAAGTACAGTTTTGTACCTACCATAAATGTAGATGTCCGATAGGAATGCATCTGCAGTCCTTACAAATGGGTTGTCCTGTCGTCAGGCAGCCCCTCGGTCGGCCGGATTCCAAAGTCTGGGTCTGGCCTCGGCTGGTGTCGCACTTCACCCGATGTCATAGCTGCAGTTATTCGGGTATAAAGGCATCAGCCGACGCCATTTTCCTCAGTGTTTCTTGCCCCAGATGCCAGGTGCCCTCTTGGAAGGCTAAATTTGGATAAATGCCAATGATTCCAAATAGTAGAAACAAACACAAAAATAAGCATGTATGTACATATATACAAACAAATACACCATAATAGATTCCCCCAGCTAGCTATAAGATGGGCAAATACCCTAGGAGCACCACAGAGGGGAAGGCGGGTGGGTAATCCTGACTGCAGATGCATTCCTATCGGACATCTACATTTATGGTAGGTACAAAACTGTACTATGTCCTTCAAGGATGCATCTGCAGTCCTTACAAATGGGTAGAATACCATAGCTAAACTGGGGGAGGTGGACCAAAAAAAAGGTCATGGTGTAGTTAGGATCCCTTGCAAAACAGCAGTGGCAAAGCCTGCTCGGGATTCTAGAGTATAAAGGTAAATTATAATGCTTGGCAAATGCATGCACGGAGCTCCAAGTAGCAGCTTCTAAGATGTCCTTGGTAGCCACTCCTCGTAAGAAGGCTGTGGTAGTGGCTGTTGCCCTTGTAGAGTGAGGCCTGATGTTCTCTGGAGTTTTCTTTCCATGGTAGGAGTAACAAAATCTAATGCAATTTCCTATCCACTTGGAGATTGTCTGTTTTGAAATTGCTTTTCCTTCCCTTCCTGTTGCATATGCTACCAGTAGCTGGTCAGTTTTTCTATTGCCCTTGGTCCTGTCCAGGTAATAGCGTAATTGTCTATGTACATCCAAGGTATGTAGCAGTCTTTCTCCCCTGTTCTGTGGGTTAGGGAAGAATGTAGGTAGGTGGATAGCCTGATTTAAAGAAACTCTGGAAACCACCTTAGGCATAAAGGAAGGATTTGTTCTCATGGACACTCTATCTTGATGGAAGATCAGGAAGGGTTGCACTGCCATTAATGCCTGAAGTTCAGATACCCTTCTTGCTGAAGTGATTGCCAGCAGGAAAGCAGTCTTCCATGATAAGTATTGCAATTCTGCTGTTGCTGCTGGTTCGAAAGGAGGAAGTGTCAATTTTTCTAGCACAAAGTTCAAGTCCCATGCTGGTAATGGTGGCTTCCTAGGAGGCTTTACATTTTAATTCCTCTCAGAAACTGTCTGAGCAGAGGATGTGAGAAGACAGGAGGATCCAAGTCGTATTCTGCTGAAATAGCTGATGCATGAATCTTGATGGAGGAATAGGACAGGCCTGTGTGGAAGAGCTCTGCCAGGTATTCCAGAATGTTGGCTATGTTTACCAGTGACGCATCTTCTCCTTTTTCAGTACTCCAAATGAGATATCTTTTCCATTTTGCTGAATAATTTTTTCTTGTTGAGGGTCTGCGAGCCTCAAGGATAATGTCTTTAACCCTTTGGGATAAATTTGGGTTAATTGGTCTTATGCAATTTTCCAGGCAGTCAGCTGCAGAGTTTTCAGGTTTGGATGCAGATTGTTGTAGTTGTTCTGTGTTAACAGCAAGGGAACCAGGGGTAGTGGCCATATTTGTTCCCGAGACATGCTCCTCAGTAATGGGTACCAATGTTGCCTTGGCCAGTCTGGAGCTATCAGAATGATCCTTGGACGGTCCTCTTTGATCTTCAATAGCACTTTGTGCATCAAAGGAAGTGGTGGAAATGCATATGCTGTCAGGTTTTTCCAACTGAAGGATAGGGAGTCCACCTTCCAAGCAAGTGGGTGGTACGTCCTTGTGCAGAATTTCTTTAGTTGGCGATTGTGTGGGGATGCAAATAAGTCTATTTCTGGGAGTCCCCATTTTCTTGTAATGGTTTTGAAGATGTCCGGATGCAGCATCTATTCGTGGGCATCCGTGGTAGTCCTGCTTAAAATGTCTGCTAGGATGTTTTCTTTTCCTGGTACAAAATTGCTTTTAACTGTATGTTGTAGCTCAGGGCCACATTCCAGAGATCCAGTGCCATCCGGCAAAGAGGATACGAGTGTGTGTGCCTCCCTGTTTGTTGATGTACCACATAACTGTGGTGTTGTCTGTCCTTATCATCAATAGACCTTGCTGAAGGAATGGTCTGAATGCCTGAATTGCCAGTTTTACTGCCAGCATTTCCTTTAGATTTATGTGTAGGTGCAGCTGGTTTTGAGACCATAAGCCTTGTATGCACTTGTCCAGCATGTGTGCCCCCCAACCGAGGTCTGAGGCGTCTGTCGTGATGGTTTGGCTTGGTTGAGCACTGTGAAAAGGCAATCCTGTGTTTGATTGACAAGCCTGAGCCCACCATAGGAATTCTTGCTTCAGGCATGGAATAATGGGAATCTGGGTTTCCAAGCTGTGCTTGTGTTGAGACCATAAATTCCTTAGGTACCACTGTAGTTTTCTCATATGCAGTCTGGCATGAGGAACCAATATTATGCAGGATGCCATGAAGCCCAAGGCTTGCAGAACTTTTCTTGCTGTCAGATGGTTCTGTTTTGTTAAGGCCAAGAAGTAGAGAGGTAGCTGCTCCTGTTTTTCTACTGTTAGGAATGCCATTTGCCTTGACGTGTCCAACTCTGCACCCAAAAAGGTTATTCTCTGGGATGGTATCAGTCTTGACTTTTTTAAATTGACTGTGTATCCCAGGGCTTGTAGCAGATAAATGACCCTTTGTAAATCTTCTGCTAGCTTGCTTTCGTTGTCCGCTTGTATCAGGCAGTCGTCCAGGTATGGGTAGATTTGGATTCCCTGAAGCCTGCAATGAGCAATTACTGATGCCAGGCATTTCGTGAACACTCTGGGCGCAGTAGATAAGCCAAAGGGCAATGCTGAGAATTGATAATGCTCTGATCCTGCAAGAAATCTGAGGTATCTTCTGCAGTTTGGTCGTATGCGGACGTGCAGGTATGCCTCCTTGAGATCTAGAGTCACCAGCCAAGACTCCATGCCCAGCATGGGAAGAAGCTGCTGTAGGGTCAGCATTTTGAATTTTTGAACAATGAGGAATGTGTTTAAAGCGGACAAGTCGAGAATAGGCCTCCATTTGCCTTCTTTTCTTGGTACCAGGAAGAGTCTGGAGTAAAATCCCTTCCCTTGCTCCATAGATGGTACTTTTTCCACAGCTCTCATCCTCAATAATTGGGATATTTGTTTTAGTGCTTCTGTCTTTTGATTTGGAGGTAGGTTTGGCATTCCTCTCTTCCCTGGTAGAGTATGGAAGTGAAACCTGTAACCTTGGTCTATTATCTGTAAAATCCACTTGTCTCTTGTGATGTAATGCCAGTTTGTCGTAAATAAGGCTAGCTTCCTGCCTAAGGGTGCTTGCAGTTGTTCCCTGGTAGGCGGTGCCAGAGCCAAGTCACTGTGACTGACCAGTAGTTGTGGTGGTGGCTGTGTCTGTGGCTGTGCCTTGCTGGTTGTTGCCCTGCCACTGACGTCCTCTGTAAGCACCGCTGGATTGGCTTCTGCCTCTTGAATGCCTATTCCTGCCTCTCTGAGTTCTGGAGGAGTATGGAAAGGACCAATTCTTGGAGGGCCAATTCCTGCTAAACCTCGGAGGTTGGACCTGTAGGAAATCTTTTACTGTTTGGACAGATTTTGCCTTCTCTTCCATCTTCTTCAGTACTTGTTGTACAGGAGAGCCGAACAAATTGATCTTATCCATAGGAGCATCTAATAGTTTTGATTTAACATGGTCTGGTAAGGCCTTTTCTTTTAGCCATGCATGCCTTCTGATGACTGTGCCAGTCATGGCTGATCTAAAGGAAGCCTCCAGTGCATCATAGCCGCATTTTAGGGAATGGTTACTGACTTGTTGAATGTTATGTACCATTTCCTGCACATATTTTTTGTCTACTGTTTCATCTGAGGACACTTTTTTGGTTAACTGATATAGCAAAAATTCTTGATACTGCATCATGTGAAATTGACAGTTCAAGGCCCTAGCTGAAAGAGTAGCAGAAGTGTAAACTTTTTTACCCCATCTCTCTAAGGATCTGGATTCCCTTTCAGAGGGGAGGGGGGTTTTTGGCAGAGGTGGCTGCTACAGCCTTAGGTCCTTGGGAGATAGTCTCTGGATCTGCAAGGGGAGCCTTATACAAGTGGTAATGTGTGTCCGGGACCCTGTAGTATCTATCGGGCTTAACAGGGGCCGGAGGCAGAGAATCAGGAGCAGTACAAGCATCATTAAATGCATCATCTACAACAGAAAGAACTGGAGGTATGGCTAAAGGCCTATGTTGTGGTAAATGCAGAAAAGTTCTAAGCCTTTTCTGGAATCTGAAAAATCCTGGCCCTGCCACTGAAATTGTTCCCTCATAGCATGCAGGGTTTCCCCAAAGGAAAATTCCTCAGGCGGAGAGGCAGAAGGAATGGACTCTTCACCATCAGAGTCTTCATAAGGGGAGTATGGGGCCTCTGGAGGGTCTGTATCATTTGAGTCATCAGAGGAATCATCAGTAGACACTGGCTCAGGGGGCTCTGCTCTAGGCCTCTTCTCTGGAGGCGGGTGAGAGGCCCTGTCTGGTTGAGGTTGGGATCCTCGAATTAAAGAAATGAGATCCTGTGCTAAACTAAGCATTTGTGAACTAGAGCTAGGCCTGTGAGAGGGGGGCTTAGCAGGCACAGATTTAATATTTTTAGCTGCTTTAGCCCTGGCAAAGGCCTTAATGGACATGGCTGCAGGTGGCCTAGCAGCTCCACGTGCAGGGGTTGAAATATCCAAGGGAATAGTGTCTGATAATTCCTGAGAAACTGTAACAGTAGGTGGGATATCAGAAGCCGATTCCACGAGGTTAGAAGAGGCCTCGGCAGGAGGAAAGTTTTCGGCTGAAGGAGGAACCGCTTGCTCGGTTTCAGCCGAAACCGAGACACTCGCGGTTGGCTTAACCGCGGGTTCAGGCGAAACCGGGGAGCGCGAGTGTGGGGCCTTTTCCCTGCGTTTTTTGCTGATTTGTGAAGTGGGAGGATCCGACGGCATAATATAATCAAAATCGGAGCCAAAAAACTCCTCAGCAAACTCCGACCGACGTCTAAGCGTCCGCCGGTTAAAAGAAGCACAGGCTAGACAAGCTGCGACGTCGTGGTCTGGGCCTAGACAAGGTAAGCAGTAAGAGTGGAAATCTTTATGAGGTATTTGTTTCCCACAAGTTAAAGAGTTATTCACTTTTTCTGACATCGGCTGAGGCAAGAAAGAGTCCCCAACGGGGTACTTAGCTTTTTAGAAGTCTTCGAAGTAGTTTTCGGTAGTAGTAATCTCTGGTTCTGACTAACCGTCACTTGCGAACAGCTTCTGCTTCGGGCGCCACACGGCAAGAAAGACTGAGGAAAATGGCGTCGGCTGATGCCTTTATACCCGAATAACTGCAGCTATGACGTCGGGTGAAGTGCGACACCAGCCGAGGCCAGACCCAGACTTTGGAATCCGGCCAACCGAGGGGCTGCCTGACGACAGGACAACCCATTTGTAAGGACTGCAGATGCATCCTTGAAAGACATCTCTCTGTTTCTCAGTTGATAGATGAAGGTAATAATGTGAGACAACCACCTGGATAAGGTCACTTTGGAAACTGGGAGACCTTGTTTGCCCCAAGCATAGGAAAGGAATAGTTGGTCCGACTTCCTTATATCCTTCGTTCTATGCAGGTAAAAACGCAATTGTCTATGAACATCCAATTGGTGCAATTTGTATTCTGCCTTGTTGGTGTGGTCAGGGAAAAACACAGGGAGGTCTATAGATTGGTTCAGATTATTTTCTGAGCAGAGTTTCGGAAGGAAAGAGGGATTAGTCCTCAGAGCAACCCTATCCTTATGAAAAACTAAGTACGGAAGACGAACACTTAGTGCCTGAAGTTCAGAGACGCATCTGACTGAAGTAATAGATACCAGAAAGAGAGCTTTCCAAGATAGAATCTTAATAGAGCAGGATGCTGCTGGTTCAAAAGGGGGCATAATTAAGGAGGGTAGTACCAAATTATGGTCCCAAGCAGGAGGGGGATCTCTGAGAAAAGCTTTACACAGCTTATGAGACATGAGGTTTACATTAGACAACCCAACATGAAAGTTAGAGATGGCTGCCAATTGAACCCTGATTGTAGCAGAAGTGGACCCAGAATGAAAAAGTTCTGCTAGGAACTCCAAGATTTCATGTACTGGGACTGAAAAGGGATCTATGTTCCCAGCCTCTGCCCAACAAGAAAAATGTTTCCATTTGCTAGCATAAGTCTTTCTGGTGGCAGACTTGTGAGAGGAGACAATAATCTCACAAACGGCCGAGGAAATGCTGGGAAGCCTGGCTAGGGTTGGAAGTGGAGCAACCAAGCTGTGAGCTGGAGTGTTTGGAGGGATTGATGCAGCACGCCTGATTGATGAATCAGTAGGTCTGGAATCGGATCCAGAGTCCAGAGCTTATCGAGAAGGTAATGGTGCAGAAACGGAAACCATATCAGTCGAGGCCAGTAGGGAGCAATGAGGATCATTTTGCAGCCCAACGATATTGCTTTCTGTATGAATTTTGGAAACGGGGGAAAGGCATAAAGAAGTCCCTGAGGCCAATCGTGGACTAGAGCGTCTCTGGGTGAGTGACCTGGAAGTGGAAGACGGGAGAAGTAGTTGCTGCATTTGCTGTTGAAGGGGTTGGCAAAAAGATCGCAGCAAGGCTGTCACCATTTGCGGAAGATCAGATCTGCAATTACCTGATTGAGAGACCACTCGTGAGGCATGAGAATAGCTCTGCTGAGCCTGCCACTATGACGGACCTCCCAGGGATGTGCGTCACAATCAGAAATCGTTGGGAGGAGATCGCCCACTGCCAGAGTCTGAGTGCTTCTTGACATAGGGGGGAGGACCTGGTTCCGCCCTGCTTGTTGATGTATCACACCACTGACATGTTGTCCGTTTGAATTGCAATGGTCCCAGAAGGGAGAGAGTCCTGAAGAGCTTGTAACTCTAGGAGCACGGCTCTCATTTCTAAGACGTTTATGTGCAGATGGTACTCGTGAGGCTGCCAAGTGCCTTGGACTGTCCTGCCCTGATAATGCCCCCCCCCACCCTATCAGGGAGGCATCTGTGGTCACTGTGGCAACCGGAGGGGGCTGAATGAATAGTCTGCCCTGAGACACTAGTGGGGAGACCATCCACCAGGAAAGGTGCCTTTTGCATGTTTCTATAATCATGATCATGTGAGACATGGGCAGCTGCTGAAAAGACCACTGTGTGAACAGAAGCCACTGAAGAATTCTCATGTGAAACCGGGCCAGAGGGATTAGAAGAACTGCTGCTGCCATGGAACCCAGAGTTTGAAGGACCAACCTGACTTGGACCCTTTTGCACTGCATTAAAATTTGTACTTGCTGCCGAATTGTGGTCACCCTGTCTGGCGGTAGCCTTACAGACATACTCCTTGTGTCTAAGTCTGCTCCTATATAGGTAATAGATTGACAAGGCAACAAGGCAGATTTTTCGAAGTTTATTGTAAAGCCTAGCTGGGAGCAAATTGTGATTGTGTAGCCCCTGGCTTGAATAAGTTGATGCCTGGTAGTAGCAGTAAGGAGCCAGTCGTCTAGATATGGAAACACCTGGAATCCTTGACGTCTCAGGTGAGCTGTGACCACTGCCATACATTTGATGAACACCCTGGGGGCTGTGGTGAGACCAAAGGGCAGAGCTCTGAAATGGTAATGACTAGCCGGAAGTGAAGGAATCTCCTGGAGTGCCTGTCCATCTTGATGTGGTAGTACGCATCCTGGAGATCTATGGAGCACATCCAATTGCTCTGACCCAGAAAGGGTAGAATGGACTGTAGCGTGACCATCCGAAACTTTGTTCTTTGAACAGACTTGTTTAGTCTGCTGAGATCCAGAATCGGTCTCCAGTCCCCTGTCTTATTTGGTACCAAAAACAACCTTGGGTAAGTTCCGGATCCGTGTTGGTCTGCCGGGATTTCCTAGATGACTCTTTTTTCTAGCAGTTTTGAAACTTCTATGACTACTTGGTCCCTCAGATTGGGTGGAACATCTGGAAGGGATTTGCTTGACAGTAAGGGGGGTTGAAAGAAGGGAATTCTGTAACCTCCGGATATGATTGAGTGCACCTATTTGTCTTGTGTTAAATTCTGCCAGGCTTTTGGGTACAGTGATAGACTTCCCTCGACTGCCTCCAGAGGCGGGCAGCCAGGCAACCCTTCAGGGATGCTGGAAGGGCTTCTCAGAGAAGGATTCTCTGCTGCCCTAGTTCTGCGGACCCCCTCTGCCACGAGGGCAGCGTCTGATGTTGTTTCCTCCCCTGCCCCTGGAGGAAAAATCGCTATGTGTGTCAGGCGGGGCTCCCTGGGATTTTTGGAACCACATTTTACCACTCTTCTGACATTTGGGGTATGGTCTGGAAGGAGTGGAAAAATGGACTCCCACGGTAGAGAGAGTCTTGCCTTCTTGTTCACACCTAGTCAGTGTGTCTTTCACCTGTGGTCCAAAGAGAAAGGAACCATCAAAGGGGGTGCTGATGAATGACGCTCTAAAGGGTTCCGCAAAATTACACAGCTGCATCCATGCGTATCTCCTAAGGGCCATGTCTGTACCTGTGGCTCTACTCGCACCATCGGCTGCATAGGAAATGAGCCTCATGGAGGAGTTAACTACAGAATTAAGGGTCGCCAGCTGAGAAGCCACTTTAGCTTGAGCCCCTTCAGCTGATGGATCCTGAAGGATATCTCCGAGCTCTTTAAGGAGATCCCTCTGAAGCCGGGTAAAATGGCATAAGTAATTCAGTGACCTCATAGAAAAGGTCGCTGAAGCAAACATTCGCTTCCCGTATCTCTCCATAGTCCTGGACTCCTTGTTAGGAAGATGGACAGATGAAGAAGTTTCCGCTAACTCTTTCTTAGTGGCTGCTGCTACCACCATGGCATCCACAGGAACACCTTTGGTAAGGAACTTCTTATCAAGGGGTGCAGTGATAAAATTGCCGGGTCTCCTCGGGGTTGGTTCCACTGCATCTGGGGCTGACCAAGCCTTTCGAGCCACCACTAACATGAGTGGATCGAAAGGCGGAGAAACCCAGGAGGTGGAAGGTCGGGAACCGAACGCATCCAGGAATACAGACTCATCCTTGGTAGGGGCTAGGGGAGTCCAGTTCCCCTCTGCTTAAGCATTTCTAGGATGTCCGAGAAGGAAACATCTTCAGAGGGGGATCTCGGGGACCCTTCCGATTCATCTAAGTCTGTATCAGAAGTGACAGACTCTGGGGAGTCAATGTGCTTCCTCTTGCACTTCTTCTTCCGAGGGGGCTCCTCTGAATGATCAGGGGAGGCCTCGGAAGAAGAGGAAACACCCAATGGGGTGCCCTGGAATGCCAGCTCCTCACGCTTGGGGTCTGGAGGAGGAGCAGAGGTTGACGTAGGCACTACAGGGGACGGAGCCGGTGGAGTCAAATGTGGAGCTGATCCAGTGGCCAGAACACCCCTCATGACATCAAAGGCGTCCCTGCCATGATGCAGAGAAGGCTCCGGTTCTGAGGAAATCGGAATCCTTCTCTGGACCGAGGGAGACGGCTCCGAGGCCGATGTAGCCTAGCTCATCTGCGCCAAAGCTCCGAGAGGGAGAATGGGGTCGGGCAAGGGTCCGATGCCACTTGCCCCCTCGGAGCCAACGAGGGAGCCTCGGTGCCCAGATCCCTGGACTGACGGCACCATCGAGGGGATCGGAGCCGACGACGGAACCGAAGGAGAAATAGTTATCGGAGCCGACGGTTCCATGACTCAAACCCCAACGAACTCCGGCTCCGAGCTCAATGGAGTCGGAGGAGGAATATCGACAGAAGTGGACGGAGCCGACATCTGTTGAGGAGGGCTGGACAACATCTTGGCAAGTGCCTGCGACTTCAGCAACCTACTGACCACTCTCTCCACGTCGTGATCTGAGAGCCTAGAAGACCGAGAGGAGTGGGGAGATCTGTGACTGTGCTCACTCTGCAGCAGGGGAGACCGAGGAGCCGAATGTATGGATTCCAGAGAAGGGGACCTCAGTCTCTTGTGGCTCCATGATGGCTCTGAAGACAATGATGGAGCCGACGGGGAGATATTCTCCTCGGTTCCGACCGGAACCGAAGTAACATGTAAAAACACACAGTATACTACAGCTAAAGACTGTCTTTTTTTTAAACTAGGAAGCCTCTAACTTAAACGGCTACCTAACAATAAGAAAGAAGGAAAGGCTTAACTAAACTCTAACCTACAAAAAGGGATAGGGGTGGGGGGAGGGGAGAACTCTCTAATTTAAATGAGTTCTAAGGGAAAGGACTACCAATACACTAAACTAACACAAGTTACAGACTACAATTTAAACAATAAACTCCCAGAAAAAGCACTAATCTGACAAAAAACAGTTCAACAAGAAACTTATACGAGCCTGCGCCAGTAAGAATGACACCTCGCAGCTGAAGTGGCAAACGAGATCTGGGTAGCTAGCGCTAGGCATCATGGGATAAGGGGTAGCCTCGAGCCAGTAAACAGCTCTCAAGCTATAGAAGATGGCATAGTCCCAACCAGCAAGAAACGAAGGTGAGATAGACAACTTAACATTATAGGTTCATAGGTAGGTACTAGGCTATCGGCCCAAGCCTAGCCAAAAAGGTACCCTGGCTTTCATCACCCAAGAAAATTATTTTCCTGTGCCCCTATCGAGCAGAGCCACAGAGGTGATCACTGGGGTGAATTTCCTATTTCCCATCCAATCATCAAGATTTTTCTTGAAGAGTGCTAATGAGGAGCTTTGTTTGATATAGATAGGTAGTTTGTTCCAGAGTATGGGAAGTCTCTGGGACAGGAATCTATCTCTCCAGCATGTTCTGTTTATTGTGGTGACAAGGTCCCTACAGCGTGTAGCTCAGAGGGATTGGGATTTCTTTAAGTGGAGCATGTCCAACAGCTCTGGGTTTGACATAGCTTAGCATGTTAGGCAGAGATCGCCTCTGAGTGGGCGATATGCGACGGAGTAAAGCTGGAGTTTTTTTAGACCGTCTGTGTAGGGCATCTGTTTGAGGCTGGTAATCCTCTATGTGAGGTATTTCTGTGGCCTTTCCAGTTGTTGTAGATGTCTGTGAGGTACATACCAAAAGGGGCATTGTACTCTATAATGGTCTAATGAGTGACAAGTCGAAGAGAACAATAACCTCTTTTTTCCTGGATGAGAAACCTTTTGTGATGAGGTGTGCCAAGTAGAAGGATTTCCTGACTTCTGTGGCGATGTGATTATCAAAGGAGAGACTACTGTCCACCTGTGTCTTAAGGTCTCATCACACTTTCGGTGTTAAGTAGACTACCACCTATGTGATAGCTCATGGGTACAGAGTTTTTACCAAAGGGGATGACAATGCACTTTTTGGCATTGAGCTTGAGGCCACGGCTTTGACACCAGCCATCTGTCTCAGTGAGGCCCTTTTGTAGGATGTCTACATTGTTAGGAGTTTCAATTAGGCTCCTAGTTTGCAGTCTTCTGCGAACTTTGTTAGCCAAAGACCTTCTGTGTTAGCCTGTAATTCAGAAAAGTAGATACCAAACAGGAGAGGACCCAGGACTGAACCTTGTGGTACTCCACTTGTCACTTTCACAGTGTGAGTTCTGTCAGTGAGCCAGTTGGCAACCCATCTTGTGACATAGGGATTTATACATAGTTTAGTGAGTTTATCTATAATTCCAGAGTGGGGGATGGTGTCAAAAGCCTTGTCGAGATCTAGATAGGCTGTGTGAACCACCTTACCCTCGTCTTCAGCTTTGGTGACTGCTTTAAAAAGTCAATCAGGTTTGGGAGACATGATCTGCGTTTTACAAACCCAAACTGGATGGGGTCCAGAGTTTGGAGATTACAAATGTCTTGGTTTATAAGTTCCATGATGATACGTTCCATGGCGTTGCAGACAAGGCTTGTTAGGCTAATGGGTTGGTAGTTCCCAGGGTCCATGGTGACTCTCCCTTTGTGGAGTGGGATAACCATTGCTGTGCACCATTCAGGGGCACAAAGCCTGAGGTGAGGCTATGATTGAACATGGTGCTTAGGTGGGGTGCCAGTTCATTCTGTAGTTCATGTAGAACACAGCCTGAGATGTTGTCAGGTCCCATGGATGCTGTGTTCTTGGCTTAGGTGAGTATGGTTTTTACCTGTGCAGCCGTGACTACGGGAACTTTGCATTCTTCCGGTATAGAGATGGGCCCTTTGGGGGGGGGGGGAGGTAAAGCTAGCACTGAGCCTATCTGCCAGGATGTTGGCAATATCAGTTGGTTCTGTATATTTAGTGCCATTGTGCTGTAACTCAGAGCAGATCCGAGTGTTGTCATTGAGATTCTTGACATAGCTATTAAATGCTTTGTGGTTGTTTGTCTTTAGAATCAGTGCGATTTTTTTTTCATAACTAGCTTTGGAGGACTTTATGAGGGATCTCAGCTTCTTCGTGAAGCTGACCAGGGAGTTCTTCCAGTCATGGGATTTTACTCTTTTTTGCAACAGTTTCTTTCTTCTGTTGTAGAGTTTGTTTACAGCAGGGGACTATCAGATTGGCTTACTTTTTTTGGAGTTAGCATCTTGATTCATGTAGAG
The DNA here is from genome assembly GCF_019279795.1 of Protopterus annectens. Taxonomy (NCBI): domain Eukaryota; kingdom Metazoa; phylum Chordata; order Ceratodontiformes; family Protopteridae; genus Protopterus; species Protopterus annectens. The sequence continues at coordinate 699,137,295 of NC_056725.1, read as the reverse complement.
TGCAAACATTTAGACAGATATAACAAGCTGAAAAAAGAACATTGTCAATACAGGTGTGCGCCACTTAACATCCTTCCTCACAATGTCAGACCGCATTTACATCCATAATGTACTAAGCAGATATAAATACAATTGGGCATTGTGCATATAGATGTTAAGCACAATACAAAGTATACAGTGTTTGCTTAACGTCCACGTGGCTTAACATTCTACGGGATAAAAGGTATCCCGGATGTTGAGCAGTACATACCTGTAGTTAAAAAATTCACAAGTTGCAGTTCATACAGATGACAATAAACACATTTAGTATACAGTTGGGAGCACAGATGACTGGATACCATAACCTAGGCAAAATTATAGTTGTTGTTTAAGAAACAGAATGCCTATGTTCAGACAGAAATAATTAATAAGAAGTATGCTGGGGAGGGGGGACTTCAGCCTGTGGGTGTGCAGGAGCAGGCCTAAGTCTTATTTCAATAGTTTTTTAGTAGATTTAACGTTGGAGAGGTTACAGATACAATTAATTTGCAGAAGGACAGCATTCCATTTCTTAGTGACCTACTGTGAGTATAGATGTTGGCCACAGGATTTGTGGGATTTATGTATGTTAAGAAAATATTGTTTATTAGATGGAAGTAATCTATTAGGGTAACAGGAATGGAGAATAGAAGTAAAAGCAGGGCAGTTACTGGCTTTGTGAATAATGCTGTGTGTGGAGATAAACTGTATGAAATCTATGTGGTGAGGCAGTCTGAGCCAATTCAATGCTTTAAGGGCAAAAGAGTGCAAGATGTGGTATTGCTTGGTGGTGGCAAATTTTGCAACCTTAATAGAGAATGCCTCCAGCTTCTTTGTAACTGTAGCCTGGAGGTTGGTTAGGATGGGTGCACTGTATAAAAGAGAGGGGAGAAGAAAGGTAGTGGCAAGAAGTGTTTTGGTGGTGTTGCTAATGAAATCTTAATGACTGTGAAGCATTCCTAATTTTTGGTGAGTCTTTATGTTATTTTGAACATGCAGATACGAAAGTTATGTACTTACCAAAACACTAGGACTGTGTTGCCTTCTTCCATCCCTCTTAACTTACATTATTTTTCAAGCTCTTGGATCCAGGGCTCAGTTCCCTCATACCCATTAAATACCTCAGATCAAGTTTGCCCATTTGTTTCTAATATCTTATCCAAATGGCATAAAAAATATAATATCATACCAATAAAGAAAAGGGAAAGAAGTCCGATCAATGCTGACTATATGACAAGGCCCTGGACAAGTCCAATCGATCAGTTGATAGCCAATGGATGACAATTTAGGTAAGGGTGATGGAGGGAGGGAGGCTGAACTGGTTGGAAGAAAACAACATGGATCTAGCATTACAGAAAATACATAAAGTTTGTATTTGATATTGCTGCAGATTCAATAAAGCCTAAGTATACAGTAAGTGTACACGACATGTATTCAATAAAATTCTTATCATATTTTTTGTGCTTTCTAGTCACTCAGAAAGATTACACTAAGTGTACTCACTTTGTGGTAATCTTTATGAATTCTTTTAGCACACCTTCAAGGACCACCACGGCTGAATTAAAACATTATTCTTTTATTCCAACGATATGAAACAATATAAAACTTTTTGTTTCATAGCGCTTTCGGGTATAGACCATACCCTTCATCAGACAAGTAACTACTAAGATTTTCCATTTATTTAATCAGTTAAAAAGGTGCCAAAACCTATACCATTTAAAAATATAACTTCTATCTACCATTAAGTGGCAGTACATACATTACTTTCTATAAATTCTTGCTATCATTATTTACTGTCTGAATATTAACGTAATTCATCAAACATCTACATATCCTAGTACATCTATACATTAAAAATAAAATAATGATAAATATTTCATACTGTTGTCACCTAAATATCTCTAAAACATTTTCTTGCTCTTGTGTTAATATATACTTTTATATATTTATTTACAAACATTAAAAATTTTTACATAACATATAAAACTTATAAACAGTCAACCTACTTTATAATATCAACAATTTATTATAACTTATAATTAAACTAATGTTTTAGTGGCCTATCTCTGAGAAAAGGTTTGATAGTTATCCTGTCATTCAAACCTTTCCCTTTATCTGATTGCATTCTAATAATCCATCTAGTTTCTTCTTTTTCCGTGTAATTTTTAACATTCCCTAATCTGTTGTTTCTTCCTATTAACTCTATTGCCATAAATTTAAATTTATGGTCTAATCCATTACTTAATACATGTTGTGCTAGTGTATTTGTCTCATCTTCTCGATTAATTGCATAAATATGTTCCCTCACCCTCTCTCTCAATGTCCTATTTGTCTTGCCTATGTAGAAGCTGTTACATTTTAGACAGCTGGCTAAATAGACTATATCTCTAGTCTTACAATCAGCATAATGTTTAAAAATGTAAGTTCTTTTTGTATCTGGGTGAGTGAAACTATCAGATGCCATCATATAGGAACACTGGTTACATCCTCTGCAAAGAAAAGTTCCTTGTCTACTGGATGTAATCCCTTTCTTACTTCCTTTCTCATAACACAGCAGCCTCTTCAAAGACTTGTTATTCCAATAACTATAACTGGGTTTATATCCCACTATACTTCTTATTTCGTCATTTCTACCCAATATAGCCCAATTTTTATTACTATTCCTGCATATATCTTTGTTATTATTTGAAAAGGGAATATTCAGCCTTAACTGCATTTTTAACTTTCTGGATTTTTCCTTCTCATTGTCATGTAAATGAGTATTCTTACTACTAAAATAAGGTCTCCCCTGACCTTTTCTATCTATAATTTGGGGTCCATTAGGACATCACTTTCTTTACTAGAATATCCCCTCTTTAAAAACTCCTCTCTTAATCTCTTTAGAGTTTCATCACATTCTGCATCCTCACTAGTTAGATGGGATATTCTCCTCCCTTGATTTATCACAATGTTCTGATAAATATGCCCTGAGTGCATACTTGTACGATGAAGTAAATTATTTTTCCTACAATTTTTCCTAAATAATGCTGCAGTATAAGTCTCCTTCTCTCTAGCTATAAGGACATCTAAGAATTCAATCTCTGTTTTTGACCATTTCCCTTCAAAGCTCAGGAAACTTGTGGTTTGATTAATATACTCTACAAATTTAGATGGTTCTATGTCCGTCCCTTTCCACAGAAAAAAAAACAATCTACAAATCTCTTATAGTATATAATTTTGCTAACATATTCCGTATCTATGATGTGTGTCTTTTCCCATTGGGCCATTACTAAATTGGCGTACGAGTTCACATATGGCGTTCCCATCGCTACCCCCTGCCTTTGTAGCTAGTATTCATCATTATACATAAACACATTATTCTCTAGTATTAACACTAGAAGCATCATACATTTCATTATAATATCAGAGTTAGCACTATTTTGGCATAAGAACTGTCTTAGATACTCCAATCCTTCCTTATTAGGAATCATTGTAAATAATGATTTAACATCCAAGGTTACTAACCATACATCACACACATTTATTTTTTCTTCTAACTTTGCAGAGAATGTCACCAAAAATTATTGCGCATCTCTAATTATACTTTGTGTTTTCCTAATTAATTCTTTCAGTTGACTTTCGACATATATAGAGAGTGGTTCTGTCAACCACCCTCTACTAGAGGCTATCGGTCTCATTTTAGGTTTATATAAATTTTTATGAACTTTCGGTAAACCTTTGAATGTTGGTATTGTCGGTAGTTAAACCAAGAAATATCTGTTTAAATCTGCATCAATGAAATTTGACATAAACATATCATAGAGGTTACTATGCATGTTATTAATTATTTTATTCAGCTGGGCCCTACTAATCAGTTTGCATGTTTCATTTTCTTTTAGCAGAGATTTCATTGTTTCATCATAATAATGCCTATTTAAAACACTAGCACCCCCTTTATCGGCGGGTCTTATTATGATCTCATCGTTGTTAAGACTAATCAAAGCTTCACATTCTTCACAACTTAAATTTTGAAACTTATGGCTACTTCCAGTTTTATTATTCCACATCTCTATAAGGTCTCTTTCTACTGCCTATTCAAATGCCTCTAGCAGAGGATGTAAATAGGGTATAAAAACACTGTTTTTTTTTAAAAACAGATATTTCATTTCCAGGCTCATTTTTATATACCATTTTCAAAGCTGTATTTCTAACAAATTTCTTGACATCGAAAATAAAATCACTAATATCAACCCCTTTCGAGGGTATAAAGGAAAGACCTTTATTGAGTAAGGCTCTTTCATAAGTTCGTAGTTGATAATTAGATCTAGCAGTAATTCAGATTCACTTACTTCAATATCATGTTCTCTGAGTGTATTAAATCCCCAGACATCTTCCGTTTTTTGTTGGTTTTCGCAGGAGTCCATTTCCTCGGTTCCCGGATGGGAAGCGGGAACGGTTAAACAGTACAACTTAAAAATTACTGTGTCTCACCTAGTGGAAGTAACCATAGAGCGAAGGCTTTTTCTTAACATCTACGCTGGAATTTCCAGTCTCAAATGCCTCACTAGTACATTCATGACGTGATGCAGAGGCTGCCACCTGTTCGTCTATTAAACTAATTTGTTTGACATTAGATTTAATTGTATTCCCATTTGACCGATCTGTGTTATTAACTTCACTTCGCAGCTGCTAATTAAAGCCTTCGCTCTATGGTTACTTCCATGTTGCAACCCTCCTTCTTCTACTGATGAGCCGAAGGTGTTGGTACCAGTTGAGAATTCTAATTGGTTAGCTGAATGAGCCTGATTAATATGACTACTATGCCCTCCCTCTTCTGGTCCCCTCGATCGCTGAGGTTCTCTCGGCCAAGAGAAGGCATGACCTACATTGAAATCTCTTGGGTCACATTCAAGTTTCTTCTTTTTTGCCAGTAGCAACTTGCGCTCTAAATTGTGTACATAAGAATGCATATTCTCATAAAACTCATTGCAATCTGTTTCACTAAGTAGTGACTTAATCATCATTTGCTGCTCCATTACTTCATCACTAATATTATTTTCTATTACTATACATTGCTCAATATATATATATATATATATATATATGCATAGCTGGTTTTTAATGAAACAGACTGCAACCTTTTCTCAGAGATAGGCCACTAAAACATTAGTTTAATTATAAGTTATAATAAATTGTTGATATTATAAAGTAGGTTGAATGTTTATAAGTTTTATATGTTATGTAAAAATGTTTAATGCTTTTTAAATAAATATATAAAAGTATATATTAACGCAAGATAATGTTTTAGAGATATTTAGGTGACAACAGTATGAAATGTTTATCATTATTTTATTTTTAATGTATTGATGTACTAGGATATGTAGATGTTTGATGAATTGCGTTAATATTCAGATAGTAAATTTATAGAAAGTAATGTATGTACTGCCATCTAATGGTAGATAGAAGTTATATTTTTAAATGGTACAGGTTTTGGCACCTTTTTAACTATTTAAATGAATGGAAAATCTTAGTAGTTACTTGTCTGATGAAGGGTATGGTCTATACCCGAAAGCGCTTACAAAAAGTTTTATATTGTTTCATATCGTTGGAATAAAAGAATAATGTTTTAATTCAGCCGTGGTGGTCCTTGAAGGTTTTATCCAGAAACTGCTTCTGTGTTTCTGTTAATCTTTATAAATCCCTGTAAATATTTGGAACAGACTGCTCATTCATGTCAAGCAGAGCACCTCATTAGCCTTCTTTAAGAAAAATCTTGACAACTGGGTGGGAAATAGGAAAATCACCTTGGGGATCACATCTGTGGCTCTGCTTGACAGGGGCACAGGAAAATAATTTTTAGGTGGCATAAGCCAGGGAATCTTTATGGCTAGGCTTGTACAGGCCCTAGGGCCGATAGCCTAGTACCTACCTATTATCTATAAAGCTGCAAGAATATAAGTAGGAAAACTAAAATTAAGAGGAAGAAGGTGTGTGTTATGTCTGCGTTGTCTGCTCACTCAAAACAGTGTACCCTTAGTGTAGGCTTTATTGAATCTGGCCCACTGTCTTTTCCATCTACCTCAATGTATGGGACAGATTCCCCTCCTGCTAGTATTCCATGGTGGTCTCATGGAAGGATATTCCAAAGAATGGTGGAGCCAAAGAATGCATATCCAACTTATAATAAGATATAAAGATATGAACAGTAGACCAAGTAGCAGCAGCACAATCCTCATCTATGAAAGTCTAGCAAAATAAAGAGTTAGAAGCTGCCACTGCTCTAATGAATGAGCCTTGGGTTTGTGTGGAAGAAGCAACCCCTGTTCCTTACAGCTGAAGGTAATGCAATCAGACAGCCACGTGAACAGCATGACTTTAGAGATGATTTCCATAATTTAGCCTTTGAGAAAATAAAAAGTTGATATGTTTTTCTGATTCCTTTGGTATGATGTTATTTGTTAGAAAAGTTCAGAAAGAAAACTGCTAGGTCAATCATCTGTTAAATGAAGTTTCCAAAGCCACTTTGGGAAGAAATTTGGGTTAGTCTGAAGGGACATCTTATCCTTTTGAAAAATTATGGTAGTTTGCAAGATAAACTTAAATGTCTGAAGTTCTCCTGGCAGAAATGACAGACACTACTAGAAAGACAATTTTCCAAGACAGAACGTTCATATCTGCTGATGCTGCTGGTTCAAAGGTGGTCTGGTTACAGCCTGAAGCATCAAGGTAATATCCCAAAGGAGGGACTGGATCCTTGATACAGGTTCTAAACAAACAAGTTCCTGTTTAGAAAACCTTAGAGAGTTTCAAAGATGCAACTGGATTCTAGTTTTCCCCGACATGAAAATTGAATATGGCTGCTACTTAAATTTTAACTGATGAAAACCTGGCACCATCCTGAAATAAACCCACTAGAAAATCCAAAATAGAGGGCATAGCTCCTGAGGAAGGATCTAAGCCTTTAAAAGAAGCCCAAGCAGTAAATCGTTTTTATTAACTTCTATAAGCCTTTCTTGTCTTAGGTTTCTGGGATGATAATAAAATATCAAGTTTTGCATCCCTGGCCATCACTGGAACTGGAGGAACTATGCGGTTACTTTCAGGGCTTTAAGATCTTGGTGAGGCTGGTTGGACGATTAAGACAAAGTCTGGAAGAAGATCCAGCTCCGATGGAGGGCATTTCAGATAAGGCCAAAGGAAAGAGAAAGAAAACTGACGAGGACAGAAAGGGGAAATGAGAATCACTGCTGTCTTGCACTTGATGGCTTTCTTTGGCAATTTGATTATGGAGAAAAGGCATAGAGGAGATGTGGGGGTTAACTGTGGACTACAGCATCCCTCGGTGACTGTCTCTCGGTGGGAGGGGCCAGGGCAAAGTAGCTGCTGCACTTGTTCACCTCAGAAGTGAAAAGAATGCAGCACAGCTGGGCCCAGTGACAAAATATCCTAGTCACCACTGACTGAATGAGGGACCACTCATGAGCTATTAAAACACACCTGCTCACTTTTCTGCCATGACACTGGAGCTCTCTGGATTGTACATTGCCACTAGAAAGCATTGAGAAGGTACTGCCACACTCGTGGCTTCCTGGCTAATGAATACGAAAGGGTTTCCCATTTTTTTATTTTATTTATTTATTTTACATTTGTTAACCGGGCTAGTCTAACTGGATATATTTCCATTTTCAGTAGAGGCCCGGGGAGAAAAGCTCCACATAGAGATAAACACAGTTACATAATATACAAAAAATGAGCGTGGTAAAAAGGAGAAGGAGGTGGGAATATGCAAATATACAGGAAGACATCACAGGATTTAATATTAACATAACATAATAGGATTCATCATTCTCACACAAAAAATAAAAATTAAACTTATTTCACATTATTTTATAGGAAGGATATATAAGGAGAGTATGAGAGAAAGAGAAATATACAGAATAAAAAGAGAGAGTAGATCAGTAAAAAATATACTTTCAGTAAAAAGAAATGCACCTAAAGGAGGAGAAGGAATATTAGAGAGCTAGCACTTATAAAGTGATGAATAGTAAAGCTAGTAGAAGAAAAAGAAGGAAGAAGGAGAGGGAGGAGTAGAGGGGATTATAGGGAGATCTAGTCGGGGTTACAACAGGGACATAACCATTGATTTTTAAGGTGAGTTCTGAGTTTTTGTTTGAACAGAATAGGAGTTGGAATAGAAGTAAGTTCAGTAGGAAGTTGATTCCAGTGTTTACCAAGGGCGTTAGAGAAAAGGGAGTCACCAGCAAGGTTGTTGGATTTAGTTAAAGTTACTAGTAGTTTACTGGAGGAACGAAGTGAGTTCAGGTTAGAGTAGGGGTCAGAAGTTTGGAAAGTGCAGGAGTGTTATTAGGTTGATAGAGAGCTCTTTGGACAAAGGAAAGTTGGGAAAGAAGCAACATATTTTCTAATTCTAGCCAGTGAAGTTGCTGAAGGTTCAGGCAGTGGTGAGTTCTAAACTGATTGCCAGTTACAAATCTAGCAATACTATTATATGTGTTAGCCAATTTTGAGAGATTGTTTTTCTTCAGATTTGTGTAAATTGGTGAGGCATAGAGAAGAGTTGAAATAAGGTGAGAGTGGGCAAGAGTAGCTTTAGCTGCCGGGGTTAAGAATGTTCTAATTCTGTAGAGGGAGCCCAGTTTTCTGTTTACAGTTTTAATGGTATTATTGATGTGACAATCATAGGTAAGGTTGTTGTCAATCATGACTCCTAGCAGTTTGGTAGTGGAGTCAGCTGATATGAGGGTGCCATCAATAGATGAGATGGAGAAATCTAAAGTGGGGCACCTAGTAGTAGGTTTAAAGAGGAGGAGTTTTGTTTTTTTAGCATTTAAGAGTAGGCAGCGTTTTAAGAACCATGCTTCTACTGTGTGGAATACATTTTGAGTAATAGTTTGTAGCTCTGGAATGTTTTTAGCTGAGCAAATAAGAGTGGAGTCATCAGCATATTGTATGCATGTAGCTTGTGGAATAGCTGCTTGTAGGTCGTTTATAAAAAGGGAGAAAAGGAGAGGCCCAAGAATAGAGCCTTGTGGGACACCGAGAGAAATTGGAAGGAGAGAGGAGAGTTTGTTTTCCCAGAGGACTGCCTGTTTCCTGTTAGTGAGATAGGAAGTAAACCAAAGGATAGCATTGGGTTCTAAAGCAAGAGATTCAAGGATTTTTATGAGAAGGGGGTGGTTAACCATGTCAAAGGCTTTGGACAGGTCAATAAAGAGTGCAGAAGAAAGAATGTTATTATTGCGGTTTGTGTTTATGAAGTCAGTAAAGGAAAGAAGAGCAGTGGTAGTACTGTGAAAAGGCCTGAAGCCGTGTTGACAGGGAGTTAGAATGTTATTTTTAGTTAAGTAGTTCATTAGTTGGTAGTGAACACATTTTTCCATGATTTTTGCTAGGGGAGATAAGAGTGCTATAGGCCTGTAATTAGAGTATTCATTGGAGTTACCTCCTTTATGTAGGGGTATAATGTGTGAGATCTTCCAGATGTCAGGTATGGTACCTTCATTAATGGTTCTATTGATAAGGATGGATATGGGATAGGCTATAACCTTAGCTGCTTTTTGGAGGTATTCAGATGGAAGTTGATCAGCTGATGGGGTACAAGGTTTAAGTTTTTGGTTGCATTTTTGGATGAAGGTGGTAGAGATAGGTTGTAGAGTGAAGGTAGGTTGAATGGAAGCTGCTTGAGCAGGGATGCTAGAATTGTCAAAGGAAAGGTGAGAGGCCAGAGAATTGATAGTATTAGTGAAGAAGGAGTTGAAAGCATTTGCAGTTTCATGGGAAGAATTTTTTTCGGATCCAGAGGGAGAGGGGGTGGTAGTTTGTCCGGGGTGAAAAAGTCTATTCAAGGTTGCCCAGAATCTTTGGGGATTGTTATGATTAACTTGTTGGAGGTTACTATAGTAGTTTTTTTTGTCCGAGATAATAGCTTTTTTAGTACTATTTCTTAAGTGTCTGAACGTCTGTTGATCAGAGGGAGTTTTACTAGTTCTCCATTTTATCCAGGATTTGTTTCTGAGTAACATTTTTTGCCTTGTTTCCTTAGATAGCCAGGGGGCGGGTTTAGTTTTGACTCTGATAGTTCTTTTTGGTGCATGATTATCTAGGATGGATAGGAATGTGGTGTTAAAATATTGAACTGCTTCTTCTAGAGGAAGAATTTGTAGAGGTATCCAGTTACAGGCATTTAGTTCATTGTTAAATAGGATGGGGTTAAACTTTTTAGTACTACGAGAGGTTCGGATGGTAGGGGCATTAGTAGCAATATTCTTCTTTCTTATGATATAGGTTAAGTTGTGGTCGCTAATGTCATCTGGCAAAGTGCCGGTTTGGTAATGTAGCTGTGGTTTATTAACAAGAATCCAATCTAATATACTTTCTTTGTTGTTAGGTTTATTAATTCTGGTGGAGGTATTTATAGTCTGAGTAAAGCCATGGAGATTAATATGAGAGACTGGGTTATTAGTATTAACTGATGACCAGTCAAGGTTGAAGTCTCCAAGTATTACAGTTTCTTGTGGGAAGGTGGATGATGCCCAGCTAAGGAGATTTTCTATAACTATGGAGTTATTTCCAGGAGGTAGATAAGTACCGATAATATATATGGCTTTATTAGGGTTCAGTTGTAGCTTTGATATAAGGAGTTCAGTTTTGGTGTTATCTGGGGGAGCATAGGGTACTAAGGATAAATTAAGATCAGTCTTAAATATGAGTGCAACTCCCCCTCCTTTGCGAGTAATGCGGTCTTGTCTTATAATGTTATAGCCTGGTGGAATGATTTCTGTATCCCTGGTGAGGGGTTTTAACCAGGTTTCTGTTAAACATAGGATGTCGAAAGAGTAATATTCAAGAAGAGAGTGGAGATGGGTGACTTTGTTGTTAACACTTCTGATATTAAGGTGTCCTATGAGTAAGGAATGAGCATTACAGGTTGGTAAATGAAGGGAAGAATTTGAGATAATAGGTGTATCTTCAGAGGAAATAGTAGAGGGTCCTGGGTTAGGATGTATATCGCCATCTACCAGGGTAGAGGGGTTGTAGTTTAAGTGTGGTTTACAGGTAATCATCATTAAATATTTTAGTTTTCTTAGCATGAGATATTTGGCTAAGAGGTAGGAAGAGTTAGAAGTAATGTTTGAATGTGTGAACTTTGGGGTTGTTAAATTAGAGGCAGTTTGTTTGGAAGAGGTATTAAGGTCATAGTTATAATTTATTTCATAAGAGGTAAGGAGATAGGGTAGTGTGAGTGCTAGGGAAAAAATGAGCAGGGGTAATAGCTTGGCTGGTTTCTGTTTTATTATAGGGGCCAAGGATGGTGTTTTGTTGGTTTTAAAAGACATGGTGAGTAGTGGAGAAAAGGAACTGTCAGAGAAAAGGTTGGGTTAAGATTAAAGTGTAAGTTTGAGGGAGTTGATGGGAAGAGCCACAGTATTAGCTTAGGAGTAGGAGGGAGGGGGGGGTTGAAAAGGAAATGGAATGGTAGTAATTAATGGGAGGAGATGTACAATTAAGGTTGGTGTTATGGATAGGTGGGGTTACTAAGGGTGAGTGGTAAGTGAGGTATAAGGGTGAGGGTGCGTGGGGTGGGTGGGATAAGGGGGTAGGGAGGGGAGCGAAGCGGGGCAGAAACAAACAGTTTCAGGTGAAAGCAATCACAGAAGAGCAGATCGTACAGGTGAGTTAATCAAGGGATAAGTGAAGGTTAGAAGGCAGAAGTTAGGAGTGAGTAGATGCTAGAGGTAGCAGGGAAAGTAGATAAAGGTGGAAGGGTATAGAGGGACTAATAGAGGGTAAGATAAAGAGGCTTTTCTGGGGAGGAATTACTTCCAGAGGGGAATATCTATAAGAGAAGGGCGCCACCTACAGGCAACAGCAGGTACTGGAACCGTGGCTGCTTAAAGGGCTTACTGCATACAGTAAGAGGCAAGGATGCTGGGGATACTAATGGAGACCTTTGGTCAGTTGGTTGGAAGAAGCAATGTGAGGCTGCTGGCTGACCTGGCTTCGGGTTGTACAGTTAAAGGCTAACAACAGTTATTTACAAGTTACAGGAATTGTAGGACATACTTTCTTCTAACTTTCCAGGAGAGAGCTCCCAAAAGAGGGTTGGCGTCGGTCCTTACAGTGGTATAGGAGGCAGCAGTCTTAGTTAGGTTATAAGATCCCGGACCTAGTAGTGGTCAGGAGGTGAATATAGTTGGGAAAAAGAGGGGAGAAGGAGAAGATTTAAAATATAGGGCAAAACAAAACCTTAAAAACACTCTATCATGAATACAGTAGGAATATATACTAAGCCAGGCTCAATTCCTATAGGAGAAAAAACAAAAAGCAGGCAACAGCATACAAAAGCTAACTTGTTATCAAATCCTACTCCCACCATCTAGTTCAGCAACTTCATGTCTCTATGTACTAACTAACAAGTTTAGCTAAGCATTTCATGGTATACAGAACAGGACAATGGAAGTTTTCAAAGATAGAAACACTTGAATCTAAAAGTTAGCACGCAGTAGCAATAAACTGAGCAAACATACAATGCTAACGTAAACAATTAAATCAGAGCAGAGCAATCTTTTAAAAAGTTCACCTTAAACTAAAATATGCAGTATTTGCTTACAGCTGAGCAGAGGAGGTTTAAAAGGGGTTACTTTAATGTTATTGGATAAAGACAACGAAGCATGAGAGGTGAGCGTTCATACTAAGGTAGTGCTCAGGAGCTTAGTAAGGCTACTGCGAAGGAGCACGCTAGTGTCTATGATACTTGGAGAGGAACAAATACATTAAGCACATGTGGAGTAGCTGAGATAAAACACGCTACTAACTTCACACACTTCCTAGAGATTTTGGGCTACAAATATACTTTAATTGGGTGCTTGTTGCCAAGGATTGAATCCAACTGCATGGCTTTATGGAGTGGGTAAGGCGCGAAAACCGGCCCACGGTAAAAAACCCAAATCCCTGTCAGGTAATGCGGTTTTGCATGTTGATGTACAAGACTACTGCCATGTTGTCTATCTGGATGGAAATCACACTTCTGGGGAGAGGAGCCTGCCACTTTGATTGTTCTCCATTGTGAACCATGTGCCATGGGCTATCTTCTCTTCAAAAATCACACCCACCCCCCCCCCAAGAATGGTGGTGTCCATGGTTTCAGTGACTATGAGAAAGGTCGTGCACATGAGACAAGACGTGCACATGAGACAAGACGGGAGATCAACCACCACAGCAACTGAAGCCTGCATATTGAAATGAGACATACTGGAAAGTAAACAGGGTGATGTACCAATGACAACTGAACAGAAAGGGTCCATTGCAGCACTCTCGTGTAATATTGTGGCTGTGGAACCAGTGTAATTGATGCAGCCACTGACTCCAATAGTCAAACAATTAGCATTGCTGAAGAACTAGAGGAAGACAGGACCATAGAAGCTTGAAGATGGATATATAGAACTCTTGGTTCTGGGAGCTTGCTATTTGAAATGTGTTGTGCAGGTGGCATCCTATGAATTCTACTGCTGATGTCTTCAAATTAATCCCCAAGTGGTGAAAGAACTGGAGTCCCTGCACTGGATCAGTAGATCTCTGGTTTGAGTGGTAAGGAGCTAGTCGTCTAGATAGGGGAACATCCACAACCCTTGCAGTTTTATGTAAGCTACCACCACTGCCATGAACGTGATTGAACACCTTAGCAGCACTGGTTAGACCAAAGGGCAATACTCTGAATTGGAAAGGACTGTCCCCAGTAGAAAATGGAGAAACCTTTTCTGCACTGTCTTGGTACCTTTACATAGTGTAAGTATCCTGAAGCATTCTGAAAGTCTACTGTGCACATCCAGTCATCTTCCGCAAAAGAGGTAGAATGGACTGCACTGTGACCATCTGTAACTCTGTCTGTTTCACAAACTGATTTAGGTGTTTGAGGTCCAAATGGCCCTGATGTCCCTGGTCCTTTTTGGAACAAAAATAATTTTGAACAGACTCTGGATCCTACTGGTCTGGTGTGACCTCATGGATAACTCACTTTTCTATCAGCTTTGACATTTTTGCTGCCACTAACTACCTCTGACCGGGTGAAATGTCACAGAATTTCTTCTTGTTTGTTGTGTGTGGGGGGGGATCAAAAGGAAAAACGTAGTTTCTGGCAATTATCTACTGCACCCAAGAATCTTGAGTGATGGCTGGTGAGCCATAAGGGTGTAGAGATAAGCACCCCCCCCCCCCACACACACACACACACACACAGTGCCTCCAGACGGGTCTATATTAGAACATTGAAGTTTCATAACTTTGAATGTTCTAATATCGACACCTAATAAGCAAAAGCTGAAAATAGCGAAGTTTTAGATAATCAAATTCTTTCCTAGGGAAAGAATTCGGTTGTCTGTTCCTGTCGCTTCGCTATTTTCAGCTCTGCGGTGGAAAGTTATGGTCGGGTTCGGGTAAGTGTGTGATTGTGTGGATGTGAGGGTTAGGGTGGGAGAGGTGGGTTAGGGCACGGGTCAGGTAAGTGTGCGAATGTGTGGATGTGAGGGTTAGGGTGGGATAGGTGAGTTAGGGTTAGGGCTCGGATGAGGTGTGTGTGCCATAGTGACGGACCTTATGTACAGTTTAGTGTAGGTTTAGATGTAAGATTCTAGGTGTATGTGTGTGGATTGCTGTTTGTTTGGTGTGTTTGTGTTGTGTGTGTGCGTGTTTTGGAACAGCAAATTTTTTCCCCAAGAAAAAATTCAATGTTCTAAATTTTTGGTCTTATCGGTTTTCGGTTACTAGATGTCGATATTAGAACATTCGAAGTTCTGAAACTTCAATGTTCTAATATAGACCCCTCTAGACTGTAGCAATCAGACAACCATTCAGGAGTTCTGGAAGGGTTTCCCAGTAAAGAGAACTTGAAACCCTTGGTTCTGCAGTTCTCCTCTGCCCAAACGGGTGACATCCTTGGTAACATTAACGTTAACCACCCCCCCCCCCCCGCCTCAGGGGGTCTCTGTAACTAGAAGTGTCCTGGGCAAAATTCTGGGACTTATGAAATAAAAGTTTCTTTTTACCCTTCTAGTTCTGGGAAAAAGTACTTTGAGAGGGTGGAAAACCATATGCTTATGGAAGACAGAGTCTTGCCCTCTTGCTCAGCTCTGATGACCGTCTCGTTTACCTTAGGTCCAAATAGTGTTGCTCCTACAAAAGGTGCATTGATGAAGAATATTTTAAAGCTCTCCGCAAAATCTAACAGTGACATCTAGGTGAGCCTACAAATAGCAATGTTGGTGCCTGTTGCTCTCACACTGCCAGCCACCTGAATGGAAAATAGGTGCATCGACACATTGCACATGGACTGCAGGGTATACTGCTGTGACTCTACAGTTTTCTGGCTGCCCACAGGCAATTACTCGAGAGGGATTTGCAAAGTTCCTTAGTTAAATCTCTCTGAAACCGAACCACGTGAGATACATAGTTCAAGCATTAAGAGCAAACGGCACTGAAGCATAAGAGTGTTTTCCAAATCTGTCCAACACCCAGGAGTAAGGGGGAAGGACAGAAGTGCTCTCCTTGGAAAGCTCCTTCTTAGTGGCTGTTGCAACCACCACAGCATCTACTAGGGGTAACAAAAATGTTATCAGTTTTTCTGGGGATTGTTTCTACCAAATCAGGCTCCCTCCAAGCCCACTATGCAAGCAATTCAATGAGTTTGTCTGCCAGCGGGACCATGTAGCAGTAGATGAGCTAGCCCCAAATGCTTCAAGTAATAACTCCTCCTCCTGGAAAGTGACTACAGATGATTAATTACCCCTGCTTCAACAATTCTAGGAATTCCTTCGAAGGAGATATCTTTCAGGGAGGACTTGAAATCAGTATCTTCAGTGAGTGATTCCTGAGAAATGTCTACATGACTCCTTTTGCAAGGCTGCTTCCTCGGACATTCTTTTGTGGAGTACTCTGGAGAAGGTTTGTAATCAGAATGAGAGCTTGTCAAACAAGGCTACCTGAGGTTAGCTGCCCCTGAAGGACAGAATGTGTGGCAGGAACTGCTGGATACAGAGGGAGCCATCTACATAGGCAAGACATGATCCACTATGGCTCATTGCTCATCTTCAGATAAGTGCGTATGTTTTATCAGGTCATATATTTTTTTCTTAGAGACTGTGTTACTGCTTTCTGTAGTTTGTATTGTCTTCATCTTTATACATACTTTTGTGGAAAGTTGGATGGAAACGACAGCATCAGATTTCATGCCATGTGAAGAAACTCCTTCTCTAAGTTTGGAGAGGACACACTCAAAAACCTTCAAATGCCAAAGATGAGATAGATACTGAAGACAACCTGCCAGGACCCAAAGATCCTAAGGAAGGAGCATCACTGTCCCTGATCCAACTTGACTGTAAAGCCAACATTGGAGAATCCAGAGATACTGAATGCTCTTAAAACATTATAAGTCGAACTCAACTCCAGATCCTTTGCGATCTGACAGTACAGTGCCAAAAGAGTACAGAAAACTGTCAGTGTTGAAGCAGAAGCTCTCTCAGTTTGGAAAAGGCTCTCTCACAGGCTTCACTTGGAGCCATAGACAATAGATCCAAGGGTTGGAAAGGAGGATTAATCAAGAATAGAGTTGACTGGTCCATACTCAGAGATGCTGGGGGGGGGGAGCTCCCCTGAATCTGTGTCCAAAGAAACTTCATTATCATCCTGCTAATGTTGGCTTCAGAAAGGCTTCTTACTGAACAAAAGGACTGTATGAAGAAGCCAAGGAAGGTGGTCTGGGAGACCCATGTCATTCTTGGAGTACTGGGGAGTGCAGCAGAGACTTGGCTACCTTCAGAGAGAAATGGCATGTTGAAGATGGTATACAGACCTGAACCTGCTCCTGCCCTTATCCCACATCCTAGGATTCTTCAGGGCTTGGACTGAATAGATGGTTGGATCTGGAGAATTTTTTCTAGATCTGTCTTTTTTTGCTTATGTCTTTCCCTTTTCTTTATCTTTACTTGCTTGCTTTTTCTTGGCAGTCTTAGACTTGTCCACTTTCTTGGTAGACAAAGAAGCTGAAGTACACATCAAAGGGGTTGATTCTTATGATTGAGAAGCAAGAAGACCACTGAGGACAAGCTTGTTTCTATACTCAAGCAGAGCCTTGGCCTCAAAGGAAGCACAGGACTCTCATTCAACATTTAAGTGATCTGCCCCCATAAAGTAAATGTATGTGGGTCTTGGGGGTGGGGATCCTGTGCCCACATGCACTACAGTTTTTAAAGCCAGACTCCTCGTCAGACGTCTCAGAAGAAGAACACAGAACAAAAACAAAAGTCCAAATAACAATACTATACAGACACTAGTTGTGACACTAACTAGAGGAAAGTGACTACAACATGCACAGACATTTCAGTTAGGATAACAATGCAATAGTAGATCTTTTTTATTTATTTTTTAAGGTAGGGAAGAAAGGCAGGCAGAAAGGAACTTCTACTGGAAAAATATTTTGAAGAAAAAGCACAAAAGTACCTACAAAGGCGAAGGAAATGCTAACTATAGAACGCAGATGCACAATTCCTAAGTAAAGATGCAAATCTTGACAAAAAATATGTAATTATCTGAAAATGAGCAATGAGCCCTCACAGATCATGTCTTGACCATACAGGCAGCAAACAAGATCTGAGGTATTGTATACGGACATGAGGGAACTATGGGTAGTTCAGCAGCCTGAACCCTGGATCAAAAAAGCCTGAAAAAGGGACCTAGGTCAGATCTGATAATCCATGGATGGAAAAGACAAGATCAGATTTAAAGTTATCATCTATAATCACTCCCATAAGTTTTGTATGGGATACTTCAATTTCAGTTTTGTTTAATGAAAAGATTTTTAAATTCCCTTTGGCAAGTATGTGTGATTTGGGGAAAAATTGCAGTAACTTTTTTTTGTTTTGTTTGTTTAGGGTTGAATAGCAGCTGAGCATTATGTAGCCATTTCTCAACTGATGAAAATTAGGAGGCAGGTTATTATATGCACAAAAATGTATAGAATCATCAGATTTTACATGCATCTAATAAGAGAAGCTGGACCTGCAGAGGTATAGAGATCATTGATAAAGATATTAAAGAAGAGGGGACCAAGAAAGTACAGTTGTGTACACTTATCATAAATGTAGATGTTCGAGTGTATTCACTATTGCAGTCATTACATTTGGGTAATCTGCTGGCAGGTTGCCCTCAGTCGGCCTGAATTCCAAAGTTTTGGGTCCTGCGTCGGTTGTTGTCTTCTTTTCCATGAAGTCAGGGGTATAAAACATGTAGCCGACACCATTTTCTTTAGTTTTTCTTGCCCCCGATGTCAGGTGCCCCCAAAAAGGTAGCAATATTTTATATATATATATATATATATATATATATATATATACATACATACATATGCATCAATATCAACTTTACCTTCATCTACAAGCAAATACACCACATAGGTTGCAGAAGATAGAGAAGGAAAGATAAACTGTACAATGAAAGGGGGATGGCGGGAGTGTAACCTGGACTGCAACAGTGAATACACGCGAACATCTACATTTATGGTAAGTGTACACAAGTTGGGAAGCTGGAGCTAAACAGCATTAGGTGTGGCTATAAGGCCCTGCAGCACTGCAGTGGCAAAGCCTTCCCTGGACTTAGAGTAGAGAGGCAAATGGTAATGCTTTGTAAAGGTGTGAATAGAACTCCAAGTAGCAGCCTCTAGAATGTCTTTGGTTGGTACCCCTCTGAGAAAGGCTGCCGAAGTAGCTGCAGCTCTGGTGGAATGAGACCTAATGCCCTTGGGCACAGGTTTACTATGGTGTGAGTAGCAGAAACGGATGCAGTGGCTTACCCACTTTGAAATTGTCTGCTTTGAGATAGCTTTTCCTTCTGATCCTGCAGCATATGACATTAGTAATTGCTCAGTTTTTCTTAGAGCTTTTGTCTTGCTCAAGTAGAATCTTAGCTGTCTGTGTACGTCCAAGGAATGCAGAATTCTCTCCCCCTTTGTTCTGCGGATTTGGATAAAAAGTTGGCAGATGGATTGTTTGGCTAAGAGCCACACTGGAAACCACCTTAGGCATAAAAGTAGGATTTGTCCTCAGAGACACCCTGTCTGGGTAAAATATGTTAACAATTACTTCAGCAAGAAGGATTTCAGAGCTACAGGGCCTGTAGCTCTGAAACCCTTCTTGCTGAAGTAATTGTTAGTAGCAGGGCTGTCTTCCATGATAAGAACTTTATATCAGCGGTAGCGGCTGGTTCAAATGGAGGTAGGGTGAGCTTTTCCAATGCATAATTGAGGTCCCATGCAGATAAAGGTGATCTTCTAGGAGGCCTTAGGTTTTTGTCTCCTCTAAGATACTGTTTTAGTAAGGGATGAGAAAAGATTGGTGGCTCTGTATTGTAATGAGCCGAAATGGCAGAGGCATGGCTTTTGAATGATGAGAAAGATAGGCCTTGTCAAGCATCTCAGTTAAGTACTGTAATATCTGAGGAATATGTGGTTCTGCTGTATCAGTTCCTTGTGCTCGATTCCAAACACAAAATCTCTTCCATTTGTCAGCATAAGATTTTCTAGTACTAAGCCTTCTGGCTTCCAAAATGACATCCATCACAGCTTTACTGAGAGGTATCGTTGGTATGATTACATGATTAGCCATGTTGCCAGGTTCAGAGTCTGTAGTTGACTGTGCAGGGTCTGATTGTTTTGCTGGGACAGTAGTTGTGGTCTTTGAAGCAAGGTCCAAGATGGGTACTGAAACAAGTTCCTTAGGATTGGGTACCAGTATTGGTGGGGCCAGTCCGGGGCAATTAATATCATCTTTGGCTTCTCTTGTCTGACTTTTAGGAGGACCTTGGGTAGAAGAGGCAGAGGAGGAAAGGCGTAAACTGACAGGTTTTTCCAACTGAAAGACAGGACCGTCCACTTTCCATGCTGGTCTGTGATAAGTCCTTGTGCAGAATCTCTTCAGTTGATAATTTTGAGGAGAGGCAAATAGATCTATGTCTGGGCTCCCCCATTTCTCTGTTATCATGCTGAATACTTGTGGATTTAGTTTCCACTCGTGAGGATCCATAAGGTTTCTGCTTAAATCGTCTGCCAGAGTGTTCTGTTTTTCTGGCAGGAATTGAGCTTGAAGATTTATCTGTAAGGTCAAAGCTGTGTCTCACAGTGCCATGGCTAATCTGCAAAGGGGGTATGAGTGCGTGCCCCCTTGCTTGTTTATATACCATATGACTGTGGTGTTGTCCGTCTTTATCAGTAGTTGTCCTGGATGAAGTAAGTCCTTGAATGCTGTTAGGGCATTTTGAACGGCTAGCATCTCTTTCTGGTTGATATGTAGATGCATTTGGTTTGGTGCCCATATGCCCTGAATGCATCTTCCTGCCATGTGGGCCCCCCAGGCATAATCTGATGCGGCTGTTGTTAAGGTTTTGCTGGCAAGGGGTAGAGTGAAGGGCCGTCCCATGTTTTGGTGACAGGCCTTTGCCCACCATAGAAACTCCTGTTGCAGGCAAGGGATGAGAGGAATCATTGTTTCCAGACTGTGTGAATGCTGACACCATAAACATTTTAGGTACCATTGAAGTTTCCTCATATGCAGTCTTGCATATGGAATTAGTAGAATGCAGGATGCCATGAAGCCCAGAGCCTGAAGAATTTGTCTTGCAGAAGATTGGGTTTTTGTTGCCATCAGTTTGAAGTAAGTAGTCAGTTGCCTTTGTTTGCCTGGCATGAGGTAAGCCGTCTGGGCAGTTGTATGCAAGCTTGCACCCAGGAATGTTATATTTTGAGAGGGTACAGTTGTGATTTCTTTTCATTTATTGTGTACCCTAGGCATGCTAGAAGCCTTTTCACAAATGCCAGGTGTCATAGAAGAGTGTCCTTGTCCTCTGCTTGAATGGGACAGCCGTCCAGATAAGGATACATTTGAATGCTTCTTTGTCTGCAAAATGCAATTACTGGTGCCAGGCACTTTGTAAAGACCCTGGGCACAGTAGACAAGCCAAAGGGCAGTGCAGAGAATTGGTAATGCAGTAAGCCAGCCTTGAACCTGAGGTATCTTCTGCACGATTGTCTTATTGGGACATGCAGGTATGCCTCTTTTAAGTCTAAAGTCACCAGCCAAGCATTCTTGCCCAGCATGGGCAGAAGCTGTTGCAAAGTGAGCATTTTGAATTTTGGAATGTCCAGGTATGTGTTCAAAATCTATAAATCCAGTACTGGCCGCCAGGCCTTGTCCTTTCTAGGTACCAAGAACAGTCTTGAGTAAAATCCTTGTCCTTTTTCCTGTTCTGGTACCATCTGAATGGCCCCCATATCCATGAGGGGCGTCACCTGTTTCTGTGCCTCTGCCCATTGGTTTTTTGGCAGGTCTGGCCAACCATTTGTCATTGGCAGAGTGTGGAAAGGGGATCTGTATCCCTGTGATACGATGTTCAGTACCCACTTGTCCTGGGTTATTAACTGCCAATTTTGAGCAAAAAGTGCTAATTTTCCCCCTGTGGGTGCTGCCAAAAGATAAGTGCTTGGTGTAGGCAGAGGGAAGTCATTGGGATTGCTTTTTGTAGGTTTGCGCTTTATCTCCTCCAGATTTGGAGGTGGATGCGCCCCATTGCTTTGACCTGTATGAGTCTTGAACCTGGTACCTGGAACCCTTAGGGCATCTGGATTTGCCCCTTTGAGCTCTGTCTGACACAGGAAAGGACCAATTTTTTGTAGGCCAGTGTCAACTGAATCTAGGTGGCTGCACTTTTGTAAGAAATCTTTAACAGTTTGCATAGACTTAGCTTTGTCTTCCATTTTCTTTAAAACCTCTTCTGCCTTAATACCAAACAGAGAATCATGATGTAAAGGTGCATCTAGTAATTTAGCTTTAACATGATCAGGCAAATGTTGTTCCTTTAACCAGGCATGCCTCCTAATCACAGATCCAGTAACTGCGGCCCTGCAGGAGGCCTCTAAAGAATCAAAACCACATTGCAAAGTATGCTTTCCAACTTGTTCAGCTGCATGCAATAATTCCTGCAATTCCTTATTTTCTGCACATTCTGAAATCAACATCATTTTCTGTTTCAGCAATCCCATAACATGTTGGTACTTAAGCATATGAAATTGACAGTTTAAGGACCTGACTGCCAAGGCTGCAGATGTATAAACCTTTTTTCCCCATCTGTCCAGCGCCCTGGAATCTCTGTCGGAGGGGGTAGGGTTTTTTGCTGTTGAGGCCTTAACTCCCTTAGGACCCTGTGAAATAGTTTCAGGATCAGCAGCAGGGTTTCTAAATAAAAATTTATGAGAGTCAGGGACCCTGTAATACCTGTCAGGCTTACTGGGAGCCGGAGGTAAAGAGTCAGGGGTCAGGCTTGACTCCAAAAACACATCATCCACAATGTCTAACACACGGGGAATGGCTAAAGGCTTGTGCTGAGGGAGGAGGAGGAAATCCCTGAGCCTCTTTTTTGATTCTGAGAAGTCTTGACTCTCCCAGTGAAAATGCTCCCTCAAAGTATGCAAGGTTTCTCCAAATGAATAATCCTCAGGAGGAGATGCAGATGGAATAGACTCCTCAGCATCAGAATCCTCATAGGGAGGTAAAGATAATTCCTGATCAGAAGAAATAGAAACCTGATCTGAAGATTCAGTCAGTGTCTTGCCTAGGCCTCTTATCTGGAGGGGGATGGGTACCCCTGATCAAGGTAATAAGGTTTTCAGCCATTTTGATCATCTGTTTTTTAGGCATAGAGGCCTGTGCACATGGCTCAGGCGTCAGTTTTTTAGTTTTAGAAGGTGTCTTTGCCTTTGGTTTTGCAGCTTTCGTCGGTTTGATGTAAAAATGTTGAGGTCTGAATACACCCTCAGAAGCCGGTGCCTACTCAGCGGCTCCAGACCCATCTGAGAGAGATACATCCGTCGGTCCAATACCTTGAGTATCTTGCGGCATGCCTGACTCCACATGGGTGTCAGTAGAGGCCTGTGACTCGAAGGTAGCAGGTATCAGGGGCTGCGAAAGCACCTCACTGAATACCAGCGAACTGGCGACTGGCTTAGGAGAAGCTTCATCGTCGGTTTTGGATCTCGACTGCCTTTCTCTGTCTTTTTCTTTGCGTTTTTTATGTACTCCGGTAGTCGGATTGCTATCTCTGGGTAGTTAAATCTGTTTCCAAAACACTTAGATGCAAAAATATACGACGCTTAATAGTGCGTTGGTTAATTCTAGCACAAAACCGACAGCCAGGCACGTTGTGGTCAGGGCCTAGGCAAGAAATACAGTACAAATGGAAATCCTTATGAGGTATTTGCTTCCCAAAAGTAATACAATTATTAACTTTTTCAGACATCGGTAAAAAGCAAGAAAAAAGTTTCCCCAGTGGGGTACTTAGCTTTATTGAAGACTTCGGTTCTGAAACTCAAATGCGAATATTTCAGTAGTCGGCCGACCGGCACTTGCAAAATGCTTCTGCTTCAGGCACCGCATGGCAAGAAAGACTAAAGAAAATGGCGTTGGCTGCATGTTTTATACCCCTGACGACCTGACGTCATAGAAGAGAAGACAGCAACTGACGCAGGACCCAAGACTTTGGAATTCAGGCAGACTGAGGGCAACCTGCCAGCAGATTACCCAAATGTAATGACTGCAACAGTGAAACACGAAAAACATCAGAACCTTGGGATACACCAGTGCAGATATGCAGATAGGGAGAGAAAGAGAGAATATTCTGCCATTTTACTGACTGGAGCCTGTCAGTTAAATAGCTACTGAACCACTGTAATGAAGATGAGGATGGCTCAAGTTGAGACATTTTGTACATGAAGTTAGGGTGAGAAACTGTATTAAAAGCTTTAGATGGAAAAAATAACTTTACCTGAGACTCCTTATTTGTTTTCAGTGACAGTGAATGATAGGACAGTAGCTGTGATGTGTTTTGAGCGGAAGCCATGTTGGGTAAACGATAATTCCCATTCTTGCAAGAGATAGTGGAGTTGTTGTTTATGAATATTTCTTTTAAGAATTTTTGAGAGAGGTGATAAAATTTCCAAAAGGTCAGAAGGCAGAGACACCAGCAGAGTTGCTACCTTTATGAAGAGGGACAATACAGGATTTTCATCCACAGTGATGGTACATAGGATTCAGCTAGTGATTAACTGATAAGGATAGAGACTACATGGGCACCTCTCTTTAGGTATTCACATGGGAGGTTGACACCTGCAGTGGAGCAGAGTTTGAGTTCAAGATGAAGTTTTTCTATCAATGATGAAGAGACAGGTCCTACTGTGGAAGATGCTAGCAATGGATACAGAGGGCAAACTAGGTTCATGTATGGAAGGTGGATGGGGATAAAGGAAGTGGTAGCATGTGTGGTGTATGGAGAATGCTGGTTATGTCTAATCTATTGATTACAGAAATACTAGGAATTGGATGTTGGTGGTGGGAGGGCAGAGTTATTAGTTAGGGAGGCAATGTTTTCTATGAAGTAAGTATTGAATAAGGTAGCAATTTCTACTGGAGAGCTACAAAGAGAGGGGCTAGATTCCTTATTTGAGTCTGGCTGCAACAAGTTGTATACTGATGTCCAGAATCTTTGGGGTGATTTTTTTTTGTGTTGAAGTTGTAGATGGCTATAACATTGTTTTTCATGTAGGCTAACTTTTTGCTTACTCATATTGCATAATTGATTTGCAAGTTATAGCAAGTTTTAATCAAGACCAGTTGTTCACACCCAAAAGTATTTTATTCTCTAGCACCTCAGTACAAAACCTTCCAGGAGTTACAAAATTCAGCTAAGAATGTGCTACCTTTTATACAAAAAACACAAACTCAATCAATAATACAATCAAACAATTAAATAAAATACTTCCAATTAACCTCTTCATTCAGTCCCACGGGGACCAAAGTATCATATTTAAGAATAGACAGACTCTTTGTATAACAGTTTTTCTTTCAAAAGAAATTCATCATCATTTTCAACAAATACTTGCTCTAAAATACAACCTTGAAGCATAGAAAAATCACTGCCATGTACATCTCTAAAATGATATGCCAAAATCTTGTCATCCTTTTGATTTTTTGTGTCCCTGATATGTTCCATTAACCTCACTTTAAAACTTCTTTTTGTTTCACCAATAAAAGAAACAACACAGGCATCTTAAGGC
Organism: Protopterus annectens; assembly: GCF_019279795.1. Taxonomy (NCBI): domain Eukaryota; kingdom Metazoa; phylum Chordata; order Ceratodontiformes; family Protopteridae; genus Protopterus; species Protopterus annectens. Next base: position 699,112,133 of record NC_056725.1, on the reverse strand, counting down.
ATAAATAACCCCCTTTCTGTTGCATGAAAAATGTCCCCTTGGTACATATTTAATTTTGCTCACATATTCAAAGGAACATATTATATATTTGCAAATAGAACAACTGTTGCATTTATAAGTGCCCATAGATGTTGGACAAACATCTAAGTTATTTTTTGGTAAGACAAAATTTCCATGAACAAGCGTGCCCTTTACACATCTTCCCCATTAGTATGACATCATAAGGTGTTTGCTCAACATTTTAATCAAATCCCCATCCTTGTGAAGAAAATTCCAATAATATCTTACAATATTACTAACGTCTTTACTTTGAATGTTATATGTGCTAACAAAATACATTTGTTCAGTCTTGTTTTTACCATTCACTCTACCCCCCACATTGACCCACAACCTGTCACCAACATTATTTCTTGATTTTTAACACAAAAAGTTTTTGCTTAGCTTCTTCTATTTCTTTCCTACTATAATTTAAAACATAATGGAAGTACTGTATATTTCTTCCAACAAATTTGTCTCAACACTGCATATTGTAGAAAATCTTAAAAATTCACCATATAAGATGACAGAACACGGGGGGAGGGGTGACAACTAGTAGCATACAAGTACTGGCTTCCATCCACAAATTTCCTATGTACCTCAGTACAGATTCTGCCATTATCCAAACCTTTAAGTGTCAGATCAAGATAAGAGACCTGGGTTCCATACTGTAGCCCATCAAAAGACAAAATGAATGTATTTTGTTGTAAATCAGCAACAAACTGCAAAATTTCACTCTTACCCCTTTCACATACAAAAATTAAATTATCTATAAAACGAAAATAATATTTTACATAATTCTTAACAAAAATACATTTATACAAACATACTGATTCAAAATAAGGTATGAATAAGTATGCATACATCAGGGCAAATGGTGCCCCCATGGTTGTTCCCTGATTTTGCCTAAAAATTTCATTATATATAGAAAAATTATTACTTAAACAAAAACAGGTTAAATCAACCAAATAATTGTTAAGGGGCATTCCCCCTAAAAACACATCATAGCATGAAGTCCATCCTTATGTTGGACTGATGTATATAAACCTTTAACATCAACGTTATCCAATACATGTTTTTATTCCACTTAACACGAGAAATCTTATCTAAAAAATCAAAATTATCCTTAATATAGGACAGAATTTTCAAGACATACAGTAAAAAAATATTATGTAACAAAAGCCCAACTCCATGTAAGAAATATTTGCAAGAAATAATGGGTCCTTTTGGATTATTCATGTCTTTGTGCAATTTAGGCAAACAGAAAAATGTAGCTAAAACACAACCTTCAATGTTAAATATGTTGCGTACTTCATCATCTGTAAAATACTCTAGCCTCAAACCTTTTTGTAGCAGTTCTTGAAACTTAGTTTTACCTTGTTTATAACTTTTCATGTCACTGTTTTCATATACATCTTTATTACGTAAATGCTCCAAGCACATTTTGTGATACTGGTGAAAATGTATTATTACTACTTAATTTCCCTTATCGATGGCTTTATAATTAAATCCCTTCTTTCTTGTAGTTCTTTTATGGCTTTCCACTCTCTTAATGTCAAATTAAAACAAATATTGTTCTTATTATACAACTCATCACACATTTCATTCATGGCAAATTTTAACATTGAATTAAAATGTATAATTTTTTCATTAGCATAGGGGGGAATATATCTGCTTGCCATAGGCACAACAGAAGTGTCAGAACAATAAGCGTTATTTTCCACATGTTCCATAGACATATTCAAATCTGAAAAACAAGAATGAAAACTTTCTTCCACAGAAACATAAACACATGGTAACGTAACAAACTATGTTAGAAAAAATATGGGAGGGGTGCATGTTGGATCTGTGTAAGACACTGTTCCTCCAGCAGTATTTCCTGTAAAGCTTGGTTTCCAATCTACTTTGTATATACTTGTAGATGGTAACATCCAGGAAATCAATGGTAACCATGGAATAATTTACAATAAACTTCAGAAACATGGATGTAGCTTCTAAGTAGGTAATGAACTCAAAGTTCATCTACTGCACCTGCCCAGAGCAATCTTTAAGGATATCTTGTCACTGTACGAATGAAGATACAATGGACGAGATGATGAGTAACTTGAAATGACAGCACAGAACCAAATACAGTTCCCAGGACTGAACCACGATCCACGATAGTTTCACAAATAACTTCTTTATTAAAACACAAAAAGATGGTTGAGCGCTTTCATCTACCCAACGCAGATTTCATCAGAACACTAAATAATTCAAAACATATCCTTTAAATACTTTAAAATACCCGCCTTTTATACAACCTGACCAATTATACCATCTTTGAATTTTAAAGACATAAAACAATAGTACATAAAACCAATATAAATATAACCCTCACATATTGTTAATAATAAAACTGCCTCAAATACCATAGAAAATCCAAAATATACTAAAATAATCTTTTTCAATTTAAATATAAGGCATAAAACCAGATCAATAATAATACATATTAATAGTATATAATTCATGTGTGATAGTGCAAGAAAATACATAAAGTACATAAGATATTATATTATAAAACTATAACAAATATATTATGCATTTCTAAAATATATAAATACTTTTGAAAGATAGATAAGAAAACAATAAAAAAATTCCTATAATTCCTATGCCATTGTTAATTTCTTATGAGGGGCTTAGTGGGAATATATTATTATACCTGGTGGGCTAGCTGCGTTAAGTTTGATTTGCCATTTAATCTCTTTTTCCCCCAGTATTGCTTTGATGTTACCCCCTCTAGGGTTACTCTTGATCACTTCTAGAATGGCAAATTTGAAAGAATCACAGCCTACACTTCCAACTAAATGTCTGTAAAGTGCATTATTCATATCTTTCTTCTTTATACAATATAAATGGTCATAGATTCTATTACGTAACCTTCTATCAGTTTTTCCAACATAAAAACTTGGACAGGAAGTACACTTTCCTAGATATACGACGTGTTGGGTCTGGCAGTTTCCTTTACAAAAAGATATTCTACTTCTAATGTTATTTTCTAAGCTAATACTCTCCAATTGTAAAATGGACGAACAATGACTACAATGTCCACATTGCTGAGTCCCTATCCTGTCATTATTCCTAACATAATCTCTATAGCTGGACCTAACATCAATAATTCTTTTGAAGTTCATCCTAGTTTTATAAACATAAGTAGGTCTCTCAAATAATTTCTCGCAAATTCCTTCATCACTAATGAGTATGTTCCAATTGCTATCTATAATCTTTCTAACTTCCTCTATATGTTGTCCGAATTGTAATATGCATGCCCTTTGATATCCTTCACCTGATGTGTTGCATCTATTTTCATTACGTGTTAGGAATCCCTTTCCTAGAACTGGTGTGTACTTATTACCCCATTCACTTATAACATATTCAGTGACGTCCTTAATCACAGATTCAGGGTAAGCTCTTTGCCTAAAATAGGTTGCCAATAAATGCCATCTCAAGAATCATATCTTCCTTTCTAGATGTCATCCTGGTGGCCCTTATACACTGCCCTTTAAGGATGCTTCTTTTCTGTGTATAGGGATGATTACTCAAAAATTCTAAGTAGGCATTGCAAAAAGTATCTTTCCTAAAAATCTTAGACTGGAAGGCTGATCCGTCACTGAATAAGTAAGTATCTAGATAATTGATTCCTGTCCTACTAATGTTATAGGTGAATTGCAAATAAGGGGTACTACCATTTATATAATCCATAAATTTCATCAAATTCTCCTCATCCCCCTTCCAAAGTATAAACAAGTCATCCAGGTACCTGACATAACAGCATATATACTCCTTCCAGGATGATTCCAAGACGAATTCTTCCTCCCAATTCAATAATACTAGATTGGCATATATGGGGGCACAAGCCGCCCCCATAGCTACACCTGCTGTTTGTTTATAGTGCTCACCTTCAAAAAATATAAAATTGTTATCAAGCACTATATTAATGAATTCTGATAGAAGGTCAATCTTTTCCCATTCTAATTGGCTGTGTTTGTTCAAACTATTAATAAATCTAGTCACACCATCAACTTTTGGTATGCAAGAAAACAAATCCTTTACGTCAATGGTAACAAATAACAAATTAGAATCCCAAATTTCTTGTTTGAACTTCCCAAGAAATTCCCAGGAGTCTTTAATAATATGTGGTATCATAGTGTAGATATGTTTTAACCATTGATCTATAACCTTACCAAAAGGAAAAGCTTTACTACGACTTCCTAATATTATGGGTTTAAAAGGGATCCCTGATGTTTTTGTGTATTTTGGGAATCCCTACAATAGTGGCTAAGATGGGGTGCTCCACCTTTTAAGAAATTATATAAATCTTGGGTAATTCGATCATCCAATAAAAATTCTTCCAAATACAAATCAATTCTTCTATGAGCAATACTGATTTGATTAATGGAAAATACCTCATATTGTTCAGAATTGTTTAAAATATCAAATATTTTAACAACATAATTGTCCATGTCATACAACACTACTCCGTCCCCTTGTCTGCAGTCATAATCCTAATATTGAGTACATATGGAGTCTAAAAGTTTTTCAACTGCAACACTCCACTGACCAGAATTACCTAATTTTTGTAATTTATTATGCAATTCATAAATTCTCTTGATGACCACCTACTCAAAAGTTATTAGGGTGTTGTGCATGGGCGGAGTGAAGTTGCTTTTCTTCCTTAAACTATCCACTTTGATATTACTATTAGTAGAATTCTGAAAAAATATACCCAAATTAAGTTTTCCCAAAAATAATTTAAACTCTACCAGAGTATCCACCAAATCAAATTTCTTTTTGGGAATATATTTCATGCCTTTCGAAAATAATGCAAAATGTTCAATATTTATTGGGTATTGGGTATAATTATAAATTTTAAAATCTCCTACACTATATAATACCCCATCAGTAACCTAATGTCTGTACTTTCACATTCCTGTACTATTGACCCCTGTAGGAATTCCTTTTTCCTCTTTCCCCTTGTCTCCATCGGTTTCCTTGCCATCTGCGATTCCCCCTCCCATTTTGTTCTTGTACTAAAAAAATCCTCCCCATATTCTTCCTTTCTATAAGGTTCATTAGGCACATAATCCACATCTCTATCCTTATCTATCCTATCAAATCTTTCATTTATTCTTTTATTCCATTTATATGCTGTTTGATTTTCATACTGTCTTGTATCCCTAAAAAACTTTTTACATTTCCTATCAAACATTTTTTTGCAACTACTTTCTGCACATTGAAATTGTTTAGCATGTAATTTCTCCCACTGTGGGAACAATAAATCATTAATTATAGAAACATTCAGTTCATCAACTTCTTTCAGTAATAAACTCAACTTTTTATCATTGCAAGATATAATGAATTCCATGAATTGCTTACCAAAACTATCAAACATTTTATTACATGTTTTTATGTTAACCTCATTTAATTCAACTCCAATGGGCAGTTTAAAAAAGCGTAAACCCATTGGAACAATGCCACTATCAACACATTTGCGCAAATATAAATTGTCCATTTGTAATGCTTTGATCTGATTAAGCTTCTTACCAAAGCTAAAAATCATGTCCTTTAAAGTGATATTATGTTCTGTAGTATTACTGTGTCCCTTACGATTATCCACAGAACGGAAATCGTAACGCATGTTTAAAAATTTATCCAAATTAAAAGTGAAGTTATTAGACATACCATCGGTAAAGTCAGACAGCTGCGGTCTATTGTTTGTGTCAGTTTCTTTCGTTGTCACCAAATTTGAGCCCACTTGTGTGGAATAAGTCCTAGTGGGTTGCGTACGCTTAGGTTTGGCTCCTGATAAAACATAAACGTCCTCCGAAACTTCACCAGATGCAGTAGAAAGATTAAACTGTCCCACATGGTTATTAACGGTTCCGTTCCTATAAGAGGTGCCGTTTAGTTGTGAAAATTTCCTTTTCGGAGCTCCTTGTCCATTCGGAATCTTGTCAGGGCTTCCACTTCCTGTTTCAGAGCATGGTGATGTCATCCCCTCTGACTCAATTTTCTCCGATGCTGAATTATGTGTGGTAGTAGGCGGTGTCATCAATTCCAACAACCGGGTGATTTCTCCCTTTAGAATCACCAGTTCAGAATGTATTTTATCCACTTCATCTCTCCTAACAGGCGAAAAATTACAGGATATATCTCCCAATGGAATCCATGGTATACGACTAACACCAACAACAAATTTCCAGGGAACCAGACACTTGAAATGACATCACAGAACCAAATACAGTTCCCAGGACTGAACCACGATCCACGATAGTTTCACAAATAACTTCTTTATTAAAACACAAAAAGATGGTTGAGCGCTTTCATCTACCCAACGTAGAATTCATCAGAACACTAAATAATTCAAAACATATCCCTTAAATACTTTAAAATACCCGCCTTTTATACCACCTGACCAATTATACCATCTTTGAATTTTAAAGACATAAAACAATAGTATATAAAACCAATATAAATACAACCCTCACATATTGTTAATAATAAAACTGCCTCAAATACCATAGAAAATCCAAAATGTACTAAAAGAATCTTTTTCAATTTAAATATAAGGCATAAAACCAGATCAATAATAATACATATTAATAGTATATAATTCATGTGCGATAGTGCAAGAAAATACATAAAGTACATAAGATATTATATTATAAAACTATGACAAATATATTGTGCATTTCTAAAATATATAAATACTTATTTATATCAAGGATATCTTGTCACTGTACGAATGAAGATACAATGGATGAGATGATGAGTAACTTACATGAGGGTTTCTTCACTAGAAGTTACATGAGGGGACAAGTAGAAAAGCTGTACTCTGAAGTGGCCACTCAGAGAGGCAACAGAGTAGCTCCATATTTCTCACGTATAACCATCCTAGACAACGCATCAATAAGCCCAATGTATTGTTTACATTTTCAAGTAATATACAGCAAGCCTGTGAAGTTATTAGAATGAATTGGCCTATTCTGACAGCTGACAATAAAGTGGGGCGGATTGTAGGTGAATGTTCAAGTTTTGTTTTTAGGAACTATTTGAACATTAAGAGGCTACTCTGTTATGGACCTTAATATCCGACTCTAGAGTCAGTATTAGGTAGGGGTACTTTTCCTTGTGGTACCTGTAAAGCCTGTTCTTCCATTTCGGACGTGTCTTCTCGCCTAGATTTATGGCTACATGCAGGAGTAAGAACTTTGTTTATTTAGCCAACTACTATACATGTAAGTGCTTTTACGTGGGAAAAACTACACGACAGTTAAGAGAACATATTTTAGAACATCTAGGTAATATTCGTAATAGGGTTCTTACGAATGCATTGGCTAGTCATGCAGGGTCAACAGGACATAATGTTTTTCATTTTAGGGTCTTACAATTAGCAGTACTTAGCAACAGGAGAGGTAATGTTAACAATGAAGTGGAAATGCTTGAAGCTAAATGGATTATATCTCTACAGGCACATAGACCTCCAGCCTTGAACTCTGGTATTCCTCTCAGACAAGCCTTAATTAACAGGCGGTGATCTTTGCTAACTGTTTTATTAATGCAAATTGTTGATTGATTGCATTCTCTTGTTCCTCCTTCTATGCAGAATGTGTATTGTGATTTTATCATTCTTGTTTTGATCTGATGAAGATGTAACCTCGCAAAAGTACTAATCCTTGGAAGAAAAACACCTTTTGGACTCTCTGGACTATTTGTTTCTTGGCTGGCTATGTTGGTATGCTCAAATTTGCATTTTTTAATGATTACTTTAGTGTGAGCAACCTTTAGTAGTTGTTATCGCTCTATTTTTGTTTTTTCAACTTTAAAGTTGACCCTTAACCTGACCATACAGCTCTGGTATGCAGACAGCTCCAACTAAGCTCGAGTTGAATACATGAAGGTAGTGCTCAGTGCCACGGGCAGCCAAGCTGTTGGCACAGACTAAGGGATAAGTTGAGTGGGCATCAGATCCAGTGTAACCGGTGCTGTGGGATGGACCAGAGGTGGAGTGATGAATGACTAGTAATTAGGCAGAAGGGGGGCAGCTTCCCTCTACCCACTCAGCTGAAACAGGGAATGATCCCCAGGTCCATCTGGCCCTCCAAAAATGTCCACATTTACTTGACCAGATCTGTTTCCTTAACACTTTGGTTGGACCTTGCAAACCTCAAAAACAGCAGCAGGCGACAGCTTACTGGGTCAGTGCAAAGGCTGTTCAACTTCTTGGGTCCTGGAAGGGGAAGCCTACACCCAACAGGTAGGATATCTGGGGGGGCAATCTAGCTTCAGCTTAATGGCCAGAAAAGAGGAGGGGAGCTGAACAGACTCTGGAGCCATTGACAAGAAGGGACAGGATCTGTGGGACTAGAATGTCAGACCCAGCAAAACCATTGATTGGTACCAAGGGGTTACTGACACCGGATCCATAACAGAAGCCAAGGAAGCCAAGAGCCTTGGGCTGACTCATTTTCAATAGAAGACTCAGTAGATCATTTTCTGACCTATTTCTTCCTCTCTCTCTCACTTTGCTCCCTCTCCCTTTTTCCTCATCATTGTCCTTCTTTCCACACATTTAGAAGGACAGGGGGAAGCAGATGCCTGGAAAGAGGAAGAGGGAGGAAGCATGTCTTACAGTCAGCAAAGGACCACACCCTGACTGAAGCACAGACCTGGTAGTCCAAATCCAAGTTTGCGACCCCCCCTGAACAATAAATATAGATGCTGTATCTTGAGAGAGCAGTTTATGACCGCACCCTAAATATTTTCAGAAGTTTAAAGAATCATCCACAGCGAAAACATTAAGCACAGCACACAACAGGGAAAAACAACAAAGGGGACAGTAGCACACACAAATATCTAAAGATTCCACAACTTTCTAGCATCCATCCATCCATCCACATCCCCTTTTTCCCCATTTCTGCATGTGGGGTTTGGGTGTCACTTCAACAGTGATAATCATTTAGAGCCATGGTTTAAAAGGCTGGGTGGCTAGCACCGCCACGCTATTTCTTCCACGCCACACACTCACATTCACACTCATACCTATGGCCTATTTAGAGTGTCCAATCCACCAACTGCATGTCTTTGGAATGTGGGAGGAAACTGGAACATCCGGAAGAAACCAACAGGAATACAGGGAGGACATGCAGACTCTGGACAGACAGCATCCCAGCTCAGAATCGAAATGGAGAACTTCTTGCTGTGAGGCAACACTTTTCATTGCTCCAATACACCATCCAACTTCACAACTTTCTAAACACCAAAGAAAAACTTTAACAGTACAGCAAAACTTCCAACTTGCTTTAAAAAAAAAGGCAAACAAAAATGGGATCACTCAAAGACCTATCCCTAAATACTAAGAACAGAGAAAAACAGTAAACAGTGGGAGCAGATCTTACTCATCCACAATGACAACTACAGAACTAAGGAAAAGAAGAAAGACTGCCAAAATAACTACCTATACCTAACTTTTTTTTTATTTTGAAGAGAAAGCAATAAGTAAGAAACTAAGTGTAAAATTATATTAAAACAACTGGTACGTAGCTTGACAGGAGCTTTGGTAGAATGTATCTGACACTGAACAGCAGCCAATGAGATATGGGGAGACTTAAGCAAGCAGAAAATTTTGGGAGAGGAGAGGGGGTCTTCGTAGCTGAGGATTCTGAAGTGCTGCCTTGGATCCAAAAAAACACATTAAGGTGGACAGAAAAGACAACATTAGATCAGGAAGAACTGGTATAAGTTTAGGAAAATCCAAATCATAACACTTCTTCAAAGACACTGTAATGTCATGTTCTGAATAAAACTGATTCATTCAGGAAACAGTTTTTTGAAAAAGAGAATCCTTCCATGGGACTAGCAGAAGCCACACTTTCCTCTGAATCTGAATGAGAAACTTGAGGAGTTTGTCCCCTTACAATCATTTTTGTGGTTCAAAATTTTGAACCTTCTTAGAAAATGATAAATCCCTTTTTCTTTTGCCAGAAATAATTGAGCTAAAACAGTCAACCGCCTGAACTAAACCCAGAGTCAAGTTCAAATCACTCCTATCCAAAGTAACTGAGACATGAGAAAACATAAGCCTACGTTTTTGCTTTTTGACAGGAAATTCTGAGGAAGCAGACCCACTTTTGCCAAGCAAAACCTCCCTATGATGGGTAATGCAGTATGACTGGAATTAAATAAATTCCCCCTGCTCTCTGTCCCAGAAATGACAAGAGTGGTTCTCTCCTGCCTGCCAAAGGCCCTCCAACAGGCACAAAGGACTTGTCTAACCCCAGTCCATTATGGCTATACCGACTACACCAGAAAGAGCCGAGAAAAAAGATGAATGATATAAGAAAAGTACAGTTGTGTACACTTACCATAAATGTAGATGTTTGAGTGTATTCACTGTTGCAGTCATCACATTTGGGTTATCTGCTTGGAGTAGCCCTCAGTCGGCCTGATTATCAAAGTCTTGGGTCCTCTGTCGGTTGCTGTCTCATCTTCCATTAAGTCAGGTAGTCAGGGGTATAAAGCATGCAGCCAACGCCATTACATCAGTTTTTCTTGACCCAGATGTCAGGTGCCCCCTTAATGGGAAGCAATTATATATATATATATATATATATATATATATATATATATATATATATATATATCTATATCTATATATATATATATATATATATATACAAGGTTATACCTCCAACAAAAAAGCAAATGCACCAAAACGCTTTTAAGCATAGTAAAGGAGAGTACAGGTATAGCCAAAAGAAGTCAGGGGGCTGGAGGGAGGGTAACCAGGACTGCAACAGTGAATATACTCGAACATCTACATTTATGGTAAGTGTACACAAGTGTACTATGTTCTTCATGTTTCACCGTTGCAGTCATCACATTTGGGTAGATTCCCAAAGCTAAGTATGGGAGGAGGAATTTAGATAGCATTAGGACCAGCTATAAGGCCCTGCAAGACTGCAGTGGCAAAGCCAGCTCTGGATTTAGAGAAAATTAATAAATGGTAATGCTTGGTGAAGGTATGTACAGAATCTCCATGTAGCAGCTTCTAGGATGTCCCTGGTAGGGACACCTCTGAGAAAGGCTGTAGAGGTAGATGCAGCCCTCGTAGAATGGGGTCTAATCCCCTGTGGGATAGGTTTTCTATGGTGCTTATAGCAGAAATGAATGCAATGGCCTATCCATTTAGAAATGGTTTGCTTGGAAATAGCCTTCCCCTCTGCCCCTGCAGCAAATGCCACCAACAGTTGTTCAGATTTCCTATTTATTTATTTATTTTATTTATTTATTTCACATTGGTTAACTGGGTTAGTCTGTCTGAGCTTTTGGCTCATTTTCAGCAGAGACCCGGGGAGAAAAGCTCCACACAGGATAATTCTGATTAGCATTGTTGACTTACATCATACAAAGAATTTTGTAACAAAAGCTTGCAACATTAAAGAGAGAAAATAAACTATCAAAGTTAGACAGTACAGCATCGTTAATACAATGGTTAAAAGACAAAGAGAAGATACTTTGCAAAATAGTTATTAAAATAACTTAGTTATTAATAGATAAACAACCTAAATACAAAAGCATAGATCTGTTTGAGGTAGGTACCTTGCTGAGTAGTTAGCATTTTTAACTACTCTGAGAATAAGGAAAAGTCAGAGGTGAGGGGAGATAATGCAGGATGAGAGGGTAATAGTTTCAGGGTGGATTTATGCAATGGCAGGACCATTTACTAATGAGGTATTTAAGAGTCGCATATTTGAACTGCTTGCTTTGGTAGAGAGATTTATTCTCAAGGGGTAGTAGGTTCCAAGTTTTGGCAGGGTGCTAGTTATAGAGTAGACAACCCATTTTAGTTCTGGGTTTGTAAATCTGTAGGAGTCCTTGATCAGAGCTACAAAGTGACCTGGGGGGGGGGGGGAGTATTTAGATATAATAGGGGAGAGGTTAGGGCAAAAGGAGGGCAAGTGCAGGATGGAGTGGATAATTTGTATTGCAGTTCTAGCCAGTCAAGTTGCTTAAGAGAGAGGCAATGGTGAGATGTATAAGGTTGGTTTGCTGCAAATCTGGCTACCTTGTTATAGGTGGTTTCAAGTCGTGCAATGAGTGTAGAATTAATGTTGGTGAAAATATGATAGCAGTAGAATAGTGTGGGAAGTAAGAAAGCATGTGTGAGGGTGATTCTGGCTGTGTTGGTTAAGTATTTCTTATTACGATAGAGGTGTCCAAGTTTCTGGTGAGTTTTTTTGATACTATTTGTGATCTGTATGTCAGATTTCAGTTGGTCATCAATAGTGATGCCTAGGAGTTTAGTGCTAGGTTCAGCAGCGATCATGGTGTTATTGCTAGACAGGATGTTGAAAGATGTTTTAAGACTGTTGTGGTTTTTAGGGAGGAAGAGAAAGAGCTTAGTTTTCTTAGGGTTTAGTATTAATTTGTTTTCGCAAAGCCATGTTTCTATAGTACTAAAAGATAATTGGGTGGTGGCAAGGAGGTCAGATGGGTTATCATCAATTGTGATGAAAGTAGAGTCATCAGCATACTGTACCAGTGATGACAGCGGACAAGAGGAGTATAGTTTGTTAGTGAATATGTTGAAGAGCAGAGGTCCAAGGATAGATCCCTGGGGGACACCCATTTGAACTGGGAGGGGGGGGTGATAGTGCTGAGAGCCATTTAACTGACTGCTGACATTGAGAGGTGTGAGGGGAGAAATTAAGGTGAGTCAGTTTCTCTAAGAGGAGAGGGTGGAAGACAGTGTCAAAGGCTTTTGAGAGGTCAAGGAACGTGGATGAGACAAGTGTATCACGAGCAAGAGATATGGTGTCGATGAAGGATATTAGAGCAGTTGTAGTACTGTGATTAGAAAGGAAGCCATGTTGAGTGGGTGTGAGATGGTTTTCTTGGAGAAGGTGCTGCATAGTTTGTTTATGAATACATTTCTCTAATATTTTTGAGACAGGTGATAGTATCGCAATAGGTCTAAACTTTGATATATCTGAGGAATTTCTGCCTTTGTGGATGGGCAAAGTGTAGACTTTCTTCCAAATAGAGGGGACATATGATTTAGATAAAGAGCGATTAATCAGGATGGACACTGGATAGGCCAAGGGTTCAGAGGCAATTTTAAGGAAGTAGAAAGGTAGATTGTCTACTGAGGGAGAACAGGTCTTGAGTTTGGATAGTAGAAATCTAATGTAATTTGTAGGTACTGCTTTCAGGTAGAAGGAGGCAGTGGTGTTGTTAAGAGAAGATGGACAAGTGGCAGTATTAGCAGTGTTTCTTTTAGGGAGAGAATTTATTAAGGCAGTAATGGAGTTTATGAAGTAATTATTGAATTTAGTGGCAGTATTTTCTGGGGTATCACTGGGACAGGGATTTGGAGGAGAGGGGTCTCCGGGATGTAGAATATGATTAATAGAATTCCAGAACTTTCTAGGATCCGATTTTAAGGAAGTAAGGGGGGTGAATAATAGTTTAATTTGTCTTGGTGTAGAAGTTTTTTGATTTTATGTCTGAGTTCTTTATAGGTTTGAAGGAGAGATGGTGTTTTAGATTTTTTCCATGTTTTCCAAGCACTATCTTGACTTTTCATAAGAGTACGTGTTGTCTGTGTTAACTAGGGAGCTATGTTAGATTTAATTCTAATACTACGGCGGGAAGCATGGGAGTTTAAAATATTGAGGAAGGTGGTGTTGAAGGAGTGGACAGCTTCATCCAAGGACAGGGTATTAAGACCAATTAATTCTGGAGAGAGATTGAGTAAAGGACTCTGGGCAGAAATTATTAAGTTTGCGGGCAGTAATGTACTTGCAAGCTTTGGTGAGATGGGGAGTGAGTCTAGTGACAGGGCAATGGTCACTAAGTGCATTGGGAAGGGTGAGGGGATTATGATAGTTATGTGGGTGAGAGACAAGGATCCAGTCTAGGAGAGAGGTAGTGAGGTGAGATTTATTTGTGTATGTGGGGGTAGTGATTAGCTGCTAAAATCCATGTAAATTAATACAGGAACTAGTGTTAAGGGATAGTATTGAGAGGCAATCAATGTTTACATCTCCCAATATGATGGTTTCATTATGGATGTTATGAGAAAAGTGGGATAGTTTTCAAGTATAGTTGCATTTTCTCCTGGGGGGATATAGATTGCTACGACTGTTATGGAGGTAAATTTGTTTAGTTTGAGGTTTGTAAGAAGAAGTTCAGCTGGGGAGAATGATGGCAGAGGGGAGTTGGGACAGTATACTGAGAGCTGATCAGATTAGAGTATTGCGACTCCACCTCCTTTTTTGTTCTGTCGATCCAGTCTAAGGATATTACAGCCAGGAGGGATGAGTTGACTACCTAGATGTTGAGGTTTAAGCCAAGTTTCAGTTAAGCTGAATATATCAGGCTTATAGTATGAGCTTTGAGGCTTAGTCCTGTCCAAGTAAAATCTAAGTTGTTTGTACACATCTAAGGAGTGCAGTATCCATTCCCCTTGTTCTGTGAATTAGAAAAGAAGGTTGGCAAATGAATGGAATGATTAGGAGCCAAACTGGATACCACCGTGGGCATGAAGGAGGGATTGGTCCTGAGGGACACCCTGTCCGCATGAAAGATGATGAAAGACTCCACTGCCATAAGGTCCTGTAACTGAAATACCCTTCTTGCTGAAGTGATTACTAAAAAAAGGCTGTTTTCCAAGAAAGGAATTTTAACCCTGCACTTGCAGCTGGCTACAGATGCGATGTTTGCTCTGAGAGTGCTGATGGAGAAGTACAGAGAAGGTCAGAAGGAGTTGCATTGTGTTTTTGTAGACTTAGAGAAAGCATATGACAGGGTGCCTAGAGAGGAGTTGTGGTATTGTATGAGGAAGTCGGGAGTGTCAGCGAAGTATGTAAGAGTGGTACAGGATATGTACGAGGGTAGTGTGACAGTGGTGAGGTCTGCGGTGGGAGTGATGGATGCGTTTAAGGTGGAGGTGTGATTACATCAAGGATCAGCTCTGAGCCCTTTCTTGTTTGCAATGGTGATGGACAGGTTGACAGACGAGATCAGACAGGAGTCCTCGTAGACTATGATGTTTGCAGATGACATTGTGATCTGTAGTGAGAGTAGGGAACAGGTGGAGATGACCCTGGAGAGATGGAGATATGCTCTAGAGAGAAGAGGAATGAAGGTCAGCAGGACTAAGACAGAATATATGTGTGTGAATGAGAGGGAGGATAGAGGAATGGTGAGGATGCAAGGAGTAGAGGTGGCAAAGGTGGATGAGTTTACATACTTGGGATCAATAGTTCAGAGTAATGGTGAGTGTGAAAGAGAGGTGAAGAAGTGTACAGGCAGGATGGAGATTTGTGACAGACGAGTACCAGTAAGAGTGAAAGGGAAGGTCTACAAGAGCGTAGTGAGACCAGCTATGTTATATGGGTTGGAGACAGTGGCATTGACAAAAAGGCAGGAGTTAGAGTTAGATGTGGCAGAGTTAAAGATGTTAAGATTTGCACTGGGTGTGACGAGCGTGGACAGGATTAGGAACAAGTATATCAGAGGGTCAGCCCAGGTTGGAAGGTTTGGAGACAAAGCCAGAGAGGCAAGATTACGTTGGTTTGGACATGTGCTGAGGAGGATAGTGAGTATATTGGGAAAAAGATGCTAGGAATGAAGCTACCAGGTAATAGGAAAAGAGGAAGGCCTAAGATAAGGTTTATGGATGTGGTGAGAGAGGACATGCAGATGGGTTGGTGTGACAGAGCAAGATGCAGAGGACAGGAAGAAATGGAAACAAATGATCCGCTGTGGTGACCCCTAACGGGAACAGCCGAAATAAGATTATGATGATGATGACTTGCAACTGGCTCAAAAGGAGGAAGAGTGAGTTTTTCCAATACAAAGTTAAGGTCCCAAGCTGGAGTTGGGTCTCTCCTGGGTGGTCTTAAGTTTTTAGCCCCTGTGAGGAACTGCTTGAGCAGTGGGTGAGAGAAAAGGGGTAGTTCTGTGTTGTAATGAGCTGAAATGGCTGAGGCATGAATTTTGATGGAGGAAAAAGAAAGGCCCTTGTGAAGCATCTGTTAAGTATTGAAGAATCTGAGGTAAATTGGGCACTGGTGTACCAATCCCTTGAGTTTAGTTCCAGGCACAGAATCTTTTCCATTTTTCAGCACAATATTTTCTAGTACTAGGTCTCTTTGCCTCCAAAATGACATACAACACTTGTTTACTGAGGGATGGTAACAGAGAGATTAGGTAATCAGCCAGGCTGCCAGGTTCAGGGTTTGAAGCTGAGGGCACAGAATCTGACTCTCCTGCTGTGACAGCAAGGTAGGGGTCTGAGGCAGGTGCCATGGAGCCAGCAGTGACAAACTGTGCAGGAGGGGGTACCAGTGTTGGCGTGGCCAGTCTGGTGCAATCAGTATCGTCCTTTGTTTGTCTTGTTTGATCTTTAGTAGTACTTTGGAGAGGAGAGGCAGAGGAGGAAAGGCATAAACTGAAGGACAGAGCATCCACTTTCCAAGCTTGTTTGTGGGGATTCCTTGTGCAGACTTTGTCCAATTGGCAGTTCTGGGGGAAGGAAAACAGGTCTATATCTAGGCTCCCCCATTTGTTTATCAACATGTTGAAAGTCATTGGTTCCAGTTTCCACTCATGTGGGTCCATGAGATTTCTGCTTAGTTAGTCTGCCAGTGTATTTAGTTTTCCTGGCAGGAATTGAGCCTGTAGATGCACTTGTTAGCTCAAAGCTGTGTTCCACAGAGGCATGGCTAGTCTGCAGAGGGGGTACGAATGGGTACCCCCCCTCCTTGTTTATGTACCACATAACAGTAATGTCCGTCTTTACCATTAATTGTCATTGAAGAATGTGGTCCTTGAAGGCTGTCAGAGCATTCTGTACAACTAACATTTCTTTTTCATAGATACGCAGGTGCATTTGACTTGAGTTCCATTTGCCCTGAATGCACTTCCCTGCCAGGTGAGCCCCCCATGCATAGTCTGATGCGTCTGTTGTTAGGGTTTGGGCGGCAGGGGGTAGTGTGAATGGTAGTCCCTTGTTTTGGTGGCAGGCCTCTGACCACCAAAGGAACTCTAACCGTAGGCAAGGTATGATAGGAATCATTGCTTCTAGATCCTGAGAATGTTGACACCATAGGCTTTTCAGATGCCACTGTAGTTTCCTCATATGCAGTCTTGTATATGGAATTTGTAGAATGCAGGAGGCCATGAACCCCAAGGCTTGCAGTATTTGCCTTGCAGATAGCAGGGTTTTTGTGGCCATTAGTTTGAAGTAAGTTGTCAAATGAATTTGTTTCTCTGGTGTGAGGAAAGCCATCTGGGAAGTTGTGTTCAAGCTTGCTCCTAGGAATATAATTTGTTGAGAGGGTACCAGATGTGATTTCTTTTCGTTTATGGTGCACCCCAGACAAGTTAGCACCTTCTGTACAAATGCCAGATGATTCAAAAGTATGTCCTGGCTTTCTGCCTGAATTAGACAATTATCCAGGTATGGGTATATTTGAATATTTCTTTGCCTGCAAAATGCATTGACTGGAGGTAGGTACTTTGTGAATACCCTGGGCGCAGCAGATAAGCCAAAGGGCTGTGCAGAGAAATGATAGTGCATGTAGCCTGCTTTGAAGCATAGGTATCTTCTGCAAGATTCCCTGACTGAGATGTGCAGGCAGGCTTCCTTTAAATCCAATGTTGCCAACCAGGCATCTCTGCCTATCATAGGAAGTAACTGGTGAAGAGTTAGCATCTTGAATTTTGGAATCACCAAAAAGATGTTTAAGATAAAAAGGTCCGGGATAGGACGCCATGAGTTGTCTTTTCTGGGTACCAGGAAAAGTCTTGAGTAGAAACCTTGTCCCTTTTCCCTCTTCTGGTACAGTTTGAACAGCATTTATGCTTAAGAAAGAGAGTAACTGCTTTTGAGCCTCTGCCCACTGATTTGGGGGTAGATCTGGCCAACCATTTAGGGTTGGTAACGTGTGGAAGTGAAATCTGAATCCTTGGGAAACTATATTTAAAACCCATTTGTCCTGGGTAATGAGTTCCCAGTTTTTTTGCCTGCAGAGCAATCTTTCCCCCTAAAGGAGAAGTCAGTGGAGAAGTGCTTGGAAATTTTAAAATTAAGTCACTGAGACAGTTTACCATAGGGGGGAGTCTTACTAATCCCTGATTTGGAAGTGGGAGCCCCCGACTGCTTAGTCCTGTGCGTACCCTGGGACTGAAACCTGGGTGTTCTGCTCGTTCTGGGTTTGGACTAAGAAGACCTGGAACAGGCAGGAAAAAAATTTTTTAGAGGGCCAATGACTGATAAATCTTGGAGGCTGTACTTGTAGGAAATCTTTAACAGTTTGCATAGATTTAGCTTTTTCCACCATCTTTTTAAGAACTTCTTCTGCTTTGTTGCCAAACAGGCGGTCCTGATTTAAGGGAGCTTCCAGCAATTTAGCTTTAACATGATCTGGTAAAGATTGCTCCTTAAGCCAAGCATGCCTTCTAAGTACAGACCCAGTGACAGCAGCCCTGCAAGATGCCTCTAGTGAATCAAAACCACACTGCAAAGTATGCTTTCCAACCTGTTCAGCAGAATGCATTCAATCCTGTAAATCCTTATTTTCAGCACAGTCAGGAATCAACATAATTTTCTGTTTAAGCAATACAATAATATGCTGCTGAAACTTTAACATATGAAACTGGCAATTTAAGGCCCTAATGGCCAAAGTTGCAGAAGTGTATACTTTCTTACCCCATCTATCCAGCACCCTGGAGTTTCTATCAGAGGGGGTAGGATTTTTGTCAGTAGTAGCCTTAATGCCCTTGAGTCCCTGTGAAATGGTCTCAGGATCCGCAGTAGGATTTTTAAAAAGGAACTTGTGAGAGTCAGGAACCCTGTAATATCTATCAGGTTTTCTGCGTGCAGGAGGCAAAGAGTCAGGGGCCAAACTAGATTCTGAAAAGGCATCATCAACTATGTCTAGTACAGGAGGAATAGCTAAAGGCCTATGCTGGGGCAGGAGTAAGAAATCCCTAAGCCTCTTTTTAGAATCAGAGTAATCCTGGCTTTCCCAGCGAAAGTGCTCCCTAAGAGTATGCAGGGTTTCACCAAAAGAGAAATCCTCTAGGGGGAAGCAGAGGGAATAGAGTCCTCTGCATCAGAATCCTCATAGGTATATAAGGGTAAATCCTGGCCATCAGAGGAAACAGAAATTTTAGAAGCCTGGTCAGAAGTATCATAAGCAAATTCAGTCCTAGGTCTCTTAGAGGGGGAAGGTTGGCTTACTCTGATTAAAGTAATAACGACTTCAGCCATTCTTATCATTTGTTTTTTAGGCATAGATGCCTGACCATGCAGTCTGGGCATTGGTTTTCTAGGCATTGTTCGAGTTTTAGTCCTTGAAGAAGAAGATGGCGTCGGTTTAATATGCAAGTCAGTAGGCCTGAATACACCCTCAGAAGCTGGTGCCTGCACAGTGGCTCTGGACCCATCCAAGGTAGAGACATCCGCAGGTTGTTCCACAGTTGAAACATCTCGCGGCATACCGGACTCCAAATGGATCTCAGTAGAGGCCTGCGAATCTGAAGTAGCGGGCATCAAGGGCTGCAAAAGCCCCCCACTGAGTACCGGCAAACTGGCGGCTGGCTTAGGAGAAGCGTCATCGGCAGCTTTGGACTTATGCGGTCTGTCTCTGTCTTTATCTTTGCGGTTTTTTGGAATGTCGGTAGTCAGATGGCTTACTGAAGACATATCTGGATAATTGAACCGAGTACCAAAATATTTAGAAATGTAAATATACCGACAACAAATAGTTTGTTGCTTAAATAAGGCACAAAACCGACAGCGAGGTATGTCATGGTCAGGGCCTAGGCAAGGAATACAGTACGAATGAAAATCTTTGTGAGGTATTTGCTTTCCACAAGAAATACAATTATTGACTTTTACTGACATCAGTTTAGAGCAAGAAAAAGTTTCCCCAACGGGGTACTTAGCTTTAGTTGAAGACTTCGGTTCTGAAACACGAAAATGAAAATTTCAGGAGTCAGCCGACCGGCACTTGTGAACTGCTTTTGCTTCGGGCACCACACGGCAAGAATGACTGATGTAATGGCATAGGCTGCATGCCTTATACCCCTGACTACCCGACGTCATGCAAGATGAGACAGCAACCGACGCAGGACCCAAGACTTTGATAATCAGGCCGAATGAGGGCTACTGCAAGCAGATAACCCAAATGTGATGACTGCAACAGTGAAACACGAAGAACATCTGGAATTGGTCACAGCAGCATTACCATTTGTGGCTGAGGCAATTTACCAGCTTGCTATGGTGGTAAAGACTGCTTATTAATTTTCTTCTTTTTGTTCCATGGATAAGCCGAAAAAGATGCTTGACTCCTAGGGAAGCCTGACAGCAATAGTGGGTAAAAGTAAGCAGTTAAAAAGTCACTTTTTGTATCAAAAACACAGTGAAAAGCACTTTAAACACTTACATATCCCCAAAGTAACATAATAAAACTTCTATAATGAAAAAAGTAGTTTAAAATTAGTTTTAAAATTTTTTTCCAAAAAAGAAAAAAGTAACACTCCTTTTTAAAAGTTACTAAAAGTAATGAGACAGTCAATAAAAAACACTTTTTCCTAGCTTAAAATATACATCATCACTTGAAAAGGTCAGTTTCTGTCAGAAAAGTAAAATGAAGTTTTTTTTCCTTGAAGGGAAACTACAGTTGTGTAAAAACCGTAACACTAGATGCCCTACTGATCACTGCTGCAGCATTCCTGACAAATGGGTTATCACTGCTGATGTCTGGCTGAGGTATCAAAGCTTCACTTTCCGTAGGTTGCATGTCTGATGCATTACCTCAGCTCATAGTTACTGGGGTATAGAAACAGATGGACGTGAATGGATTCTCAGACTCCTAGCTAGTGGCCTGAAGACAGCTGAGAGATGAGACTGGTCAGCTAGGAGGGGTGTAGCTTGCAAGAAAGCAAAGGGTAGAACAACAAAAGGGAAGTAAGAACTGAAGATGGGAGTGAAACAGAAATGAAGGGATGGCGGGTGGGATGGAATACAGCAACAGTGATCATTAGGTTCATCTACTGTTATGGTAAGTTCTTACACAAGTGTACTATGTCTTGACTGAAATCACTGTTGCAGTATTCCTGACAAATGTGTGATTTCCAGAGATGAAAGAGGAAGGCAGGGTGGTTGGTTATTGAGTAGATGTGTTGGGCAACAGTCCAGACAGGACTAATCTAGTGGAATGCACTTTAGGGCAGGAAGGTAGTGTCTTACTTTAGTGCGCGTTGCCGAAAGACATCGTCTTTGAAATCTAGGCTGCAATAGTTTGTTTGGAGACTGGAGGGGCCAGCTTAGAGGACATAAAGGACATAAAAAAACTGGTCAGTCTTCCTGAAGGATTTAATTCTGTCCTGGTAAAATCCGAGTTGTCTGTGAAAGTCAACAGAATATAAGATCCTTTTCCCCGCCTGTTTTAAGGGTTAGGAAAGAGGGTGAGCAGATGAAAAGCCTGAGTGATATCTTATTCACTATTTTAGGCATTAAGGCTGAATTCGCTCTGAGGGTTACCCTGTCTTTGTGGAAAATAACAAATTGGGGGGTGGCCATGAGAGCTTGAAGCTCAAAAATCCTCTTGGCAGAGGTGAGGGCCAACAGGAGGATGTTTTCCAAGTACACAATTGTAAAAAATATGAAGCAGCTGGTTTAAAGCAGGCAGAGAAAGCTTTTCTACTATAAAATTAAGATCCCAAGGAGGGGACATGTGTTTCCCCACATGGGTTAAGATTCAGAACCTCTCTGAGGAAAAGCTTGATCTCTGATGTAACCATAAGTGGGGAGCTGACACAGAAGTAAGCACTGATAGCAGGCAAATGTACTTTAATGGAAGACCAGGTTAAGTCTGATCAAAGAAGATTGGAGAGGTATTGCAGAACCATAAAGTACAGTTTTGTACCTACCATAAATGTAGATGTTCGAGTGTTCACCCTGCTGCAGTCATTACACTTGGGTTATCCTGTCGTCAGGCGGTCCCGCAGTCGGCCGGATTTCCAAAGTCTTGGTCCGACGGTGGTTGCAGTCGCCTCATCCCCGACATCAGTGCGCCAGGGGTACATATATTGCAACCGACGCCATTTTCTTCAGTTTTTCTTGCCCCAGATGTCAGGTGCCCCCAAAAAGGTGATCCAAATCAGTACCAAATGGTGTGAACACTGTACAAACACAAAATCCCTTCAGCTACAAGCAAATACATCAGTAAGGCATAGCAGAGGATTAGCCAGTAGATCAGAGGGGTTGGAGGAGGGTAACCTGGACTGCAGCAGGGTGAACACTCGAACATCTACATTTATGGTAAGTACAAAACTGTACTATGTTCATCGTGTTAACATGCTGCAGTCATTACACTTGGGTTGAGTCCCAAAGCTAAGGTAGGGTGGAGGCATCATAGAGGGTTAGCGGAGGCAATGAGGCCCTGCAAAACTGCAGTGGCGAAGCCTGCCCTGGACTTAGAAAAAAGAGGTAAGTGATAGTGTTTGGTTAAGGTGTGCACTCCAAGTTGCAGCTTCTAAGATTTCCATGGTAGGAACCCCCTGAGAAAGGCTGTAGAGGTAGCTGTTGCCCTGGTAGAGTGGGATCTAATGGTAGGAGGAACTGGTTTCCCATGATGGGTGTAGCAGAATCGGATGCAGTGGCCTATCCATTTAGAAATGGTTTGCTTGGATATGGCCTTTCCTTGAGAGGCTGTAGCATAGGAAACAAAGAGCTGGTCAGTTTTTCTGAAAGCCTTAGTTTTGTCCAAGTAGTAACGAAGCTGCCTGTGAATGTCCAAGGAATGCAGGAGTCTCTCACCTTTGTTCTGTGGATTGGGGTAGAAAGTGGGTAGGTGGATGGTTTGATTTAGAGCTACAGTGGAAACAACCTTAGGCATGAAGGAAGGATTAGTTCATAGAGAAACTCTGTCTTGATGAAAAATGAGGAAAGGTTCCACTGCCATAAGTGCCTGCAATTCTGAAACTCTCCTAGCAGACGTTATTGCCAGGAGCAGGGCAGTCTTCCAAGATAGGAACTGAAGGTCTGGGGAAAAAGTTGGTTCAAAGGGAGGTAATGTTAGTTTTTCCAGAACAAAACTGAGGTCCCATGTTGGTGTAGGAGCTCTTCTAGGTGGTCTAATGTTTTTTGCCCCTCTGAGGAACTGCCTTAGGAGAGGATTTGAAAATAAAGGTGGATTTGTGTCATAGTGAGCTGAAATAGCTGAAGCATGGATTTTAATTGAGGAGAAGGAAAGTCCTTTATGCAACATCTCAGCTAAATACTGCGGAATGTGAGGCATATGAGGCTGAGTTGTGTCTTGGCCTTCAGCTTGGTTCCAAGCAGAAAACCGTTTCCATTTGTCCGAGTAAACCTTCCTGGTGCTTGGCCTCCTGGCTTCTAGAATAACATCCAGCACTGCTTGTGAAAGAGGGGCTGGTTGGATGCTTAATTGATTTGCCATGCAGCCAGGTTTAAGGTTTTGATCTGGCTGTGTAGAATCTGCTTGTCTTGCTGCGTGAGCAAATGAGGTATTTGAGGCAATATCCATGGTGGGCTGTGAGCCATATTTTTCAATAGCGGGTACCAGTGCTGGCGTGGCCAGTCTGGAGCTATGAGAATCATTCGAGGTTTCTCCTTTTTGACCTTCAAAAGAACCTGTGTGAGAAGAGGTAATGGGGGAAAGGCATATGCTGTCAGGTTTTTCCAACTGAAGGAGAGAGCGTCCACTTTCCAAGCTTGATGGTGGAATGTCCTTGTACAAAATTTTGTCAGTTGGTAGTTTTGAGGACTGGCAAACAGGTCTATATTTGGTAGGCCCCATCTTTGAGTTATCATTGTAAATATTTGTGGGTCTAGCTTCCACTCGTGGGGATCTTTGATGTTTCTGCTTAGGTAGTCTGCCAATGTGTTTTTCTGTCCTGGCAGGAATTGAGCTTGTAACTGGGCTTGGTAGGCCAGAGCTGTGTTCCATAAGCTTATTGCTTGCCTGCAAAGAGGGTAGGAATGTGTTCCCCCTTGTTTGTTTATGTACCACATTACTGTGGTGTTGTCCGTCTTTATTGCAAGTTGTCCAGGCTGTAGTAGATCCTTGAAGGCTGTCAGAGCTTTCTGTACAGCTAGCATCTCTTTTTGGTTTATGTGCAGTTTTCTTTGTTCTGCAGTCCATAGGCCTTGAATGCATTGCCCTGCCATGTGTGCCCCCCAGGCATAGTCTGAAGCATCTGTTGTGATAGCTTACCTGGGTGGGGGCAAGGTGAAAGGCTGACCCTTGTTGAGGTGACATGCCTGAGCCCACCATAGAAATCCCTGTTGAAAGCAGGGAATGAGAGATATCACTGTGTTCAAGCTGTGGCTGTGTTGAGACCATACGCTTTTTAGGTACCACTGTAATTTCCTCATATGCAGTTTTGCAAATGGTATTATCAGAATGCAAGATGCCATGAAGCCCAAAGCCTGCAGAATTTTTCTTGCAGTTAATTGGGTCTTTGTTGCCATTGTTTTGAAATATTGAGTCAGTAGTAATTGCTTGTCTGGTGTAAGATAAGCCTTCTGGGCCGTTGTGTCCAAGCTGGCACCCAGGAATGTCATTTTTTGTGAGGGTACTAGTTTTGACTTCTTTTCGTTTACTGTGTACCCCAGACAATTCAGTAGTTGCTTCACAAAAGCCAGATGTTGTAAGAGAATGTCTTTTCTTTCTGCTTGAATGAGGCAGTCGTCCAGGTATGGATATATCTGAATTCCTCTTTGTCTGCAGTATGCAATTACTGGTGCCAGGCATTTTGTGAATACTCTGGGCACAGTAGATAAGCCAAAGGGCAGTGCAGAGAATTGATAATGGGTTGAACCTGCAATGAAACGGAGGTATCTTCTGCAACTTTGTCTGATAGGGACATGCAGGTATGCCTCCTTGAGGTCCAACGTTGCCAGCCATGCTTCCTTGCCCAACATGGGAAGTAGCTGCTATAGTGTTAGCATCTTGAATTTGGGAACTTGTAGGTAAGTGTTTAGAATTGAAAGGTCCAGAATTGGTCTCCAAGCATTTTCTTTTCTGGGTACTAGGAAGAGTCTTGAGTAAAATCCTTGGCCTTGCTCTTGAGTTGGTACCCTTTGAATGGCTCTCATGGCCATGAGAGCTGTAATTTGTTTTTGAGCCTCTGCCCTTTGATTTTGTGGCAGGTCTGGCATTCCTCTTTTTATTGTCAAGGTGTAAAAGTGGAATCTGTATCCTCATAAAATTATGTCTAGTACCCATTTGTCCTTTGTGACCATGTGCCAGTTGTCTGCAAATAGTGCTAGCTTTCCCCCCAGGGGGACTGACAAAAGAGTTTTGTTTGGCCAGCTGAGGTGCAAGTCATTGAGTTTGTCTTCTGGTGGGTTGAGACCTGTCTTCTCCTCCCTTCTGGGTTGGAGTGTCCCATTGGCGAGGTTTATACTGAGCTTGTAGTTGTCCTCTGCCCCTTGTACTTGTAGGAAATCTTTGACTGTCTGCATAGATTTTGCCTTATCTTCCATTTTCTTTAAAACTTCATCTGCTTTAACACCAAAAAGAACATCCTGCTGTAAGGGAGCATCTAGTAGTTTTGCTTTAACATGATCAGGCAGACTTTGTTCCTTTAACCAGGCATGCCTATGTATAACTGATCCAGTGACAGCTGCTCTGCAGGAGGCCTCTAAAGAATCAAACCCACATTGCAAGGTTTGCTTCCCTACCTGCTCGGTGGCGTGCAACAAATCCTGTACTTCTTTCAATTCAGATTGTTGAGGGAGGGTGGTTATCTTTTGTTTTAACTGAGAGATCAGAAATTGCTGATACTTAAGCATATGAAATTGACAGTTTAGAGCTCTCATAGCTAAAGTGGCTGAGGTGTAAACCTTTTCCCCCATCTGTCTAGTGCTCTTGAATCCCTTTCAGAAGGTACTGGATTTTTAGCCATGGAAGCCTTAGCCCCCTTGGGACCCTGGGAGATAGTCTCTGGGTCAGCTACTGGGCTTTTGTAAAGAAATTTGTGGGAATCAGGTACTCTCTGTAGTATCTGTCAGGCTTGGCCAGAGCAGGAGGCAGATAGTCAGGGTTGAAACTGGATTCTAAATAGACATCATCCACAATGTCCAAAACAGGAGGGATGGCTAGAAGTCTGTGTTGGGGGAGTAAAAGAAACTCTCTGAGCCTTTTCTTGGAATCAGAGTAATCCTGACCTTCCCAGTGAAAATGTTCCCTCATAGTGTATAACGTTGCCCCAAAAGAGTAATCTTCTGGAGGGGAAGCTGAGGGAATAGAGTCCTCAGCATCAGAATCTTCATAAGGAGAGAAGGAATAGTCTTGGTCCTCAGAGGAATCCGAAGAAATAGACAGTTGATCAGAGGAAGCAGATTCTTCCTGTAGTCTAGGCCTTTTGTCAGGAGGAGGCTGAGAACCCCTGATAAGAGAAATCAAATCTTCAGCCATCTTGAGCATCTGTTTCTTAGGCATAGGGCCTTGAACAGGAGACTGAAGTGAAGCCTTTTTTAGTTTGGAAGAAGTCTTCGACTTGGAAAATGTTTTGACTGTAAGAGTCGTCGGTCTGAAAACGCCTTCAGAAACCGATGGCGTTTCAGAAGCACCGACGTCCTTGGAAGGTAAATCATCGTTAGGGCCTGAAGTAAAAGGCTGTGTCGGCCTAGTACATTCCGTCAAAATATCTGTAACGGTCTCGGTTTCTTGAACTGCGGTAGTCAGAGGCTGCGTCGGAGCCTCACTGATAACCGGAGACCGGATCAACTGAGGCCTCGGAATCGGGCTTAGGCCTGGGCTGTCAATCCTTATCCCTGCGCTTTTTGTGCACGCCAGTAGTCGGAAGCTCCGACGGCATGTTATAATTAAATTTTCTGCCAAAAAAGTGTTGTGCGAAATCAAAACGTCTTTTAATAGTACGTTTATTAAATCTAGTACAAAAACGACAAGAAGTGACGTCGTGGTCAGGGCCTAGGCAAGGTATGCAATAAGAATGAAAATCCTTATGAGGTATTTGCTTCCCACAAGAAATATTTCCCCAACGGGGTACTTAGCTTTATAGAAGACTTCGGTCTGAAATTCGAATTCGAAAATCTCAGGAGTCGGCCGACCGGCACTTGCGAACTGCTTCTGCTTCGGGCACCGCGCAGCAAGAAAGACTGAAGAAAATGGCGTCTGTTGCAATATATGTACCCCTGGCGCACTGACGTCAGGGATGAGGCGACTGCAACCGACGTCGGACCAAGACTTTGGAAATCCGTCCGACTGCGGGACCGTCTGACGACAGGATAACCCAAGTGTAATGACTGCAGCAGGGTAACACGATGAACATCTACTTTTGCTAAGAGTGGGTCTTGACTCTGCTTGCAGCACCAGAAAGAAAAGTGTTTTCACTTTGCAATGAAAGATTTTCTAGTTGTGGGTCTCTTAGCCTCTTGTAAGACTTGTACAACCTCATTACAGAAAAGATGTCTGAGATTAAAATCCTATCATCTACAGAGTCAGGCTGAGAGATGGAAGACTCGGGTGGAGCAGCAAGCCATTTTGCTGAGTTATAATGTTTGGCTGTAATGAAACTATCCTGTAATTTCCCTTTTCCAGGTTTAATAACAAGGGAAGCCAATGTTGCCTCAGCCAAAATGGAGCCAGTAATAGGAGAAAGACACAGAGGAACCTTCCTGTCCACTGGAAAGAGAAGGCATCTGTCCTCTACACTGTGGGGGAGGGGTCTCTGGTGCAAAACTGAGAAAGATGATGGTTGCTTGGCAAAGCAAAAAGGTCTATCTGAGGGATTCACCACTGAACTGTGATGCTATAGAAGACCTCCCTGTTTAGAGTCCACCCGTTGGGGTCTTCCTTGGAATGATTTAAGCAGTTTGCTAGCTCATTGTCCTAAGCAGGGAATTATGTTGCTATGAGTGAAATTTTCATCTGTGCTGCCAAATTCCATCCCTGGTGCAGAATAGGGAAAGATGATGGTTGCTTGGCAACTTATGGTTACGTCAGACGTCAAGTTTTTCCTCCGAGAGGTTGTGCATCTTAACCCATGTGGGGAAACACATCTCCCCTCCTTGGAATCTTAATTTTATACTAGAAAAGCTTTCTCTGCCTGCTCTGAACCAGCCTTTTCATATTCTTTACAAATTATCAAATTAATAACAACGTTCTAAGCATGCAGCCAGTTGTCAGGGATTTGGGCACCCAGACTGATAACGGCCTGACCTTTGACTGCCATATTGCTTCCATTGTACAGACAGCTTTCGACATGATCCACCTCATAAGTAAGGGTATCTCATCCAGGGACAAGGAGGTCATAACATCCTTGTATTCTTCCCTTACAATGTCTGTTATTGAGTACAACGCCCTATTCATCACGTACCTCGTAAAGCACATGCAGCAGATGGAGAGACCACAGAGGTTCCTCACCAGGAGAATCTAGGGCCTCAAAAATCTACCATACACAGACAGGCTAACTCCTCAGAAGTGACTTCTGTCTGGTATTCAAGGTGATCTTGGACCCCGTCTTGCTGGAACTGCTGCATATCCGCAAGTCAAGTTCCACTTGAATAACCCTCACATGCGGCCTAAACCTGGTCTATGACACCAATAGGACTTGCTGGCGGGACAGATTTGTGTCCCAGAGATTCCCCCGTCTATGGAATACACTCCCTCTCCATGTCAAGCGGATTACCTCTCTACCCCTTTTTAAGCGAACTCTGGATAACTGGATGGGAAATAGAAAATACATCCCTGGGATTCCACCCGTGTCCCTGCTGGACAGGGGCATCGGGTGCTGATTTGTCTATGCATGGGCTAAACGCTTGGCTAGGCTTATAAGGGTCTCAAGGCCAATAGCCTAGTAACTTCCTATGATCCTATGCTCTAGTGCCAACCTGCGTAGTTAGTAAGACCTGGTGTCTCCCTGCTTGTTTATGTACCACATGACTGTGGTGCTGACTGTAAACACTTGTAGAGGTCCTGGCTTCTAAAGGTGGAAAAAACTCTGAGCAGCTTGCAGAACAGTCCTCATTTCTTTTAGGTTGATGTGTTCCTTCAGGAAGTGGGTTTGCCATTACCTCTACACTCACTGTGATCCTGTCCATGGCCCCCATGCTTCATCTGAGGCATCTATGTGAATGTCTTGAAGAGGAAGAGGAGGTGAGAAAGGTAATCCTGGGTTGAGGGTGACCTGTCCCTTCCATCTAACCTAGTTCTTTCTAGATACAAGGGAGGAGAGGGATCAGAGTGTCCAAGGGGTGGCAGTGCTGAGACCACACGGATTTCAGATACCACTGGATTTTCATGATGTGAAGCATGACCAGGGGAGCACAGAAATGGTGTTTTCCATGAATCCCAAGGTCCTTAGAATATGCCTTGGTGTGCCATGGGTCATGGAAGAGAGGTCTTGGAAATAACTGGACAGAATGATAACCTTTTCCTGGGGAAGGAAGGGATGCATATTCTTTGCATCCAATATGCATTCCAGGAACACGAGGTCCTGTGTAGGGGCCATGTGAGAATTTCAGTAGTTTATGGTGAAACCCAGACTTATCAGAGGATGACGGGTGAATTGAAGATGCTGCAGAAGAATGTCTGGGGATAAAGCCTGAATCAGAAGGTTGTCCAGTTTTGGGAAAATTTGAATTTGCGATAGAAAGCTACTTCAGGCATTAGTCACTTTGTGAATGCTAAATCCAAACTTAGCAAAACGGCAGACAAAACTGCAACTAAATAAAAAACAACCTGCTGCACACATCCGATAGCCAGAAGATAAACTTTTATTGAACAACAGATAAGTGCTTTCATCCATGCATTATGTTAAGGACTTCTTCAGAACCAAAAAAAAAAGTGAATATTCTTGAAGCTGTGAAAAGACCAAAAGAAAAAGGGAGAATCCAGATAAAAACTTGAGGAATCTCCTCCAGGAAGGATGAATAGCGATGTGTAGGTAGACATCCTTCAGGACTGACACCAAAAAAGCCTGTGGTACTATGAAAGGAAGCAGGGTCTGAAGGGAGAGCATTCTGAAAGAGGGTAGCTTCACATAAATGTTCAGGGTAGAATGTTCTAGGATGGATCTCCACTGCCCTTCTATTCTTGGGACTAGAAAAATCCTGGAATAAAACCTATTTCCTATGACTTCTTTGGGGGCTTGCTTGACGATGCCCTGATTGAAGAGTTCCTGAATAGTAGGGGTCAGAAGGGAAATCTGGTTTTGAGGAGGTGGAGGCATGCCTTTCAGAAGGGGAATGTTTTCCTAAGACATGGCATAGCCATCTCTAATGATGGAAAGAACCATTTGTTTGTGGTAATATTTTCCCATCTGGTCAGGGAGAGCAACAGTCTTTGGGAAAGAGGAGTAGTGAGCCAAGGGGAGGGATGCTGCAGAGGTAGTCATGGACGTTTACCCCAAAGAGTGGTCTCCCAGGGGGAGTTTCCCTTTGTGTTTTTTTCAGAATATCTTTTCCTAGGGGTTTTCCTCTGTTTCTGAACAGCCCTAGGGTCCCTTCTAATGAATGTTGACTTGGCTGGATAGTTCCTATATTATCTAGAAAATGAGGAGAGTAGGATCTGCCTACAGTCTTTCATGGTTTTACCTTGAACACTGCTGCAACAGCCTTAGCTCTGTGGGTTATATTCTGCACAGGATGCAACAGCCAACCAACTGGCTTCCAAAATCTTCAAGTGAACCTTCCACATGCCCTTCAGAGCTTTCCTGACAACAGAGAGTACTCTTCTTGTGGGCTTTCAAGGATCAACAGTTGGATAACACTTCCTTTTGCTGGCCAGACAAGATATTCTGACTAAAGTCAGCACTGAAGCAAAACAGTAAGTCTTTGTCCAAATGTGAATCTAGAAATTTAGATTTGAAATCCTCAAGCATAGGTTAATTGTGAAGCCATGCATATCTTGGGTTAACAGATCCAGTGGCAGCGGCTTTAGCAAAAGCATCCACACCATCATAACTACAGTAATGCTTTGGGGCTAGTAATCTGAACGGCCTGCGAAAGTAAGCTCTGCATCTACTGCTTAGAGTTTGCTGTGGGAGGATCCAAAATAACTTTGCTGAAGGAGGACAGAACAGAGATCAAATACTTAGTCATCTGAATCTGGCAATTAATTGCCCTAAAAGCATGGGCAGTAGAGGTGTAAACTTTCTTTCCCCATCTATCCTTAACCCTACTATCTTTATCTGTAGGTACTGTGCTGGCCAGGGGCTTAGGTGACTTACCTGAAGAGAGAGAGAAACTGCCAAAGGGTCTCCCACAGGGTTTTTATAAAGATATTTTAGTTCATCAGGGACTTTGTAAAACCTGTTTGGTCTCTTGGCAGCTGAAGGTTGACAGTCAAGTGCAGAGGAAGTGGACTGAAATGGATCCTGTAAAGTCTCAAGGATAGGAAGGATCTGAAAAGGGGCAAGGGTCAAGGGTACCCATCACCAAGAGGGAGGAGTACCTCTTCTGGACAGGAAAGATCTGAGAAGATTGCCAAACTATTTCGTGTTTTGTAAAGTCTCACCAAAGAAAGGTTCCTCAGCATGCCAAGCAGGTGAGAGGCAGTCCCCTTCATAGAAGGAAAGTTGCCCTGGAGAATGCATCTCAGAGGAATAATCTAGAGAATGGTCAGTCATCATTCTGTTCCTCATCAGAAGAAGAGGAAAACAGGATGGGTTTTAAGGGAGTAGCCTGTGTTATGGGAGACCCAAAGGAGAAAGGTTTCAAGGGCATAATCGCTTTAAACAACCCTTGTGAAAAGTCCATCCACTTTTTCTCCCTAGCTGCTGAGGGACAGGCCACATGCTTAGTATTTTGTTTTTTTTTCTTTCTAGGTGTGACATTCACCTGGATGAGATACTGAGATTCAGAACCCGGTCTGACCTCTATAAGACAGCCTGGGAACTCTTCCCTAAATAAAATTTGTGAGAAGCCATGTGGTCCTTCTGAAATGATTAGGCGCAATTCCTCAGAAGTACTGGCAGTCTGCAAGGCCTCAGGAGCCATACTTGCCTCTGATGGGGGCTCGGTAATGGGAAACTAAGCAGAAGTCTGATGTACTGTGGGTTCTGTAACCTCAATGGGTACATCAGTCAGAAATGTTGGACTGCTGATTCGTTCAAAGTCTATTAAGCTTTTTCTTCAGTGGAAAAGAGATGTCTGAAGATGTGGAGTAGCCATCTTGTACTGGGCCACGCACTTAAGACAGTGGGTCTCAAGGAAGGTGTTGAGAGTACAGAGACTAAACCAAATGTTTTTTTAGTAACAACAACTGACAAACAGAGGAGGATTTGTGATGATGTTCTGGGCCTAGGCAAAAAAGACACTTGGTATACAAGTCCCTGTACAGAATCTGCCTACTGCACTCGCACCTGCCCCTCCTAGCTGACATCTACAACATTCAAAAAATAAAACAAGGTAAAAAGAAAGGTTCCCAAATGGGGCAGTTATCAGGATGAAGTGAATGAAGCAAAGGCACCAACTACTAAACAGTGAATAGTCTGAAGGATGCACAATCTGTGTTTGGGCTGGCAGCATGAATATAGTCTGAGGATCCATGTTCACATGTCCATCCTTATTCCTCTATGCATACAAGCTGAGGTCATGCGTCAGAAGTACGACCTAAGAAAAGTAAAGCTTTGGTGCCCTGGCAGCAGTGATAACCCATTTGCCAGGAATACTTCAACAGTGACTTCAGTCAGAACATCTTGTCTGCCCAGCAAAAGGATGCATTATCCAACTGTTGATCATAGAAAGCACACAAGAAGAGCACTCTTTGCTGTCAAGAAAGCTCTGAATGGCATGTGGAAGATGCACTTGAAGCTTTGGAAGCTAGCTGGCTTGCTGTTATATCCTGCACAAGATATAACACACAGAGCTAAGGCTACTGCAGCAGTGCTCAATATGGTGAAACTCTACCTGTGTTCCCACACAGTGGGGATATGAATGTAGGGATCCTTCAAGCCCAAAGTTACCATCCATACCCCTGGGCACAATGAGTGTTAGAAACCTTTGAAGGTTTGGGTACCACATGAATTCTGATTAGCTTTGGGAAGTTTAGTATGGGTCTCCATGACTCTACTTTCTTAAAACCTGGAAGAGTCTGGAGTAGAATCTTTAGCCTGCCTACCTGGGTGGTGCCATTTGAAAGACTCTTTGGTGCAAGACAGCCTCTAACTGGAAGGGAATCAGATGCCTCTGTTATTTTGGAACTGAAGGAATTGCTAAGAAGTAGAGAACCCCCCCCCCACGCCATAGCTGCAAGGAGTAGCCCTTCCTTATAGTTTTGAGTACTCACTTGTCCAGGGTGGTGTGTTCCGAAGATGAAGTGAAGAGAGAAAGCCTTTGCCCTAGCTTCCTCTTCCTAAAGTAAAGTTGTGGGAGGGTCACTTGGGATAGTTATAGTTTATCTTTGTCTAGTCTAGGGTCTTTACACTATATTCTATAATCAAATAACCTTGACGTCCAGCTGGAGTACCAAAAGCCAAAACCTTCTTTAGAGTCGCACTTCCAGTGTATAAGTCTGTGAGCATAAGGGCACATAAGGAGACATAAGAATGTAAATTCTCAGACTATCTCTAAGCCAGTAAGCCAGTAGACACCTGAGAAACAAAACAAACTAGTAAGAGGAGAGAGTCAAAAAGACAGTGGTACCTCTCAGTCCAAGAGGAAAAGGAGGAACAAAGAAGGGTGAAGGAAGGATAGGAAAAGAATCCTTTAACAGTGGATCAGTGTTACGTTAAGTTCTTACATAATTGTCTATGATCTTCCTTAGATCACTGTTGGAATATTCCAAACTGTTGGGTGATTCGCAAAGCTTATGAGGATTAAAGGGTGGTTGTATGAGAACCAGGAGCACTGCCCAGTAACCCAGAGAGGACTGACCTGGTGAATGCAGCCCTGGAGTTAGCATCCACTCTGAATGTTTAGTAAAGGTAAGCACCACAGACTAAGTAAATGATTCTAGAATTATTCTAGACTCAACCCCCCTGTAAAAGGCTCCAGATGAGGCTACTGCTCTAGTAGAATGTGCCTTTCTGGAGAAGGTAAGGATTTGTCATGTTGAGTATAGCAAAAGATAATGGATTTTGAAATTCAGTTTCCACCAGTTTCCTTAGAGACTCAGTTCCCATGTTTGGAAGCCTAGAAAAACAGTTGGTCTGACTAGTAGATATCTTTAGCTTTACCCAGGAAGAATCCCTGCTGTCTACGAACATCAACAGAATGTGGAATCCTTTCTTCCTTGTTTTGTGGACTTGGGAATAAGGTGGACATATTTATGGCCTGATTAACAGACAGTTAATTTACCACTTCAGGCATACAGGAGTGACTGACCATCAAAGATGCACTATCCTTGTCAAAAATAAGGATGGGAAGTGTTGCCATAAGGGCCTGTATTTTGCAGATTAGTCCAGCTGAGGTGACAGCTACCAGAAGAATGTTTTTTCAAATACAAAATTTGAGAGAGGCAGAGGCTGCTAGATTAAAAGGGGTCCCAAGCAGGTGAGATAGCTTTCCTTGGCGGTTTCAAGTACAGTACAACATTTTTGAACTGCTTTGCCTCTAGTGGGCACCCTGCAGGTGCTACATAGTTGCTAATATCACCATTTATACAGTAGGGTGAAGTTATACAGATCTTATACTTTACTGCATATTTATATGTAATATATGCATCTTCCTCTCAGTTAACTGTAAAAGCAGCTGCATCAGTTCAGGCTAAGGAAACATCCAGGACGGCATCCCCCTGGATTTCCCACTTTAAAAGTTTATCCACTGTTTACAGATTTACTTTGGGATAGGAATTTGTCTGCATGTGCCCAACTAATAACTAAGCACTATTAGTCCATAATTAGCAATGTATTTAATTTCAAATGGGTCTATTTACCATTACTTGGCTAAAGTTCCCTGCAAAAACTGCTCATCTCTGCCCTCTTCTCTCCCCTTTACCACCCAATTCCTCAGCCACCTCCAAGACCCTTACATTTATTCTCTCTTATCTCCTCCCATAACTTAGTCCATACTAACCACCTGTTTTATTTATTTAACATTTGTTTACCGGGAAAGTCCGACTTGGAACATGCAAATTTTCAGTGAAGGGCCGGACAGAAATGCTCCTCTTAAAAACAAAGACATTAAAAACCCTCTTCCAATTTCTATAGGTTCATAGGTAGTTACTAGCCAGAGTGTGTCAGCTTTTGCCGCCCCATTGATTAATTAACTGAGCCTCTGTCAAGAAGAGCCAATGAAGTGATCCCAGGGGTGGATTTTCTGTTACCCTTCCACTCGTCAAGGTTTCTCTTGAAGAGTGTTAGTGAGGGGCTCTGCCTAATATTGTTAGGAATTTTGTTCCAAAGCATGGGGAGTCTCTGTGACAGGAATCTATCCCTCCAATATGTTCTATTTATTGTTGTGGCAAGGTTTAGCTCACTAGAGCGAGTGGCTCGCAGTGACTTGGATTTCTTTAGATGGAGCATGTCCATGAATTCTGAGTTGGACATGGCTTTGTAAGTCAGGCAGAGATCTTCTCTAAGTAAGCGATATGTGACTGAGTACAGCGGTAGTTTTTCCAGTCGGGCTGCATAGGACATATGTTTGAGGCCAGTAATCCTCTTGGTGAGGTACTTTTGTGGTCTTTCCAGCTGTTGGAAGTGTCTTGTGAGGTACATCCCAAATGGGGCATTGTACTCTATGATGAGTCTGATGAGTAGAGGGGCACTATAACCTCTTTATTTCTAGATGTGAACCCTTTAGTAATTAGATGGGCTACATAGAAGGATTTCCTAACTACTTTGGCAATATGATTGTCAAAGGAGAGATTACTATCTACCTGGGTCCCCAGATCTCTTATTACCTCATCTGTATTAAAGGGGATGCCACCTATGTGGTAATTTATGGGTGTTTTGTTTTTCCCAAACGGAATGTCTATGCATTTTTTGGCATTTTAGCTTGAGACCATGACTTTGACAACAGGTGTCCATCTCAGTAAGGCCCTTTTGGAGAATGTCTGTGTCATCCGGAGAGTCAATTATGGCTCCCAGTTTGCAGTCATCAGCAAACATGGTTAGCAATAGTCCTCCTGTGTTTGCCTGTACTTCTGAGAAGTATATGCCAAACAGTAGGGGTACCAGGACCGAGCCTTGTGGGACACCACTTGTGACTGGTTTAGAGTCGGACCTGGAGCCCACTATTCTTACCGTGTGAGTTCTGTCTGTAAGCCAGTTGGCAACCTATCTCATGACGTAGGGGTTTATGTTCAGGCTGGTGAGTTTTTCTATAATTCCCGAGTGGGGAATGGTGTCAAAAGCCTTGGTGAGGTCAAGGTAGGCTGTATGAACTACTTTCCCCTCATCTATGGCCTTGGTGACTGTCTCGAAGAAGTCAACCAGGTTTAGTAGGCATGATCTGCCCTTAACAAAGCCGAACTGGGTCGGGTCACATGTTTGATTTTCCCAAAGTCTTTGTTAATGACTTCCATAATGATGCACTCCATAGCCTTGCAGACCAGGCTAGTCAGGCTTATGGGGCGATAGTTACCAGGGTCAGTTGTGGCTCCTCCTTTGTGGAGCAGAATAACCATTGCTGTGTGCCATTCTATGGGCATCTAGCCTGTGGAGAGGCTGTGGTTGAACAGTGTGTTTAGGTGGGGGGTTAGTTCATTCTGTAGTTCGTGTAAGACGCAGCCCGAGACACCATCTGTCCTCATTGACGCTGTGATTTTGGCTTTTGAAAGGGCTGTTTTCACCTATGTGTCTGTGATTTCCGGGACACTACACTTTTCCGGTATTGTTGTGGGCCCTTTTGGGGGTGAGAGGGGGATAAAGTTTGCACTGAATCTATCTGCCAGGATGTTGGCAATATCAGTGGGTTCAGTATATTTTGTGCTATTTTGCACTAGCTCAGAGCATATCTGTGAGTTGCCACATAGATTCTTGACATAGCTAAAAAAGGCTTTGTGGTTATCTTTCGAATCCTTGGCTATTTTTCTTTCGAAGTTATCCTTGGAGGATTTTATGAGGGACCTTAGTTTCTTACTGATAGTGATCAGGGATGTCTTTCCTTCATGGGATTTGCTTTTTTTTCTGAACTAGTTTCCTCCTTCTATTGTATAGCCTGTTTATGGCAAGGGTCCACCAGACTGTTTTCCTTCTCTTAGGGAAGTGAGTCTTGGTTTTGCTAGGGATGGCACGATCCATGCATCCTTGTAGGTGCTCATAGATTGCATTTGTAAAGGTTCCTTCATCTTGGACACTGCTATCCTTTAGCGTGGGGGCTGTGAAACTTACCACCTCTGTCTTAAGTAAGGTGAAGTTTGCTATAGAAAAGTTTTTCACTAAGGTTTCCTTGGTTGGAGGTGGTGGTGTGGTGTAGACATCCAGAGTGATTAGTTTATGGTCTGATCTAAGCAGTGACGGGTTGACCTCCAGTGCGGAACACCTGTCTCCCATGTTGGTGATGACCAGGTCCAATATGTTTTCACCTCTGGTAGGGGAGTTTACCAGCTAATCCAGGGCATTTGAGTTGATAAATTCCGGGAAGCGCTGGACCTGGGACTTTGTACTTGAGTAGTTTTCCCAGTAAATGGTAGGGTAATTGAAATCGCCAAATATCAGGGTGTTCGGTAGGACCTTCATGTTTTCCAGTGTCTCCAGAAAGGCGGAGTGGTGGTCATGGACGGTGATCTGTAGCAGGTCACAATCTGCACTGCAGATTTGCCTGATGTTAGTTGCACATGGATGATCTCGGAGGTATCATGCTGCACCACTAACCTGGAGGTGTAGGTATCCTTGATGAATATGGATACACCCCCTCCTTTTGTGTTTCGGTCCATGTTCTGTGGCTGAAATGTGTGGTACCAGTTGTAGCCCAGTAGTGCTGGGGTGCTCTGTGGAGCCTTGAACCAGGTTTCAGTTACTGCACAGATGTTGACGTTCTCCATACTGAGGTGCGCTTTGAGCGCGTGCATTTTGAGATTTAAACTCCTGGCGTTGAGTAGCATAACCCTCATTTTTTTTTTTGTGCAGTTTACAGAGGTAGGTTTGACTTTTGAGCCTTGCCTAAAAAAAGGCACTATGGGGGCAGCAAAAGCCTTGTCCAGTATTCGAAAGCCTAGGCGTGACAGGTGCAAGCTATCTCTTGCGAAGCAACGAGGCTTGTCAAGCATGTCGTCCAAGGTGGACAGACACTGGATCCCCTTTGAATGACACCAGAAGCTTAGCCAATTGTTGAAATTGATCATTTTTTCTTTATACTGCGGTATCATTCTTGGTGAGGGCAGGATGCTAGTCAGGGTCATACCCGCCTGGGCTACATGATCAGAGAGCTCTTCCATGTCTCTTTTCGTGCAGTCCAGGGAGGTACGTCTCAGGTCATTCACACCAACATGAACAATGACAGAGTCATATTTGTACTTGTTCTGGCGTGCCCCGAGTGCTTGTGTTATGTGGCGGATTCTGGCTCCCAACAGGCAGCTAACAGTAACCTTCTCCTTGTCCAGCCTAGAGAGTGGGACGTCAGTGTGCCTGACTAGAGAGTTGCCTATCTAGTGTGTTAGGTATGTTATTTCGCCTTAAGGGCTGTGATTGTGCGGCACACAGATTTTGTGTTTTATGTGTTGTCTGGTTTGTGACGGAAGGTGCAGGTTTTTTGGGTGTCTGCGTTGGAGGTCTGTGATGCTTTTGCAGATTTTTATTTAGAGCCTCCGAGTATGATTTTGTGCACTTATGTTCATTTTTTGCCAGTGCCGGTTTAGTATGTCTATGTGAGGCTGGAGGTGTGGTGCAAGTGTTAACCTTCTCCTCATGACTGCCTGTTCCAGTCTTGGGTGGAGAGAGATTAGCCTCCAGTTTAGCTATACAACTGCATCTCTCGCATATGTTAATGTTTTTGTGGTAGGAGGAGGGGGTTGTCTGTGTACATGAGGCAGTTGTAACGTTGCCTCAGGATACCCAGGTTCACCAGCTGGACTGGAAAGTACACCTGAAGTTGCCCTTTGGTCATGCCTGAATATTAGGGTGAGCTGCTTAGTCGCTTGGTGGGTGAGGGGTGGATAAAGAGCCTTGCCCTGCTGGGCAATCAAGTGTCGGGGTATATTAGTGCTTGCTATTAGGTCTGAGCAAGTGCTGGACTGTAGGATGCATTTTGAGTGCTTAGGTTGAAAGTTAGACTAGTTTCAAGGGAAAAACTGAAGAGGAGACTTAGTGGAGCCGAGAATAATTTAACCGTAGCTAACCGGTGCTGCCCAGCGTGCAAAACCATGCAAACACGGTTTTTAAACTACTAACTTCTGGGCTGGAACCACTCCTCCAGGGACAGATGGCTGCTCAAAGTTCCCCCCTCTCAAAGGTGACAGAGAAAATTCCCTCTATCCAAGTAAGGTATGGGCAACTCAGAAACTTGTAACACAGCCCTGAATTCAACACTAGCCTGAAA
Source organism: Protopterus annectens (assembly GCF_019279795.1). NCBI lineage: Eukaryota > Metazoa > Chordata > Ceratodontiformes > Protopteridae > Protopterus > Protopterus annectens. Next base: position 699,072,625 of record NC_056725.1, on the reverse strand, counting down.
ACTGGACTATACTAGTTTAGAAGGGTGGAAAACACGGAATGTTATTATTGTTTTTTTTTTTTTTTTTGAAAAGATAAGGCAAAAACAATAAAAAGTACACTTAAAACAGCTTTAAACAACTACAAGCGATCAGAAAAGGCTATTGTACTTAGACTACTTTCAAGGGAAAAACTGAAGAGGAGACTTGGTGGAGCCGGGATAAATTTAGCCCTAGCTAACTGGCGCTGCCCGGATGTGCAAAACCGTGCAAACACTGTTTTTACAACAGGGAAATGTCAATTCCTCTGTCAATTCCTGCTGCAGCCCATACTTTGTAAACATTCTCAACCCACTTTTTTTTCCATACACACTCCTGCTTACCAGCACCTTTTCCATCCATTCACACACACGTATGTGTAACTGATAAATTACAACATACATATACATACACACACATATATATATATATATATATATATATATATATATATATATATATACCTACACATATATATATATATATATATATATATATATAGGTTACCTTCATTTGACTGAAAGCTCATTTGACTAACACTCATTTGACTGAGACCACATGAGTGAAACTTCAATTCACTTACACTTCATTTGACTGACAGTTCAATTGACTGACAATTAGTACTGGCAGTGTCTAGAGCACTGTAAGGCAAGTAAAAGGAATATGTCCTTCTACTCACTGTAGTGTGACCCTGGAGTTAGTATATATAGTTGGGGGGGGGGTGGGGGGCATAGCCCCCACTTAGTTTCATGTTATAGTCTCTGCTTTTGGTTTTATATTGTTTAGTAAAACCAAAGTGGGGGGATGCACCCCCCACACCCCCCTTACTATATATAAGGTCGCACTACACAGACAAACACACGAAAACACCACCATACAAGCTACATTCCCCTCGCACAAACACATCACAGTAACAAAACACACTGACACACACTAAAGCCCCTAACCAAAACCCTTAAACATAAATACTTACCTGAATCTCCAGTTATCCAGTCACACAGCGCAACAGCAGAAGCACTAATTCAACATCTCCAGACTTCGGGATTTTGAAGTTCACGCTTCTGGGTTTCGGAGTTTTGAGCTTTCGGCTTTATAATCTTGGAATTCTGAAATTCGATATTTCAGAATTTCTGGATTATAAAGTGTTCCTATCTATCTATATATATATATATATATATATATATATATATACACACACACACACACAAGCTCCTCAGCATACCTAAAATACATAAGAACCAGACTGTTGTTCTGAGGAAGGCTGTTGTTCACAGCTGAAAGCGCTTAACCTGCTTTTATCGTGTGTTATCAAGAATAAAAAATTTTTTATTGCATCCAAGTAATAGCAGTGGTTTTTCTGGTCACCGTCCAGATATTACACTTGGTTGTTTGCTGAGTGGTATATTGTTATAAGAACCAGACTGACACACCCTTCAGGATCATTGTTTCTAGTAAAAAAAAAAAAAAAAAAAGACTGAGCACATTTCCCAATACACTGACTCAATCTTAAACCCCACAGTACAAACCACTCCTTACTATCTTAAGGATTCTTTGGTATTCTTGGACCTACTCCACTACTACCATCTTTCTCCAAATGACCGACTTTTGCTCACCTTGGATGTGGAAGCACTGTGTACAAGTATACTTCATAAAGAAGGTTTAAGACCTTATACATAAATTCCTTACTAAATATCAATCTCAAGAAATCTAAAATAGACACCATTTATGAACTCATCTGTACTGTATTATCCAATAACTTTTTTCACTTTAACGGAAGAATTTTCCAACAGATACAAGGAGTAGCCATGGGTGTCAAAAATTGCCCCAGCCTATGCCAATACAGTGCTCACAGCATGGGAAACAGAGAGACTAGCACATATCCCAAGGTTTCAAACAAATGAGATTGTACCATTGCTTTACTGATGATATTTTTTAAGGGTCTTATTCAGAGCTGGATATTTCCATCCATGCCATATCCAAAAGCACTGAATTCTTATCCTTCTCTGTTTCAAGTATGGGCATACAAGGTCAAATTCCTTGACCTTTCAATTTCACTTAATCCCAAAATACTGAGCTTCAGCTCCACTACTTACAGGAAGAAAACGTACAGGAATAATTTCCTAGAGAACAAAAGTCAACACCTCCACCCCCTTCATGAAAGCCAATATTGTTTGTGGTCATTTCATTTGCTTTTCCAGTTCTCCAGAATCATTAGAGATGATTCAGTATTCCTAGAAAAATGCTCCTTTTTACAGCACCCCTTCACAGCCAGGAAGTACCCCATAAGCCGGCTTGAAAACACCATCTGTGAGGTGAGCTAAGAGCAGACCACTAAATTCAAGCAGATTCTTTGTGCTGGTTTTACTAGTAGGCCCAAGGTCAATGCAAGAAATAATTTCACCCGTAGTTTCCCCCTCCCAGTAGGTAGGAACATGCTTCATTTAAGGAGCATTCTTTCCCGTAACTGGGATGTTATACTTGGCAATAAAGAACTCTCCCAAAAGTTAGGCAGCCATCCCACCTTTACCTACAAAATGTCCAAAACCCTTAGGATTTCATTTCAAAAACAATATCATGACGTATTACAACTGGCATTTCCAGTTAGACCAGGTTAATAAGGGTATATCAACCTGAAAACATATTTACCAAGATGACTGTTATATGTTTACTCATTGTAACATGACCATTACAGTTCCAGGTAGCTTCAATTGTCATAGCACAAACGTTGTTTCTATGTGTTCCTGCACACAATACCACAATTTCTACAGTGGCAAGATAAGTAGAAAATTATAAGACTGGATCAGGAACACACAAGAGCAATAAGACACATGGATTACAAGAACACTCTTGCCAAACACAATGCAGTGTGCAACAATGGTTCATTCAAATTCTTTGTACTTGAACAGATCAAACCTTTTGTTGGAGACTTTGATACTTTATTAGAAGTTAAAGAACTCAAATAGCAACTTCTGCTCAATGTGGAAGCAACGCCGGGACTCAATGAAAACTTGAATTTAAAATGCAGGCTTAGATGGTACAGATAGCATCACCCAGCTTATTGTTTAGGCAACAAGTTTTAGCAGTACCAAAGGTCTAATAATTTGTTAAAGTTTCAGCAATCAGCTTTAGCTAAGTTACTGTTTTATTTAAAGCTCTCTAGCAACAGTTTCCATTGGTCAATGTATTAGCTCTTGAGCATTAGTCCCGATTGGTTCCTGTACCACAGCCACCATTTAAATATGTACCCATACATCCAATTCCTTATTTTTCATGTCACTCTTTCTGGTTACTTTACACTGGTTAATGTCAATGAATCATTTTTAAATGTTTTTGGCAGTTCTAGAATCTCTATACGTTATTTTTTACCTGTGGCTCTCTTAATTTATTATTTTCTGATGAAATTCTATTAAATAACGAACGGAAATGCTAAAATATCTCACTTCCAGTGTCCTTTCTCAAAGGATCTTAGACGTTTTCTTAGTTTATTTAGTCATAATTCTTCTGTTTCTTGGTTTAGTGTGTCTAATATATAGACATTTAATTATATACACCTATATCAACACACACACACACACAAATACATGCTAATACCATAAAAACACTTTTAGATACTCATACCCACTTAAAGCTACTACTTTGGACTGCTATCCTTCTCATCAACACGTATTTTTTTGTCTCCTCCCTCATTTATACACTACTCAATTCTTCAGCTTCCCCTGCTCACAATCTCATACCATACAGCTTTCTGCACACAACCTAATCACTCTCCACTCTCTTAACTATCTACATATCACCCTGAAAACACCTACCCACCCTTTACCACACTTCTTTCTTTCCATTTCTCATAAGACTCCTTTCATTAATATACCATACAGCCATCATTTTAACAAACCTTCACCTTCTTCTACCTATTATCTCAACTCCAAATGACAGTAAGTCAACTGATACTGCTTTGTACGGTCACAACACTAGTTCACTTCACTAACTACCATAACGTTTTCATATCATAGCCCAACTCCATCACAAGCACATACATACATTACAAAACCATTTTTCTAGCTCTCCTTCCCTGTATCAACATACATGCTCAGATTGGTTCTCTTATAGATATATTAAAGTTAAGAATAGCACTTTTTCAGGACTACTGAAAGTCAGACACAAATACAAATGGCTTCATACCTCAACTCATCCGACCTACATCCTGAAACTTAGTGGAGATAGTCACCCTAACCCCAGACCCACACATCAACTACCCACCATGGCCAGCCCATTACCTTCCAATGCTCAACACAATTTTCCCACCAAGTAATGAATGTAAACCTCATTCTTTTCAAGACTAACCTCAGAAGTATCTGCAAGAAAATTCATGAAATCCACCACTGAAACCTGGCTAAAACAGGAAACTGACAGGAAAATGATTTGCAGAGGTTTCAACATACTCAGAATGGACAGAAAACTTAAACGAGCAGGTGGTATTGCTATTATTTAATAAAACAACTTAAAAGTAACTCCAGCTCATTCAAATATCTGAAAATGTAATAATGCAGAACTTCTGACTACATACCTTAAAATCAACCAAAAGAAATCTATATGCATCTCAGCAGTATAGATCCCACCAGGCAACAACATTACCACAAAAGAAAATATCCTACAATGGATATCTGACAGGAAACCTTCATCTTAGATAACCTAAATACAGATTGGCAATCCATGAACAGCAGCAATCCCAAATCACCTAATAAGCTCCACCACCACAATCAACAACAGCACTTGCAGTCCATAATGGAATGGATACTGACAAACAAACCACATGAAATAAAATGCTCTGGTTGCTTACCAGGTACTATAAGTGACTGACTCCCAACCTATGCTATTAGACAACAACATGTTTCGCCCAAATGATCTATAAGCAAGTTTGCAACTTAACCATATTTACAAAGCCCTGTCCCACTACAACTGGAATGTATTAAGAGTAATGCCCCCAGATGAAGCAGTTACACACTTCAATTACACCTTCCTAAAACTACTTTATGATTTAGCACCAGTTAGGACAAGAAGGGTAAAAACTACTTACAACACCACTACTGACCAAAGAGACCAAACAGCTCATGCTGCAAAAAGATAAAAGCATGGAAAGAATGACGTAAGAATAAAACACAACATGCCTACCAAAATTTTAGGTATTGCAGAAACAGTACCAAGATCCTTGTTAACTCTGACAAGAAACATGCTACAGTAATCTCCAACTGAAGTACCAAAACAACCCCAAGCTTTTTTGGTCCTCTCTAAATAAACTACTACACCCTAGCCATACCACTGCACCCTGTCCTTCTACTTCAAACAGAAAGTCCATTGTCACTCATTTCAGCACTCATTTTATCCAGTCAGTTTTATCACTAGTCAATGACCACCTCACTTCACCCCTCCAACTTCTATCTATTCTCGAAAGAAATACACTATCTTTTAGTTTTCAGCCTGTCCCAACAGCAAAAATAAAAAAATAACTAGCCAAATTAAAAGTAACAGCCTCAGCTGCTGATAACCTTCAAACTCAGTTCCTCAAAATAGGTGCAGAAGCACTAGCCTTCCCTGTCTCCATCCTGATCAACCAGTCAGTAAATGAAAACTATGTCCTATCCATCTGCAAAAATCCGTAATTATATCCCTTCACAAAGGAGATACTTCAACAGAGTTAACAAACTACAGACCTATTGCTAACCTATCACCACCACTCTAAAATCCTTGAGAAATGTATTCACTCTCAGCTTATGAAGCATATCACCAGACACAACCTCCTCTCCAACACTGGTTTCAGGCCCAGCTACAGTACTATTATTGCCCTCCTCAAATTCACCAACATAGTAAACCAATACAGAAATTAGGGTAATCTTGTTTCTTCACTTTTCCTAGACCTTTCCAAAGCATTTGAAATACTGTCCCACCAAAAGTTCCTCTCTGAAATTACAACACTAGGTCTCACTTACCCCTCCCTCTCCTGGTTTCACAATTATTTATACAGTCGGCAGCAGGCAACTAAATGGCAACAAAACCTTTCAGCATTTCAACAAATCTCTGTTGATGTTCCCCAAGGGTCAATATTTGGCCCTCTTCTATGCAACACTTTCATAAATAAATTTCATACCACTACAACACTTGCCACTCTCGTACAATATGCCAACAATTCAACCCCTATCTGCTCTGCCCCATCCATAACAAACTTACAGGAAATCATTCAAAAATCTTTCACTGACATTGAAATATGGCTAAAAAATTCTAACTTGCAGCTTAATGCCAAAAAGTCAAGTTTATGCTACTTACTCCAAAACAACCCCTTAACCAGAAACACACATTTAGTATTAACTCAGGTTTGTTTGTGTCTTTCGGCTTTTCCCGGTTAGGGGTCGCCACAGCGGAACTCCAGTCCGCTAATGATTGGCAGTAGAGTTTTACATGCTGGCTTGCCAGGCCTAACGCACAACCTTCAACGAAGGAATGCCCATTCACGCATGTCGCCACACAGAAGACGCTCTGAGAATCGAACGGGCAACGTCTAACTGTGAGGCGACAATGCTACCGCAGCACCACCACCGCTTAGTATTACCTCAGGTAATAACAAAAAATAGAAACCAATAAGCTAAACTAAACTACTCAAGAGTCATAATGGATAACCTCGAATCTGATCATCACATAGTTTACTTCATCAAGAAAACTCAGCAAAAACTCTCTCTTTATAGGGCCAAACACTACTTGACAGATCAATCAAGGATTACCTTAGCAGCAACATTCCTCCTTCCTACTCTATTATTTGCTACCCCTATTCTTACAAATATCAACCCTACATATAAAACTAAACTAGTCTCCTGTTACTACAAAATAACTAAATTTGTGACCAACCAACCTTATGAAACACACCAGTGCCTTTCATTAAAAGACTTAAAATGACTTGAACTCCCCAAACCAGTTGGCATACTCACAACTAATCATTGCCCACAATCTGTTTGTTGCATTATCCAAATACTCAGCATTACAAAATACTCTACTGTACTACTCAACCAGTAGAGACCTTTGCTCTACCAGTAAACTCTTTCTATGTATCAGTAAGACATTCAACACTGCTGGATACTCCCTCTACTCCCATTATGTGTCAAAACTCTGGAAGAAATCCCCACACAGTTAAAACAGACAGTTTCAAAACTTTACTTAAACCTACACCAAGGATGGCTCTGTACGTCCTGCTCACTTGGCTAGCTTTACTCAGATTACATTTCTCCAAATCTTGCAGGCACCTTACTTGTCAATCTTTTGTACCTGATCACTCCTCCTCCTCCTACTGCACTAATCTGCTAAACTCTTAATCATCTTCCTCCTCATACACCCCATCACTAACTACATTTCCTCCTCTCTCCTTTTATCTTCTGGCTTGTTTCCATAAATTCTCCTTTCATATCCCTCTTATAATAAGTTTTTAAGCTTCATTACTACTTGTCTGTCTGTGAATTATTACTAACCTCAAAAACCCCCCAGTCTGATATTTTCCCTGTGCCAAAATGCTATAAATACATTAACTGATACTGTATTTTATTTTTCTATTCAATAATTAATTTATATTAATTTCTCTCATTTTTTAATTTACAGTGCTATGTCCTTACAAGAAATATTTAAAAATCATGTAAATAAGCTCATGTAAAGATGTTTTTTACTCTGCAATTATAAATGTGCATCATGTGTAACTTAAATGTGGAGCTTTTCTCCCCAGGCTTCCTCTAAAAATGGATTTTACCCAGTCAGACTTTTCCTGTCAACAAAGACAAATAAATACATAAATAGTCTGGTTGGGGGGGTCGGGGTCCAGAGGTAGGCAAGCAGATATGGCTAAAATGTGTGCCTTAACAGATTGGTATGCTAGGCTAGATTTCAGAAGCTCACACAAATGTTGAGAGGATGACTGGGAAATTAGCCTGCATTGGGTCCCGTTTTTTAGTCAGACACCATATTGTAAATCTTTTCCATTTTACTATGTAAGATTTCCTGGCAGTAGGTTATCTTGCCCTGTGGAGAATCTTAAGCACATCCCTCAGAAAATTGGTGTCTAAAAGGGATCAGAATCCTGACATCCATAATGTCAGGTTAAGGGATGACAGGTTAGGAAGAAGCAATCAGCATTTCTGCTGTGTGAGCAAGTCCACTGTGGAGGGAAGCATCTGATGATGGTCCTTGGTTAGGTGGAAGAGAAAGAAGAACCAATGCTGCCTTGTTCAACAAGGAGTCTCCAGTAAGATCATGGGGTATTCTCTTTACTACTTTAGACATTATGGAAGAAGAGAAAACAGAAGTAAGACATACAAGAACCTCCTTTTCAATGGAAAAGGCATTGGGCCTGTTCTCCAAGATTAGGGGAGTAGGTCCTGGTGCAAGAGAGTGGAAGCTGTTTTTCGTTGATGGAGGTGTGACAGTTGCTTTGACTACATACCACTGACAAACCTCTAACAGCAACCCTGGAATTTCCTGTACTACAAGGATCAGCAGTATGCCTTTGTGTCCTTCGGAAATTAAGTGGGGTTCCCGCTTCTCAACATCATTGTTAACTTTAGTTATTTTGGAAGTGCAAACCTCAGATGCCATCCTGACCTCTGGCAGGGTCATGGTGTTGGGCATGCTGTGGGTTCCAAAACCTCTGCTATGTCTGAGTCCAAATGGGCAGTCAAAATATCAGGCCTGGGGCTCAAACTTTTTCTTTTGTATGGGTGGGACATCAGGGGTAGAGGGGTCCGCCATCTTTGCTTGGGCAGGTCACTTAAGGCACTGAGTTTCCAAGTAAGAGTTGACAAATGAAAGCCATCTTCTTAAAGTCTTTGAAATAAAGGACTGACAGATGAAACAATTTTCATAATCATGCTCTGCACCTAAACAGAAATGACAATGGGCATGGAGATCCTGGTAGGGAAACTACCTATCGCAATTGCACTCTCTCCTCCTAGTGGCCATCTAATAGCTCAACAAACAGGACTGTATTTGAGAAAAAATAAGGACGGTTTCCCAATGGGGCACTTATCTGAACCAGTGAAGGCCAATGGTACCAGCAACCATGCATAGAACAAACATGTTTGGACAGACAGCGAGACAGTCTGAGGATTTACACTTATACAACACTTAGGTCATACACTGGATACATGTAATGAGCGTACCTCCTAATGCTAAAGTGTAGCTATCACTAACAAGTAAAAACAGTACTCAAAATGAAGCACTGTACAACGATGGCCAATGAAGTACGATTCTCTTGAGAAATAGGTAAGGTAATTAAATGATAGAAAAAGTACAGTTTTGTACCTACCATAAATGTAGATGTCCGAGAGGTATGCATCTGCAGTCCTAACAAATGGGTTGTCCTGCCTCAGGCAGCCCTTCGGTCGGCCGGATTCCAAAGTCTGGGTCTGGCCTCGGCTGTTGTCGCACTTCACCCGACGTCATAGCTGCAGTTCAGCGGGTATAAAGGCATCAGCCGATGCCATTTTCCTCAGTGTTTCTTGCCCCAGATGCCAGGTGCCCTCTAGGAAGGCTAGATTTGGATAAATGCAAATGTTTCCAAACAATAGAGAGCAAATAGAAATAAACATGTATATACATATATACAAACAAATACACCATAATAGATTCCCCCAGCTAGCTACAAGATGGGCAAATACCCTAGGAGTACCACAGAGGGGAAGGAGGGTGGGTAATCCTGACTGCAGATGCATACCTCTCGGACATCTACATTTATGGTAGGTACAAAACTGTACTATGTCCTTCAAGGATGCATCTGCAGTCCTAACAAATGGGTAGAATACCATAGCCAAACTGAGGGAGGAGGCACTAAGGAGGCACTAAGAGTTTATGGTGTAGTTAAGATCCCTTGCAAAACAGCAGTGGCAAAACCTGTTTGGGATCTGGAGTATAAAGGTAGATTATAATGCTTGGCAAATGTATGCACGGAGCTCCAAGTAGCAGCCTCTAAAATGTCTTTGGTAGCCACTCCTCGTAAGAAAGCTGTAGTAGTGGCTGTAGCCCTTGTGGAGTGAGGTCTGATGTTTTCTGGAGTTGCCTTTCCATGAAAAGAGTAACAAAATCTAATGCAATTTCCTATCCATTTTGAGATTGTTTGTTTGGAAATTGCTTTTCCTTCCATTCCTGTTGCATATGCTACCAGAAGCTGGTCAGTTTTTCTATTGTTCTTGGTTCTGTCCAAGTAGTAGCGCAATTGTCTGTGCACATCCAAGGTATGCAGTAATCTTTCCCCCCTGTTCTGCGGGTTGGGGAAGAATGTTGGAAGGTATATTGCTTGGTTTAAAGATACCCCGGAGACCACTTTTGGCATAAAGGTAGGATTAGTTCTCATGGACACTCTATCCTGATGGAAGATAAGGATGGGTTGTACTGCCATCAATGCCTGTAATTCAGAAACCCTTCTAGCTGAAGTGATTGCAAGCAGGAATGCAGTTTTCCAAGATAAGTACTGTAATTCTGCTGTTGCTGCTGGTTCAAAAGGGGGAAGTGTCAACTTTTCTAACACAAAGTTCAAGTCCCATGTAGGCAATGGTGGTTTCCTTGGTGGCTTTACATTTTTAATTCCTCTCAGAAACTGCCTGAGTAGAGGTTGAGAAAAGACTGGAGGATCCATGTTGTATTGTGCTGAAATTGTTGATGCATGAATCTTAATGGAGGAGTAAGACAGGCCATTGTGGAAAAGCTCTGCTAAATATTCCAGGATGTTAGCTATGTTTGCCAATGATGCATCTACTCCTTTTGTTGTACTCCAAATGAGATATCTTTTCCATTTTGCTGAATAAGTTTTCCTTGTTGAGGGTCTGCGAGCCTCCAAGATAATGTCTTTAACCCTTTGAGATAAATCTGGGTTATGTTGTCTTATGTAATGTTCCAAGCAGCTAGCTGCAGTGTTTTCAAGTTTGGATGCAGGATTTTGAAGTTGTTCTGTGTTAGCAGCAGAGGTAGTAGGGATGGAGGCCATGCGTGTTCCCGAGACATACTCCTTAGTAGCGGGTACCAATGTTGCCTCGGCCAGTCTGGAGCTATCAAGATGATCCTTGGGTGATCTTCTTTGATCTTCAGTAGCACTCTGTGCATCAAAGGGAGAGGTGGGAATGCATATGCTGTCAGGTTTTCCCAACTGAAGGATAGGGAGTCCACCTTCCAAGCAAGTGGGTGGTATGTCCTTGTGCAGAATTTTTTCAACTGGTGGTTGTGTGGGGATGCGAACAGGTCTATTTCTGGTAGTCCCCATTTCCTTGTAATGGATTTGAAGATGTCTGGATGCAGCATCCATTCGTGGGCATCCGTGGTAGTTCTGCTTAAGATGTCTGCTAGAATATTTTCTTTTCCTGGCACAAATATGGCCTGGAGCTGAATGTTGAGGTTCAGGGCCACATTCCAGAGGTCCATTGCCATCCGGCATAGAGGATATGAATGTGTGCCTCCCTGTTTGTTGATATACCACATAACTGTGGTGTTGTCCGTCCTTATCAGCAAATGACCCTGTTGAAGAAACGGTCTGAATGTCTGAATTGCCCGCTTTACTGCCAGCATCTCTTTTTGATTTATGTGTAGGTTCATCTGGTCTTGAGTCCATAAGCCTTGTATGCACTTGTCCACCATGTGTGCCCCCCAACCGAGGTCTGAGGCGTCCGTGGTGATAATCTGGTTTGGGTGAGGCCTGTGGAAGGGCAGTCCTTTGTTCGATTGACAGGCCTGGGCCCACCACTGGAATTCTTGCTTCAGGCATGGAATTATTGGAATTTGGGTTTCTAGGCTGTGCTTGTGCTGAGACCATAAATTCCTCAGGTACCATTGCAACTTCCTCATATGTAGTCTAGCATGTGGAATCAATATTATGCAGGATGCCATGTAACCCAGGGCTTGCAGGATTTTCCTTGCTGTAAGCTGGTTCTGTGCTGTTAATGCCATGAAATAAGGTGGTAGTTGCTTCTGCTTTTCTGCTGTGAGGAATGCCATCTGGTTTGATGTGTCCAGTTCTGCACCCAAGAAAGTTATCCTTTGGGATGGGATCAGCCTTGACTTTTTTGTGTTGACTGTGTATCCCAGGGCTTGTAGTAGGTGAATAACCTTTCAAATCTTTTGTTAATTTGTCTTTGCTGTCCGCTTGTAACAGGCAGTCGTCCAGGTATGGATAAATTTGAATTCCTGAAGCCTGCAATGAGCAATTACTGATGCCAGGCATTTCGTGAATACTCTGGGCGCAGTAGATAAGCCAAAAGGCAATGCTGACAATTGATAATGCTCTGATCCTGCAAGAAATCTGAGGTATCTTCTGCAATTTGGTCGTATGGGGACGTGCAGGTATGCCTCCTTGAGATCCAGAGTCACCAGCGAAGACTCCTTGCCCAGCATGGGAAGAAGTTGCTGTAGGGTCAGCATCTTGAATTTTGGAACAATAAGATATGTGTTCAGAGCGGACAGGTCGAGGATAGGTCTCCATTGGTTTTCCTTTCTTGGTACCAGGAAAAGCCTGGAATAAAATCCTTGTCCTTGTTCCATAGTCGGTACCTTTTCTATAGCTCTCATCCTTAGTAAGTGGTCTATTTGCTGTAGAGCGTTTGTCTTTTGGTTTGGAGGTAGGTTTGGCATTCCTCTCTTCCTTGGAAGAGTATGGAAGTGAAACCTGTAGCCTTTGTCTATTGTCTGCAAAATCCATTTGTCTCCTGTAATGTAATGCCAATTTACTGAAAATAAGGCTAACTTTCCGCCTAAGGGTGCTTCTAGTTGTTCCCTGGGAGGCGGTTTCAGAGCCAAGTCACTGTGATTGTCCTGTGGAAGTGGTAGTGGCTGGATCTGTGGCAGTACTTCTCTGGCTGTTAGGCTGCCACTGACGTCCCCTGTAGGCACCTCTGGATTGACCTCTGCCTCTTGGGCGTCTATTTCTGCTTCTCTGTGCTCTGGTGGTGTCTGGAAAGGACCAATTCTTGGAAGGCCAGTTCCTACTAAACCTCGGAGGCTGGACCTGTAAGAAATCCTTGACTGTCTGGACAGATTTAGCTTTTTCTTCCACCTTCTTTAACACTTGCTGTGCAGGGGAACCAAACAAACTGTGCTTTTCCATGGGAGCATCTAGAAGCTTGGACTTTACATGGTCTGGTAAGGATTGCTCTTTTAACCATGCATGCCTTCTGATCACTGTACCAGTCATAGCTGATCTAAAGGAAGCCTCCAGTGCATCATAGCCGCATTTTAAGGAATGATTACTGACCTGCTGAGTGTTATGTACCAAATCCTGAAGGGACTTACGGTCTAAAGGCTCAGGTGAGGACAGTTTTTTAGTTAGCTGATCTAACAGGAATTCCTGATATTGAATCATGTGGAATTGACAGTTTAAGGCCCTGGCCGAAAGAGTAGCAGAAGTATACACTTTTTTACCCCATCTCTAAAGCCCTAGATTCTCTTTCAGAGGGGAGGGGGTTTTTGGTAGAGGCAGCTGCTACAGCTTTGGGGCCCTGTGAAATAGTTTCAGGATCTGCAATAGGAGCCTTATACAAGTGATAATGTGTGTCCGGAACCCTGTAGTATCTGTCGGGCTTAGCAGGGGCTGGAGGAAGAGAGTCAGGAGCAGTACAAGCATCATTAAATGCATCATCCACAAGTGTAAGTACTGGAGGAATGGCTAAAGGCCTATGCTGTGGCAAATGTAAAAAGGTCCTAAGCCTTTTCCTAGAGTCTGAAAAATCCTGGCCCTGCCATTGAAATTGTTCTCTCATAGCATGCAAGGTTTCCCCAAAAGAAAATTCCTCAGGAGGAGAGGCAGAAGGGATGGAGTGTTCTGCATCTGAGTCCTCATATGGAGAATAAGGGCCTTCTGGGGGATTTGTATTGGCTGAATCATCAGAGGAGTAATCAGTAGAAACTGGCTCAGGGGGCTCTGCTCTAGGCCTCTTCTCTGGAGGGGGTTGAGAGGCCCTGTCAGGGTGAGGCTGGGATCCCCTGATCAAAGAAATGAGATCCTCTGCTAGACTAAGCATTTGAGTACTAGAGCTAGGCCTGTGAGAAGGGGTTTTAGCAGGCACGGTCTTTGTTGATTTAGCTGCTTTATCCCTGGCAAAAGCCTTAATTGACATGGATGCAGGGGGCCTAGCAGCTCCACGTGCAGGAGTAGATATATCTAAGGGGATAGTATCTGATAAATCATGAGAACCTGTAAGAGCAGGTGGAATTTCCGTAGCAGATTCAGCCATGCTGGATGAGGCCTCGGTTGTAGGAGGCATGCTTTCGGCCGAAGGAAGAACCGCTGACTCGGTTTCGGCCGAAACCGAGAAACTCGCGGTTGGCTTAACCGCGGTTTCGGCCGAAACTGTGGACCGCGAGTGTCGGTCCTTTTCCTTACGCTTTTTAGCTAATTGGGAAGTCGGAGTCTCCGACGGCATGTTATAAGCAAAAGCGGAGCCGAAAAACTCCTCTGCAAACTCCGACCGACGTCTAAGCGTTCGTCGGTTGAAGGAAGCACAGGCTAGACAAGCTGCTACGTCGTGGTCTGGGCCTAAACAAGGTAGGCAGTAAGAGTGGAAATCTTTATGAGGTATTTGTTTCCCACAAGTTAAACAGTTATTCACTTTTTCTGACATCGGCTGAGGCAAGAAAGAGTCCCCAACGGGGTACTTAGCTTTTTAGAAGTCTTCGGTAGTGGCAATCTCTGGTTCTGACCGACCGGCACTTGCGAACAGCTTCTGCTTCGGGCGCCACGCGGCAAGAAAGACTGGGGAAAATGGCGTCGGCTGATGCCTTTATACCCGCTGAACCGCAGCTATGACGTCGGGTGAAGTGCGACAACAGCCGAGGCCAGACCCAGACTTTGGAATCCGGCCGACCGAAGGGCTGCCTGAGGCAGGACAACCCATTTGTTAGGACTGCAGATGCATCCTTGAAGGACATCTTGTAAAAGTGCAGCATATATATATAAAAACTTGCATGAATTTCCAATGATTCAATTAAATGCACTTACAAGATATCCACGCTGTGAATCCAGCAGCTCCTATTTGAACTGTTTGATTGGTTAAGTTATAATTACAGTTTGCTACAGTTTACAGCAGCTACTACATCTTCAGTGTGGATACTTTATATATCAGACTTGAAAGATTGGACACCTTGAAACCATCATTTTGCCACAGTGTAACTGCATTCACAGCGTGGATATCTTGTAAGTCAACTATATGATGACATTTGCTGGCTTAGTACTGTGGTTCCATGTGACTAAATCTCCTGAAATACTGTGAGCTGAGTATGTGAAAGTAGTCACACAAAAACAGTGCGAGATAATCAAAAAATATCTTCTAAGAGGATCAGACCCCCTCAACTGTCCCTATTTTGGAGGAATGTTCCTATTTTCAAGTCTCATTTACCCCTTTTCGCAACGTTCTTATTATTTGTGGCATGTCCTTATTTTCTGGCTTGGTTTACCCCTTCGCACTATTTTCTGAATCCTCCTCATCAATTCTGAGTTTTGAAGCTGTCTAGTAAACAGGAAACCATGCTACATGACCAATATACAAGAGCACCAATAATTTAAAGAAAGAAGACAAACATCTTTCATCCCTTTTTTCCAGAACCAAAATAAATGACCTTGTGTGGTAGAAGTTTGCAATACAGTTCAGCAAAGTCTCTCTAATAATTGTTTCAATCATTTTTTTCATTCTGTTTTATAAACAAGTGTTTCTGAGTAGCATCCCACATTCCTGCTAGAAGCAGGAAGAGTTATGTGCTGTTTGGTATGCAAATGTTAAGCTAATTTGATGTCCAGATTTTTGACTGGATCTATCTATTTTTCGGGGGCTTTTGTTCTTATTTTCAATGTCTGCAGGTTGACAGGTATGACTACTGAAATTCTTCCAAACAAAAGATCAAAGGACAGGACACCACAAATTGAAAACAGCTAGGTAGGGAAAGTTTTTTCTCTTTCCAAGATGATGCACAGTCAGAAACAAATATGTGGGCAGCTTCCAGAAGAGGGAATTATGCTGAATTCAAAAATGCACAAAACAACTACAGTGAGAGACAAGAAAAATGCATACTATTGTTGAAGTGTGATTAACAGCTTAACTAGTTAACAAGGATATGACACAACAGGCTGGCAAAGCTGCCTATACTTGCTGTCAGTCTACATATTCCTTTAAGTTCACTTTTTGTTCCAGTTATGAATCATGTCAGAACGTCAGCTAAGTTTCCTTGTCAATGGACTCAAGAATTCCCTTTGCTAATTGGTTTTCATTCTTATAACATAGAAATAGATTTATTCAGTGATTTAAAAACTTCACTTTTCTGGCAAAGCACAGCAACAGAATCATGATAAAGTGGAAAGTCAACTGTGCTTAAAATTTCAGTTGCTTCTATACTTTTATAACAATTTTCTATGTCAATTTTCGATAATGTCAGTGCTTTCTCAACAGCTCATACATGTTCTGCTCATAGTCCATAGGTTCAAAGACTCACAGTGGACTAGCTACTAGACTACAGCATAAGGCTAGCTGCCCTTGTGAGCTAGCCAATTTATTTCAAAGGAGAGAATCAAACCCTGCACTTCTGTGTTTGTGAGGTAAACAACTTAACCATTAAGCCAAACACCAACCCCCTATATTTCATGTATATTACATCTAGAAAAAATGTGAAAGGTTGACTGGAAATATTCCAAACTGCTCACAGGTATTTATGTAATGTGTGTGTGTGTGTGTGTGTGTGTGTGTCTGTGTGTGTGTGTGTGGACAACTGCATTCTGCAATACACCAACACTCCGTCCATAATGATCTTCAAAGCTCTGCAACAGTTGCTGGAATAAACTTTGACATTCCAGTAACCCTATAAAAGAATAAGGTGGGTTAACAAAATGAGGGCTACATTTATAAAAAATACATAGCTAAAAATAAGGGCAATAATAAAACAAGCTAACTTCAAAATCTGTCAAAGATTCAAAAACATACATTCTGTAAAAGTGGACAAATGCTCAGCTAATTTACGCTAAGAATGAATTAAACATCTCGCCCTAGAAAAATGTACCTTCATTTTTTTTTACATAGCAAGTGCCACTTACACATAAAAATGATACAAAAATTTCAAAAGAGCACTAGCCTACAACCATTTTTTCCCATGGAATTTGTCACTCATATATAACTTCACCAACATTACACAATCACAAAACACGTGGAAAACAGATATTTGAAGGCTTTCCATGTCACCTTCTAGGGGATTATGTGTCTTGGCCTGTAGACAGACAAACAATATAGTCAATGTGCCATTGACTTACTTTGGGATGTCGGTTGGGGGATTCCTTGCCTACAACTTCCTGTCGGTTGTGGCGCTTGTTCACATTGCTCCCAGCAAAGGAAGTCACTCGAGCTGATGCTGGAATATGCCACAATTGCTCTGTAAAAAACAAGTATTCTTTATAATGCAAATCTTAACAAAATAACCACTAGAGGTGCTTAGCAGAAAGTCATTTAGCAACAATTAAAATCAAATGCAAGGAATGAAAATTATTATTTACATTCAAAAGTTCACTAGGGAAGAGTATTAGGAAAACAAAGTGTAGATATTGCGTAAATCTGGATGCCCCATTCTGGTGATAATAAAAAAGTTTTTCAACATTCAAGGAGGTACTGTAAACATGGACATGAAAGAATAAATCATACTGTAAACAATACCAGAGGTTATGACTTCAGCAACTTTGCCAAAATATTTTGCTATAATCTCTTTGGTAATTTAGCTAGGATTCCTTACACACACAGACATTCACCTTGACAGTTCTGAAACATAACCACTCATCACACAGAAGGATACAATAAAAAACAAATTATAACTGTTAGACCCAGTGCTGCTGCTGGACATGGTTTGAATAGTTAATTTTTGACTAAGACTGTCTGGAATTCTGTCCCAAATCTTACCCTCAAAGTATGGTTACTGCAGAAGTAAGGTATATAGACATCTACTAATATGGGTAAATGTAACTTACACAATTGTACAATGTTCTTCATTCCCACTGCTACAGTAGCCTTTAAGCTGCATGGGTTGATTACCAAAGCTTATCCAGCTTGGAAGGAGGAGGAAGGGATATGACCCTAGCAAAACCTGTATTTACAGAGGACTATGAAGTGGCCTCTAGAATACTTCTAGAGTCTACACCTTTCCAATATGCCATCGAAGAAGCCAAGGCTCTAGAAGAATGAGCCTTTACACTGCCTAGAACTGGTTTACCATGGTGGGAATAACAAAAGGCAATATCTGAGGATAATCACCTAGAAATAATCGATTTTGACATAGGATGTACTTTATTAATCCCAGCATAAGAAACAAATAGCTGATCTGCTTTTCTAAAGGACTTAGTTCTGCCAGGACAGTACCTAAGCAGCTTCTGAATGCCTAAAGTATGTATAGCCCTTTCTCCCTATTTTTGAAGGTATAGATAAAACAATGAGATATTGATGGTTTGATTCAAAAGAAACTCTGAAACCACTTTGGGCATGAATGAGGGATTTACTAATTAAGACCCTATCCCTATGGAAAAAAAACAGAGTTCACCCACCCTAAGAACTTGCAACTCAGACACTCTTCTTGCAGATGTCAGAGCAATGAAAAGAACAGTATTTCCACACAATGAACCTTACTTCTACCTGATGAGCAGGGTTCCAATGGAAACACCGTTAAATCTTCATGCACAAAGTTAAGACTCCAGTAAGAAGCAACCTGTTTATGAGGAGGTCTAAGAACCAGAACTCCCTTCACAAATTGTTCACTAAAAACAAAGAAATAGGAGGATCCATGGGCAGACAAATTGAATTGGACACAATATGTACCATAACAGAGGAAAAAAGAGGTCATGGGATAGTAGCTCACATAAATATTTAAGGACCAGTGGTACATAATCCCAGACAGGACTCTGTTGTTGGCTAGGCACAAACTAGAAAACATTTGTATTTGCCAGTGTAAGAATTCCTAACAGCAGACGTTCTTGCTTCCATTAGTACCTGGTGCATGTACTCATGAGAGAGATGCCTAAAAGTAACTGAATCATCCAGGCAGTTAGCTGAAGAATGTTTGAGATCTAGGTGTATCAAATGCACCTTGTTTTGTATGATGAGATCCAGTATGTGAGGAATCTTGTGGTCATTTTCCCGGCCAATTCCATGACTACAGAGAACCAATTATGCCTGCACCAAAAAGGAGTGACCATAATGATCCCTGGAGAGTTCTTCTGAACCTTCAGAATTACCCTGGATATCAGTAGAAAGGCGTAACAGAATATTCCTGACTGCATGAAAGAACATCTATTCAGTTCTGTTTTAAAAGGAGGTAAACAAATCTATTTGAGGTGTTCCCTACAACTGGATCTATTCCTGAAATCCCCTTCTACTTCAATTTCCATTTGTGTGGGTCTGTTCTTGTCCTGTTCAGCTCGTCTACCATTGTGTTTTGTTCTGATGGAATGTAAGATGCTTGGAGGATTACAGATTGCTGAAGAGCTGCCTCCCAAGCCATAACAGCCAGCCTCCACAGAGGGTATGACTTGCTGTCTCCCTACTTGTTTATGTACCACATCACTCCAGTGTTGTCTGTGTTCACGTAGGGGACCACTGACAATGAAGAGATTTTAAGGCATGAATCACAAACTTTCTGACATTTACGTACTTTGGTCTGTCTAAGGAATTCCACAGGCCTTGCACTTTTACCCCCAAAGAAACTGCTCCCCGAGTGAAATCTGAGGCATCCATAGTAATAGACTGGCATGGAAGTTAAAGAGAAAAGCTGAGACCTTGGTTTACTTCTATCTATAGTATCCACCAGTGCAGTTCCTTTTGACAAAGCCCAAAACTGGAATCAGAAATACCATAGGATGCAAATGTTGGGTTCATGAGTTTTTTTTTTTTTAATCTTTTTACTGTATAACATGAAAAGAGAAATCATGAGAATCATAGAAACCATGAACCCCAAGATTATGAAATACTCTCTGGCCCAAGTCAGAAATTGAATGGAGGAACTCAAAAAAGTTTCCAGACAAAATCCACCTCCTCCTTTGTCAAAAAAAAAAAGCTTTTTGATGAGAGGTGTCTATAAGGCAACCTGAAAGACACTTCTTTGCGATGAGGTCAAGGATGATTTCTGAACATTCATCTAGAATTACAGATTGGTCAGAAGAGAAGAAACCCATTCGTATGAAAATGAAAACTGAAATTTGAGCAAAGAATCACATTCAGTCTGCAATGAGCTACAACTGGATCTAAATGCTTTGTAAATATTCTTGCAGTTGCAAATAACCCAACCGGTAATGCAGAGTACAGTTGTGACACATACACATAAAATATATGGTATTTCCTGAAGCCAGTGGCTATGAGAATCTGCTGATACACATCCCTCTTTTGAGGAATGAGAGGTAACAGATTTCTATCAGCATCTTGAATTTTGGTACTTTCACATACAGATTCAGAAAGGAAAGATCTAAAACTGCTCTTGCCTTTTTGATTTAATGGCACTGCTTCTTGGACTCATAGGGTAAGGAATTCCTGAGGAACTTGAGAAAAATACTCTGTTTCTGTGAGTGAGGAGTAACTCCCCGAAAGGAGGTATTTGTGTGTGCCAAAGCATAATGATCAGTGACAGTTTTAGACAGACAAGGGCAGGAGGTACTGGGAAGGGGAAACGAATGCTGGTACAGTCATTCTGAAGTATAAGACTGACCCTTTTTTGGAAACTATTCCTTTCCTTGTTTCTTGTTATTCCCTTTCTGCAAGCTCCTTATGGTTCCCTGTTTGGCTTGAGAAGGCAAGAAGTTTATATATATTTTTTTTTTAGGAAAAGAGGATATAGGAGATTTTTAAGAGAGAGCCTGTAAATCTAAGACACACCCTGTATTAATTTCCCTTTCTGTCTCAATAAATTACTTCAGGACCTGAGTGGTAGATGGGCCAAAAAAAAAACTCCTTACATAAAGCAGAATATAACATTTCAGACTTTTATCTCATCAGAAAACATCTGATCATGAACCCATGCATATCTCCTCAATACTGTAGTAACAGTAGTAGTAGCCATGGTCCTTTATACAGTAGTACCTGCACAGTCATACACACTCCCTTAAAGCATGTTTTTGAAACTGGAAAAAATGTTAGAAACACTGGAATTCAGAGAGGCACTACTTTCAGGAGGTGGTGTTGCAGATAAATTCTCTCAAACTATCTGCACAATAACAAGTCTGATAGTTAAGAATTATATTTGTCAAAGCGGAAGATGAAAATATTCTTTTACCAAGCCTGTCCAATACATTTCCTTTTTGGAAATGAATAAATGAAAAAATTTCATAAAAACAGATTAAATCAGAGAGGTTAAAATGAATTTTATTGCTAAAAGTATGCTGTGCATTTGATTTTAATTGGATAGATGTTTAAAAACACACTTGACATGTTTTATATATACATATATATATATATATATATATATATATTATATATATATATATATATATATATATATATACACACACACACACACACATATATATATATATATATATATATAAACTACTTGTGTGTGGGTTTTTATCTATGCATGTGTGTGTGTGTGTGTGTGTTAGTATACGTATATATATTATTTAACATTTGATTACTGAGAAAGTCCAACTGGGTAGGAGTCCGTTTTCTGAAGAGAACCAGACAGAAAACTTCAAAGTACTACAAAACATTTTAAGAACAAAAATGTTGCAGTCTAAAAATAATACAAAAAACAAATACAGTTTATTTTTTATTTATTTTATTTTTACATTTGTTAACCGGGAAAGTCCATCTGGGCATGTGACCTTTTTCAGTGGAGGCCTGAGGAGAAAAGCTCCAATGTCATACAATATGTAGTTGTTAGTAAATAGTATAGTGGAACACATTTTAAAAACATTAATTTAATACATAACTTTAAAACATTAATAGTTTTACAGGAGTTAAACAACAGAAACTTTAGCAAGAACATCTACAACAGTAATAGTTTCACAGGAGTTAAACAATAGGAACTATAACCAGAACATTTAATACATCATGAGGGTTTGTAGTTATGTTCAGTGCATACAACTTTGAACAAAGAGATATATATTTTAACAAAGACATTAGAAATTGATAGAGATAAATTTGACATAAAAATCTACAAGGAATTAATTGAATGAGTTCAATGTTTAAAGAGGCGGTCTAGTGAAGGAGGGTTGGAAAGGTGGTTTGGGGGGTCTAATCTGGACTGTAACAGGAGCAGAGCCAGGAGTTGGCAAGGTAGGCTTTTAAACTGTTTAGATGTGGAAGTGGTCAGTAGTGGGTTGGGCAGAGTTCCAAAGCTTGGAAATATAGTTGGAGAAAAGGGCTTCACCTGCTGTGTTTTTTGCTTTGGTGACTTGGAGGAGAAGTCTACTGCTTGAGCGAAGGGATCTAGATGCATAGTATGGTTGAATAATGTCTTTGGAGGGCTGGGTTATTTTCTGAGTGGTGCAGAATTTTGTGAGCTAAGGTTAGTTGATTAAAACTGAAGTAACAGAGGGAGTTCTAGCCAATCAAGCTGCTTGAGTGATAGACAGTGATGGGAATTATATGAGGCATTAGTGGCAAATTTGGAGATTTTGTTATAGCAGGTTTCAAGCTTGGCAAGGTCAGTTTTATGGAGGTTTGTTGGAACTGGGGATGCATACAGGAGTGTCAATAGTAGATGTGTTCTAGCAATTGTGATTTTTGTACTGCTTGTTAGAAACTGTTTATTCCTATATAGGAGGCAAAGTTTCTTGTGAACTTTTTTGATGGACTGGACTATATGGAGGTCAAATTTCAGGTTATTATTGATTACAACACTTAGCAGATTGGTATAGGGGGTAGGAATGATCATGGTTTTGTTTTTACAGAAGATATGAAAGGTTGTGGAAGAAGTATTTCTAGTGGGGTAGAAAAGCATAAGTTTAGTTTTATTAGGATTTAATATAAGCTGGGAATTTATTAACCATGTTTCAACAGATTAGAAGGAGCCCTGGGTGATGGATTGAAGGTCATTGAGGGTAGAAGCAGAGCAGATCAGAGTGGAGTCGTCAGCATACTGAATGACATTGGCATGGGGAGTGGCAGAATGGAGGTGATTGGTAAATAGTGAGCAAAGAAGGGGTCCAAGGATGGAGCCTTGTGGTACCCCTAAGGTAACTGGTAGACGGGGTGAGAGGGACTGTTACCAACGAATAGATTGTTGAGGACCTGTTAAGAAGCTTTGAAACCAGGCTACAGCTGTGTCGCTGAGGTTGTGGGAGGAGAGGGCATTAATGAGCTTGTATGACTGACCATATCAAAGGTTTTTGACAGGTCTAGGAATATGGCTGATACAAACTGGGAGTTGTTTCTGTGATGATTAACTATGTTTGTGAAGGACAGTAGTGCTGTTGTGCTGCTCTATGCAGGGCAGAAACTATGTTGGGTATGGGACAGGAGATTGTGAGATAATAGACATTGTATGAGTTGGGAGTGTACTACTCTTTCTAGGATTTTAGACAGGGGGGAGAGGGTGGCAATGGGGTGATAATTAGTAAGTTCATGGGAGCCACCACCTTTGTGCAGATGCTAGCTGTGTGAGATTTTCCAAATAGTGGGGACATATGCTTCTGCAACTGATCTATTTATAAGTATGGTTATTGAGTAGGAGATAGCTTCTGATGCAATTTTTAGATAATTTGCAGGGAGATTATCAGCAGCTAAAGTGGTTGGTTTAAATCAATATACCAAATTAGACATACCATGAAAACATTGGTTAAGAACAAATACAAGTTATATGACAACAATAGTTAAGAGAAATTTTAGCCAGTTTACAGATAAATTAAAAGTAAGTTATATAATACAAATAGGAATTGCAATATAAAGAGAAGGAAAAGCAGGCTTACAGTATATTTAGAGGGAAAACCCAGTGAGAGAATTTGGTAGAACTAAGGAAGTGAGTGAAGATGGGAGAGGAAAGAGATGTAAGGTATGAATAGGCATTTGTTCACATTTACAGTTGTAGTTTATCCTGGTGTTGAGAAATAACAGAGCCAACTTTTGGCTAGGAATTCTTTCAGTATGGTTTTGAAAGATGGAAGGGAGGGTATTGTCCTGAGGGAAATAGATAAGGAGTTCCAGGCCTTAGCTACACTGCAAGCACAGACAATGCCCGGCAGATATGATTACTCTGTGGACAGACAGGAGTTTTTGGTCACCGGATCCTAAATGACAGACTACAAACATAGTTACATACAATGTGACTTAGTGCTGGATAAGTACATCGATTATGGATAATATTATAGGTGTTAAAAAGCTGTGTATATGTTAGTTGATGGGGTAGTTCTAACCAATTTAAGCTTTTTAATGCTATACAGTGGTGGATTCTGTAAAGGGTATTTGCTGCAAATTTGTTACAGTACTGTTCAAGTTTTGATTTTTCTGATGCCTGAAGGTTAGTAAGGATGGAAGCACCATAAAGAAGTACAACAAAGAGATAAGTAGTGGCAAGTATAGCTTTAGTTGTGTCAGTGGGAATGTTTTTGGCTCTATAAAGCATCCTTATTTTATGATGAGTTTATCCTTAAGCAATTTTGTATATGCAGGTCGAATTTAAGATCATCCATTATCATCCTTAATAATTTGCTATCAGAAGTGCTTTCAATGGTTGTATTATTAAGAGGAGGACTTTAAATGTTGTTTTTTCATAGGAGAGTGATCTGGAGGGGAAAAAACAGTAGTGTTTCTTTATGGATGACCATGAGCTGTGAGTTTCAGTTGTGGTTAAAGCTTCCTGAGGACATTTTTGGAGTTGTGCCATGTTGTCAGATGTGCAAATGAGTGTGAAGTCATCTGTGTAATGTATTAGGAAGGCCTGTCATATGGATGTGTTGAGGGTGTTGGTGAGAATGTTTAAGATGAGGGGACCAAGGATGGAGCCTTGTGGTACACCAGTGGTGACTGGGAAGTACAGAGGGAGGGTGAAGTGCCATTTTACTGGCTGATACCTACTGGATAGGTAGCTTCTGAAATACAGAAAGGTGGGCTGACAGTGGCCTAATAAGGATATAAGTAGAAGTTTGCTGTGATGAGCTGTGTCGAAGGCTTTAGACAAGTCTACAAATGAGGAGACTAGTCTGCTGTTATCTCTAGCTTTATTCACAGTAAAGTACAATGTGTGTGTGTGTGTGTGTGTGTATGTATGTGTGTGTGTGTTTATATATAGATACACACACACACACACACACACACACACACACACACACACACACACACACACACACACACACACGTGCATTTATACAGTTTATCTACATGTACCTATATTCAGGATCTGAACGGAGAGATGAAGAGGTATGAACGCAGAGGGGAATCAGCAAGAAAAAGACAGTAGCATTGCTGTAACTGAATTCATTCTGAAGTGTTAGCAAGTGCCTTCACTTGGTGAACCATGTTTTCACAAAAATCTCACCAAGATGTCACTGATATATAGACTGTATTTTAAAAAGCATGTATCATACAAAAAAGGTGGGTTTCCACAATAAAACAAGCCCCAATCCTGCTGTATACACTGGTGCCAAGACTGGAGAAAAAGGCAGTGCAGAGCAGAGCCCTCAAGACACAGAAATATTCCTACAATGGAGTTAGGCGAGGCCAAGGATGATGATTCCCTCCAATGCAGAAGGAGGAAGTAGTCCAGGGGCGGCTCATGCTATAGGACTGCAGCCCCCACCTGTAGAATAAAGCTGAAAAATATACTTTAAAAAAAAAAAATTCACGGATTCCACGCATGCGTGCATGGTTCCTGAGGTCTCCATGCACGCATGCATGCTCATTTCAGAGCTCCAGACTGCTCTGTTAGGCAGTCCGGATAGGAAAGGCAGGAAACTCCGCCCTTCCAGCCCAGAGGTTTGTGCGGTAATGACCGCACAGACCGAAAGGATGGAGGCAGGATGGAGGCTCCAGCCGACTACTCTCGTGGGACTAGCCATCTCTCGTGGGAGACCCATGCGCGGATGGCGGTTTTGTGGAGGGAGACCCATGCGCTGGCCAGGGGATTCGTGGATCAGTGGCCATTTTGTGGAGGACTTAGCTGCAGAGGATTCGCGTTTTGTGGAGGACTTAGCTGCAGAGGATTCACGTTTTATGGAGGACAGGATGTGTGTGCGTGTATCTGATATGGAAGAAGGTCTACTGAATTCCCTGCTTGGCTAGTAAACTCTGTGGATAGTGACAACTGTTCACAGAGTCACTACAGGACTCAGATGCAACTCAACTGTATTAGTTGGCTGGCTAGATACCAGTTTTAACAAACAACAAACTTCCTCACAGCTTTCTGCTTAATTTATAATAAATGCACACAACTCTTAATTTCTCTTTTGCTCTTGAATTCTGAAATTCTTGGTATATCCTTCACAGCAAAGAGATTATACTTCAAAGATACATTCTGTTGTGAGACACTACTTATCAGTAGGTAGACCTGTTCTTTGCAAAAGTATTACTAGCAGTGTTACAGCCTTTATATGTCTAACCAAGACCACTGATGATATAAAACACTGCCTTTTGCTTAGTCCCCTCAGTGAGTTAGGACTAAATGATAATCACATATGTAACAGGGCCCCAAGTGGTTCTAAAGGGCAGAGCAAGGGGTGTAATAATTTGGAAATACCCTATAGAAACCTGAAGATATCAAGTAGTTTTGTTTCTCATAAGTTTGCACTTGCTCCATCTGTATTTTGTATCTATACAGTTGACATCACTCAAATATATCGGCAGCTGAGAGCAAAAGCTTATTATTTTATTATACCCACTGTTTTCTGATTAAAGATACAATTATGATGTATATGCTGCTGTTACAGGTTTTTGTTATTCTGAAATGAACCAGATGTATAACTGACTGCCTTTATGCTGGAAAATGTTGTGTTTAAAATGAGTGAAGTCTAATATTCATAATTTTACCAGCATACACAAAGTGACAGACTCTGGGTTATCAAACTTGCTTTTCCATCGATAACCATCTTTATGAGCATTACGCATATTGTGGTATCATGTGCAATGCCTTCTGTATTTCCATATATTGCTTAACACTTTTATTCTATATGCACATTTTTTAGCTAAGTGCGTATCTTACACAGGTAATTGTACAATCACTTCATTTTTTATGCACAGTTATAGTAGCTGTGAATGTATTTAGTTTTATCTTTGGCAGCTTTTCTGTGTTGTTACATCAGAGCTCTTCTACCTTGTCCTCCACTGAAAATGGGCCATATCCCCATTGGACATCCCAGAAAACAAAACCAAGGTGGGAGCACTGCTGCCTATGTGAAACTGTTAATAGAAACTGCAATCATGTTAATAGAGCCAGCTGTAGTGAGTAGAAATAAGTACAGAACTGTCTAAAAAAACAAGCCAAACTGGGGCAATTACAATATCAGTAGGCTGTATAACAGATGGAAGAAAACCATGGCAAAAATTAGGAGTGCAGCATCCAGTAGGATAAAATCACTCTCATCAAACTAAACAACTCTCAGTAGTCTGCCAAAGCCAAATTTGAGGTAAATTTGCCCTCTAAGGCCAAGGATAACCACAAGGCATTCTTTAGCTAAGTCAGCAAACTCAAAGGCAATACACAATTGTGTGCAGAGCTCATTGTTAGTAGAGCCACTTATACCGAGCCAGAAGATATAGCAAACCTATTGGCTCAAAAATTCATCTCCAACTTTACTCCCCCCCCCCCAACCCTCCCTCAGGAAATACCATCAAATATACCCCCCCCCCCCACTGTCACTAGGGAACAGGTACACAATGTTCTGTCTAAGGCAAGAAACATTGCAGCGATGGGCCCAAACAAGTGAATGTCATTACCATTAATCAGTGTGTACATTATCTTCCTTCAAACAGAAAATGGATGACTGGATGAGTATTTACAAATTAACTCTTGGCTTGCCTGCACTAGACCTCCTTGAAAAAGGAGACATGGCCTAAGGGTGTGTACTGGAAAGGTATATATATGATTACAAGACTCAGTTGCCTTGTATTTCCTATGATCCTATGAACTCTAACCCTACTGCTGCCCTAACCCTATACATTACGATACTAAAACCCTTCTCTAACAGAACCACAATTCAGCCAATGTGTAATCTCAGTTTTGTAGCTGTGGTTTGCTGATTAAGGTTGTTTTTAAGTGTGAGAGAAGAGTTCAGTTTTGTGATTCATTACTTTTCAGTGTTTTCTGCCTTCTGTCTTTTTTTCTGTATTTTGAGGTTAAATGTTTTGTGTTTTCTACATTTCAGGATAGAAACACTTAGAACATGGCCTCAGAAGCAGCAGAAGTCCCTCCTTCCTTACCCTACTTCCAGTTACCTGAGGCAGTCTCTCTCTCTCTCAAACTAAGACATTGAGTGGATTTTAAGACTTTAAGAATCTTTTCAGCTGCTTAATAACCAAAGGGTTGTCGTTTTTCTTGCCTACTAACAGAATTTTCTCCAGTTTTCTACTTTTTCCTTCCCTCTTATTGTCTTTCTTGTTATCCATGCCTTTACCCTAACTATTCTAAAAAAAATAAATACTGACAATTAAGAAATGACTCACTCAGCTAAAACACACACACACACACACACATTAGAATATTGCTTAGGAGTGGATTTGCAGCTGAAATTAGCTTGCTGTAGCACTTCGATAAGGTTTACTAGATTATCGTTTACTGTGTACTTACTTATCAATGCTGTATGTTTGTGTTTCCTGTATTATGGATTAGTGCTCATTGTATTTGCCTGTGTTATCATTAACAACACAATTTTATTGGTTTTAGTGTATGGCATGGCTGAAATGGTCCATGCAGAATTTACTGAGGCCGTCTTCTTGAAGAATATACGTGTGTGTGTGTGTGTGTGTGTGTGTGTGTGTGTGTGTGTGCGCCTGTGTGCGTGTGTGCGTGTGTGTGTGAAATGCCCCAGTTGCTACATGGTGGTGGGTAGAGAATAAGGCTTGAACCCTGTACCTTGAGCCCAGGTGGCAGAAGCCTGAATTCCCTACCCACCACCATTTGTAAAAACATTGCAGATTTTTCCCTCATACTTGTTCTATTCCTCATAAAATCTGTGGTTTCTGTATTTGTGTCCTTGCAAAGCCAGCAGTGCATTGGTGCAGTGGTAGCATTGTTGCCTGACAGCTACAGGTTATCTGGTTTGATTCTTGGCTGGGGTGCCTTACCTTCTCTGTTGAGTCTGTATGCCCTCTCTGTGTTTGTTTCCTCTAGTGTCCTCCCATCTTACAAAGACGTGTCTGCCTGGTATGTTTCTCCCTGGGCCTCTGCTAAAAATTAGCTTTTGTTCCAAGTCAGACTTTCCTGGTTAACAAATGTTAAAAACGACACACATTTGAATATCAGACTTCATATTCTTCAGAAAGTGCATGGTAACACAAAAGCTTTTATTCTAGCAATTTTCTAAGTGTATAAGATGGATATCTGAAATTTGTCCCTATTTTGGGGACTGTATTCCCCCATTGGCTTCATCCAGGTTTTTTGTGCTAAGGTTGAGAGCTATGGTAAGAACTGAATTCACTGAATATGTTTGGGGGCTATATTCCCCCATTACTGGCTTTGTATGGCTGTTTTTTGCTGAGAGATTGACAGCTATGGTGAGAACTGAATTCACTGAATGTTTGGGGGGGGCTGTATTCACCCATTATTGGCTTTGTTCAGGTGTTTTGTGCTAAGAGGTTGACAGCTGTGCTATGGTGAGAATTGAATTCACTAAATGGTAGCCATTTAAGTTTCCGTCTTCCTCTTTCACAAAACAGCTGATTTGGCATAGTAGTATGTTGCTCTGACTGTTTTGCACAGGGT
Source organism: Protopterus annectens (assembly GCF_019279795.1). Taxonomy (NCBI): domain Eukaryota; kingdom Metazoa; phylum Chordata; order Ceratodontiformes; family Protopteridae; genus Protopterus; species Protopterus annectens. The sequence continues at coordinate 699,042,750 of NC_056725.1, read as the reverse complement.
CCTGGGTTTAAGGCTTGGCAGTGAAATGTATGGTGGTAACACAGCATTTTATTCTAGCAACTTTCCAACATTATACAAGCAATGTTTAAAATGTGTCCCTGGTTTTTGGGCTTTTGTCCCCCCCCCCACAATAAACTCTGGCTTTTTCCAGATTTCTTTGTGCTGCAAAGTTCAGAGATACAGCTGAGTAAGTAGATTTTACAAGGAGCTGAAAGCTGCAGAGGAGCAAAAGTTTAGTGCTGCTTATGCTGAGTCTGCTTGCCTTGTTAATAGCAAAACAGGTAGTATACTTGCTTTTGATGCAGAAGGCTGTGGGTTCTACTCCCACAGTAGATAGATGCATTGCTGATACTGTACTATGCAAAGGGGGTGGATGCTGCACTCCTTTCTGGTGAAGATACCTAGTAACTATGAACCTGTTATCAGTTTGCCATCCATTCCCTATTGCAATAATGCTAGCTTATCATTTTTTTAGTGTAAGATAGGCAATTTATTCCTCAAGGGCAACAGGCACTTTATTTGTAGATGAAACAATGAAATACAATGTTGTTTGCTAGCAGCAACCTCTTCATTAGTTACAGATCTCTTTAATGTGGAATTATTTAGATGACGTTTACTTCAGAGATTGTGCATATGTACTGATACTGGTGGACTGTAGAAGTTTGAGTAGACTTTTATGATGGAAATGTTCTGAATTGGGCAGTTTTGTCATTACTGGTGCATGCATTTTGTTTCATTGTTTACTGGAAAAATTTCAAAACAAATTTAAAACACCCTCTAAAACTGTACTGCATTGTACAAGGAATGTAATTTAATATAATCAGGAAGGCGGTGGTGGTGCTGCGGTACCGTTGTCGCCTCACAGCAAGACGTTGTCCCGTTCGATTCTCAGCTAGAGCGTCTTCTGTGTGGAGGCATGCGTGAATAAGCATGCCTTCGTTGAAGGTTGTGCGTCAGGGCTGGTAACTTGGCACGTAAAAATCCACTACCAAACATTAGCGGACTGGAGTTCCGCTGTTGCAACCCCTAACCGGGATAAGCCGAAAGACACAACAACAAGGAAGGTGTATGAAAGAGCATGTGTATGTTTCATGTGCAAGGGGCCTGTGATTTGAAAACAGCCCAAACCCAAAGTTAATCTGCCACTGGCACAATGTATTTTCTTTGAATGTGGGTTTCAATGCTGTTTCAGTGAATGTGAGTTTTCAAGGGCAGAGAAGTTTTAATGCTAAGTCTGTTTTCATTGTGAGACTGCATTGCTTTGTTTAGCAGATATGATATCTATTGGTGTTTGCGCTGTAAAATGCAAAATAAAACTTTCAAATGAAGTCCAAATCATCGCAGAAGTAAAGCAGTATGCACATTAGTGTTTATGGTTTTTGTTTTTCGGCTTTTCCCGGTTAGTGTTTATGGTAAATGGGGTGAAATAGCCAAGTAATGGTTCATTGGAATGGCTGTAGGGGGGGAAGCTCCATTCAACCATGATTTTGTGAGGGGGGGGCAGCAAACTCAGACAGCCCTGGCTGAACTATACCACTCAACTGTCCAGATTTTTGCAGAATGCAGGCTGGCAACTCGGCACATAAAAATCAACTGCCAATCATTAGCGGACTAGAGTTCCGCTGTGGCGACCCCTAACCGGGAAAAAGCCAAAAGAAGAAGAAGAGATTTTTGCTTCTTATTTTTGCTTTGTTCCTCATAAAATTTGTGGTTTTCTGTCAAATCATTTAGGAATGAAGTCACTAAATAATGACAGACACTGAGTTTCAGACTTCATAACCTTCAGAAAAAATGCATGCTAAAGCAAGACCTGTTATTCTATCAACTGTCTCAGTTTATACAAGAGCAATTTTTAGTACTGTTTATATGTTCCCCCAATATCTATGGCCTTGTTCAGATTTCCTGCATTAACAGGTTGAGAGGTACATGCAAATAAATTGCTTTATAGAATTAGGCATATCCAAACCTCTCAACTGTACCCGATTTTGGCTCGAAATGTTGCTCTTCCCCTAATAATCTCTCCGCAAAATGGCAATTTTGGAAGAAAACATGGAGGGTTTACAATTAATAAATAACTGTAATAATCAGTTATAGATTGCTTTTATTTCAGAAATGCATGTAAATTCTTTTACTTTGTCAGCTGCTCAAGTTAGCAGTACTAATATTAAAAAGTGTCCCTTCTTTGCAGGTTCCCAGCTGTATTGTGTGGCTATTTTATATTTTTGAATCATATTTTTGGTCCATTTTTCATAAAATTGTGTTTTTTGGCAAATTAGTGGCAAATCATTAAAGACTGAAGTTAGAAAATAATGACAGACATTTCAGTTTCAGATTTCATACCCTTCAGAAAATTCATACTAATGCAAGACCTACTATTCTATTATCTTTCTAAGTTTATAAGAGCAATATTTAAAAATTGTCCTTATTTTTGGGCCTTTGTCCCACTTCTATGTATGGCTTTGTCCAGATTTCTTGCTCTGAGGTTGAGAGGTATGACAAATGTGTCAGGGCCATCGCAGTCAGCCAGAGACATTTCAAATTGTGACATACTTGTTGCACCCCACTCCCAAATGTAGTGACTCTGGATGTATCCAAGCAAGGCAAAGAATAGTTATGCAGTGTAAATGTGCAGACTATCCCCCATCCAAGGTAGACACAAGTACTACAACGGCTTTTCATCTGTCCTTGATTTTACAGAATGTTCTGGTTTCTGTCATATTTTTATACTGTTGATTTATGCTTATTATTCAGAAAGTGCCTGTTGCTCTGTGTTTAAGTAGCAATGCTTTAACAACCATCTGGTAAGCTTGTCTGAGATTGGAAGATGCAAGAAAGTTTTAATAACCATACTGTTAACGAATTGCCAACATTGAAAGCCTTTCTGTTGTTGCCATGCAGATAATACTTACATAACTAGATAACATATAAGCCTTGGGTATTGAAATGCATATGACAGTATTTGTAATAAAGGACAGGATTACATTATTTTAAGAGCTCATTATAGGCTTTACCTGCAAACTAAACAGAATGCCAATCTATCATGTGCGGTCCATATCCTGTGCAGTAATCCTTTAAGCAATGTATGTTGAGCTTGTTTCCTGTTTACTTTTCATTTTTTACTTTGATCATGTTTTCCCCATGAAACAAGTAGATAGTTGTTGTCACGCAGCAGGTCTTTTTTGGATAAGAAACATTTTTACAAGTGGGGAATCACAGAGATTGCTACTTTCAGCATGTTACTTGGTACTTTAATAAAGCTGAATATAAATTCTAATTAGAACTGGAGTGCAAGGAGAAGTGGTTTGAGTTGAGTGCTGCTTGTTTTTCTTATACTTGATTTAAACTAGCATTCCAGTAATGTATTTAAAAAGTAATTCATTTTTTCTTGCCTCACAACCTTTTTGTTTCCATCTAGATATTAAGTAAGCTGCCATGCAGCCAATGGATTGAAATATTTTTTTTCTTCTACACTTTCCTTTTTTCTTGACTGGACTCTCATAATGATGGTTTGGCACCCAGGGCAGCGTATTTAATTAAAGTTACAGTTTTTGGTTTTGTGGTTTTGATCATAGCTCCTCCCCTTTCTAGTTGGCCACACCCATTCCCATTGACCCCCCCCACCCATTCAGCTGTCTCCTGCAGCCCCCCTTTGATTTGAAGTCACCAGCCACCACTGAAGTAGTCCACAACTTACATGCCAAAAACAGGCCACAAAAATGACAAGGTGGACTATTGAGGAAAAGTAAGCAACTATGTACTGTTACTATTAAGAAGTCCAGAATTTCCAGACAAAGGATATGCAGAAAAACTAAAATAGAATTTAAAGGAAAGAAAAATACTTACACAAGAAAAACTGTCAAAATCTTCAAATAAAAATTTGTACTCATTAGCAAAACAGGTTTATGAAAAACAAAGGAACTTTGGGCCATATGAAGAACAAAACCCACAGATTTTTGAAAGGTATAAAAGAAACAGGGACATTGGAAAGAAAATGAGATCTGCTATGGTACAATACTTATGGAAAGGAGAAAGCTAAACTAATCAATACAAAAAAAATCTCCAAAGATAATGCAAAGAGAAATACTGACAAAGGCACCCAGATATTGAACATTCACAGTACAAAAAAATAGCAAAGCAAAGGGGAAAGTGGAAATTAATTAGTAAGGTACAAATTAAATAAATAGACAATGAAGCTATGGATTTATCTGCACAGTGAAGGATTTAGTACGGAGATTCCAACACAAGTAATATCACAGCGCAATGGAATTATGGGTCCCAAGATTAAGGAGTAACAGGTGGAGAAAGGGGCATCTGAAAAAAGATTTGCAACATGATGATGATGCTTTGGAGCCTTCTGTAGGACCGGTGTCAGTTGAAGGTGCACAGCAAGGGAAGGAGCAAGAAGGAGCAGCAACTTTGACACAAGTAGTGTTGCAAAGCAATGGGCCAAAGAGTTTCCATATGAAGGAGTAGAACATGAAGCTGGGTGCATTTGGAAGATATGGCATAGAAAGATTTCCAAGAACCTTCTGTAGATTATTTGTAGGAAAGAGAGAGCAAAGAAAACACTCTCAGTTCAGAAGAAAATAATTTAAGGGAAGACCTGCTTAATTTAATAGAGATGGATAGACATATTAACAAATGAAAGAAATAGATTACAGACAATAAATAAGACCCAAAATGAGAAAAGCTTTATAAAACAGATGAACACAGTAATCAGAACTATTAAGAGAAATTCATGTGATATAACAGATATAAATAGAATATAATACTATGCAGCTAAACTAATGATGGATAAAGTGCTACCACAAAAATGTAGAGTAACAGAACAGGAAGGAAACAAGCAAAATACCACCATGGAAGCATCGAATATAGAGAAAACTATAAAGCAATTAACACCAAAAGAAGAACTGGCAGCCAAATAAAAACAGGAGTCACACAAAAAAAGAAGTTATGTACTCACCATTACGTTCCATCTGAGTAGTTATACTTCATTTGTCTTCAACCTGTGGGTTATGGACCCGTATCGGATCTGACACGGCCGCATATCCAGCATCTGATCTTAGCACCAAACTCCTCTGCTTACCCATAACGCCTCCTCTTTCCTCCTTTCGGATCGAGTTTGCTGCTCAATATATAATATACACCCGACCCAACAAGACCTTACCACTAATGGCAGCCAAAAAATCCTGAGCTAAGCACAACAATGGACAGCTCCTAGGATGTTCATCTTCCATATCCATGGCCAGGACAATAGCGACAAGGCTGGGGGAAGGGGGGGATGGCTGAAGACAAATGAAGTACAACTACTCAGATGGAACATTATGGTGAGCACATAACTTCTTTATCTGAAGTAGTTGACTTCATTTGGTCTTTAACCTGTGGAACACAGTCTCCAGCTACTATACCTGGGTGGCCCTCATGGAAGGATATTCTGAAGCACTGCTGAGCCAAAGGATGCCCTGTTCCAGGATACAATGTACAATTTGTAATGGGAAATGAAGGTATGAGATGAGGACCATGTAGCTGCAGAACAATTATCATCCAGCGACACCATGGACCAAAAGGTCACTGAAGTAGCCATAGATCTGGTGGAATGTGCTTTTACCTGACCAGGAGGGGAAATTCATTTGACAAAATATGCTCGAAAAATACAGTGGGAAACCCAACGAGCAATTTGCACCTTAGAAATTGGTTTCCCTAAAAAGGGTTTTGAGTAAAAAACAAACAACTGATCAAATTTATGAAAAGCTTTCATCCTGCGCAAGCAGAATCGCAATTGCCTGTGCACATCCAGCAGATGTAACTTATTTTCACCCTTATTCTGAAAATTAGGAAAAGAGACAGAAAGACTGAGTATGATTAATATTTGCTTCTGACGCTACTTTAGGAAGAAAAGACGAGTTAGTACACAAAGAAACCTGTCCTTATGGAAAAGCATGTAAGGAACTTTTATTCATAGTGCTTGACGTTCCAACACTAGAATTAATGGCAACCAAAAAAGCAGTCTTCCAAGACAGGTAGTGCAAATCTACCAAAGCTGCAAGTTTGAACGGAGGGGAGACTAAGGCCTGAAGTATGAAAGTAAGGTCCCACTGGGGCAAAGTCATGTTTTCCACCACGTGAAAATTAGAAATTGCGGCCAGTTAGACTTTGACAATGCAGGAACTGGCACCTTGCTGAAAACTCCCTGCCAAAAACTCTTAACACTGCAGACACAAGAGCAGTAAAGGGGTCCAATGCCCTCTGCGAAGCCCATATGGAGAACGTTTCCACTTGCTATGGTATACATTGCTGGTGATTTTAACAGGAGATCATAAACAGGGAGTCCTAATAATCAGGGAAACCAGAGCAGCCAAGCAGTGAGTTTCAGACTTTCCAGGTCTGGATAAGGAATTCCCGAGGGATGAGAAATAAGATCTGGAACCGGATCCAAAATCCATGGTGGAACTACTAGGTGAGACCAAAGGGAGGGAAAATAGACTTGGTGAGGTCAGAATGGGGCGATGATGATCACAGTGTTGCCCAGCCTGCGAGCTTTCGAAAGAAACTTCGAGATTAGGGTCAGCAGGGGATAGGCATAAAGAAGACTGGGAGGCCAAGCATGAATCAGTGAGTCTTTGGGGGGCTTGCCCGAGGGGGGTTCAGAGCGAAGAACTCGCTGCATTTCGCACTGGAAGGAGATGCGAATAGACCGCAGCAAGGAAGACCCCAGTCTAAAAAGATCTGATCCACCACTGAAGGATTCAGGGACCATTCTTAAGGCATCAGGATAGATCTGCTGAGCCTGTCCACTAGAATGTTGGACCATCTGGGAATGTGCATTGCCACCAGAAAACGGCTGGTGGAGATCACCCATTCCCACACTCTCATAGCTTTGTGACAAAGGGGGTAAGATCTGGTTCCTACTTGTTTGTTGATATACCAGACTACCGACATGTTGTCTATATGGATCTTAATCGTCCCTAGAGAAAGATGGGCATGGAGAGTCTGCAACACAAGAAGAACCGCCTTCATCCCCAGGACACTGATATGCAAACTGGTCTCGGATGGGGCCGACGTGTCTTGGACTGTCCTTCCCGAGCAATGCCCCCCCCCCCCCCCAGCTAGGAGGCATCCGTGGTCACTGTGGTTTTGGGAAAGGATGGAAGAAAGGGATGTCCCCGGACTAGGTCCGGGGAATGTATCCGCCACCGAAGAGAGTCCCTGCATACTCGGGAGATATGGACCGAGTGAGGCAATGGTAGAGCTAATAGAGACCACTGGACTGTTACAGCCCAGTGAAGAATCCGCATGTGAAGTCGTGCTATGGGTAAGAGGTTGATCGTGGCCACCATAGACCCAAATGCCCTCAGAACTGTTTCTGCTGTCAGAACTTGGGCTTGAAGGATGTACAAGACATGTAACTTTAGACTGTGTACCCTGTCTGGGGTGAGGAAAACTTTCATTTGGATAGTGTCCAACCGAGCGCCAATGAAGTTTAGGATCTGAACAGGGGTCAGTGATGACTTGTTGATATTGATGGTGATGCCCAGTCTTTTCGTTAGTAAAAGGAAATAATCCCTGGCTTGGCAAATTAGATGTTTGAAAGGGGCACAGAAGAGCCAATCATCCAGGTAAGGAAAGACTTGAATACCATGAAGCCTCAGGTAATCACCCTGGGGGCTGTGGCAAGACCAAAGGGAAGGGCTCTGAACTGATAATGATTGGCTCCCAGCTGGAAGCAGAGAAACCTCCAAGGGCACCTGTCCATCTTGATATGATAGTACGCATCCTGGAGGTCACTTGAACACAACCAGTCATTCGCCTGCAGGTATGGCAGGATGGATTGAAGAGTAACCATCCATGAAATTTGCCTTGGCTACTGACAGGTTCAAGGTGGATAGACCCAGAATAGGTCTTAGGTCCTCTGTTTTCTTTGGCACTAAAAAGAAACTGGAATAAATGCCTGATCCAGACTGGCATAGGGGGACGGGTTGGATGACTCGTTTTCTTGGCAGCTTGTCTATCACTACAGCTGCTTCCTTCCTTTGCGTGGGTGGAATGTCTGAGAGGTGATTTGGTGGGAGATGTGGTTCGATGAACGGAATGGAATAACCTCTGGATATAACTTGCAACACCTAATGATCTGTTGTAATGGACTCCCATGCCATTGGGTGTAGCGATAGCCGACCCCCGACTGCCTCCAGAGATGAGCAGTACGGCAGCACTTCAGGGCTGCTGAGTGGGTCTGTGCAATAACAGTTCTCAAGACCCCAAGTTTCTTGGATCCCCTCTCACTATAGGGCAGCATCTGTCATAACCCCCTCTGCCTCTGAGCGGAAGATGAGTCCTGAATGTCCTGGAAAACACCTGAGATTTCCAGAACCATATCCTCTTCATCCCTCACTGATTCCTAGAAAAAGATCTTTGAGGGGTGGAGAAGCGGAGCCCAACTGCAGACAGTGTCTTACTGTCCTTCTCACTCTAGACAAGAAACAACGACCACCACACAGCAATTCAAAAAACACCAAATGAAGAAACGAAGAAGCAGTCAAAGGTGAGGTATAAGAGAAGATTCCTTTAATCCATTACATACATCCATCCTGGTACCTCGGCAATTCGCCTTCAATGGAACAAATACCCAAGTGAACACATTCTCTTTTTATATACTCATCAATTAAGCACTTAATTATATCATTATTTCATTAACCCTATCCTTACACTTCAAATGCCCTTCAAATACATTCAACAGAGCACTTTACAAAGCATATTTTTACATAGTCTACTTTAAAACTGAACTGTATGAAAGACTATTTTAAATACATAATGATTCATGTCAATTTACATAAATTATGTAATACCATATTTAATATTAATTCCACTAAATACTAAATTATGCACAAAAACATAAATAAATAAATATAAAACATTGAAACACATGTGAATACATTCAAATTTCATTGTGACTCAAAATGTTACACCACTAATATGTTTTTTGAACTTCTCACTCTGGACCAAGGTCTCGCGAACTGAATTCCAAAACAGGAAAGAACTGTTGCATGGGGCATTTGCAAATTATGCCTTAAAGGGTTCTGAGAATTAACAAAGCCGGAGCCAAGTGTGACACCTCATAGCATAGGTTCATAGGTAGGTACTAGGCTTTTGGCCCTAGGGCCTACATAAGCCTAGCTAAAAAGGTACCCTGGCATTTGCCACCCAAGAAAATTATTTTCCTGTGACCCTGTCGAGCAGAGCTGCAGAAGTGATCCCCGGGGTGAATATCCTATCTCCCATCCAATCATCAAGATTTTTTCTTGAAAAGTGCTAATGAGGAGCTTTGTTTGATACAGATAGGTAGTTAGTTCCAGAGTATGGGAAGTCTCTGGGACAGGAATCTATCCTTCCAGCATGTTCTGTTTATTGTGGTGACAAGGTTTAGGTCCCTTGAGCGTGTAGCTCGGAGGGATTGGGATTTCTTTAAGTGGAGCATGTCCAACAGCTGTGGGTTTGACATAGCTTTGTATGTTAGGCAAAGATCGCCTCTGAGTAGGCGATATGCGAGTAAAGCTGGAGTTTTTTTTGAGACAGTCTGCGTACGGCATCTGTTTGAGGCCGGTAATCCTCTTTGTGAGGTATTTCTGTGGCCTTTCCAGTTGTTGTAGATGTCTTGTAAGGTACATACCAAAAGGGGCATTGTATTCTATAATGTGTCTAATGAGTGACGAGTAAAGGGGAACTATGACCTCTTTTTTCCTGGATGAGAACCCTTGTGTGATGAGGTGTGCTACATACAATGATTTCCTGACTACTGTGGAGATGTGATTATCAAAAGAGAGACTACTTTCCACCTGTGTCCCAAGGTCTCTTATGTTAAGTAGACTACCGCCTATGTGGTAGTTCATGGGTACAGAATTTTTACCAAAAGGGATGAGGCCATGGCTTTAACATCAGGCATCTGTCTCAGTGAGGCCTTTTGTAGGATGTCCACATCATTAGGAGTTTCGATTACGGCTCCTAGTTTGCAGTCATCTGCGAACTTCGTTAGCCAAAGACCTTCTGTGTTAGCCTGTACTTCAGAGAAGTAGATACCAAACAGGAGAGGACCCAGGACTGAACCATGTGGTACTCCACTTGTCACTGGTCTGAAGTCGCATTTGGAGTCTGCTACTTTCACAGCGTGGGTTCTGTCAGTGAGCCAGTTGGCAACCCATCTTGTGACATAGGGATTTATACCTAATTTAGTGATTTTATCTATAATTCCAAAGTGGGGGATGGTGCCGAAAGCCATGGCGAGATCTAGACAGGCTGTGTGAACCACCTTACCCTCATCTACGGCTTTGGTGACCGCTTCAAAGAAGTGTATCAGGTTTAGGAGACATGATATGCCTTTTACAAACCCGAACTGGGTGGAGACCAGAGTTTGGAAATTACCAGTGTCATTGTTTATAAGTTCCATGATGATATGTTCCAGAGCCTTGCAGACCAGGCTCGTCAAGCTAATGGGGCGGTAGCTCCCGAGGTCCGTGGTTGCTCCCCCTTTGTGGAGTGGGATAAATGTCACTATGCATCATTTAGTGGGCACAAAGCCTGAGGTGAGGCTATGACTGAACATGGTACTTAGGTGGAGTGCCAGTTCATTCTGTAGTTCATGTAGAAAACAGCTTGGGATGTTGTCAGGTCCCATGGATGCTGTGTTCTTGGCTTTGGGGAATGTGGTCTTTAGCTGTGCACTCGTGATTACAGGAACTTTATATTCTTCCAGTATAGAGATGGGCTCTTTAGGGGGTGGGGGGGGGGTAAAGTTAGCACTGAACCTATCTGCCAGGACGTTCGCAATATCAGTTGGTTCTGTATATTAAGTGCCATTGTGCTGTAACGCACAGCAGATCTGAATGTTGCCATTGAGATTCTTGACATAGCTATAGAATGCTTTGTGGATGTCTTTAGAATCAGTGGCAATTTTGTTTTCGTAACTAGCTTTGGAGGATTTTATGAGGGATCTCAGCTTCTTACTGAGGCTGACCAGGGAGTTCCTCCAATCATGGGATTTTACTCTTTTTTGCAACAGTTTCGTTCTTCTGTTGTAGAGTTTGTTTATGGCAGGGGATCACTAGATTGGCTTCCTTTTTTTGGAGGATAGCATCTTGGTTCTGTTAGGGATTGCACGATCCATGCACTCGTGGGAGCGCTTATAAAGTGCATTTGTGTAGGACTCAGCAGTCGTACCTCTACTGAACATCTGCATGGGAGTCGTGAAGTTTTCCACTTCTGCTGGCTTTGGAGAAATTTTTTATGGCAGTTTCCCTAATGGGGGGTGGGGGTGGGATGTGGATGTCTAGGGTGATTAGCTTGTGGTCAGATCTGACTAACAAGGAATTTACCTCTGGTGTGGAACACCGGTTATTCATGTTGGTAATGACCAGCTTTAGGATATTGCTGCCCCTGGTGGGGGTGTGGATAGGTTGATCCAAGGTGTTGGAATTTATGAATTCCAGAAAACGTTGAGCAAAAGAGTTGGTACATGAGTAGTTTTCCCAGTTAATGGTGGGGTAGTTGAAATCGCCCATTATTATGGCGTTAGGTTGTACCCTAACATTTTTCAGTGCATCAAGAAATGAGGAGTGGGAATCCTGGGGCATGGTGGGGGATCTGTAACAAGCTACAATTTGGATTGCGGTCTTGCCCAGAGTTACTTGCACTTGGATAACCTCAAATGCATTATGCTGAGCAACTAGCCTGGAGGCGTACATATCCTTAATGAATATGGACACACCTCTGCCTTTACTGTTTCGTTCCAGGTTAGGTGGCCGAAAGGTGTGGTAGGATTTATAGCCTGGTATTGCAGGGGTGCTCTCTAGAGCCTTGAACCAGGTCTCTGTCACTGCACAGATGTCGATGTTCTCCATTTTAAGGAGTCCCTAGAGTGAGTGCATTTTGAGGTTAGACTTCTAGCATTGAGTAGCATTACCCTCAGATTTTGCTTGAGATGGTCTGTGTAATCCTCTTTGTGAGGTATTTCTGCATCCTTTCCAGTTGTTGTAGATGTCTAGTGAGGTACATACCAAAAGGGGCACTGTATTCTATAATGGGTCTAATGAGTGACAAGTAGAGGGGAACAATGACCTATTTTTTTCCTGGATGAGAACCCTTTTGTGATGAGGTGTGCTACGTAGAAGGATTTCCTGACTACTGTGGCGATGTGATTATCAAAAGAGAGACTACTGTCCACATGTTCTCCATTTTAAGGAGTGCATCGAGTGAGAGCATTTTGAGGTTTAGACTTCTAGCACTGAGTAGCATTACCCTCAGATTTTGCTTGCTTCTACCTGTTATGGTGGTGAATTTGTCATTTGAACCTTGCCTAAAAAAGGCACTATAGGGGTGGCAAGAGCCTTAGCCAGTATCCAGAATCTCAAGGGCGACAGGTGCAAGCCATCTCTGGCAAAGCATCATGGTCTGTCGATCATGTCATCCCAGGCAGATAGATACTGGCTCCCCTTAGAATTCCACCAGAAGCTTAGCCAATTCTGAAGTCAATCATTTTGTCCTTGTACTGTGGTGTCATTCTGGGTGATGGCAGAATGCTACTCAGGGCTAGGGTCATACCTGCCTGGGCTACAAGATCGGAGAGCTCCTCCATGTCTCTTTTCATGTAGTCCAGTGAGGTACATCTCAGGTCATTCACACCAACATGGACAATGACAGTGTCATATTTGTACTTGTGGAGTGACCTGAGTGCGTGCGTTATGTGGCGGATCCTGGCACCTGACAGGCAGATGACAGTAACTTTCTCCCTGTTTAGCCAGGTGAGTGGTACATCAGTGTGACTGACTAGAGAGTCATCTATGACTAGAGTGCTGGGTACGTTGTTATGCCTTATGGGCTGTGGTTGAGTGGCACACTGAGTTTGTGGGCTATGTGTCATTTGGGTTGTGTTGGGGGGGGGGAGGTTGCTTGCATTTCTGCTCTGGAGGTCCCTGTTGCACTGGCAGATTTTTTTGACAGCCTCCGCAAATGTAGGTGTTTGTTTTGTGTTTCTGTGTGTGTGATTTGGTGGTGTAGATTTTGAGGGACTATGTGATGAGTGTGATGCTGTACAAGTGTTTACCTTCTTCTCTTGACTGTCTAGTCCAGTCTTGGGTGAAGAGAGCTTTGCTTCCATTTTGGCTATATAAGTGAATCTCTCACATGTTGTAGTGTTTGGTGGTAGGAGGAGAGGGTTGTCTGTGTATATAAGGCAATTGCTGCATTGCCCCAAGATGCCCAGATTCATCAGGTAGACAAGAGAAAACAACAGGAGCTGACCCTCAGACATGCCTGGATAGGTGCTTATTTATTAAGTACTAAAAGCTGTTTTCCTCTAGACAAGTGAGGAAGGTTGAGGGCTGTAGTATTTGTAGCTTATTTAATGCTTACGACGAGTTATGAACAAGTGCTGAGCTCAAAGAAACAGATCTGATTGCTCAAACTAAAAAACTGGCTAGTTCTAAAGGAAAATTCAAAGAGCTGACTTTATGGCGCTGTGAATAGTTTAACCTTAGCTAATCTACGATGATAAAGTGTTTTTTTTTTTTTTGTAAAGTGGAAAGGAAGAAAGTAGGAGCAGAAAACAATTCAAGGTTAAGAAACTAAGTGGATTGGCCTTCTCAAATGTTCTCCCTGTATTAAGTAGAATGAGGTAATGACAGTAGACTGGGGAGAAGTGTCCCAGATCAAATTTACAGTAGGGATGGGCAACTGCAAAGCCACCAAGTATAAGAACAGGATACCAATAGTGAGGGAGGGTGGGAAACAAAAATCAGAACAAACAAACCCAAACAGGTGCTTAACAAATGTAGAAAATTTCCAGTTAGTACCTCACACACAGTGAAACTAGCTAGAAAAGTATGCAGCAGACAATAAAAGTGCTATAAATAACTCATAAAAATAAGTAAAAAAACGGGATACTTAATGTTATATATCACAGATCAGTTTTCTCAGTGCCCTTCCTCCGATTACCTCAGTGTGAAATGGCAAAACACTCACAAGTTAACTTCTTAAGTAACAGAAAGTTGAAACCTGAAACAACTTTAGAAAAAGCTCAAAAGAACCAATGAGATACTTACTCCAAGCCGTAGTCCAGGTAACTCCAATCAGCCAATGGCCATAAACACTTCCCTCTCACTGAAATGCAAGAATGGCTTTGGCTAAACTTAGATGGCCTGGAACATGTGCTCAGACACACAGCCTCTAACAAACAAAACAACTAGACCCAAAACACAAGCCTGAATCGGGACAATGCTACAACTACCTACACTACTTAGGTAGAAAAAAATTGCAGAAATATTTATCACATCAAAACGCAGAACTGGCCTCCCTGGCGGCTTCCTCCGTGGCATGGGAGAGAAGACGCATGGACGTATTTGCTACTGCTTTGAGAGTGGCCATCCGAGTGGAGAACATCTTCTTGCCCTCCGCTGACATGGAATCCGGGATCAACTCAGTGATTTCCTTGACTAAGTTTCGCTGCAGCCAAATGACGTGTGCCATATAGTTGAGCACTATGATGGAAAAAGTAACTGAAGCATATACCCGCTTCCCTAAACTGTCAATCGTTCTTGACTCTCGGTCAGGAGGATGGACCGTAGAGCTCTCCTGCACAAGCTCTTTCTTTGTGGAGGCTGCTACCACCATAGCATCTACCGGGGACCCCTTATTTGAACAAGTCCTGTCTGAAAGGGGGGGGGGGCGAAGGACCTTAGGACACTTAGGGATGGGCTTCACAGTGTCTGGTTCGTTCCATGCCCGAGATGTTATAAGGTCCACAAGCGGGTCTGTGGGAGGGGACACCCAGGAAGTAGATGGGCCTTTGGCGAATGCCTCAAGGAACACTGACTCATCCAAGGTTATTTTTTGGACAGACCCCCCCCCCCCCAATGTAGGAGTTCCATGATGTCTCTAAAGGAGACATCCTCAGGGGGGTGATCAGGGAGAACCTTCCCCTTCCTCCAAATCAGTGTCTTCGGAGAGGGACTCTGGCAGGCAGTCCAAGTGCCTTCTTTTACACGTCCATTTGTGAGGAACCTCCTCATTGGGACTCTCTGGAGAGGACTTGCAAACCTCCTGTGACTCCCTCTGGAGAGCTTCCTGAGGCAAACCGGGCACAGGCTATCCCTGAGATGGCAGGATGGTTGGGGCCATACCTAAAATAGAGGGAGTTGTGATGGAGTCCAAGGACGAGATGGTCAAGGGCCTCAACGAAGTTGAGAGAGCCCTCTCCACTACATCAAAGGCCGAAGGAAAACGGACATCCTGTGAAAAGTCAGTAGGATCCATCCCACTCTGACCCGACAGGGGGATCAGAGCCGAGACTCCAGGAGCTGAGATGCTGAGGGGAAGACTGTGCTCCAACACAATCCGAGCCGAAAGCAACCCCTTAGATCTGATGCCAAGGCTACGGCTCAGAGAGCTTGGATCGGATCCAAAATGCTAAAGGCAATGTCCGGCATCAATGAACAAGGTAACATCTGCGCTGACCCCACAACCCTGAGGGTGCTCGGATCCAAAAGCTCCGAAACCGAAGGTCAGATCGGAGAAGGAGTGATTGGAGTAAAGAAGGACTGCAAGCTTCCTGCTATGGAGGGAGAGCGGGCAGGCAAAACTCCCATCTGGATTTGGGTGCAGATGAACTTCTGCATCATCCTATTCATCTCTGCTTCGCTAAAGATCTGGGTCGACCAGGAGGAGGAGGAGGCCACCATCACTGGCCTGGAGTGCCGATGAGGGGAGGCCCAAACAGGGGACCAAATCTGGGACTCCTCCGGCTCAGAGGAAAACGTAGGAGTGTGGAGCCGGGGAGAACCTGGCCTGGTCGGTGGCTTGGATTTCGGCAGAGGCCCCACCAGAGCCGAGCGGTCAGGCGACCACTTCTTTGGCCTATCATTTTTATGTTGCTTCTCTCCTTCCCCAGACCTCTTGGCGGGAGCTTGAGTCCCAGAGGCCTGGGGAGAAGAAGAAGCTGATGCTACGGTAGACGCTGGGGGTGCTGGGGCTGCCATCCCCAAACAGAGAAGCAAGCCCATTAAAATACGCTTACCTTAATGGCCCGCGGGTTAAACCCTGCACAGATAGAGGACAGGGGGGTAAGCAGATGCGCGGAATACAGGCATACCACTCACAGTGTGTGGCCATCGGCTGGACAGAGATTATGGCCACACTCTGTGCACTTCCTAAACCATGGTTTTGGGGTAGTGGACATACTTCCATATGGGCTTGCAACAACACACACACATTCTCACTCACAGAATCTAGGAAAAGACAAAAAGGGAAAGAATTTTTTTTTTTTTTTTTTTTTTTTTTTATCAATGACCAAACGCAGGTAGGGAGGCAGGTAGATAAGGAATATAAATCTCTCAAGATACACAGAAAGACAGAAAAGGACCAAAAAAACAGCTCACCTACCCAAAAGACGCTCAGATCTCAGACCACAATGCTAGCTGCTTCAGAGGCAAACGAGACCTGAAGGGAGGAAGGAGACAGGGGGCATTATGTGTAAGGGGATGAGCTTGGAGCTCTGATCAGATGATGGATATGCAGCCGTGTCGGATCTGATACAGATCCATAACCCACAGGCTGAAGACCAAAAGAAGTCAACTACTTCAGATTTTTATATATAAAAGAAACAAATAAGGCTTCAAACACTACCATGGCTCAAAGGTAGCAAATCTTTAATGCAACAAACAAGTTAGTGCTTTTGGAAACAACTTCCTTCTTCAGACAATAAAACAGAATGAAAAACACATGTTTAAAATACTAAGAAACACCAATCACAACTGTCTTGTTCACTGTTATCTGTCGAGTCGCTCTTACTCTGCACTTATTACTGCTTGTTAGTAGCCTTCTAATTTAATGCCTTCTGCACTTGTTTTTTGGTCATTTCTTAATTTAATTGCATTTAACTAAACTGTATTTGCCGTAATATTGCTACAGGTGTGCTAGCCTGCACTACATTTGAATTGTATATACTGCTGTTTTAGCTGCTTTTCCTGTAAAAAAAATAAAATAAAATTCTAAGCTTGTTTCCTGCCTTTCTGGTAACTAGTCTAGTCTACCAGGACAGTTTGTAAGCTCCTGAGCCCTCCAAGCCTTTCTGTGTTGGAGGGAAGCCTTATAGCTTATCAGTGGGAGTGGTAAGCATTAGGTAGCCTATCTACCACAGTAAGAGAGGTTTCTGGCCCAGAAATTATAGTTTTTTGGCCGTTTGGGAAGCTTTTCCATCTCTTTCAACCTTCTGATTTAAAAGCCTGTGTTTGCGCTTGTTTCCTGCCTTTCCTGTTACTAGTCTAGTCCAGGTACAGATTTGCTGTATCCAGGACTCTTTGTAAGCTTCTGAGCCTCCCAAGCCCTTCTGTGTTGGAAGGAAGCCTTCTAGCTTATCCGTGAGAGTGGTAAGCATTAGGTAGCCTATCTACCACAAGAGGAGTGGTCCCTGGCCCAGAAATTGTAGCTAATGGCCATTTTGGGCAGTTTTCTTCCATCTCTTTCAACTTTCTGGTTTGAAAGCCACACTTGCGCTTGTTGCCCACCTTTCCTGTAACTAGCCTAGTCCAGATACAGAGTTGCTGTATCCAGGATTGTTGGTAAGCTTCTGAGCCCCCCAAGCCTTTCTGTGTTGGAGGGAAGCCTTCTAGCTTATCCGTGGGAGTGGTAAGCATTAGGTAGCCTATCTACCACAAGAGGAGTGGTCCCTGGCCCAGAAATTGTAGCTATTGGCTGTTTGAGCAGTTTTTTTCCAATCTCTTTCAACTTTCTGGTTTAAAAGCCGCATTTACGCTTGTTTCCCACCTTTCCTGTAACTAGTCTAGTCCAGATACAGACTTGCTGTATCCGGGACTGTTGGTAAGCGTCTGAGCCACCCAAGTCTTTCTGTGTTGGAGGGAAGCCTTCTAGATTATCAGTGGGAATGGTAAGGTAGCCCATCTTCCACGGGAAGAGTGGGTTTTGGCCCATAAATTGTAGTTTATTGGCCGTTTAGGCAGTTTTCCATCTCTTTCAACTTGCTGGCTTAAAAGCCTGCATTTGTGCTTGTTCCCCGCCTTTCCTGTAACTAGTCTAGTCCAGGTACAGATTTGCTGTATCCAGGACCCGTTGTAAGCTTCTGAGCCCCCCAAGCCTTTCTGTGTTGGAGGAAGAAAGCCTTCTAGCTTATCAGTGGGAGTGGTAAGCACTAGGTAGCCTATCTACCACACGAGGAGTGGTTCTGGCTCTGTAATTGCAGTTTATTAGCCATTTGGGCAGTTTTTCCATCTCTCTCAACGTTCTGGTTTTAAAGCCCATGTTTGTGCTAGATCCCCACCTTTCCCGTAACTAGTCTAGTCCAGGTATAGATTTGCTGTATCCAGGACTGTTTGTAAGCTTCTGAGCCCCCCAAGCCTTTTAGTTGGAGTGGAGCCTTTTAGCTTATCAGTGGAATGGTAAGTACTAGGTAGCCTGTCTACTACAAGAGGAGTGGTTCTTGGCCCAGGAATTGTAGTTTATTGATCATATGGGAAGCTGTACATCTCTTTCAACTTTCTGGTTTAAAAGAGCACATCTGAGCTTGTTTCCCATCGTTCCTGTAACTAACCTACTGGAAAGCACTAGAAAGCCTTAAACTGATACAAGCTTTCTAGCTTAAAAGAGAGTCTTTGGAGTGATTAAGTATCGGTTTTCTGTATTTTCTTGCTGTACGTAACTGTTTTCTGCCTAAACACTGATTTTCCAGCAATTATTATAATTTAAAAGCTTGTTTTTTTCACATATTGTACTTAGACTGCCTGCACTTTTAAAAAGTCGTTTTTTGTTTAAATAATTTGTTTAACTGTTATAGGCTACACACTAAAGTACGACAGCCTTTTCTGATTGCTTGTAGTCGTTTAAAGCGGTTTTAGGTGTACTTTTTATTGTTTTTGCCTTATCTTTTCAAAACAAAAAAAAAAAAAAAAACAACAACATTCCGTGTTTCCCACCCTTCTAAACAAGTATAGTCCAGTTTTCAGGCTAGTGTTGAATTCAGGGCTGCGTTACAAGTTTCTGAGTTGCCCATACCTTACTTGGATAGAGGGAAGTTTCTATGTTCAACTGTGAGAGAGGGGAACTTTGAGCAGCCATCTGCCCCTGGAGGAATGGTTCCGGCCCAGAAGTTAGTAGTTTAAAAACCGCATTTGCATGGTTTTGCACGCTGGGCAGCACTGGTTAGCTACGGTTAAATTATTCTCAGCTCCACTAAGTCTCCTCTTCAGTTTTCCCTTGAAACTAGTCTAACTCTCAACCTAAGCACTCAAAACGCATCCTACAGTCTAGCACTTGCTCAGACCTAATAGTAAGCACTAATATACCCCGACACTGATTGCCCAGCAGGGCAAGGTTCTTTATCCACCCCTCACCAACCAAGCAACTAAACAGCTCACCCTACTATTCAGGCATGACGAAAGGGCAACTTCAGGTGTACTCTCCAGTCCAGCTGGTGAACCTGGGTATCCTGTGGCAATGTTACAACTGCCTCATGTACAGAGACAACCCTCTCCTCCTACCACAAAACATTAACATATGCAGTAGATGCAACTATACAGCCAAACTGGAGGCTAAGGTCTATCCACCCAAGGCTGGAACAGACAGTCATAAGGAGAAGGGTAACACTTGCACCACACCTCCAGCCTCACACAGACCTACTAAACCAGCACTGGCAAAAAATACACATAAATACACTAAATCATACTCGGAAGCTCTAAATAAAAACCTGCAAAAGCATCAGAGAGCTCCAAAGCAGACACCCAAAACCTCGCACCTCCCGTCACAAACCAGACAACACATAAAACACAAAATCAATGTGCCACACAATCACACCCCTTAAGGCGAAATAACTCAGGTCACTCTAGAACAAGTACAAATATGACTCTGTCATTGTTCATGTTGGTGTGAATGAACTGAGATGCACCTCCCTGGACTACATGAAAAGAGACATGGAAGAGCTCTCTGATCATGTAGCCCGGGTGAGTATGACGTAAGTAGCATCCTGCCCTCACTAAGAATGATACCTCAGTATAAAGAAAAAAATTATCAATTTCAACAATTGGCTAAGCTTCTGGTGTCATTCAAAGGGGATCCAGTGTCTGTCAGCCTGGGACGACATGCTCGACAAGCCGCGTTGCTTCGAAAGAGACGGCTTGCACCTGTCACCCCTAGACTTTCAAATACTGGCCAAGGCTCTTGCTGCCCCCATAGTGCCTTTTTTTAGGCAAGGCTCAAAAGTCAAACCCACCTCCATAAACTGCACAAATAAAAAAATAAGAAGTTATGTACCTACCATAACGTTCCATGTTAGTTGTCTTCTCTCGCCTTCTTTCTTGCTGGATGGGTTCGGAGCCGATCCTCGGCTCCGACTCGGCACTTGCTAAGCTCGAGAGCTAATTTTACCAGCTCGAGGCAACCCTATATCCCATGATGCAAGGCGTGACTACCCCAGATCTCGTTTGGTAGCTATAGAAAAAACCCTGCCAGTAACCTTCTTCCCAGAAAGGAAGAAGAGGAACTAAATGTGGAAAGAAACCAAGAAAGGTAACCACTAGATACTAGTGACACTTCCTACTGGGGCCCATAGAAGGAATGGATCGTACCCAGAGAAGAGTACAACTTCAAGGTCTGTCCAGGCTAGGGGGAAGGAGGGAGGGACGCAAGAAAGAAGGCGAGAGAAGACAACTAACATGGAACGTTATGGTACGTACATAACTTCTTAATGTTAAGTTGTCAAACTCGCCTTCATTCTTGCTCAATGGGACCGCGTCCCTAGCACCTCTATCCTGGGTGGCTCAATGGAACAGACTCTTGAGAACTGTGGAACCAAACCTAGCCCTGTCTCTGGAGGCCAAGTCCAATTTGTAATGAGAGACAAAGGTGTGAGGAGTGGCCCAAGTGGCTGCCGCACAAATGGTGTCAATAGGTAGCCTATCCTGAAAAGCTGTAGAAGTGGATAGGTGTCTTGTAGAATGTGCGTTTGGTTTCGAGGGCAGTTGCTTGCCCCTAAGGAGATAAACATGAGAAATGGTAGAAGACAGCCATCTGGATAAGGTCACCTTGGAGACCGGCAGACCTTTCCTGTTTTCTGCATAAGAAAGAAACAGTTGATCAGATTTTCTGAATTGTTTAGTTCTGTCCAAGTAATATCTGAGTTGGCGATGGACATCCAAACAGTGAAGTTTCTGTTCCGCTTTGTCAGAATAATTAGGGAAAAAAACTGGCAAATCAATAGATTGGTTAATATTGGTCTGGGAAGCAACCTTGGGCAAAAAAGATGGATTAGTTCTTAAAGATACTCTATCTTTGTGGAAAACCAAGTATGGGGGACGGACACAGAGAGCATGAAGTTCAGACACCCTCCTGGCTGAATTAACAGCCACCAGAAAAATTGTCTTCCAGGAAAGAAATTTTAATGAGCATGTAGCAGCCGGTTCAAAGGGGGGCAGAATCAAGGATGCCAGCATTAAATTCAGGTCCCATTGCGGAGGGGGATCTTTGATTGGAGGTTTCAGAAGAAAGATCCCTCTAAGAAAGGCTTTGCAAAGCTTGTGAGACATTATGTTTTGGTCCGCTAAGCCAACATGAAAATTTGAGATTGCTGCCAGCTGGACCTTAACTGTAGAGGAAGAAGAACCCGACTGAAAAATCTCAGCTAGGAAGTCCAAGACTGACTGTACTGGAGCAGTAAAGGGATCTATGTCCCTAGACTTTGCCCAGAAGGAAAAACGCTGCCATTTGCTAGCATAAATCCTTCTGGTAGAGGACTTTAGAGAAGCTACTATGATATCTCGCACAGGATTAGAAATCATAGGGAGCCTGGCTAAGGAAGGAAGTGGAGCAACCAAGCAGTGAGGTTGAGAGAATGAATGGCCTGGTGCAGATGACCCGAATGGTGGGTCAGAAGATCTGGAACTGGATCCAGATGCCAAGGCTGAACCAAGAGATGACGATGTAGGGACGGAAACCAAATTTGTCGAGGCCAGTAAGGGGCAATGAGAATCAACTTGGCTCTCTAGACGGTAGCTTTCTGAATCACTTGAGGTATCAGCGGGAATGGAGGAAAGGCATAAAGAAGTCCCCGGGGCCAATCCTGAGTTAGAGCGTCTCTGGGGGGATGGCCTGGTAGTGGAAAGAGGGAGAAGAAGTCTGGGCATTTGCTGTTTTGGGGTGTAGCAAAAAGGTTGCAGGAAGGGACGCCCCACTTCTGAAAAATCTCGTCCACTACTGATTGTTTGAGAGACCACTCATGTGGCATGAGAATAGCTCTGCTCAGTCTGTCCGCTAAGAGGTTGGATTTCCCGGGGATATGCGTTGCTATCAGAAACCGATGAGAGGAGATTGCCCATTGCCAGAGTCTGAGAGCTTCTCGACACAGAGGATAGGACCTGGTCCCGCCCTGTTTGTTGATATACCAGACTACGGACATGTTGTCCGTCTGAACTGCAATAGTCCCTAAAGGAAGAAAGTCGCTGAGGGCTTGCAACGTTAAAAGCACTGCTCTCATCTCTAGGACATTTATGTGCAGATGATATTCTATGGGTTGCCAAGTCCCATGGACCATCCTGCCCTGATAATGCCCCCCCCCCACACCCGATCAGAGAGGCATCCGAAGTGACTGTGGCAACCGGGACTGGGGGAACAAATAGTCGGCCCTGATGGAGTTGCGGAGAAGATATCCACCAGGTTAGGTGACTCTTGCACGATTGCATCACGAAGATCTCGTGGCGCATGGGGAGTTGCTGGAAGGACCACTGGGTGAACAACATCCACTGCAGAAGACGCATGTGGAAGCGAGCTAAAGGAAGCAGTACGATGGCCGCAACCATAAGACCTAGCACCTTCAGGACAAATCTGGCCCTGATCTTTTTGCTGAGTAGTATGATCCGAACATACTTTTGGATGTCCAGAATTCTTTGGTTTGTGAGTCTTGCTGACATCTCGAAAGTGTCTAATTCTGCGCCTATAAAGGTAATAGATTGGCAAGGCGACAGTGAAGATTTTTCGAAGTTTATAGAAATCCCCAATTGGTTGCAGGTGTGAAGAGTGTAGTCTCTGGCCTTGAGAAGTTGATGCCTGGTGGTGGCAGAGAGGAGCCAGTCGTCTAGATACGGAAACACCTGGAATCCTTGACGTCTCAGGTGAGCCGTGACCACTGCCATACATTTGGTAAAGACTCTGGGGGCTGTAGTGAGACCAAAGGGCAGGGCTCTGAATTGAAAATGACTGGTCCCCAGCCGAAAGCGCAGAAACCTTCTGGAGCGCCTGTGAATTTTTATGTGATAGTACGCATCCTGAAGGTCTATTGAGCACATCCAGTTGTCCTTGCCCAAAAAGGGTAGAATGGACTGAAGCGTGACCATCCGGAACCTTGCCTTCTTGGCAAACTTGTTTAGTTTGCTGAGGTCTAAAATTGGTCTCCAATCTCCCGTCTTTTTGGGAACCAAAAAGAATCTTGAGTAGATTCCGGATCCTACTTGGTCTGCTGGCACTAGTTGGATGGCTCTTTTTGCTAGGAGCTTTGATACCTCCAGTTTTGCCAACTCCCTTAGACTGGGTGAAACGTCTGTGAGGGATTGATGAGGAACAGGATATCTCACGAAAGGGATATTGTAACCCTCGGATATGATCGACTGTACCCATTTGTCTTGAGAAAGGGAACGCCAGGCTGCTGGGTACAGCGACAATCTTCCCCCGACTGCCTCCAAGGGTGGACAGTCGGGCAACACCTCAGGGGTGCTGGAAGGGTTTATCAGAGAGAGGCTCTCTGTTACCCTGGTTCTGCGGACCCCCTCTGCCTCTGGGGCGGTGGTTTTTGTTATTACCCCCTCTGCCTCTGGGGGTAAACTGACCACGTGCATCCGGCGTGACTCCCTGAGATTTACGGAACCACATTTTCCCTCCCTTCTGACCTTTGGGATAGGGTCTTGAAGGGGTGGAGAAATGGACTCCTACGGCAGAAAGAGTCTTGCCGTCTTGCTCACACCTGGTCAATATGTCCTTCACCTGTGGGCAGAACAAAGCCGAACCATCGAAGGGAGTATTAGTGAAGGACGCCTCCAGGATTGACGCCTAAGTGCCACTCCTGTGCCTGCGGCTCTACTCACCCCATCGGCTGCATAAGAAATGAGCCGCATGGAGGAGTTAGTTATAGAATTTAGGATTCCGAGCTGTGAGGCAATCTTTTCTTGAGCCCCAGCAGCTGACGGATCCTGAACTACCTCACCTAGTTCCTTGAGAATATCTCTCTGAAGCCGGGTAAAGTGACAGAGATAGTTCAGCGAGCGCATAGCGAAGGTCGCTGAAGAAAACATCCACTTACCATACCTATCCATGGTCCTAGAGTCCTTGTTAGGAGGATGGACAGGTACAGAAGGATCGGCAAGTTCCTTTTTGGTGGCAGCTGCCACCACCATGGCATCAACAGGGACACCCTTGGTGAGAAACTGTTTGTCTGAGGGGGCCGTGATGAATTTAGAAGGCCTCCTGGGGGCTGGCTCCACAGAATCCGAGGCCGCCCACGCCTTTCGCGCCACCACTTCCATGAGCGGGTCGAAAGGCGGAGACACCCAGGAGGTGGAGGGTCGAGATCCAAAAGCCTCCAGGTATACCGACTCATCCTCGGAGGGGTTAATGGAAGGCCAGTTCCCCCTCTGCTTAAGGAGTTCCAGGATGTCTGAAAATGAGACATCCTCAGAGGGGGACCGTGGGGAACCCTCCGACTCATCTAAGTCGGTATCTGATGTCGTAGACTCGGGGGAGTCAGTGTGCTTCCTCTTGCACGTCCTCTTACGTGGGGGTTCTCACGAAGGATCAGGAGAAACCTCGGAAGAGGAAGTTCTTCCCAATGGGGAAACCTGGGGCGATGGATCTCTAGGTCCGGGAGCAAGAGAATGGGAAGAGACATCGACAGGCACCGAAGAGGGAGGAGCTAATGGAATTGATTGTTGACTCAGCTCCGGGGCTAGAACACTCCTCATCACCTCAAAGGCTCCCCTTCCAGGGAGGCCAGAAGACTCCCGCTCCGAAGAGACAGGAATCCCCGGTCCTGCCGAAAGAGAAGGCTCCGAGGCCGATGTCGGTGCCGAGCTCACCAATGCCGAAGCTCCAAGAGGGAGAGCGGGGTCAGACAAGGGTCCGATGCCACTCGCCCCCTCGGAGCCGACAAGGGAGACCCGACGACCGGATCCCTCCAAGGAAGGTCTCATGGAGGAGATCAGAGTCGTAGATGACAGAGCCAACAGGGGAGGTATCGGCTCCGGCACACCAACGGTCAACGTTCCGAGAAGCTCCGGCTCCGATCTCTGAAGGAGAGTCGGAGAAGAAATTTCAGAGGGATAGGGGATAGCGGTCGTCTGCTGAGACGGGCTATGGAGCATCTGGGCCAGTGCCTGTGATTTCAGCAGTCTACTTACCACCCTCTTCAAGTCATGGTCTGACAGCCTGGAAGACCTTGAAGATCGGCTCCGATCGCTCCGCTCCGAAAGCAGAGGAGATCCCGGAGCCGAGTGAATCGACTCCAGGGAAGGGGACCGAGATCTCTTCTTGGAAGGAGCCATCGGAGCCGAAGACCCTTCGGTTGCGGCCGGAGCCGACATCGGTGCAAGTGTATCGGAGCCAGCCCGCACCGATAGCACCACCTCAGAGATAGAAAGATTGGCTCCAGCTGGAGTCGATCTCGACTCCGAAGGAGTCGGAGCCACAGCCGAAAGCTTTGGAACCACAGCCTGGGCTTTAGGTGGCTTAGAGGGCTTTCCCAACCCAGTATTGGTCGGGGAGCCCTCTGGCTTCAACAAGCCACGTAGGATTAATTTGTTCCTACGTTCCTGCAGGACTCTCTGGCTGAAGGAGTGCCAAATAGCACAGGAGTCCTGCAGGTGTAGAGGCCCCAGGCAGTACACACAAAAAGTGTGACCGTCTGTCAGAGACATTTTCTGACAGCACGAGTCACACTTCTTGAAGCCTGAGACCTTTACTTCTTTGGACATGGTATGCCCACCCAAAAAACACACACACACACACACACCAGTCAGACAGTTAGTTAATAAAAGGGAAAACATTTAATAACACACCCACACTTCCTGACAGAAAAATAATGGAAGGAAGGCTTAAGGCCTGAGGGTGGAAAAAAAAAAACTATCCCTATGCAAGGAGAAAGGGAATATAGGGTAAGATAGGTAGGTATTAGTTAACTTTAACTATTAAGGGAAAGAAATAGGAAAAAAGAAAATTTTTCTGACTGACTTTAGTATAATACTACTAAGACTTTACCTGAGCTGGTAAAAGGAGACCTCTTCGCGAAGCGGCAAACGAGATCTGGGGTAGTCACGCCTTGCATCATGGGATATAGGGTTGCCTCGAGCTGGTAAAATTAGCTCTCGAGCTTAGCAAGTGCCGAGTCGGAGCCGAGGATCGGCTCCGAACCCATCCAGCAAGAATGAAGGTGAGTTTGACAACTTAACATTGAAGGTTATACTACTCAACGCCAGGAGTTTAAATCTCAAAATGCATGCGCTCGAAGCACTCTTCAGTATGGAGAAAGCCCGACATCTGTGCAATAACTGAAACCTGGTTCAAGGCTCCAGAGAGCACTCCAGCAATACTGGGCTACAACTCATACCACACATTTCGGCCAAAGAACACGGACAGAAACACAAAAGGAGGGGGTGTATCCATATTCATCAAGGATATCTACACCTCCAGGTTAGTGGCGCAGCACGATACCTCTGAGATCATCCATGTGCAACTAACATCGAGCAAATCAGCAATGCAAAATGTGGCCTGCTACAGATCACCCTCCATGACCCAGGACCAACACTCTGCCTTTCTGGAGACACTGGAAAACATGAAGGTCCTACCGAACACCCTGATATTGGGCGATTTCAATTACCCTACCATTAACTGGGAAAACTACTTGAGTACAAACTCCCAGGCTCAGCGCTTCCTGGAATTTATCAACTCAAATGTCCTGGATCAGCTGGTAAACTCCCCTACCAGAGGTGAAAACATATTGGACCTGGCCATCACCAACATGGGCGACAGGTGTTCCGCACCGGAGGTCAACCTGTTACTGGTTAGATCAGACCATAAACTAATCATTCTGGACGTCCACACCCCAACACCACCACCAACTAAGGAAATCACAGTGAAACACTTTTCTAAAGCAAACTTCACCTTACTTAAAACAGAGGTGGTAAGTTTCACAGTCCCCACGCTAAAGGATTACGCTGCCCAAGATGCAGAATCCTTTACAAATGCACTCTATGAGCACCTACAAGGATGCATGGATCGTGCCATCCCTAGCAAAACCAAGACTCACTCCCCTAAGAGAAGGAAACCCGTCTGGTGGACCCCTGCCACAAACAGGTTATACAATAAAAGGAGGAAACTAGTTCAGAAAAACAGCAAATCCCAAGAAGGAAAGACATCCCTGATCAGTATCAGTAAGAAACTAAGGTCCCTCATAAAATCATCCAAGGCTAACTTCGAAAGAAAAATAGCCAAGGATTTGAAAGATAACCACAAAGCCTTCTTTAGTTATGTCAAGAATCTAAGTGGCAACTTGCAGAAATGCTCTGAGCTAGTGCAAAATAGCACAAAATATACTGAACCTACTGATATTGCCAACATCCTGGCAGATAGATTTAGTGCAAACTTCACCCCCCATCTCACCTCCAAAAGGGCCCACAACAACACTGGAAAAGTGTAGTGTCCCAGAAATCACAGACGCACAGGTGAAAACAGCCCTTTCAAAAGCCAAAAAACACAGTGTCAATGGGGCCAGATGGTGTCCCAGGATGCGTCTTGCATGAACTAACCCCCCACCTAAACATGCTGTTAACTTCAGCCTCTCCACAGGCTACGTGCCCATAGAATGACGCACAGCAACAGTTATTCCGCTCCACAAAGGAGGGACCACAACTGACCCTGGTAACTATCACCCCATAAGCCTGACTAGCCTGGTCTGCAAGGCTATGCAGCACATCATCACGGAACTCATTAACAAAGACATTGGGAACGTCCAAATACTTGACCCGACCCAATTCGGCTTTGTTAAGGGCAGATCATGCCTACTAAACTTTGTTGACTTCTTTGAGACAGTCACCAAGGCCATAGACGAGGGAAAGGTGGTTCACACAGTCTACCTTGACCTCGCCAAGGCGTTCAACACCATTCCTCACTCAGGTATTATATAAAAACTCACCAGCCTGAACATAAACCCCTACATCACAGGATGGGTTGCCAAGTGGCTTACAGACAGAACTCACTCGGTAAGAATAGCAGGCTCCAGGTGCGAGACTAAACCAGTCACAAGTGGTGTCCCACAAGGCTTGGTCTTGGGACCCCTACTGTTCAGCATATACTTCTCAGAAGTACAGGCAAACACAGGAGGACTATGGCTAACCAAGTTTGCCGATGACTGCAAACTGGGAGCCATAATTGACTCATTGTCTGACACAGACATCCTCCGAAAAGGTCTTGCTGAGACAGACACCTGGTGTCAAAGTCATGGCCTCAAGCTAAATGCCAAAAAATGCATAGTCATCCCATTTGGGAAAAACAAAACACCCACGAATTACCACATAGGTGGCAGCCCCCTTAATACAGGAAGAGGTAATATGAGATCTGGGGACCCAGGCAGATAGTAATCTCTCCTTTGACAATCATATTGCCAAAGTAGTTAGGAAATCCTTCTATGTGGCCCATGTAATTACTAAAGGGTTCGCATCTAGAAATAAAGAGGTTATAGAGCCCCTCTACTCGTCACTCATCAGACCCATCAACAGACATTTGGGATGTACCTCACAAGACACTTCCAACAGCTGGACCACAAAAGTATCTCACCAAGAGTATTACTGACCTCAAACATGTGTCCTATGCAGACCGACTGAAAAAACTCCAGCTGTACTCAGTGGCATATCGGTTACTCAGAGGTGATCTCTGCCTGACTTACAAAGTCATGTCCAACTCAGAATTGATAGACATGCTTCACCAAAAGAAATCCAAGTCACTGCGAGCCACGCGCTCTAGTGAGCTAAACCTCGCCACAACAATAAATAGAACATGCTGGAGGGATAGATTCCTGTCACAGACACTCCCCATGCTTTGGAACAAAATTCCTAATTACATTAGGCAGAGCCCCTCATTAACACTCTTCAAAAGAAACCTTGACGAGTGGATGGGTAGCAGAAAATACACCCATGGGATCACTTCATTTTCTCTGCTTGACAGAGGCTCAGTTAATTAATCAATGGGGTGGCGAAAGCCGACACACTCTGGCTAGGCTTATAAATGCCGTTGGGCAGATAACCTCGTACCTACCTATGAACCTATGAACTAAAAGGAGGGATGACAATTTCCTGAAATCATTACTAACCGCTACATCCCATTTATAAAACCAAAAATCTCCAAACCAGTTAAACTCTAAAAGAACCAAACCTTCATAAAAGCAGCACCCTCTTAATTTCTAAGTAGACTACATTCTGCTTCTTAAACCCACATCTCTACTGTTCTTAATGATTAATTATAAAACAAAAAAAAACCCCTAAAGCAATGTTCCTCCCCCTTCTCTTTCACATGCCTTGCCAAAGCACTGGTATCTTTCCTCTGCGATCATTCGCATATTTGAGTATTCTCTCTCTCAGGCTGCAGTTAGTAAAAGGCACTGCATGCACCACAGCATGCCATATAAATCAAATCTGTACTTCTACAATTTGCAAATAATCAACCTCCAACTTGAAACCTGTTGATTCATGATAAAAAGATGTACATGTAAAAATAAAATTACATGCTCTACATTTCTAACACATAAAAGTGCCACTACGTTCAGAGTCTTGTCTATGAACTCTATTCACATTTTTGCAGCACAATTGCCTTTTGAGAGACAGATTATTCCTAAAACTAAATATTGAGTTAGTATTAATTACATTACTAATCTCACGGTCCGCTAAAAGGATCAGCCAGCACCTTCTCATCACTTCAAATACCAAATTAATATCATTAAAATATGTAAAAAAAATGGTCTGTTCCTGGTATTAACCAAAGTGGTTTCATTGCTCACAGCAAGACTATTATAGGTTCTATGTGAAAAATAAGGTTCCCCTTCATATCTCTACTGGTCAGCATCTCTTTAATACAAGTATCTATATCAACCATCCAATACCCCCTTCTTAATGAAATCCTCGCTCAGATTAGAAAAGGCTTGATTCATCTCAGCATCTACACTATGTAACCTCATGAGCCTTAAAAACTGACCCTTGAGGACATACTTTGTCATATGCCCTAGATGCATGCTAGACTTATGTAAGAATGTATTCTTCTTACAATCTTTTCTATATAAACTAGTATTAACTTGTTTCAGTTCATTTCTCTTGACTGTAATGTCAACAAAATCAATACACTCAGTTGATGACTGATAACTGACTTTAAGGAATGTAGTAGTACTGTGTAACAACTCCACAAAGACTACAGGATGCTCTCCTGTGTCACCCTAGATGATAAAAATATCATCCACAAAGCATCTGTAGAAATATATTGACTTAAAAAAGTTGTTGTTTGGAAATACTTTCTCATGTTCCCATGGTGTCAAAACTAAATTTCCATACGTATCGGTGCCTGTAGTGCTAACAGCAACATCCATTCTCTAAACATAGTATTTTTCCTCAACATGAAAGCATTATTCTCGAATACAAGCTCTAAGACGGTACAAATCAGCTTAGCTTTATTAGACTATGTACACGGTTTACAAAATCCATTGAAAAGGTGGGAGAAAAACAAATGCAGGTTCTGTAAAAAGAGAAAGAGAAACAGTTGCACTTCTTGCTACTGGGTGTGATACACTTGTGGCAGAGGGCCTCCATTTTGAAAGGCACAATAATATGGCTAAACTACTGCAATGAGAATTGTGAAACACTACAATATAAAAGTAGCTGAGAAACATTGGAAACAGGAACCACACAGCATTATACAAAATGATGAACTCTAATCACATGGGATCACCCATTACCAGCAGTTCAAAAAATAAATGTGAGAAACCAGATATAACAGTCCACGAAAAAAGACAAAAGTAGCATTGATCATTAAAATTGTTACACCTAGTTATTATGATGTCTTACACAGGGAGGGACAGAATGTCATAAAATTTCAGGATTTACAGACCAAAACAACAGCAATGTGGAAGAAAAATACTTCCAACAGAGTAGGAGTAATGGGTCTAATAAAAAAAAAAATACAGTCGTAATTAGATAAGTACTATAGCAAAAACAGTCCCACAGCTCAGGATGAAAGTTCCACTAGACAGCAAAATAAATCCAACAAAAAAGAGAAGAGTGGGAATAAACGATGGCGCCAGATTCCAAGTAAAAAAAACAAGCAGAGACCTTTATTACAATAGGTAAGCACTTTCACAGTTATGGACAACGCTTGAGGAAGCCGTTGTCCATAACTGTGAAACCGCTTACATTTTGTAATAGGTTTCTACTTGTTTTTTACTTGGAATCTGGTGTCATTGTTTATTTCCACTCTTCTCTTTTTTGTCATACTTAGATAAGCTACCAATACATGTAACCCAATATGGATTATAGGAGGAGGACATTCTAAATGTATTGTGGGTGCCGAGGAGTGAACTCTTGACTGACATCAAAGGCTGAAATAATACTAATTTCATGAACTCAAACTTTGCCCTGACTTAGGAATGGTATCAGAAACCCAAAAAATAGAATAAACTAAACTGGGAGAAACTATGTATCTATACAGATAAAAGAGAGCTACAGATATATATAGTACATACGCACAGATGCAGCTATATATATTTTTAAACGTGTATGTGTGTGTCTACAGGCATACAAATACACACATGCATGTACACAAACTTAAAAAAAACAATTAATTTAACAAAACCCCATTAAAAGGACAAGTATAAGCACATGCTGGCTGGATTTCACAGATAAGAGTTGTGCATTCACAGATGTCCCTGTGCTTTGAGGCTCAAATTTAATTCATTACATAGCACTAGCATAGCAAGCAAAGGACCATTTAAGAAAACAGAAATATATTGATAAAAGAACAAACAGCAGCATGCAGCTGTAATACAGGAACAGAACTAGAGAAGGGTATGTGACCAAAAGGATTCACTTGTAGTACAGATTAGTGCAGCCCAATCAATGTGGACTCACATGTACAATGCTGCACCAAACATCTGCAACACACACACGCCACACTCAACTGGGAAAAACAGTACGTTGCCCACCAGGTATATCAATGTGGGTATGCACAGCAATGTTCCAAACATATTTATCAAATCAATGTATAAGAAGGGGATACACAGGAAAGTAGGAAAGTGGAGAACATCAATCAAAGGTAAACACAAGTGGCTAACACTGAGGTGCAAAAGGTGGAGGGAAGCATATTTTTGTAAGCTGCAAAATTAAAGAAAAACAGTAGGCTAGAAAGATAATGAAGGACTGTTGAAGAGACAGGTAGAAGACAGGTAGCAGGGGTAGACAAACACAAAACAGACAGGGTGGTATAAACTCAAAAGGTGGATAGGACACTGGATGAGCACAAGCAGATGTTTGACAACTGAACAAGGAATGAATGAAGATGCAAATTTGTGAATCAGGTGACATGCAACATAGTGATGTACCATGACACTAAAACATGACTACACCACAGTATTGCAGTGTGAGGACATCACAGCATTTATACACAACAGGTATAGACTTGCTATATACAACAGCATAATGGTCATATGGTTCATGGTCACCTTGATGCACACTGTGCACCTGAAGCGATTCACAGACAGTGGTGCTAACTGGTTTTATTAGCATAACTGCCACACTAATTGTTTTTTTCTCGGCATGATGTAAAGCACAAGCAGCATTTTGCACTACACTGCCTACAACAGTACCACTATAACAGGCATTTCATTAAAGCCTCTATATACTTGGTGCATCAGAGAATTAAAGAATGAGCTTGGTAATGGACCTCAGCAACAGCAATAAGCCTGACCGTGTACGTTAGAAACAGTGAGGCAGACGCTATGGTACACCTGTAACTTAGAACTCAAGACAGTGGAATGGGTATAGAAACATCTGCATGTGGCAAAGGCTGTGAATCTCTGAACATTAGAAAACCCAGAAAAGATATATCACAAGGGGTATAGGGTTCTGGGGCTACATGTTGAGGCATAGGTACAGTATGCAAGAGGGCAGAGGGAAGGAGAGGCTATGAATAGCATTAACTGCTGCTCATAACCAGTTGCATGACAGGAGTGAGGTTGTGGCCATGACTACAGTATGTCAATGGGGAGGGAAGGTTATGCATAGCAGTAATTGAAGTTTGATAACCAGGTGCAAATTGGGAGGCTGTGTCTATGGCTACAGTACATAAAAGGGGGTACTGGCTATGCACAGCAATAATTGTATCTGATTGCCCATCTGTATAAGGGATGAAGGCTGTAGCCGTAGCTACAATAAGTAAATAGGGAAAGGTTGTGTATAGCATTAACTACAGTTGACAACCATGTGCATGGACGAGTGGGGGTGGCCTTAGGTATGTGCATCCCGAAGCATACCCTACACATTCACTGGCTGACATGTTTTGCCCTCAAATGCACAGGAACTGGGATGGCCATAAGAGGTAGGCAATGCCTTGAAAAGTTTACTAACC
This sequence comes from Protopterus annectens, assembly GCF_019279795.1. Classification (NCBI taxonomy): domain Eukaryota; kingdom Metazoa; phylum Chordata; order Ceratodontiformes; family Protopteridae; genus Protopterus; species Protopterus annectens. The sequence continues at coordinate 699,009,069 of NC_056725.1, read as the reverse complement.
AGCAAATGGAAGTGTTACGACAGGTTATCCACACACATGGCATGAGCTTCTAGGGCAAAGATAGCACAAACTGATTAGGACGGCGCAGTGGTGCAACTGTTGCGTTGTCGCCTCAGAGCAAGAGGTTTAACAGTTTGATTCTCTGCTGGGGTGCCTTCTGTGCAGAGTCTGCATGCCCTCCCTGCGTTTGTGTTGGTTTCCTCCCATGTCACAAAGACATGTGTCTGGAGCATTTCTCCCCAGACCTACCCTGAAAATTGGCTTTGTTCTAAGTTGGACTTTCCCGGTAAACAAATGTTAAATAAAAATAAATTAACATACAGGCATCATAGGATCTTAATTCAACATCTTACATACACCACCTCTAAACTGTGCATACTCAACACAGGCAAGAGAAGCAGGACACTACAGTGTTGCAGTCACTTGTCACTGTGTTTCTGTCATCTGTGCAAGCAGCAAGGACTGTGCACTGCACAACCCGTAGCCTGTGTGGGCACAGTGATGTCTGCAGCACAACATGGCCATCTAATGCACTGCTGCCCTACTTGGTTCAGGAGTGAACCATGAGTATGACTTTATTCTCTGTTGTCTGTGTCATGACCCACAACTGTGGATTACAAGCCACCTCTGCCAGGGCTGCAGTGTACTGCTCCTGCCTCTGCTATGGTGATGATAATACTGCTGCACATTCCTCCCAACACTTCACCATGTCCTGCTGTTGTTGCTGCTATGACAAGTAGGGAAGGCCCTGTTAAGATGTCTACCTCCTGCTTTATCAATATGTGCAACACCATGCTACACAGCATGTCATACACAATATAAATCTTACTGCAGATATATGGTCTATAATGCAGTACCACTCTTGAAGTGTTAAGATATAGGAAAATCCCCTCAGTAGTCTGAATACATACCCCACTGTAATTTGCATTTCCATATCGGCTGCATTTCAAGCATGGTCTGGGGGTTCCATACACGGTTCATCAACCAAGGCTTTAGGGCATATCCTACATCCCTTGCCACATGAAAGAAACAGCATATTATATGTGGCTTGATCCCTGCTTGCGTGGACATGACGTCAGTCCTCAAATGACAGCAACCGAGGCAGAAATACTAAGTCTCTGGTATTCGGGCCAGCCGAGGGCTACGCTGGCAGGGATAACCCAAATGTGATGACTGCAACAGTGAAACACAAAGAACATCAGCATATTATATGTGGCTTGATCCCTGCTTGTGTGGTACTTGTGTGCAATACATACATCTATCTAGCATCTACCAGTCAGGTAAGAGTATGAGAAATCTCATTGTAGGACTCTTCGGTACAGGTCAGACTTAAGCTATATGTGACAATCATGTGAAATGTTTGGGTGGCTCACATGCATATAAATAATGTCCTATGCATTACAGGCTACCTGGCAGTTCAGGGAGGCTTGTCCTTGGCCGAGAAATTCGGCTTTACAGTCTCAAAATGCTGAAATTCGAGATTTCAGCATTTCGAGATTATGAAGTGAAACTATCTATATATATATATATATATATATATATATATATATATATAGAGAGAGAGAGAGAGATACAGTGGATATAAAAAGTTTACACACCCCTGTTAAAATGCCAGGTGTTTGTGATATAAAAAAATTAGAGCACAACAAATCATTTTAAAACTTTTCCCACCTTTAATGTGACCTATAACCTATACAATGCAATTGAAAAACAAACAAACTGTTAGGTGAAAAAAATATAAAAAATAAAAAACGTACAATAAGCTGGTTGCATGAGTGTTGAAGCACCTTTTTGTCAGACCCCATTCTGATGAACCTCCTGCATATCCACAAAATAAACAGTACCATATCTACCCATTCTAAAGACTTAAACCTTGCCTGTGATATAAACATGGCATGCTGGAGAGACAAGTATGTATTCCAGAGACTAATCCGTCTATGGAACAGGCTCCCCCATCCATGTGAAGCAGAGTTCCTCCCTAAACCAATTCATGTCCAACTTGGACAATTGGATGGGAAACCGGACATTCATCCCTAGTTTGGCACCTATGTCTCTGATGCAGACAGGTGACCTGTAAATGGTTCATCTCCCAGGCCCATGTTTACACTTATCAAGGGTATCAGAACTCGTCAGAGATTTGGGATGCATGGCTAGGCTTAAAACAGCCCTTGTGGTCATTAGCCTAGTAAACACCTATGAACCTATGGTGATGTCTCCCTGGTCCTCTAGACTAGGTGGGGACTTAATGGCAACATGTGTGCAATCTATGAACCGCAAGACCTCAGAAAAATGGACTATATCTGTACTTCCAAACCATTTTGATGATGCTGTAGAAGAGGTTTAGATCCCTGAACTGAGTATTTTTGACAACATTTCAGTTGCTGATGTGGAGTAGGTCCATCAATATTGGGTCAATCAATGACTTGCATGCCAGACACAGTTAACCTCTTTATAGCCTGTAGAATACAGAGTACAGTGACAGGACTTTGAGTCAGTTCATGTAAGACATATTGTTTAGGCTTTGTACCGTTTTAATAAAGTATCTCTGTGGGCATTCCAATTGCTGCATGTCTCTGGAGAGATACATGCCAAAGAGGGCATTATACTCAATGAGTGGCCTAAATGAGGACTAATTAAAGAGGGACAATGAAATTTCTAGATCTAGATCCAATCCCTTTGTTCATAAGCTGTGCAATAAAGGAAGTCCTTCTATACAGCGCACCTTATAGAAAGTCCTTCTATAAGATGCACAGTGTAGAAGGACTTTCTTATGACAGTGGACACATACTGGTTAAAATTTAGGTCACTGTTCACGCAAGTTCACAAATCCTAAACATATCAAGTGAGTCAAATTCTTAGGGACACACTATCAACATGCAGTTCTCCAGGGGAAACAACTTCCGAAAGAATATGATAATGCATTTTTTGTCACTTAGTTTTAGTTCATGATTCTGGCACCAGATACTTGTCTGGGATAAAATGTCCATCAGGATGTCGAAGTCATTTGGGGATACAATGACTTCTGCCAACATGCTGTCATCTGCAAAACTTAGTCAGCCAGAGCCCTTTGGTATTGGTATTTACTTCACAAAAGTAGATGACAAACAGGAGAGGTCCCAACACAGAAACCTGGTGGACTCCAATGGTGACTGGTTTCTCGGTCAAAGTAACTTCCACTATTTTAATATTCTGCATCCGACCTGTGAGCCAGATAGAAATCCAGCAGATGACACAGGGGTTTATTCACAGTTTATTTAGCTTTTCTACTATGTCTGAGAACGGGATTGTGTCAAAAGCCTTGGTCAGGTTGAGGTATGCAGTGGGTACCATTTTTACCTTCATCCATTGCTTTGGTGCTTTTTTCAAAAAAGCCCACCACCTTGAGGATGCATGACCTGCCCTTGACGAATCTAAACTTAGACAGGTCCAGTGTTTGGAAGCTCCCTATATTTTTACTGATTGGTTCCATGATAAGTCTTTCCATAGCTTTGCGTATGAAGTTGGTCAGGCTTATGAGTCTGTAATTGCCTGGGTCTGTGGAAGGCCCTTCCTTATGCAGACGAATGACTGCAGCTGTTTTCCACTCGCTTGGTATTAAACCTCTGTGGATGCTGAGGTTGAACAGTGCTGTTGGGGGAGTGGCTAAATCACGCTACATGGTACTTAAGATCCATCCAGGGATATTGTCAGCACCCATCGATGCAGTGGTTACACAGAGCTTTTAGGACTCAGTCTTGTGTGATAGCTGGAAATGAGCCAGTTTCAGATGCATCCTGAGAGACAGAAGGACAGGAAAGATGGGTAAAGTCAGAGATGAATTTATTGGCCAAAAGGTTTGCTATACTGTTGCCTCAGTGTAGGTAACATCATTCAGAATCAGCTCAGCGTATTGATGCATTGTGCTTTCAAGACAGTGAACACAACTAAAAAAGGTCTTGTGATTATCTTTGACTTGGGTAGATATTTTAGCCTCAAACTTTGCTTTGGAGGATTTTGCAATTACTGAGATTTTTTTTTCAGTGATGGAGCTTTATCATTCTTTCAATTACTTTTGGTCAAAATTCTCTGCCTTTTATTGCATACATTTCCTCCTTCCTCCACTTCAACCATCTGGAGCTTTGGGCTCCATTTGCCCTGAATGCAGTTCCCTGCCAGATGTGCCCCCCAAGCATAGTCTGATGCGTCTGTAGTTAGGGTTTGGGCAGCAGGGAGTGGTGTGAATGGCAGTCCCTTGTTTTGGTGGCAGGCCTCTGCCCAACATAGGAACTCTAGTTGCAGGCAAGGTATGATAGGAATCATTGTTTCCAGGCTGTGACAATGTTGACTCCATAAACTTTTTAAGTACCACTGAAGTTTCCTGATATGCAGTCTTGCATATGGAATTAGAATAATGCAGGAGGCCATGAACCCCAAGGCTTGCAGTATTTGTCTTGCAATGAGCAGGGTTTTTGTGGTTTGAAGTAAGTCACCAAATGAATTTGCTTTTCTGGCGTAAGGAAAGCCATCTGGGCAGTTGTATTCAAGCATGCACCCAGGAATGTAATTTTTTTGAGAGGGTACCAGTTGTGATTTCTTTTCGTTTATAGTGTACCCTAGACAAGAAGAATGTCACTGTTTTCTGCCTGAATTAGACAATCGTCCAGGTATGGATATATCTGAATATTTCTTTGCCTGCAAAATGCAATCACTGGAGCCAGGCACTTTGTAAAGACCCGGGGCGCAGTAGATAAGCCAAAGGGCAGTGCAGAGAACTGGTAATGCAAGTAGCCTGCTTTGAAGCGGAGGTATCTTCTGCAAGATTCCCTGACTGGAATATGCAGGTAAGTCTCTTTTAAATCTAGAGTTGCCAACCAGGCATCTTTGCCTAGCATAGGAAGTAACTGTTGAAGAGTCAGCATCTTGAATTTTGGAATGTCCAGAAAGGTGTTTAGAGCAGATAAGTCCAGAATTGGACACCATGATTTATCTTTCCTGGGTACCAGGAAAAGTCTTGAAAGAAACCTTGTCCCTTTTCCTCTTCTGGTACTGGTTGAATAGCCCCCATGCTCATGAAGGAAAGTACTTGTTTATGGGCCTCTGCCCACTGATTTGGGGACAGGTTTTGCCATCCGTTTGGAACTGGCAACATGTGGAAATGAAATCTGTATCCCTGGGATACTATATTTAAAACCCATTTGTCCTGGGTTATAAGTTGCCAGTTTCTTGCATGAAGAGACAGTTTTCCCCCCAAAGGGGCGGCTAAAAGGTAACTGCTTGGTAAGTGGAAAGGGAAGTCACTGAGACTGCTTACCATAGGGAGGTGTCTTGTTGTTTCCAGACTTGGAACAGGAGGTACCCCATTGTTTTGTTCTGAAAGTCCCTTGGGACTGAAACCTGGAGCCTTTGGAATGTCTGGGTTTGGTTTGAGTGGCTCTCGAAGGGACTGGAAAGGACCAGTTCTTATTAGGCCAGTGTCTACTAAATCTTGGAGGTTGCACTTGTAAGAAATCCGTCACAGTTTGCATAGATTTAGCTTTATCTTCCATCTTTTTTCGAACTTCTTCAGCCTTATTACCAAAGAGACGGTACTGTTGTAAAGCAGCGTCTAACAATTTTGCTTTAACATGATCAGGCATATTTTGCTCTTTGAGCCAAGCATGTCTTCTCAGCACAGACCCAGTTACAGCACCCCTGCACGAAGCCTCCAGAGAATCAAAACCACATTGCAAAGTATGTTTCCCAACTTTTTCAGCTGAATGCAATAAATCCTGTAAATGTTTATTTTCCACACAATCAGAAATCAACATCATTTTCTGTTTAAGCAGTCCCATGATATGCTGTTGATATTTTAGCATATGAAATTGACAGTTTAAAGCTTTGATTGCCAAGGTTGCAGAAGTGTAAACCTTCTTACCCCATCTATCCAGCGCCCTGGAATCTCTATCAGAAAGGGTAGGATTTTTAGCAGTAGAAACTTTAATGCCCGTGGGACCCTGAGAAATGGTTTCAGGATCTGCAACAGTATTTTTGAAAAGGAATTTATGGGAGTCAGGAACCCTGTAGTATCTGTCTGGCTTAGAAGAAGCCGGAGGCAGAGAATCAGGAGCCATATTAGATTCTGAAAAATCATCATCAACAATGTCTAGGACAGGAAGTACAGCCAAAGGCCTATGTTGAGGAAGAAGAAGAAAATCACTAAGCCTCTATTTAGATTCAGAAAAATCCTGACTTTCCCAGTGGAAATGTTCCCTTAAGGTATGTAAAGTTTCCCCAAAAGAAAAATCCACAGGGGGAGAAGCAGAAGGAATGGAATCTTATGCATCAGAGTCCTCATAAGTACGTATAGACAATTCCTGTTCATTAGAGTCAGAGGAAATAGAATCCTGTTCAGAAGATTCACAATCAATGTCTTTGCCTAGGCCTCTTAGAAGGGGGGGGTGGGGTTGGCTACCCCTGATCAGTGTAATTAAATTTTCAGACATTTTGATCATTTGTTTTTTAGGCATAGGGGCCTGCGCTCGTGGCCAGGGGTCAGTTTTTTAGGCATAGGTCGAGATTTTGGCCTTAGTTTTGAAGATGGCGTCGGTCTAATATACAACTCTGTAGGCCTGAAAACACCCTCAAAAGCCGGTGCCTGTACAGCGGCTCCAGACCCATCCAAGGTAGAGACATCCGCGGGTTCCATAACAGAAGCATTTAGTGGCATACCGGACTCCGAATGGGTCTCAGTAGAGGCCTGCGAGTTAGAAGTAGCGGGTATCAGGGGCTGCGAAAGTGCCTCACTGAGTACCGGTGAACTGGCGACTGGCTTAGGAGAAGCATCATCGGCAGTTTTGGACCTCAATGGCCTGTCTCTGTCTTTTTCTTTGCGTTTTTTAGGTATTCCGGTAGTTGGATTGCTAACCAACGACATTTCTGGATAATTAAAGCGGGAGTCAAAGTATTTAGAAACAAAAATGTACAGACGTTTGATAGTGCGTTGATTAAACAAAGCACAAAACTGACAGCAAGGTACACTGTGGTCAGGGCCTAGGCAAGGAATACAGTACAAATGAAAATCCTTATGAGGTAATTAGCTTCCCACAAGTAATGCAATTATTAACTTTTACTGACATCGGTAAGGAGTAAGAAAAGGTTTCCCCAACGGAGTACTTAGCTTTTTAGCTGAAGACTTCGGATCTGAAACTTGAAAATTAAAATTTCCGGAGTCAGCCGGCCGGCACTTGCGAACTGCTTCTGCTTCAGGCACCGCGTGGCAGGAAAGACTGATGTAATGGCGTCTGCTGCATGTTTTATACCCCTGACGACCTCACGTCATGGAAGAAGGGACAGCAACCGACACAGGACCCAATACTTTGTTAATCAGGCCGACTAAGGGCAACCTGCCAGCAGATTACCCAAATGTAATGACTGCAACAATGAAACACGAAGAACATGCTGATGTGACTTTCTGGTAGATAAGATTTAGTCTTGTCTAAATAAATCTGAGTTGAATAGAAACATCAAAAGAAAAGGCTTGTCAGTGGGAGTGGTAAGCACTAGGTAGCCCATCCAGAACAAGAGGAGTGGTTTCTGGCCCAGAAATTGTAGTTTATTGGCAGTTTGGGCAGTCTTTCCATCTCTTTCAACTTTCTGCTTTAAAAAAGCCTGCATTTCTGCTTGTTTCCCACCTTTCCTGTAACTAATCTAGCCCAGATACAGATTTGCTGTAGCGAGGACTGTTTGTAAGCTTCTGAGCGGTGCCAAAGTCTGCTCTTCAACTTTTAACTTAGATCTGCTAGTTCTCTCCTCTACTGCACTTTTACTAGGTTATTAGTCTAGCACTTTATCAGACTTCTTGTAGCAATTACTGTAGCACACAAAAGTGCTACCAGCAGTAAACATTCTACAAGGAAACAGCTCCAGTACTTAATATTAATGCCTACCCCTCCAGACATGTCTAAAGGTCAGTTCCCTGTGCTTTCTCCTATTAACCTGGTGAACTTGGGCATCTTGAGGCAATGTAGCAACTGCCTCATGTACACAGACAACTCTCTCCTCTTACCTCCCAACACTCAGACTTGCGAGGGATGCACTTATATATCCAAATTGGAAGCCACACACTCTCCAGCCAAGACCGGAATAGCTAGTCAAAAGGAGAAGGTCAACACTTGCAGCACACCACATGGAACACACAGCTCTCCAGAACACACACCAGCACTGCCTTCACATAAAAACACAAACCACACACCCACCTCTGTGGAGGTTCTCAATAATAATCTATCCAAACAGCAGAGATCTCCAAGGCAGAAACGCACTTGACCGCCACAACACAACACTAATCACGAGACGCATAACTCTCCTAAACAGTGTGCCACTCAACCAAAGCCCCTAAGGCAAAACGACATGCCCAAAACACTAGTCATAGGTGACTCAATAATGAGGCACACTGATGTCCCACTCACTAGGCTGAATAAGAAGAAAGCAACAGTCAGCTGCCTGTCAGGTCCAGGATTGCCACATAACACATGTACTCAGGTTCAACAACAGGTACAAATATGACTCTGTCATTGTACATGTGGGTGTGAATGACCTAAGACGTACCTCCCTGGACTACATGAAAAGAGACACGGAAGAGCTCTTGGATTACGTAGCCCAGGTGGGTATGACCCTAGCCCTGAGCAGCATCCTAAAATCACCCAAAATGATACCACAGTACAAGAAGAAAAAGATTGATTTCAACAATTGGTTACGTTTCTGGTGTCATTCTAAGGGGATCCATTACCTGTTTGCCTGGGATGACATGATTGACAGACTTCGATGCTTTGTCAGAGATGCCCTGCATCTGTCATCCCTGGGCTTCCAGATACTGGCCAAGGCTCTTGCCACCCCTATAGTGCCTTTTTTAGATGGTGTTCAAAAGACCAAATTACCACTGTAACAGCTACAAACAAATGCAGTTTGAGGGTCATGCTGCTCAACACTAGAAGTCTAAATTTCAAAATGCACTCGCTCGAAGCACTCCTTAAAATGGAGAATATTGACATTTGTGCTGTAACAAAGACCTGGTTCAAGGCAGCAGAAAGCACCCCTGCACTACCAGGCTATAACTCATTCCACACCTTTAGGCCCCAGAACCTGGACGAAGCTCCAAAGGTGGTGGTGTTTCTATATTCATAAAGGATGAGCACACCTCCAGACTGGAAGCCCAACATAAAGCATCAGAGATACTTCAGGTGCAGCTAACATTTGGTAAGACAGCGATTCATATTGTAGCCTGCAACAGGTCCCCAACCATGTCCCAAGACTCACACTCCACATTCCTAAGCACCCTGGAGAATATTAGGCTCCAACCTAACACTCTCATACTGGGCGAATTCAACTACCCCTCTATTAACTGGGAAAAAGTACAGCTGTGTACCTACCATAAATGTAGATGTTCGAGTGTATTCACTGTTGCAGTCATCACAATTGGGTTATCCTGCTGGCAGGCTACTCGGTGTCTGCCTGACTTCCAAAGTCTAGGTCCGGCATCAGTTGCTGTCGCCTTCTCTCTGACATCAGTGCGCCAGGGGTATAAAAGATGCAGCCAACGCCATTTTCTTCAGTTTTTCTTGCCCCAGATGCCAGGTGCTCCTAAAATGGTAGGCTCACTAATGCCAATAAGCATGCATAACCAAAAAACAACTTTTCCTTCATCTACAAGCAAATACACCACATAGGTTGAATAGAATAGAGAAGTACAGATAAGTCCCAGCAAGTAATAGGGAGATGGAGGGAGGGTAACCTGGACTGCAACAGTGAATACACTCGAACACCTACATTTATGGTAGGTACACAACTGTACTATGTTCATCGTGTTTCACTGTTGCAGTTATTACAATTGGGTTGAATCCCAAAGCTATCGTTGGGAGGCTGGTGCTAAATAGGATTACGAGAGGCTATCAGGCCCTGCAGAACTGCAGTGGCAAAGCCTGCTCTGGATTTAGAGTAGAGAGGTAAGTGATAGTGCTTTGAAAAAGTATGCACTGAACTCCAAGTTGCAGTCTCTAAGATGTCTTTGGTTGGTACTCCTCTGAGGAAGGCTGCTGAAGTGGCTGCTGCTCTGGTGGAACGTGGCCTAATGCCCTTAGGCACTGATTTGCCATGCTGTGAATAGCAGAAACGAATGCAGTGGCCTATCCACTTTGAAATAGTCTGTTTTGAAATAGGCTTTCCTTGTGATCCTGCAGCATATGCCACTAGAAGTTGTTCAGTCTTTCTGAAAGCTTTGGTTCTGTCCAAGTAGAAGCGTAGCTGTCTGTGAATGTAAAAAGAATGCAGAAGTCTCTCACCCTTATTCTGTGGGTTTGGGTAAAAGGTAGGCAAGTGAATTGTTTGGTTAAGGGCCACACTGTTCACTACCTTAAGCATAAATGTAGGGTTTGTCCTCAGAGAAACCCTGTCAGGATGGAAAATGATAAAAGGTTCCACAGCCGAGTGCCTGTAACTCTGAAACTCATCTAGCAGAGGTTATTGCTAGGAGCAGAGCTGTTTTCCAGGATAAGAATTTTATATCAGCTGCAGAGGCTGGCTCAAACGGAGGCAGTGTAAGTTTTTCCAAGACATAGTTGAGGTCCCATGAAGGTATTAGTGCTCTCCTTGGGGGTCTTAAGTTTTTGGCCCCTCTGAGGTACTGCCTTAGTAATGGATGAGAAAAAACAGGTGGTTCTGTACTGTAATGAGCTGAAATGGCATAGGCATGAATTTATTTGATGAAAAAGAAAGGCCTTTATCCAGCATCTCAGTTAAGTATTGCAAAATCTGAGGAATATTTGGAACAATCGTGTCAATACCTTGTGCCTAGTTCCAAGCACAGAATCTCTTCCATTTTTCTGTATAAGATTTTCTGGCGCTAGGCCTCCTGGCCTCCAAAATAACATCCATGACTGCTTTAGAAAGAGGTGTGTCTTGAATGGCTACATTATCTGCCATGCTGCCAGGTTTAAGGTCCTGAGTTGGCTGTGCAGTATCTGACTGTCTTGTTGGGTCAATAAGTGAGGAATTTGAGGTAATGTCCAAGCTGGGCATTGAGACAAGCTCTTTAGGATTGGGCACCAATGCTGGCGGGGCCAGTCTGGGGCAATCAGTATCATTTTTGGCTTCTCTTGTCTGAACTTGAGGAGTACCTTGGGGAGGAGAGGCAGAGGAGGAAAGGCATATAATGTTAGGTTTTTCCAGCTGAAAGATACAGCATCCACTTTTCATGCTTGCTTGTGATAAGTCCTTGTGCAGAATCTTTGTAGTTGGCAATTGTGAGGGGAGGCAAATAGGTCTATGTCCGGGCATCCCCAGTTCCTTGTTATCATGCTGAAGACTTGTGGATCCAGTTTCCACTCGTGGGGATCCATTAGGTTTCTGCTTAGTTCGTCTGCCAGAGTATTTATCCTTCCTGGCAGGAATTGTGCTTGCAGATGTACTTGGTAAGTCAATGCTGTGTCCCACAAGTTCATGGCTAGTCTGCAGAGGGGATAGGAATGTGTGCCCCTTTGCTTGTTTATGTACCACATGACTGTGGTATTGTCCGTATTTATCAGTAGTTCTCCTGGATGAAGTAGATCCTTGAAGGCTGTCAGGGCATTTTGAACTGCTAGCATCTCTTTTTGAGTGATATGTAGATGCATTTGACTTGCGGACCATGTGCCCTGAATACATCTTCCTGCCATATGGGCCCCCCAGGCATAATCTGATGCATCTGTTGCCAATGTCTACCTGGCTGTGGGTAAGGTGAATGGGTGTCCCGTGTTGTGGTGACAGGCTTTTGCCCACCATCGAAACTCCTTTTGCAGGCAGGGAATGAGGGTAATTATTGTTTCCAGGTTGTGGCAATGTTGAGTACAAACACTTTTTAGATACCATTGAAGTTTCCTCATATGCAGTCTTGCATATGGAATTAGCAGAATGCAGGATGCCATGAAGCCCAAAGCCTGCAGAATTTTTCTTGCAGATAACTGGGTCTTTGTTGCCAACATTTTGAAATAAGAAGTCAGTTGTCTGTGTTTGTCTGGAGTGAGATAAGCCATCTGGGCAATTGTATTTAAGCATGCACCCAGGAATATTATCTCTTGAGAGGGTACGAGTTTTGACTCCTTTTTGTTTAATGTGTACCCTAGGCCTGCTAATAATGTTTTTACAAATGCCAGATGCTACAGTAAAGTGTCCTTGTTCTCTGCTTGAATAAGGCAGTCGTCCAAGTAAAGATATATTTGAATTCCTCTTTGTCTGCAAAAAGCAATTACTGGAGCCAGGCATTTTGTGAAGACCCTGGGCGCAGTAGATAAGCCAAAGGGCAGTGCAGAGAATTGGTAATGCATTGAGCCAGCTATAATTCTGAGGTATCTTCTGCATGATTGTCTGATTGGGACATGCAGGTATGCATCTTTTAGGTCTAAAATCACAAGCCTTCTTGCCCAGCATGGGCAGAAGCTGCTGCAGAGTTAACATTTTGAATTTTGGAATATCCAGGAATGTGTTCAGGATAGACAGGTCCAGTACTGGTCTCCAGGTTTTGTCCTTTCTGGGCACCAAGGATAGCCTTGAGTAAAATCCTAGTCCCTGCTCTTGCTGTGGTACTTGCTGAATGGCTATCATGTCCATGAGGGATGAAACTTGTTTTTGTGCCTCTGCCTATTGATTGCGTAGCAGGTCTGACATACCGTTTGGCCTTGGCAGGGTGTGAAAATGGAACCTGTAGCCCTGGGATACGATATTTAAGACCCAATTGTCCTGGGTGATCATGTGCCAGTTTTGTGCAAAAAGTGCTACTTTTCCCCCCAAGGAGCTGCCAGAAGATAAGTGCCAGGGGAAACTCATTGAGACTGTTTCCTGTATGGCTGTGAGTTTTCTTCTCCGCTTTTGGAGGTAGAAGCACCCCACTGTTTAGGCCTGTATGAACCTTGGGGCTGTGATCTGCCTCTTTGTGGCCTGTCTGACACTGGAAAGGACCAATTCTTTGCAGGCCAGTTCCTGCTAAATCTGGGAGGCTCTACCTGTAAGAAATCCTTGACTGTTTGCATAGATTTAGCTTTGTCCTCTATCTTCTTCTGCTTTAACACCAAACAAGGTATCAGTTTGTAATGGAGCATCTAATAATTTTGCTTTAACATGATCGGGCAGATTCTGTTCTTTTAACCATGCATGTCTCCTAATGACAGAACCTGTAACTGCGGCCCTGCAAGAGGCCTCTAGAGAATCAAAACCAAATTGCAAAGTATGCTTTCCTACTTGTTCAGCTACATGCAATAAATCCTGCATTTCTTTGTTTTCTGCACATTCTGAATTTGTCAAAATTTTCTGTTTAAGCAGTGACATTAGATATTGCTGATATTTACATGTGAAATTGACAATTTAAAGCTCTTACAGCCAAGGTAGTAGATATATAAATCTTTTTCCCCCATCTGTCCAGGGCCCTTGAATTATAGGGTTTTTTGCAGTGGAAGCCTTAACCCCTTTGGGACCCTGAGATATAGTTTCTGGGTCTGCAGCAGGGTTTTTATAAAGAAATGTATGTGAATCAGGAACCCTGTAGTATCTGTCTGGTTTAACAGGAGCTGGTGGCAAAGAGTCAGCAGACAGTCCGGACTCTGAAAATACATCATCTACAATGTCTAAAACAGGAGGAATAGTAAGGGGTCTGTGCTGAGGTAATAAAAGGAAGTCTCTGAGCCTTTTCTTGGATTCTGAGTAATCTTGGCTCTCCCAGTGGAAATGCTCCTTCATAGTATGCAGGGTTTCCTCAAAAGAATAACCCTCAGGAGGAGAAGCTGAAGGAATAGATTCTTCAGCATCAGAATCCTCATAGGGAGGAAGAGAATATTCCTGTTCAGAAGAGGAATCAGAGGAAATGGAAACCTGATCTGAAGATGCATATTCTATCTCTTGCCTAGGCCTCTTATCAGGAGGAGGATGGGAACTCCTGATCAAAGGAATAAGGTCTTCGGCCATTTTAAGCATCTGTTTTTTAGGCATGCAGGCCTGTCCAGGTGAATGCTGTACTTGTTTCTTTGTCTTTAGGGCTGCTTTAGTCTTTGCCTTTGAAGCTGAAGTTGGTTTTACATATAGCGGCCTGTGGCTCTGAGGTAGCGGGCGTCAGGGGCTGTGAAAGCGCCTCACTGAGAACCGGCGACAGGCCTAGCAGAAGCCTCGTCGGTTTTGGACCTCGGATGCCTGTCCTTTTCTTTGCACTTTTTATAAACTCCGGTAGTCGGTTGCTCCGACGGCATTATACAGATAAATCTTCTGCCAAAATAATGAAATGCAAAATCGTACCGATGCTTAATAGTGCGTTGGTTAAATCTAGCACAAAACCGACAACTAGCAACGTTGTGGTTAGGGCCTAGGAAAGGAATACAGTAAGAATGAAAATCCTTATGAGGTATTTGCTTCCCACAAGAAATACAATTATTAACTTTTTCTGACATCGGTCTGGAGCAAGAAAAAAGTTTCCCCAATGGGGTACTTAGCTTTAATGAAGACTTCGGACCTGAAATTCGAATTTGAAAATCTCAGGAGTTGGCCGACCGGCACTTGCGAACTGCTTTTGCTTCGGGCACCACGCAGCAAGAAAGACTGAAGAAAATGGAGCCGGCTGCATCTTTTATACCCCTGGCGCACCGACATCAGGGAGAAGGCGACAGCAACTAACGCTGGACCTAGACTTTGGAACTCGGGCCAACTGCGGGTAGCCTGCCAGCAGGATAACCCAATTGTAATGACTGCAACAGTGAAACACGATGAACATCTACTCATGTACCAATACACTTGCCCAACATTTTTTGGAATTCATTAATTCCAATGCCCTGGACCCGCTTATTCTTACCCCCAACTAGAGGCAGCAACATCCTTGACCTGGTCATTACTAAAATGGGCGACCATTGCTCTACACCAATAGTCAACTCCTCCCTGGTTAGATCCAACCACAAACTAATCACCTTGGAAATCCACATCCCTCCCACCCACCCCGGCAAGGTAACCACCATGAAAAACTTCTCTAAAGCTAACTTTGGGCTCCTAAAAACAGAGGTGGCTAACTTCACAGCACCCATGCAAATGGAGAATAGTTGCATGACCACCAAATCATACACCAATGCACTGTACGAGCACGTACACAAATGCACGGACCTCGCCATACCCAATAGAACCAAGATGCTCTCCTCCAAAAATAGGAAGCCAATCTGGTGGTCCCCTGCCATAAACAAACTCTACAACAGAAGGAGGAAACTGATGTGGAATAAGGTGAAGTCCCAAGACTGGAAAAACTCCCTTATCAGCCTCAACAAAAAGCTGAGATCCCTCATCAAATCCTCTAAAGCTAGCTATGAAAGAAAACAGAACTGCAGCAGATAGCAAAGACAACCACAAGGTCTTCTATAGTTATGTAAAAAATCTCCATGGCAATACCCAGATCTGCTCTGAGCTACTGCACAATGGTACCTCCTATACCGAGCCAACAGATATTACCAATGTACTGGCCGACAGATTCAGTGCCAACTTTACCCCTCTCTACTCTCCCAAAGGACCTATCAAATTAACAGTAGATTGCCAGGCACCCAGCATTACTGCTGCACAGGTTAAAACAGCACTGTCCAAGGCCAAGAATACAGCTTCTATGGGACCTGACAATATCCCTGGCTGTGTTCTGCATGAACTACAGAGTGAACTGGCACCTCGCTTGTGTGCCGTCTTCAATCAAAGCCTCACCTCAGGCTTTGTCCCTACTAAATGGTGCACTGCTACAGTCATCCCTCTCCACAAAGGAGGAGCGACTACAGACCCTGGGAACTATCGCCCCATTAGCCTAATGAGTCTGATATCCAAAGCTATGAAACACATCATCATGGACCTAATAAACAAAGATACAGGGAATCTCCAAACTCTGGATCCCACACAGTTTGGTTTTGTGAAGGGTAGATCATGCCTGCTGAACTTGGTTGACTTCTTTGAGTCAGTCACCAGAGCTGTGGATGAAGGCAAGGTGGTTCACACAGCCTACCTTGATCTGGCCAAGCCCTTTGATACCATTCCCTACTCAGGAATCATAGAAAAACTCACATCATCAACCCCTATATCATTAGGTAGGCTGCAAACTGGCTCACAGGTAGAACCCACAGTGTGAAAGTAGCTGACTCCAAGTCAGACTGCTGACCAGTCACAAGTGGAGTCCCACAGGGTTCAGTCCTGGATCCTCTCCTGTTTGGTATACACTTCTCTGAAGTCCAGGCCAACATGAAGGGACTCTGGCTGACAAAGTTGGCAGATGATTGCAAGTTGGGAGCTATTATTAACTGCCCAAGTGATGTTCACATCCTACAGAAAGGCCTCACTGAGGCCTCACTGAGACCAATGACTGGTGTCAGAACAATGGCCTTAAGCTCAATGCCAAAAAAATGTGTTTTCATTCTCTTTGGGAAAAACCCGGTTCCCATGAATTACCACATCGATGGTAGTCCACTGAACACTGAAGGCATTATAAGAGATCTGGGAACACAGGTTGACAGCAACCTTTCTTTTGACCACCACATTGCCACTGTGCTCAGAAAGTCCTTCTATGTGGCACATCATTCCTAAGGGTATTGCATCCAGGAAGAAAGATGTCATTGTCTCCCTCTACTCTTCCCTCATTAGGCCAGTCATTAGGTACAATGCTCCATTTGGCATGAACAGCACTAGACACCTGCAACAACTGGAGAGGCCGCAAAAGTACCTCACAAAGAGGATTCTAGGCCTTAAACACTTGTCCTATATGGACAGACTCAAAAAACTCCAACTATCCTCTGTCTCATATCGCCTACTTAGAGACTATCTCTGCTTGACTTACAAAGCCATGTCTGACCCAGCTCTGCTGGAAATGCTACATCTAAAGAAATCCCAGTCTCTCCATAACACACTCTCTGGAGACCTCATCCTCATTACCAAAATTAACAGAACATGCTGAAGGGGCAGGTCCATAACCCAGAGACTGCCATGCTATGGAACAGACTTCCCATACATGTCAAACAGAGCACCTCACTGGCCTTCTTCAACAGAAATCTTGACGAGTGGATGGGAAATTGAAAATTCACCCCGGGGATCACTCCAGTGGCTCTACTTGACAAAGGCACTGGGAACTAAGGTAGGGTGGCACAATGCCAGGGTAATCTTATGGGCTACGATTGTAAAGGCTCCAGGGCCATTAGCCTAGTACACACCTATGAATATGAACCTATGTAGGATTCTTTCCTCAGAATTCTAAGGGGAGAGAAAAAAAGGTAGGCAAGTTAATGGGCTGACTGAGAAAGCTCATTCACTACTTTTGGCATAAAAGAAAGATCAATGTGAAGTGTAACCCTAACCTTAAGAAAAATGAGAGAAACAGGAATATCTATTAAGTCTTGCAAATCGGAAACTCTCTTAGAAGTTCATGCCACTAAAAGCACTTTCAAAGTACAGAATCTAAGCAAATTCAGCAGGTTCAAAAGGGAATAAAGGAAACTTTTTCAAAACACAGTTCAAATCTCAAGGAAGAGGAATAACCTTTCTTGGAAATATGCCTTTTATAATTTACTTCACCTCATATCAATAAGACAGTGAAGAATCATACCTCTCAACCTCTCAGTGCAAGAAATCTGGACAAAGCCATAAATAATGGGGGAACAAAGACTCAAAAATAGGGACATATTTTAAATATTGGTTCCATAAACTTAAAAAAATGTAAATTTTATGATGGACAGACCAAAAATGAGGCAACAATCTGGACATTCTGCGAAAATCTAGACAGCCTAACCTTTCTATAATTCCGAGTCCCATACGGCAAGAATGAATGAACATTGACAACATTATTTTCTCTGGCTTGACTTCCAGGACCAGGTAGCTTAATCTAAATAAAAAAACAATTAAAAAAAAAAAGCGTTTGCACAAATGTCCAGTGACTAGAGGTTTCTGATAATTGTCGGCTTTGTAATTTACCATTAAAACAATTTCTCCATTAGAATCTTGTCACCAGATGCCCCTGCTCACCTTAAATTTGTGTATATATGTATATATAATAAGCAAACAAACCAAAAAGAAAATAAAGTTATGATGCCGAAGCTTAACAATTTTTGTTTTAATATTCAATATATCTGTGGCAGTAAGCTTCCGCACCATAACGTTATTTTCTTTTTGGTTTGTCAGTTTATTTTGTGCACCATTTGGTTTGGTTTGTACAATAAGTATTGTTGCTATTGTTTGCTGGTAGTGTTGGAAGATCATTACTTTGGCAAACAGACTACACATGGTTATTTCTGTACATCTATAGATACAGCACTGCTTTACTGAATATTTACTTCTCATCTTAGACATATCTAATATTATAACTTGCTAAATTGTGTAGTTGCTGTATTTTGTTTTCCATTTTATTCATTGGTTAACTAAACAATCCATAAAGTATATATTTCTTCTTTCCAGGAAGAATGGGAGCACTGTGATTCAATATTTGTTTAGTGTCACGAATTTTGCATGTGGAGACTGAGAGACTACTTGGGACTCTAGAATGAAACCCCTTACCATTCAGTGCTGTATGTGTCAGAGCAATTTTTTTTTTTAATTTTTTATTGATTTTCATGAAATAAAATAATACAAAAAGTATTATATATAAATATGCACAATATATGTCTTAAAAACATCACAACGTGGAACAATAACTATTTACAATGTCCAGAACAGATATAATGTCATTGTTGTGATTACATTTTATCTAACAGTTTTTCAAGCTTCAACTAAGTTAATTTCTGATGTGTTTTATATATATATATATATATATATATATATATATATATATATATATATATATATATATATTTTTTTTTTTTTTTAAATTTACTTATTTATTTGCCATTTGTTACCTGGGTTAGTCTGGCTGGGCAGGTGCCCTTTTTCAGCAGAGACCCGAGGAGAAAAGCTGCAGAATTCAATGATTACAGAAGATACAGAAACAAGTTTACAGTTGGACACTAGAACTATTTACAGTTGCATAAAACTGAAAAACAAATATAAAATTATTTACAGTTGCATATAAAAAATGGAAAAAATACAGACTAAAGAAGTTTGTAAGATAGGTTTATATAAGTTATATATAATTAAGGAACAGTAAAGGCAAGTGCACAACAGCTCCTTTAGTTAAACAGCATTGCGTGTTGTATGCTGTCTGATATATAATATAATTAGCCTGATTATATCTGGATACTGGCTTACTTAACATACAAGTGTATACATAATAGCCGCACTAGTATATCTATTTGTCAGCATTGCCAGCCATTAAAGTGGCAATTCACTCTTTGCTTAAAACGCTTAATGTTTACAGCAAAGGCTGTCTGTAATATAGCACAGCGACTCCCGCTTGCATTGGATATAGCTTATAAATGCTACAATTAGTTAGAATGTTGATACATCCTGTACTTATTACATAAAACTTGATGGTTAAGTCCTTGTAACCCACTGTTTGTGTGGACAATATTTGGCTTGGGTTACCAGCATAAATAACCACAAATTAAGATTCTGCATGACCTGCAGGGGTAAACGGAGTTGGAGACATATCCAGGCTCCTCTCATTGTACTGAGTCATTTAAATGTACTCTCAGACACCATAGCGCCACTTGGCTTAATGTTTCATGGATATTTTTACATGTTTGGGACCTTGCTGTTTGATGACTGCACTCTTTAAGTAAGATAAGCGAACACCACCTGAACTGTTTTTTTGCTGTTTAAAAGATAAAGCTGCTTAAATATAACACCTGAATGACCAACTTGCTGTGCTAGAACCTTGTATACCTATGGTAGTAGTGCAAAAACAAAAAGAAAAAGAAAGCAAATTTTGAACAAAAAGCCTGTCCTAGCCTGTATGCAAACACCCTGAGTATTATCTTTCCCTCCTCCAGACCATTCGCAGCCATTATTTAAGGGTTCCCCCCTCCCATCAAATACTTACATCAGTTAAGAAGAATCACCCAGAAAATACTGTGGACCCAGCAAAAAAAGTTTGAGAGAACCATAGCCTGAAAGTAGTGAATGTATTTTAACTTTCTTGGTTTAGTGTACTTTACATAGTGCATTCCTTTAAGGACAGCTGACTGACTTTAGTGTGGTCAAACGCTGCATCACAGATTGGCAGCAAGCATCACCCCCCATATATCTATTACCTTCTTAGTTATACTGCACTCCTTTTCCTCTATAATCTAGAGTGCACCTTTGCCTCTTCCTACCCATCCTGCCCACACTCCAGCTCCCTGAATTACACAAGACATCTCTGATATACTGACTATTTTGTTTGAATTTAGTCTAAGGTTACTTAACTGCCACATACCTACCTTCCACCCATATAGGATATATATTGCAGTAATAAGCTCTCTTTCACATAACACTGATAGTCTCCCAAACTCTCCAGTGTCTTGGACTACTGACTCTGCCCCGCTCCATTCACCATGCTCACGCCACTCCCCTACCCTACCCCCATATTCCCACCCACCCCATACTGATTACATTTATAGTTATACACCACACCCTCTATCAGTTCCATCCCACCCTATTAGAGTTTCACACCACACATATCACTTACAAACCAACACCCTTCACCACACCCTTACTATCACTCATTAGCAGTATATCAAACCCACTTACTTTAAGTTACTATCCTTAAACACTCTTCGCCAGACATGATGAACTATAAACAAAAGCCTCACTTAATGAAGACACTACTCTACCTATGCACTATTATCACCTTTCTCCTGCTCTCCTACCTCTCCTCTTACCAAACTCAACTACATATCAGTACGCCCCTCCACAATGACCAACCTCTATCCACTCCCCTGAAACTTTGTAACTTCCCTATCACACCACTAGACCTTACCTCCTCTAGATCAGTCTCTTACTCCACTACAAAATGTCAGTCAGAACTAACCCACACTCCTCATTAAGACATACTAAATTACTACACAAACTAAACTGTATCTTCACCTACTCCACAAACTCATTCGCTGTGGTGACATTCACCCTAATCTAGGGCCCACCACAACACCCTACACAGACACTAATCAGCAAAACCCCCTATACTATAGACCTACCTCCTCTCTCCTCTTCATTAACATAAATGCAAGAAGTATACTTAAAATCCAGGACTTTCATGCCCTTCTAGCTATATATAAACCAGAAATAGCAGTGCTAACTGAAACATGGCTTAAACCAGAACACCATAATAATGAGATTATAGCCCCTGGCTATAACATAATATGCAAAGATAGAGTAGAGTAGAGAAAAAGGGAGGTGGCATAGTGATATTGTTCCAAAATCATCTCACCATTGAACAAATTGACTATAACACCCAAGAAATCAAATATGTTGAACTAATCCTTGCCAAATTAAAACTAAACTCAAACAAACATATCATTATTGCAGATGGCTACATTCCACCAGGCAATAACACTACTATAATGGAAAACCTGCTAAACTGGATCTCAAACTCCATGCCACAAGAAACTGCACTATTAGGTGACTTTAATATTGACTGGCTGAACTGCTCTAGCCACACTCCAACTACCCACATTAACCTCCATAGATTTACCCAAATTATATCCACCGCAACCAGAACAGACAAAACCTCAAAACGCGAATCCATCTTAGACTAGATTCTGTTATCTGACCCCACTCTAGCATGGCACTCTGGCTGTCTACCCGACCGTCTAAGTGATCATCAACCAACTTACCTAATTCAGAACAGACCCCATTACATAGGCCAACCCAACCTCAGAGTAATACATAACAAAAAGACCTTTAAAACAACTGACGTCATCAATTCCTACAAAGCTGTAATTGGACACCCCTAAAACTACTATCTCTAGATGACTCCGTTCAGTACTTTAACACCACTTTCCTGCAAATCCTAAACTGTCATGCCCCCTCCAGAAGTATAAGACTAAAAGCTAACTATGTTACATGGCTAACTAAAGATACTAAGACTACAATGAAAGAGAGGGATCTGGCCTGGAGTCAATATCAAAAGAACAAAACCAGTAATCTGAGGCAAACCAACCAAGAACTTTGAAACAAAGCCAAAAAACAAATCAAACTAGACAAACGTAACTACTACAACAACATGCAGGAAAAATATGCCAACATCCCTAAGAATTTTTGGGCTACAATAAATGGCATAATCCATCCAGGTAAAGCCACCACCCCAACCCCAGTACTACAAACATACATGACAACATTCCACACAATTTAACAAATTCTTTACCAAAACAGTCCAAACCCTTACCAATGCCCTCAATACCACTAGCAGCCCTATGCCAGGAGGTAGCAAATCCCACCCTACTAAAAACAATATCACCAACTTTTCCTACACCCTGTACCTATTAAAATTATTTCAAAGCTCCTTAAGAAACTCAAACCAACCACACTAGCTGCTGACACCCTACCAGCCAAATTCCTTCAGATAGCAGCAGACGCCATAGCCTATCCCGTGTCCATCCTCATAAACAGGTCACTTGCAGAATTCTAAGTCCCCACCCTGTGGAAAACATCACACACTATTCCACTGTACAAAGGGGGCAACTCCTTAGAACTCACCAACTACCGTCCAATCGCAATACTTTCACCTCTATCCAAGATATTAGAGAGAGTTGTACATTCCAAACTACTTTGGTATCTCTTACAAAATAACAATCTCCAAAACTCAGCATGGCTTTAGACCATCCCACAGCACCACCACACATTAATATCATTTACAGATATAGTTAACCACAATAGAAACAAGGGACTATTTGTATCTTCCATTTTCTTAAACTTATCTAGAGCCTTTGACATGGTAGACTATAACATTCTTCTCCAAACTTTATCTACCCTAAGCCTCAGCCCCTCTACTATATCATGGTTTACTAGCTACTTATCTGGTCGACAGCAAGCAGTCCTATGGCATGACCAGCTGTCTCCCCTGCTACCAGTATTCATAGGTGTCCCTCAAGGATCCATCCTTGGCCCACTATTGCTCTCACTATTCACCAACCAAATCAATTCCTCCTCACTCACAACATCAGTAGCACAATAGGCAGATGATACCACCATTATAAGTGTCGCACCCACCTTAAAGGAACTGGAAATCCTCACCCAAAACACGTTTACTCTAGCCGAAACATGGTTCACAAACATCAAACTTATTCTTAACCCCAAAAAAACTAAATTAATTATTTTCAGCCCAGGACATGCCCCCCCAACAACACTTTCACCATTCATTACAAAGATAACATTCAAATCACTCCAACTGCACACACTAAACTCTTAGGTGTAGAAATAGACAATAACCTCAAATTTGACATCCATATAGCACAGACCATTAAGAAAGTTAATAAAAAACTAGGACTTCTCTATAGCAACAAACACTTTATAATTAAACAAACCAAAGCTACTACTGCAAGAACTCATCTCTTATCCATCCTTCTCTATGCCTCTCTCATTCTTACTAATCTCCGCCAGAAAGATCTGAACAAAATGGAATCTTGTTATAACAAAATAGCCAAGTTTGCTACTGAAACCTCATACAAATTCCACCACTGTCCCACCCTTAACCATCTCAATTGGCTCAAGCTACCTCAACTACTTCTGTTTAATCAACTCACAATAGCACATAATCTCTTCTACCTTCCAGAAAAAAAACATGCACTTCAAAATATAATTAACCCCCACATCCCTACCAGAGCTTTACGATCTAGATCTCAGAACCTAATAAGCGTTATCAGAAACAAAAATGATGCTGGCAAATCTCTCTTTGCCTGCACTATTGCCAAAATCTGGAACTCACTACCTAGCCAAATAACCTCCACTACCTCCAGTATTCAATTTAAAAAACTCCTGAGAACCCACTTCTCAAACAATCGGCTTCGTTCATGCTATTCCCCTTGAGGGGCCTCCACTGAAAATGGATATGTGTCCAGTCGGACTTTCCCGGTTAACAAATGTAAAATAAAATAAATATATACACACACACATACACACATACTGTAGACCCTTAGTCCTATATCTAACTTGTGGTTTTCTTGTTCAGAATGAAAGGTAGAACGTGTTATAAAAGTGTTACGTTCTGCTTTGTTATACTATATGTACTCTGATGAGAATTGAGGAGTTTGTGCTGATATACGGCATATTACTCACTAGTGGCTTTTAAAAAGAGCTACACTGCAATTCCCAGCAAAGGAATAGTCACTTGACTTTTATTGTTAAAATAAAAGTAGTTATTAAATAGCAGGCATTCCCAGGGATGGCTTAGCCTAGTCATGCATTTCAAAGAGAAAGATACATAATATGCCTTGGCTTTGATCCCAGTAGCCTTTCCTGCTGTGCTCCGTAGATCAGGTACCCAAAACATTTCATTCATTCATTCAAGTGCTTATGGCTACTCATGCAGTAGGTTTCCACTTAGATTTGTAAAACTGAAACAACTGAATGTAGAAAGATTAAAAATGAGAAATTTGTACTGGCACACTGACAAAATGATGAATTATTACTCTAAAGTCTTTTGGTTATATTTTGTTTTTAATATTTTGTCAGTTCTTCAATTTGAGTTTGATTTTTGGTATCACACCATTTCACTGGAGCGGGCAGAGTTACATAATTATGTATGCAAATATGTTAATTAGCATACAGATTTTTGGCCAGCTGTACCTACTTTTCATGGTCCTTTGTTCAGATTTTTTGAGCTAAGAGGTTGAGAGGTATGATGTAGGGTAGGGGAGAAGTTGGAGGCTGAGTTTGTGGTAAGTTTGAAGGGGATAAGGGAGTGAAATTTGTGCCAAATCTGTTCACTAGCAGCTTTGCTATCTCTGCAGGATCAGTGTAGGTGATACCATTAGTCACTAGTTCAGCAAATGCTTCGGGTCCTACCTTTTAGGCTACGTACGTAGCTGTAAAAGGACTTATGGTTATCGTTGGCTGTGATTAAGTTTTTCTCAGTTACACATAGAGGATTTGAAATGTCTTATTTGCCTGTTAAGGCTGAGGAGGATGCTTTTCCATTGTTGGGGCTTCGCCTTAGTTTTCTTAAACAGCAACTTTTTGTATTTGTTGTAAAGTTTGTTGATGCTGGATGTCCACCAGGGTGGCTTTTTTTTACTTGGGGATCTGGCTTTGACCCTCTCGGGAACAGCCAAGTAAACACACTTGTACAAGTGATTCTATAGGGCTTTAGTGTAAGCTTTGGTGTAGTTACCACTTCCAGCCGGGGGAGGGGTTTGGAATGCACTCATATCTTCCCCTTTGAAGAGAACAGTTTGCTTTGGTGAAGATTTTTAGTCTGACATTGCCCTTTGTGAGTTCTGGTGTTAGTGCCAGTTCGAAGGTGACTGATTTGTGGTCATATTTAACTAATGAGGGTCACACAGTTGCAGTGGTGTATCTGTTTGTTATATTAGCAAGGACCAGATCTAGTATGTTTGTTCCTCTTGTTGCGGTTTGAACAATTTGTTCCAGGGCATTTGAGTTAACAAAGTCAATTAACTTTTGCACTAATGAGTTAAGGCTAGAGTAGGTTTCCCAGTTGATGGTGGGATAATTCAAATCCCCCATGACCACAGTGTTTGGCAATTTTTGGATTGACTCCAGTTTGGTCAAGCAGATCTCGTGCACATCATGATCCATGGAAGGGGATCTATAACTAGCTATGGCTTGAATGAGGGTCTTACCCACAGTAATCTGAACTTGGAGTAACTCCATGGAGTTGTCCAGTCTAATTAGCTGAGAGGTGAATTTATCTCTACTATAGATACAAACACCACCTCCTTTAGTTCTCACACTTTCGTTTTGTGTTCTGAAGGTGTGTAAGGCATTGTAGCCTTGCAAGGCTGGGGTACTCTCTGAGGCCTCAAACCAGGTTTCTGCGACTGCTCAGACATCTGCATACTCCAGTGATAGAAGTGCTTCCAGAATGTGTCATTTTTGGTTTAAGCTCTTAGTGTTTAGCAGTATAACCCCTATTTTGTCATGAGTGGCAATTTTTACGTGAGCAGTTTTGTTTTTCAGACCTTGCCTAAAAAAGGCACTATGGGGTGGCAAGAGCTTTTGCCAGCAGCCAAAAGTCTAGTGGTGCCATGTGCAAACCATCTCTGGAAAAGCAGCAAGGTTTGTCGACCATGTCATCCCAGGCCAACAGAAACTGGATCCCCTTCGAATGACACCAAAAACTAAGCCAATTATCGAAATCGATCATTTTTTGTTTATAGTGTGGCATCATTCTAGGTGAGGGTAATATGATGCTCAAGGCTAGGGACATACCTGCCTAGGACACATAGTAGGAGAGCTCAATCATGTCTCTCTTCATATAGTCCAGTGAGGTACTTCTCGGGTCGTTCACTCTAACATGAGCTATGACAGAATCATAATGGTACTTCTTGCCAACAGACCTGAGTGCATGATGAATCCTGGCATGAGACAGGCAGCTGACCATGACTTACTTCTTATCGAACCTGGAAAGTGGGATATCTGTGTGTCTCATGATGGTGTCTCCAATGACAAGAAAATTTGGTGTTTTGAGTTTTACGCCTTAAGGGACTGGTAGGTCAGACACTGGTCTTATGTGTCTTGGGTGCTGTGGGAACTGCGTTAGTTGTAGCAATCTTTTGTTTTGGAGGTATCTGGTGTTTCGGTAAGTTTTTTGAGAGAAGCTCTGCACATGCTGATTTACGTGTTAGATGTGTACTATGTGTAAGAGTAGTGGTGAGTGAGTTGACAACCTCTTCAGTGTTACTGTTTCGAGTGGAAGACAGCAGGGATTCAAGATTCTTGGTGTAGATACAGCTCTCACACTCTGTACTAGAGTGAGTTATTAGTAGAGGGTTGCCAGTGTACGTGAGGCAGTTGCAACACTACCTCAAGAGACCCAAGTCAACAAGGCTGGCAGGAGAAACAAGAGTAGTCCAACTGTCTATAATTCTAGGTATGAAGAACTCTTACCATAAAGCGGGTGCTTTCAGGACTCATCTAGGAGGTGCTCTGTAGATGGGTATATCCGATGTTTTTTTGGCTAGTGGTTTAATAGGTCACAGCTCACTAGCAATATTTCTTAGACCGGAGATGCACTAAAGATGTGGACTACACTAATGTATAAACAAATGTATCTAAGGGAAAAATTGTCGAAATTATCTGTCCGGCTATGGCGCACAACTGCACGGTAGTGTGTGATGCACAAACAAGCGGAGCTTAAATACCAGAAGCTAAAAATTAAAAAAAAAAAAAAAAGATATAAACAAGAGAACCAATGAGGGTGCTTACTCCAAGCCCTATACCAGTCATCATTGACCAGACAGGTTCAAATCAGCACAGTTCTCTCACATGGGTGCAGAAGGGACCCTTCCAATCAAAGGTGGCTTGGAAAATGCGCTCAGAATACAGCAGCCACTACAAACAGACCCAGTTGCAGCAAACCTGTATCTGGACTATGCTACAGCTACTAGTGACACTAATTTAGGTGGTAAACACTAAAAAAAAGTTTTAAGCAGCAGCAAGACACTAAAAATGTTTTTAACAGCAGAAAAACAGCAAGGAGGCACTAATGAATGTTTTAAACAGCAAACAAATCAGTTATTTAAACACTGCTTGGCAGGAAAACAGAACAAATAGAACAGATGGTTTGCAAACAGTGAAAAGTATCAAGAATTACTTTCCGAACGGTGAAAATAGCAAAAAAAAAAAGCTTTAGAAATGGTGAAAACAGCAACAAAATACTACTTTACAGGCACAGTAAGGCAAGCAAATGCAGCAAACAGTGAAGTTTTGTTTACAGTATTAAAATACAGTATTAAATAAGCAGAATAGAATAAAAACTGCATTAAATAGTATTATCAAGCAAAAAAAAAAAAAAAACAGGCAACTTATTGTTTTTGGGAGGCTCAGAAGCCTTTAGTCGTCTGATATCTCAGCTCAGAGTTGTGGCCTGTACCCCACCTTTTCCAAGAAAAAGTTATGACGTTCATTTTCCACTCTTGATGGCATGGAGGTCTTGAACAAAACAGTCTTACCTGTCTTTTGTGTATGGAGGCAAAAGGATCTGTGAAGCACCCCACTGATGGAAAACATCAAGAAAAACTTCCCTGTAGCTACTTGTGAAGATCTGCTAAAAGGAAATGCTACTGTGTTTCCCCCTGTGGGTAAATACTGAGCTTGGAGAGTGTCTGTTTTGGTTGCAATTTACTGCAGAGGTGGTAAGACTTACTGCCCCCTTACGTGTTGATTTAACACATAACTGTGGTGTTGTCTGTGAAAACACAAAGAGGGCTCAAAGTCCAGAAGTGATGTAAAGACTTAAGAGCCAGAATTAGTGCCCTCATCTCCTTCAAGTTAATATGGTCCACTGTCTCACTTTGACGGACCCCTTGAACCCTCAATATCTTTGGAACAAGCACCTCATTCCAGATCTTGGCAAAGAGGAGGAAGCAGAAGACATATCCCTAGACTTGTTTTTTTCCATCAAGAAAACTCCCTTCTTGATAAAGGGCAGAAGGGGAAGTTTGAAAGTTAGAGGATGGTAATGCTAAGTCCAAACAGACTTTATCTTCCTCATACGGAGTCAGGCCAAAGAAACCCTTAGAATCATTGAAGCAATGTAGCCTAGAGCTCTTGAGAACTTTCCTTGCAGATATTACATTCAGGGATAGAGGGTTATGAAAGTAGTCTCTCAGAAACTAAACCTTGTCTTTTAGAAGAAATATTGTGATTGACATGTTGTTGGTTCTGCAACCCAGGAAAATCTGATCCTGAGCTAGAATCTAGCAAGACATCTTTAGCTTCAAAGTGAAGACCGACCTGGCCAAGAGATCCACCCCAAACTGCAAATGAGTCAAGAAGAAGCTCTTGAGAAGGAGCCAAAAACAAGATGATAGTCTAGGTAGGGAAACATTTGAATAGTTTGAAGCCTGCAGAAAGCAATAACAAGAGCTAAGCACATTGTGAATATCCTTAAGACAGTAGGAAAAAAAAAACAAAGGGCAAAACAGAAAACTGAACGTGATACTACAAAACACAAACTTACAAATGCAAGTATTTCCTGAAATGTGAGCCCTTTGGCAGTTAATGCAGAGGATTAAGTCTGGCAAATGGCAAAAAGGGTCAAGGCTGTGGGCTGTAGTTCCTGTGGTACAGGGATTGATTCCCTCAGCCCTCATTTGCCTTGTATGTGGCCTTGATCAGGTCACTTAAGCAGACAGTACTTGGGGCAACCGGGAATTTGGCTTATGCTCCTCAACAGTGCCCTGGACTAAGCCTAGTAGGAACTGATGAAGGTAAGCATCCTTCAAATCCACAGTCACCATGAAAACCTGAAAAAGAATCAGTAGAAGCAATGACTGAATGATCAATATTTTGAAATTTGGAATTTTCAAAAAAGTGTTTAGTGACTTGACTTGCATAATGCATTAAGTCTTGTAACTCTTTAGATTCTGCACAAGCAGGAAAGGAAGGCATTTTTTTTGTTTGAGGAGTTCCAGGGTATGTTGCTGAAATTTTAGCATATGGAACTGAAAATTTAGTGCCCTGACAGCAAGAGCAGCTGAGATGTATACCTTTTTACCCCATCTGTCTAGTGCTCGGGAATCCCTATCTGAGGGGGTAGGATTCTTAGCAGAGGCTGCTTTAATCCCTTTAGGCCCTTGAGAAATTACCTCAGGGTCAGCAGTAGGATTTTTAAAAAGAAATTTGTGTGAGTCAGGGACTCCATAGTACCTGTCTGGTTTTCTGGGTGCAAGAGGGAGGATGTCAGGAGTCAAGCTGGATTCCAGGAAAACATCCTCCATAACATCCAGGACTGGGGGGATGGCCAAGGGTCTGTGCTGCGGAAGATCTAAGAATTCCCTGAGTCTCTTTTTAGACTGAGGGTAGTCCTGACTCTCTCACTGGAAATGCTCCCTTAAGGTATGAAGGGTTTCCCCAAAGGAAAAATCCTCTGGGAGAGAGGCGGAAGGGAATCCTCTGCATCAGAATCCTCATAAATACAGAGAGGTTGCATGTCTTCATTTTCAGATGCATCAGAATCATCTGACTCTTGTTCAGACAAAACTACATGGGCAGATCTCTTTTTCTTTTGGAGAGGGTAGCTTGTCTTCCCTTGATCAACATGATAAGGTCTTGCGCCATTTTAAGCATTTGAGACGGAGGCAACGAAGCAGATGCCTGAGATTGTGTCGTCGGTTTCTTGGGTGTGGTTCGTACCCTTGGCCTAAGAAACTTGGTAGTTTTCGAAAGAACGGTATTCGCGAAAGAGGACGTCAGTTTGTGTCAAGAATTGGTAGTGCAAAGAACGTCCTCGGAAGCCAGTGCCTGCTCACTTGCTCCAGACCCATCCAAGGTAGAGACGACCGCAGGATCCTTAGTTGAAGAAGAGTTTTGTGGCATATCAGACTCAGAAAGGGTCTCAGTAGCGGCCTGTGAATCCAAAGAAGTGGGCATTTGGGGCTGCGAATGCACCTCACTGAGGACCGGAGAACTTACGACTAGTTTAAAAGAAGCGTCGTCAGTAGGTTTGGACCTGTGCGGTCTGTCTCTGTCTTTATCTTTACCTTTTTTTGGAAGATTTGCTGTCAGATGGCTTACCGAAGCCATATCAGAGTTCGAAGACTGTAAGCAAAAATATCTAGCGACAATAAGGGCCCGATGACGGATAGTTCTGGCATTGAACAAAGCACAGAAGCGACAGTGGGGGACGCCATGGTCTGGGCCTAAACAAGTGATGCAGTAAGAATGAAAGTCTCGGTGTGGTATTTGCTTTCCACGGGCGAGACAATTGCTAACATCGGTTAGTGCAAGAAAAAAGGATCCCAATGGGGTACTTAGCTTTAGAAGACTTCAGCTTCAAATTGGTAGATGAAACTCATGTAGCGGCTGACCAGCACTCATGCGGACTGCTTCTGCTTCGGGCTCCATGGCAAGAAAGACTGATGTAATGGCGTCGGCTGCCATACTTTATACTACTGAAGACCTGACGTCATTCCTGATGCGACAGCAACTGAAGCAGAAATACTAAGCCTCTGGTATTCAGGCCGGCCGAAGGCTACCCTGACAGGGATAACCCAAATATGATGACTACAACAGTGAAACATGAAGAACATATGATGGATTTTGACCTGTTGCTTATTTTAGCACAAATCCTAATCCTGTAGCAGCAGACCTCCCTCACTGCCTTAAGGTGGTGTCTGTGATGGTGCATTTAGTAGAATTAGCAGCTGCCCTTACTCTCTGGCATGAGACCTATGTAGCAGTTCTGCATTCTGTAGAAACATTGTTACTGAAGACCAAAACACAAAATTTATCTGCTGCATGACTGTCTAAATATAAATTGTCTTTATTTAACAACCATTCATTATACATCATCAGATGTCTAGCTTCCTTCTTTAATTCCTACAACAGATGAAAGAGAACCTCATGATAGTGTTTTTCTGCTCTTCCTCCTAGGTTTGATCTGAAAGATGTACCATTACCAAATTCTGAATTACTTATTTTTGTGATGGAACCTGTGTTCGAAGGAAAGACAATACGTTAGTAGCAACCTTTTCTGTGTACACCCAGGACAGAATTCTGCTGACAGGACAATTAAATGGCAATATGCATGCTCAAATAACTGAACTTGCAGCTATTACTGAATCACGTAAACTAGCAAAGGACAAAACAGTGACAATTTTCAGACACTCATTTTAAGCTTATGGAGTAGTTTGTGATTTTGTGACATTTTGGAGAGAAAAGGAGTATTTAACCTCAGCAAGGAGGGTTGTTAAAAATGCTTTATTTGTCCATGAACTACTACATGCCATTGCCAAAAGAGATAGCAGTAGTAAAGTGTGCCACACGTAACACTAATGATTCATACATTTCAAAAGGAAACTGTTTTGCCGACATAGCGGTTTTACAAGCTACATTGTCTTATCCTGTTCAGGCTTCATTTCTGCCACAACGTCATGAAATTAATACACCTGTTTCTTTACAGAAATCATATTCTCTCCAAGAGCAAGATGATGACTATGAAAGGGTGAGGTGGATCCATGACTACTGTAGCCATTCTCTGACCTACTGTAGTTCCACCCAGATGGGCGGCTGGTAGCTCAACACAATTTCTTAATGGAATTGGTTAAACATTTCTATTTATCTTTCCATTTAAGGAAAATGCACTAGTAAAACAGATTTTAAATGACTGGTATGCCCCTCACATTTCAGAAGTCAATCAGGATTTTGTAAATAACTGTACTACGTGTTTAGAATACAATGTGTCAAAGAGTGTACTGGTGCTCACACAGTCCTTGAAAAAGCCATGCTGACCACTTTGCTGTGTTCAGTGGGATTTCACTGAGCTGTCACAGCACAAAAGTTTAAGTATGTTTTGACGATTGTTGATGTTTTTTTATGGATGGTTATAAACTCATCCTTGTGCAAAAAATGAAACTATTACCGTAGGTAAGAAAATGCTTTCTGAACTTATACCTGGAGTTGGGTATTGTTGCATACAATCAAATCATGGAACATATTTTACAAGTCAAGTGATATAACAGATCAGTAAGACACTGAACATAAAAATGTAATACCATTACTCACACAAACCACAGCTATCAGGGAAGGTAGACAGGATGAAGCAGACAGTGAAATTAAAACTCGCAAAAGTACGTGAGGAAAAAAGAAGTTATTGTTGATCCTCACTCAGTCATTTTGTATGGGTATCGGTTCCGATCTCAGAACCGAGCCGGCCATTTTCCAAGCTCGTGTCAGCTACAAACTCTCGAGCTAAACTATTACCCATAATCCCCCTTTCCCTGTTACCTCAGATTGAGTTTGCAAGTCAAAAGAAGGTAGAGGCTACCTCTGGTCAAATGACCTAAGAGAACCAGATGGTGAAATCCACTAGAAGCCACAGGAGGGGGAAGGAGGGAGGATCTTAATGACTAAACGAGGATCAACAATACAGATGGAATATTATGGCAAGACATAACTTCTTTACCTGATACTGTTAACCCTCGTTCATTCCTTACGTATGGGACAGAGTCCCCAGCTACCTCTATTCCTGGGAGGCTCTCATGGAAGGACATTCCTCAGCACCATAGAACCGAAAGAAGCTCTTCCCCTGGAGGCCAAATCCAATTTGTAATGATTGATGAAGGTATGAGGCATAGCCCAAGTTGCAGCTGCACAGATGTCATGTAAAGAAGCTCTGGCATGGAAAGCAGCAGAAGTTGCCACCGACCTTGTTGAATGAGCCTTCATGGTAGTAGGCAACGGAATATTACGCTGTGTATAAATGAAGGTCACACAGTCTTTCAACCATCTAGCTAATATGAACTTAGCAACAGCAGATCCTAATCTAGGTCCAAAAATAACTGGTCAGATTTACGAGAGGACCTAGTCTTGTTTAAGTAAAAATGGATTTGCCTGTGAATATCTAGGGTATGTAGGCAATACTCTCCTCTGTTTGAATGACTGGGAAAGAAAATTGGCAATTCAATGGTTTGATTAATGGACATTTCAGAGATCACTTTTGGCAGAAATGGAGGATTAGTTCTCAAAGACACTCTATCTCTATGAAAAATCAAGTATGGACTCTTGATGCATAAAGCTTGAAGCTCAGAGATACATCTGGCAGAAGTAATGGCGACCAAAACAAGGTTTTCCATGACAAATATTTGAGGTCGCAAAAAAAAGCTAGTTCAAAGGGTTGCATTGTCAGAGCTTGTAGAAATAATGACAGATCCCATGGTTGAATAGGGTCTCTAAAAGGTGGCTTCAGATGATTCACACCTTTTATGAGGGTCTTGCACAATTTGTGTGACATAAGAGAGGAGTCTTGGACACCTTCGTGGAAATTAGATACTACAGCCAAATTAACTCTAATGGTAGAGGCTGACAGATCCGATTGAAAAAGGTCGGCCAGATACTCTAGTATTATCGACACTGGTGCTGAGAAGGGATCAGCCAACAGGTAAATCTTTTCCACTTGCTTAGATAAGTAATTCTAGTGGAAGACTTATGAGATGCAATGAGAATGTCACGTACTGGTAAAGAAAGATCATTCTGCCTGGCAATCAAGGGAATTGGAGTAGCCAAGCTGTGAGCTTCAGGCTGTCCAAGTTGGGATGAATCAGGTTCTGCAGATGTGAGCTCAACTCCGGGGTTGGATGGAGAATGCATGGTCGATCTAGTAGGTGAGGTCAAAGGAAGGGGAACCAAATCTGACGAGGCCAATATGGTGCTATGAGGATCACCTTGCTCTTCAACCGACGGGCTTTTTTCAGAAACTGGAGAACGAGGGGAAAAGGTGGGAATGCATAAAGAAGACTCGCAGGTAAATCATGGACTAGAGCTTCTCTGGGTGACTGTCCCGGAGGGGGAATCAGGCCGAAGTAGTTGCTGAATTTGTAGTTGGTCGGGGATGCAAAGAGGTCGCAGCAAGGACAGCCCCGGCAGTGGAAGATCTCCGTCGCTATCAAGGGATTCAGGGACCACTCGTGAGGTTGTAGAATACACCTGCTGAGTATGTCTGCTATCACGTTGGAACTCCCGGGAATGTGCATTGCTAGATGAAAACGGTTGGTAGCCATCGCCCACTGCCATATCCTCATGGCCTCTTGACAAAGGGGGTAAGATTTGGTTCCACCTTGTTTGCTGATGTACCAGACCACCGCCAGGTTGTCTAATTGAATCTCAATCATCCCAGACGGCAGCAGGGGATGGAATGCTTGCAACGTCAGAAGCACCGCCCTCATCTCTAGAACATTTATATGCAGTTGGGCCTCCAATTCGGATCAAGTGCCTTGGACTGTCTGTCCCTGACATAACCCCCCCCCCCACCCCATCAGGGAGGCGTCCGTGGTCACTGTAGCCTTGGGTTGCTGGGGGGGAGAAGGGGCGAGACCATTGTGACGGACTGTGTGTCATCCACCAATTTAAATCCTGTATGTGGTAGTAAGCATCTTGATCTATCGAGCACATCCAATCATCTTTTTCCAAAAGCTTGAGGATAGACTGTATTGTGACCATCCGGAATTTTTGTACTCTCACAAACTTGTTCAATACACTGAGATCCAAAATTGGTCTCCAGTCCCCAGTTTTCTTCGGCACCAAAAATAGTCTTGAGTAGAATCTGGATCCTATCTGGTCTGGAGGGGCTATTTGGATGACTCTCTTTCTTAGCAGCTTTTCTATCTCTAGTGCTGCTTCTTCCCTTTGACTGGGTGGAACGTCGAGAAGGTTTTTTGAAGAGACAGGACAAAGATAGAAGGGGATATGATAACCTCTGATTATAATCCTTTGTACCCAAGAATCGGTGGTGATGGTTAGCCAGGCAGAAGGGTACAAGGAGAAGCGACCCCCAACCACCTCCAGAGGAAAGGAGTTGGGCCGATCTTCAGGAACACTGGTAGGATTGGCCAGGGAAAGAGTCCCTGGAACCCTGGTTATGCGGACCCCCCTCTGCCACGAAAGGAGCATCTTCCCTGTGAGTTTCCCCCTCTGCCTCTAGGGGAGAACTCGGCCTGTGTGTCACGGAAAGGACCCTGAGATTTCTTGAACCATATCTTCCCACTCTTTTGGTTTCAGGAGAAAGCACGTTGAGGGGAAGAAAAATGGACACCTATGGCAGAAAGGGTCTTACCATCCTGTTCACATCTGGCCAGTGTGCTTTTAACTTTGGGTCCAAACAACGAAGAGGCCTCAATGGGAGCATTAAGAAAGGAAGACTTAAAGGGTTTCGCGAAATTGCATAAGCGCATCCAGGCTTGTCGTCTCAAGACCACAGCTGAACCCAACCCTCTAGCTGCTCCTTCTGGTGTGTGAGATATCAGTCGTATAGAGGAGTTGGACATTGACTCAATGGTGGCCAGCTGAGAGGCACTTTGTCACGGACCTCATCAAACACGGCACCAGCCAACGTTTCAGACAGCTCAGAAATCAGATCCCTTTGAAGCCTGGTAAAGTGCGCCATATAATTCAGGGACCTGATGGTACAGGTCGCTGATGCAAAGGTGCGCTTCCCTATCCTGTCCAGGGCCCGGGACTCTTTGTTAGGTGGATGGACAGTCTGGCTTTCTTCTTCCGCCAGATCCTTTTTTATTGTGGCCGCCACCACCAGAGTATCCACAGGAAGACCTTTAAACCAATGGGGATCCGTAGCAGGAGGGAACAAAATCTTATCTGGACTCCGGGGAATAGCCTCAATGGTATCAGAAGCCTTCCACGCATGCTGCACGATGAGCCGGACAAGTTCATCAGCAGATGGAGTAACCCAGGAGGTAGGGGGCCAGGCGCAAAAGGCCTGCAGGAACACAGACTACACAGAGGTCGGATTAGAGGGCTGCCAGTCACCTCTCTGTTTAAGGATTTCGAGGATTTCACCAAAGGATACCTCAGAGGGTGACCGATGGGATCCTTCCCCCTCATCAAAGTCTGTGTCTTCAGTGAGGGACTCCTCTGTGAAGTCCATGTGCTTCCTCTTACACAAACTTTTCCGGTG
Organism: Protopterus annectens; assembly: GCF_019279795.1. NCBI lineage: Eukaryota > Metazoa > Chordata > Ceratodontiformes > Protopteridae > Protopterus > Protopterus annectens. The sequence goes on along the minus strand of NC_056725.1, from coordinate 698,972,603 downwards.
GACTTCCTCAGAGGGAGAAGCTGGGGAAGACAGCAGAAATGGGGTTTCCAGAGGGAATATGTCCTGAGGCCCTTGCACCGGGTGTCCGCTAGGTGTGACTTGTGAAAACAGTGTACCACAGGAGGGCAGGGGGATAGACAGCACAGTATCATCAGCAGAAGCCAGAGCCTTCTCCATCAATTGAAAGGCTGGTCCACCTGAAGAGGGCTGAGTGTCCAGGACAGGGGGTCACCCCTCCCCTAAGTGGCTCAGCCTGCGAACTCGGAGTCCCTGGATGGCTGTGGAACAGCACATTACGAGTGTCACAGCTGTCATCCTGGGTCGTATCAAAACTCTCCTGCAACAAAGGTAACTGCAGTTCCTTAGTGAGATCCATAAAGGGAATCGCAGAGGGGGAAGACTGTGCTATATCCATGGACTTCAAAGGCAATGAAGGAGGAGAATAAGAAGGGGTCTTTGGAGATGGGTGATCACCTCCCAAGGAAGGATAGGTCCTGGGGGGGGGGGGACACCTCTGGCCAGAATCACTTGATCCACAAGATGCAACACGTCGTGTTCGGAAAGGCTTCTAGTGGACCTCACAGAGACTGAGGAAGAAACAGGTCTGTTCACAGAAGAGACAAGCTCAGTGCTCGCCTCACCAGTCCACACTGAGAACAACGGTGCTGAGAGAGAGACTGGACTACAGGTGTCTGCACCAAGGAAATCATTGGTGCAGAGGTCACGGTCTGCACTGACACAAGGATCGGTGCCAAAGTGGTTGACGGTACCGAAGCTGGAACCGACAAAATTGGAGCCAATAACTGAGGTTCCGAGTAAGATGTCGGAGCCGATATGGTCAAGGTCTGCGCCGAATGAATGGTCGGTGCCGATGTAGTAATCATAATAGTCTGAACCAAGGAGCCCCTCGGTGCCGATATAGTAAAGGACACAGGAGAAGACAGAGCCGAGATCACTGATGGTTCTGAAGGCCTTGGTGCCAAAGGTCTAGGAACCGAAAGCACTGGGGCTGACTGAGTGAGCTCTGAAGCAGAAACTTTAGCCATCTTAGGTCTTGGTTGGCAGGAGTCCCCAGCTGGGGATGAAGGCAAAGACTTGGCCTTAGTAGGATCATCCAAAATTTTCTTATGGGCTCTAGTAGGGGTTGAAGCCTCCGACCCACAAATAGCCTCTGAAAAGGGAGATTTGAGAAGTCTTTTCAGCAGCAATTTATTTTACTTTCCAACAAGGTTCTGTTAGAAAACTTTTTACAAACAGCACAGGGTGGGTCAACAGATAAGTGGGACACACCCAAGCAATAAACGCACAAAGAGTGTGCATCTGATGTAGGTAATTTGTGTCCACAATCAGAACACCTTTTAAATCCCGGGCTACCTTTCTTATCTGCCATGATAGAAAAAAGGGGACAATAGAAAGGGCACCAGCAATGGTACAAAAGAATACCGGAAGGTATGAAGAAATTACCAACGATGGTAAGGGAGAAATACCTCGTGGTAAAAGGTGCAGAGTAAAGAGAAGAAAACTCAAGAAAATGTGGTCGTTAAATGCGATAGGGTAAGAGACAACAAAATAGAAACTTTTCTGACAGAAAAAGTTATAAACATGACTAGTCTGACAGCAAATATCTATACTTAGCTCAAGAGAAGCAGCTTGACACAACCGAATGGCAATGCGGCAAACGAAATCTGGGGTAACAGGGAGAGGGGGATTATGGGTAAGGGTTTAGCTCGAGAGTTTGTAGCTGACGCGAGCTTGGAAAATGGCCGGCTCGGTTCTGAGGTCGGAACCAATACCCATATGTAAGGAATGAACGAGGATTAACAATATCAGATCTGCTCTTAAACACCAGAAGCTTTGCCTCCAGTCTATGAAGTGCAAACAACAGTTCAAGGAAATGTTCCCCTCGTGAAATTCATATGGGAAGGTCAATAAGAATGCCTGTCACACCCCTACCTAAGAATGTGCAGTTGGAAAATGCAGATGAATCTGTTTCCTTTATCACAAGTGTCTCCATTATGTTTTGCAGCATGCACGTGCTAGAAGCCCAGAAGCAACCTTCATTATCATCATGACCTGCAACAAGGTGTCTCTGTTTTCATCAAATCATTCTCCAAAAGACATGCATTAACTCTGGGATGAAAAGGACCACTCTTGAAATTGCTTGTTATCATGACTGCCCACTTGGATCCATGTGTCACATATCAAGAACGCCCTTACTCGTGATGAATGCAGATGAGATACCATATCACTCCTTTTGAGACTGCAGATCACAAATTACACCAAAATCCAGGGAAACCATCCTATCTGGAAACAAAGTTTAGAGACTTTTTGACACCACCAATTTAGTTGGCTGCAGAAGTTAAATCCAGTGTGTGACGATGTGAGGTACTGCCATCTGTGCCAGGGAGAATAGAACAGTGCATGTGTAACATATGCCAACATAGGTAGCTACAGTTTTGCAAATAACTTTGTTATTTGATTGTAAAACTGACTTCTACAGATGCTTGTGTTAAAAATGTAACCACAGTGCTATTATAATTGAATAAATGTTTATGTTTAAACAATGAATTCTGGAAGGGAAGAGTAGAAGATTTTGAAATTGTTCTGTAGCTTTCAGGTACTGTAACAGATCTTAGCATAGCTCAGAGTGTGTACTGTACCAGAGTCAGGTGATTAGATGTGATGTCATTCTATAACCAGCAGCAAGAGGATGGAACTCTCACAGCAGTCTGTTTGCTTTCTTTGGAACTGATGTAAAAGATCTATGACAGCTATCACAGTCAGTTGAGCTGAGTTCAGTTCAGTTATTTAGAAGCTCAGCACATTGCCTTGTGGAAGTAAACATGTCAGCATCTAATACTACCTTGCTGTATTAAGGTAGCTAGGGAACATTTATTCTTTAGACAGTCAGGAAATACAGTGAGATTAGTTGCGTATTATTTTTCTGCATCTGTATGAATCTGTCCAAATGTGTTTTTATTTCTCCTGCGATGGAAACTCTGGTGTTATTGTACTTACATATTTATTATTCTCATGTTTTCTATTTTATTAATTATTAAATATTTTCATACCTTTTATTGTGGCTGGTCTTTTAGAGAATATTTTTAATATCTTGAGAGTAATTCTGCTTATTTTAGTGATGCCTTGGCCACTCCAAAAAGCCTTGCTGCTTTCGTTACACTTTAACATTTATATTGGTATCGACTTTACTGAGTATATTTGGATACCCTTGTAACAGCCTGAGAGTAGATGACTGGTGGCACCATGGTCACCTTATAGCCTGGGCAGCTAGCAAATCTGTACCAGCCTTCCCAGGTGTGTGTGTGTGTGTGTGTGTGTGTGTGTGTGTGTGTGTGTGTGTGTGTGAAAATCAAATAACCAGGTGTGGGTGTGTCAGCTACTTGGAAAGTACAGTTGTGTACACTTACCATAAATGTAGATGTTCGAGTATATTCTCTTGGCTTAAGGCAGAACAGCTCTCTAATTCAGAAGTCAGTAATCGTAATTATACATTGCTGAATGAGTTAAATGACTTCTCATGCAAGGGAACTGTTGTAACAGCCAATCAATATGTGCCTTCCTCGAACATTGTGCCTAATTCGGCTATATCTGCTAGTGACACTCCCACAGCTCTTACTGCTTCAGCAATTGATAAAGCAAAAGAAGCAAGTTCGAGTTTACAACGTGCTTCAGAGACGACGGAAAACAGAAAAGAAAACAGTAAAAAAAGTCAACAATTAACTCTTAATGTGTCCGGAGCAGGGCTACAGAAGTGTTTTCAACTAGAGCGTCTGGAAAAGATCAAGGAACAGAGTCCGTTAAGAGGAAGGTCATTACAGAGACAGAACCCAAACGGGACCAAATGCAAGAACGAGAGCCCGCTGGGCCCAGGCAAATTGATCCAGAGATAATTCAAGGTACTTTGAATCTTTCCTCTGCTGTTTTAACAACCCCATTTCTTTCTCTGTTACAGAAAGGGTTGAACTTTATTTCATCTGTGACGGATGATATAGTTACTGCACTTACTGATTTAAAACAATCTGTTAGAATAGTAAACTTTAAAGTTTTATTTAAAGGAAATTTGTTAGAACCATCAGTGGAATGTAAAAGAAGTAGTTGTATCCCTTTAAGCATACCTGTTTTAACAACTTTTCATGATATTTGTGAGGCTGAGTTAAGAAATATGTATGCTATAAAACAAGGGAATAGGAAGTGCAACCTTACATATGAAGAATCACTTGCTTTGAAAACACTGACGAAGGATGACAGCTTGGTAATAAAGCAGGCTGATAAGGGGGGGTGCAGTGGTAGTCATGGATCGTGCTGATTATACACATTCCATGGAACTACTTCTGGAAGATGAGAACAATTTTAAACGCGTTACACCAATAAGAGGTTAAAAGATATATCAGTGAAGTTAATATACGATCTACAATTGAATGGGGACATAGACTTACCAATGTTTAATTATTTCACTGTATCATGTCCTGTGATCCCGCAGCTATACGGACTTCCCAAAATACATACATCACATTCCAATTCCCCTTTCAGGCCTACAGTGTCTGGTAAAGTCTGGGTAACTGAGCCTATTTCCATATATTTACAGAGGAAATGTAACTATTTTTTGCCTGATTGTGTTAATAATATCTTATAGGTTCATACTAGGCTATCTGCCCTAGGGCATTTATAAGCCTAGCCAGAGTATGTTTGGCTTTCGCCACCCATTTTAAATTCATTTTGCTATGCCCTTTTTCGAGGTTAGTATACTGTGCCTCTGTCTAACAGTGACACAGAAGTGATACCCGGGGTAAACCTACAATCTCCCATCCACTCATCAAGATTCCTCTTGAAGAGAGTCAATGAGGGACTCTGCCTAACCTGGACTGGGATTTTATTCCAGAGTGAAGGGAGCCTCTGGGTTATGAATCTGTCCCTCCACATGTCGCATGTCCTATTTATTTCAGTGCTGAGGTTCAAGTCACTCGAGCGTGTAGCTCGATGGGATTTGGATTTTTTGAGGTGCAGCATGTCCCTTAATTCCGGGTTGGACATGGCTTTATACGTCAGGCACAGGTCGCCTCTGAGCAGGCGGTATGCCACTGAGTAGAGCTGGAGTTTCTTTAACCGGGCAGCATATGGTATCTGTCTGAGCCCTTTGATCCTCTTGGTGAGGTACTTTTGGGGTCTTTCCAGTTGCTGCAGGTGTTTGGTAAGGTACATCCCAAAAGGGGCATTGTACTCGATTATGGGCCTGATGAGGGATGAGTAAAGAGGCACGATGACCTCCCCTAATCTAGATGTGAATCCCTTCATGATTAGGTGGGCTATATAAAATGTTTTTCTAACCACTTTGGTCACGTGAGGAGATACAACAGATTTTATTCTAAAGCTGAGAGATTGGTATGAAAAATTGGACAGGAGAGAGTCATTTCAAGATGATTATCTCTTTGTTAGGTTAGACATAACATCACTCTTCACAGTTATCCCTAATGAAGATGGGGTACAAGCTATAAGGGGATTTTTAGTGAGTAAGGATGTTATGTATGCCAAGGAAGTGGAAAAGTGGAAAATATTTGTTCCTTATTAGATATAGTTTTGACCAGGTATGTTTTTTTATTTAATGATGATTTTTATCTTCAGTTGTCTGGGGTAGCAATGGGGACATTGGTGGCCAATACTTACGCTAATCTGGTTCTCCATCAATGGGAACAAAAATATATTTGTAGTAATATGAATGTATTGAATCAGAATGTTTGTCTATATCAACGTTTTGTAGATGATTGCTTTATTATTTGGAAAGGCACTGCTGGGCAATTGCATGACTATGTAGATTATATGAACACCACCATTAATTTTTTTTTTAAATTTGAGATGCAATATTCTAATACTACCATTACGTTCCTGGACTTAAATTTAGAACTAAAACATGGTGCTATAGAAACTAGTATTCATAAAAAAACAAGTACATGCTGGGAGATATATTAGTAGGTGCAGTATGCATGCTCCACATGTTTTCAGAGGTATTATGACAGCACAGTTCAGAAGGGCTAGTAGGTTGAATATGGATGATTCTGTTTTTTTTAAAACAGTTAGATGAGATGAAAACTGAATTTTTATCTAGTGGATATGATTATAAACAAGTCCTAGAGCTAAGTAATAAGGTTATTCAGGAGAGAGAGATGTCCCTTAAACCCATTTTTAAGGCAGTAGAGTATTACAATAGCCACGTGGAAGATCACAAATCAAGTATTGAAAAAGTTAGGTATATTACAACATACAATGTTAGAACCCATTTACTGAAACAAATTATAGAAAAGAATTGGCTAATTCTAATGGCCTCACCTGATGTTAAAGAGTGTATTGGATGAAAGACCTTATTTTTCATACAGAAATTTAAGAAGCTTGAAAGGTAAACTGTGTTATAAGGACTTTGCTTCGAAACTGATACCCCCAGTAGAAACAAGAGTAGACACATTCTGTTGCACAGACTGTACATGTTGTGCTGATATATTAGGTAAAGGGAGTGAGATCTTTCAACATCCAACTACTAACGTGAAGTACACTTTTAATTTAACAGCAAATTGTGTTACTGTCAATGTGGTTTACTTGGCAACCTGCGTTACTTGTCCCTCATATTATGTGGGCAAAACTACGAGAAAATTAAAGGAGCTTTTTATTGAACACAAGTCGGATATACGCAGGAATAATGAAAAAAATGCACTGAGTAAACACATTTTAAGCGCAGACAGTACACATAAATTTAAGTTCAGAGTGATAGGTGTAGTTTACAAATCGATCAGAGGGGGTGACTTGAATAATGTGTTAGAAATAAAAGAATACGAGTGGATACTACCCTTGATGGCTGATATTCCACCATGTCTTAATAATGCTGTAACTCTGAAACGTATTCTAGTTAAATTACAGCAGTGTAAACTTTGATTTTAATTTATATGTTTCATTTTAATTTGTTATAGTGATATTTTACTTTAACTGTTTATTGTGTTTCATCTGTTGCTTGGTTGGCTGGCTATAGCCATGTGATAGTAATTGCCCCTATTTAAATTCTTAATGATGTATCATTAATGTGTTTTAGTATTGAAGAAGGGTTTGGACCCAAAAGCTTTGCTCCTTTGTGAATAAAAGGATTATTGATGTTAGATATCTTTACTTGTTTGACTACTAGACTTTCCAGTTATTACAGCAAGAACTTTGGTTTGCTTCTTCCATGACGTCAGGTCATCAGGGGTATAAAATCAGGCAGCCGACACCATTACATCAGTTTTTCTTCCCCCAAATTTCAGGAGCCCCCAAATAGGGAGCTGGTATATGGTGGGGAAAACACCACCAGTAAAAAGTAAATACCAATACCATTAAGAATAGCCATAGAGAGGAGAGATACAGAAAACCAGGGGGGCTGGAGGGAGGGAAACCAGGACTGCAACAGTAAATACACTTGAACATCTACATTTATAGTAAGTGTACACAACTGTACTATGTTCTTCACGTTTCACTGTTGCAGTCATCACACACGGATGGATTACCAATGCTGAGGAAGGGTGGAGGCAGTCAAGATGAGTTAGGGCTGGCTAGTAGGCCTTACAAGACTGCTGTAGCAAATCATGCTTGGATATGGAAAAGATAGTTAAGTGGTAATGCTTGTTGAAGGTGTGTACAGAACTCCAGGTTGCAGCTTCCAGAATGTCCCCATAGGAACTCCCCTGAGAAATGCTGCAGAGGTAGAAGTAGCCCTAGTGGAATGTGGTCTGACCCCCTGAGGGGTTGGTTTCCCATGGTGCTTGTAGCAGAAATGGATGCCGTGTGCTATCCATTTGGAAATGGTTTGTTTTGAAATGGCCATGCCCTCTGCCCCTGTTGCAAAGCTGACTAGCAGCTGGTCAGATTTTCTGAAAGGCTTAGTCCTATCAAGGTAGAACCTGAGCTGTCCGTGCACGTCCAAAGAGTGCAGGATCCTTTCCCCTTTATTCTGAGGGTTAGGGAAGAAGGCTGGCAAATGGATGGATTGGTTTAGAGCCACACTGGACACCACCTTAGGCATAAAGGAAGGGTTAGTCCTAAGGGAAACCATGTTAACATGGAAAATAATAAAGGGTTCTGCAGCCATCAGTGCCCGTAACTCAGACACTCTTCTAGCTGAAGTGATGGCTAGAAGCAGAGCTGTTTTCCAAGAGAGGAATTTTAACTCTGCTGAAGCAGCAGGTTCAAAAGGGGGAAGCGTGAGCTTTTCCAGTACAAAGTTAAGGTCCCAAGCAGGGGTGGGTGCTCTCCTTGGGGCCTTAAGTTGTTAGCCCCTCTCAGGAATTGTTTGATGAGAAGGTGAGAAAATAAGGTGGCTCAGTATTGTAATGAGCTGAAATGGCAGAGGCATGAATCTTAATAGAGAAGAAGGATAAGCCTCTGTGGTACAGCTCTGCAAGGTAATCCAGGATTAGAGGTAAGGACAGCACTGCTGTGTCCTTTCCTTTAGACTGAATCCACGAACAATATCTTTTCCACTTTTCAGCATAGGATTTCCTAGTACTATGTCTTCTGGCTTCAAGAATGACGTCCAGCATCTGTTTGCTTAGGGTTGCTAGTGGAGTATTCAAGGAATAAGCCAGGCTGCAAGATTTAGAATTTGCAACTGAGGATGCAAAATCTGTCCCTCCTGCTGTGACAGCAGTGTAGGGGTCTGGTGCAAGTGCCAGGGTGACACCGTTGTCAGGCTGCGCAGGAGTGGGTACCAGTGCTGGTGTGGCCAGTCCAGAGCAATCAGAATTGTCCTTGGCCTGTCTTGTTTTATCTTGAGTAGTACTCTTGAGAGAAGGGGCAGAGGAGGAAAGGCATAGATTGAGAGGTTCTCCCACTGAAAAGATAGGGCATCCACCTTCCAGGCCCTGCTGTGAGGGTTCCTGGTGCAGAATTTGCTTAACTGGTGGTTGTCGGGGGAGGCAAAGAGATCCACATCTGGGGTACCCACTTTTGGATCAGAAGCTTGAAGGTGCTGGGCTCCAATTTCCACTTGTGTGGGTCTAGGAGACTTCTGCTTGTCGTCTGCCAGTTAATTTTGTTTGCCTGGCAGGAATTGAGCTTGTAGATGGCATGGTTGTCCAAAGCAGTGTTCCACAGGGCCATGGCTAACCTGTAGAGTGGATAAGAATGGGTTCCCCCCTGGTTATATACCACGCCAAGAAATGCATAGTCATACCCTTCGGGAAAAACAAGGTTACCCCTAGCTACCATATAGGTGGCAATCCACTGAGCACAGAAGAAGTCATCAGGGATCTGGGGACCCAGGTTGATAGTAACCTTTCGTTTGACACTCATGTTGCCAAAGTAGTTAGGAAAACCTTCTACATTGCCCACCTGATCATGAAGGGATTCACATCTAGATCTAGGGAGGTCATCGTCCCCCTGTACTCATCACTCATTAGAACTATGATTGAGTACAATGCCCCATTCGGAATGTATCTGACCCAACACCTGCAGCAGCTGGAAAGGCCCCAAAAGTTCCTCACCAAAAGGATAAAGGGTCTCAAAAATATGTCTTATGCTGCCCGACTGAAAGAACTCCAGCTCTATTCAGTCGCATACCGCTTGCTCAGAGGTGACCTGTGCCTGACATATAAGGCCATGTCAAACCCAGATTTGATGAATATGCTTCACCTCAAAAAATCTCGATCCCTCAGAACCACAAGGGCGGGAGACTTAAACCTTGACACGGTTATTAATAGAACGTGCTGGAGGGACAGATTCATCACCCAGAGACTCCCTATGCTGTGGAACAAAATCCCGGTACATGTGAGGCAGAGCACCTCGCTGGCCTTGTTCAAGAGGAATCTTGACCAATGGATGGGAGATCGCAGATATACCCCAGGGATTACTTCAGTGTCACTGCTTGACAGAGGCACAGCAAAATATTAGGCATAGTTTTCTTCAAACTAAAGGGGTGGCGAAAGCCACATAACTATGGGCTAGGCTTATAAATGCCCTTGGGCAGATAGCCTAGTATGAACCTATGAAACTATAACTGTGGTGTTATCTGTTTTTATCAGCAGTTGTCCTGGAAGGATTAGGTATCTGAAAGTTGTCAGAGCATTCTGTACAGCTAGTATCTCTTTCTGATTGATGTGCAGGAGAATTTGCCTTGGGCTCCAGTGGCCCTGAATGCATTTGCCAGCCATGTGAGCCCCACATGCATAGTCTGATGCGTCTGTAGTCAGGGTTTGGGTGGCATGGGGTTGAGTAAAATGCAGTCCCTTGTTGTGGTTGCATGCCTCTGCCCACCAAAGGAACTCTGCCCTTAGACAAGGGATGATAGGAATGACTGTTTCCAGACCCTGAGAATGCTGGCACCAAAGACTTTTTAAGTACCACTGAAGTTACGTCATATGCATTCTTACACATGGAATTAGCAGAATACATGAGGCCATGAACCCTAGAGCTGGCAGTATTTTTCTTGCAGATAGCTGGGTTCTGGTGGCCATTTGTTTGAAGTAGTCTGTCAGATAGACCTGTTTTTCTGAAGTGAGAAATGCCATCTGGGAAGTTGCGTCCATTTCATTTCATTGATGGTGTATCCCAATGAAGTGAGAAGGCTTTTTACTAATGCCAGGTGCTGAAGCAGCAATTCCTGACTGTCCGCCTGAATTAGGCAGTCGTCCAAGTACAGGTAAATTTGGATATTTCTCTGCCTGCAGTATGCAATGGTTGGAGCCAGGCATTTTGTGAATACCCTGGGCGCAGTAGATAAGCCAAAGGGAAGTGCAGAGAACTGATAATGCATGGATCCTGCCCTGAAACGTAGACATTTCCTGCATGACTCCCTTATGGGGATGTGCAGACAAGCTTCTTTTATGTCTAGGGTGACTAACCAAACATCATTGGCTAGCATATGGAGAAGCTGTTGCAGGATAGGCATCTTGAATTATGAGACCACCAGGAAGGTGTATAGAACTGAAAGATCCAGGATTGGGTGTCAAGAGCCCTCTTTCCTGGGTACCAGGAACAGTCTGGAGTAGAAACCCTGACCCCTTTGTTCTACTGGACCAGGCTGAACAGCTCTGATATTGAGCAGGGAAAGTATTTGGTTTTGAGGCTCTGCTCACTGGTTTGGAGGAAGGTCTGGTAACCCGCTTGGGGTTGCCAGTGAATGGAAATAAAATCTGTATCCCTGGGATACAATGTTGAGGACCCATCGGTCCTGAGTAACGGACATCCAGTTGTTTGCATGAAGGGCACGTTTTCCTCCTAGAGGCACAAGCAATTGGGCAGGGTTGGGAAGAAGATTTGAGAAGTCATTGTGAACTTTTTCCATAGGGAGGTGGCTTACCACTCCCTGTTTTAGGGGTGGGGGTGGCTTACCACTCCCTGTTTTTGGGGGGGCACTCCATTGCTTAGATCTCTGCATACCCTGAGACTGTAGTTTGGGTGGTCTGTTTCCCCTGGGTCTTGTTTGGGAAGGCCTGGTGGAGGCTGGAAAGGCCCAGTGTTTTGAATGGCAATGCCTACTGAATCTAGGTGGCTGCACTTGTAAGAATTATTTAACAGTTTGCATAGATTTAGCTTTTTCTTCCATCTTTTTAAGAACGTCTTCTGCTTTGGTGCCAAACAAATAGTCCTTATTTAAAGGAGCATCTAGTAATTTGGATTTGACATGATCTGGCAAGGTCTGCTCCTTCAGCCAAGTATGTCTTCTCAGTATAGAGCCAGTGACTGCAGCCCTGCAAGATGCTTCTAGGGCATCAAAACCACACTGCAAACTGTGCTTACTAACTTGGTTTGCAGAATGCAGAAGCTCTTGCAAATCTTCATTTTCTGCACAATCTGAAAATATTACCATTTTTTGTTTAATTAGTTCCATAATATATTGCTGGTATTTCAGCATGTGAAACTGGCAATTCAATGCCCTGATAGCAAAAGTTGCAGAGGTATATACCTTTTTTACCCCATCTGTCTAAAGCTCTGGAATCCCTGTCCGAAGGGGTATGATTTTTGGCTGTAGTAGCCTTAATACCTTTAGGTCCCTGGGAAATGATCTCTGGATCAGTAGTAGGATTCTTGAAAAGAAACTTGTGTGAGTCAGGCATTCTGTAGTACCTGTCAGGTTTCCTAGGGGCCGGAGGTAAGGTGTCTGGAGTAAGACTGGATTCCATGAAAACATCATCCACAACATCTAGGACAGGGGGTATAGCTAAAGGCCTGTGCTGAGGCAAATCTAAAAATTCTCAGAGTCTCTTTTTGGAGTGAGTATAGTCCTGGCATTCCCAACAGAAATGCTCTCTTAAAGTATTCAAGGTTTCACCAAAAGAAAACTACTCTGGTGGGGAGGCAGAGGGAATGGATTCCTCTGCATCTGAATCCTCATAGGCTGATAAGGGCATGTCCTGATAATCAAAAAGGTCAGAGACATCGGACTACCGGTCTGTAGAATCTGAAGGCAACTGAATTCTTTGTCTCTTAGCAGGGGAAGGTTGGCTTCCCCTAATCAGCGTAATAAGGTCTTCAGCCATTCTAAGCATTTGTTTTTGTGGCATGGGTGCCTGAGCATGCACTTTGGTCATCGGTTTTCTAGGTGTAGTGCGTACTCTGGGCCTAAGAAAATCAGTAGTTTTGGCTAAAAATGAAGTCAGTTTGATTCAAACATCGGTAGGATGAAAAACACCTTCGGAAGCCAGTGCCTGCACAGTGGCTCCGGACCCATCCAAGGTAGCGACATCCACTGGTTCCATAGTCAAAGAAGCATCTAATGGCATACCGGATGCCGAATGGGTCTCAGCAGAGGCCTGCGAATCCATAGAAGCGTGTATCAGGGGCTGCATAGGCACCTCACTAAGTACCGGCAAACTAGCGACTAGCTTAACGGAAGCGTCGTCGGCAGTTTTGACCTATGCAGTCTGTCTCTGTCTTTATCCTTACGTTTTTTCTGAAGATTGGTAGTCGGATGGCTTACTGAAGCCATTTCAAAATACAGAGAAGAGCGAAAGAATTTAGTGACAAAGACAGCCCGATGACAAATGGTTCTGGCATTAAACAAAGCTCAAAACCGACATTGAGGGACGTCGTGGTCTGGGACTAAACAAGTGACGCAGTAAGAATGAAAATCTCTGTGAGGTATTTGTTTTCCACAGGCAAGACAATTGTTAACTTTTTCTGACATCGGTCAGAGGAAGAAAAAAGGATCCCCAATGGGGTGCTTAGCTTTAGAAGACTTCATGATTATCAACTCAAAAAATGAAAATTTCAGGTGGTGGCCGATTGGCACTTGCGAACTGCTTCTGCTTCGGACTCCTCCTCGGCAAGAAAGACTGATGTAATGGTGTCGGCTGCCTGTTTTTATACCCCTGACGACATGACGTCATGGAAAAAGCGACAGCATCCGATGCAGAATAATAAGACTCTGGTATTCGGGCCGACTGAGGGCTACCTGCAGGCAGATAACCCAAGTGTGATGACTGCAACAGTGAAACATGAAGAACATCTGAGACACAGTGGTCCAAAGTGAGTCTTGTTTGGGATATGGAGAGACAGGGAGTCCAGCCTCAGGTATACAGCATGTTCCCTGTATGCCCTTGGGGGAAACTGTGATTGATGCAGAGAGCTGCATCTGAAAATACTGTATAAAGTCATTCCTGTTCTTAGTGACTGTCTCTCACTGATGTCAGTGGTGAGAATTGAGGCTCCTTGATTACTGTCCTGGGGTAGAAAGGCCGTCACTCAGTGATTTGACATCATCATCATCCTGGTCAGAGATAAAACTAAATGATTCTTCATCATTATTTTCATTAACCACACAACTGGAAGTAGAAGTTAATGACTCAGGAACAGCATGTTTTATGGAAAAGGATGAGATGTCAACCAGAGAACTGAAGAGTGAATCAAGTCACCAAGTATCACTTATGGGGTTGCAAAAGGCAGAAATTTCAAAATGGATTGTGTTTGGAAAATGATTTCACATGGACTACAGAACAATTCATCATCCTTGTTTGCAGTTTCTTGAAAAATCCCCTTCAGTCCCAACCTGCTCGATATTCATATGGACGCATTATTGGGACAGTTGTGATCCTAATCCTGCTATATTTCTTCTTGTCGTCTGGAACCACCGGAACTAAATACTGAACAATTTTTTATCAGAGATATGAGTTTTACAAAGAATTACAGATAGATGTGTAGTCAGAATTAAACAAAGAACCCCCGACTTGCATCCTAAATTTGATTCATTACAAATGAATGATGCCTATAGATGTTTCTTCAGATACAGCCTACTGATGCCTCTAGGCATCAAACATTGCTTGCTCATATTTGCGTTAATAATTATAAAAAACACACCATATACAAAGCATTAAAAGATTTCATCTTAAAGCTTACACAATGGCAAACACAACTGTATTGGTATTTGACCTCTGTCTAGTGCAGGTAAAGTGATATTAGTTGTTCATATAATATATACTTATTTACTTACATTGTCATAAATTTCATGTTTTTATAAATATCTCAACAACCAAGAAGCACAGGCATAACTGCTTAGTGTCTTATAAAAGCTCTCAGCTTAATAAATAACATTCTGCTAACAGTATGTGTGTAACTTGAGTGATTGCTGAGATATTGTAAGTTGCTTACAAAATATTACAAAAGTACAGTTGTGTACCTACCATAAATGTAGATGTTTGAGTGTATTCACTGTTACAGTCATTACACTTGACTTATCCTGCTGGCAGGCTACCTGCAGTCGGCCTGAATTCCAAAGTCTAGGTCTGGCGTCGGTTGCTGTTGCCTCTTCCCTGACGTCAGTGCGCCAGGGGTATAAAAGATGCAGCAAACACCATTTTCTTCAGTTTTTCTTGCCCCGGATGTCAGGTGCCCCCAAAAGGGTAGGCTAAAACACACTGCTTATAAAAGCATGCAGTAAAATAAACAATACCTTCATCTACAAGCAAATACACCACATAGGTTGTATAGAATAGAGAAGTACAGATAAGTCCCAGCAAAGAAAGGGGGATGGTGGGTGGGTAACCTGGACTGCAACAGTGAATAAACTCAAACATCTACATTTATGGTAGGTACACAACTCTACTATGTTCATCGTGTTTCACTGTTGCAGTCATTACACTTGGGTTGAATCCCAAAGCTGAGGTTGGGCGGCTGGGTCTAAATAGAATTAGGAGTGGCTATAAGGCCCTGCAGAACTGCAGTGGCAAAGCCTGCTCTGGATTTAGAGTAAAGAGGTAAGTAGTAGTGCTTAGTAAAAGTGTGCACTGAAGTCCAAGTTGCAGCCTCCAAAATATCCTTGGTTGGTACTCCTCTGAGGAAGGCTGCTGCCCTGGTAGAATGTGGTCTAATGCCCTTAGGCACTGATTTGCCATGTTGTGACTAGCAGAAACGAATGCAGTCTCCTATCCATTTTGAAATAGTCTGCTTTGAGATAGCCTTTCCTTGTGATCCTGCAGCATATGCCACTAAAAGTTGTTCAGTCTTTCTGAAAGCTTTAGTTTTGTCCAAGTAGAAGTGTAGCTGTCTGTGTATGTCCAAAGAATGCAGAAGTCTCTCCCCTTTATTCTGTGGGTTTGGGTAAAAAGTAGGCAAATGAATGGTTTGGTTAAGAGCCACACTGGACACTATCTTAGGCATAAATGTTGGGTTTGTCCTTAAAGAAAGCCTGTCCGGATGGAAGATAATAAAAGGTTCCACAGCCATTAATGCCTGTAACTCTGAGACTCTTCTTGCTGAAGTTATTGCTAGGAGCAGAGCTGTTTTCCATGATAAGAATTTTATCTCAGATGTATTTGCTGGCTCAAAAGGAGGCAGTGTGAGTTTTTCCAAGACAAAATTGAGGTCCCATGCAGGTATTGGTGTCTTATGTTTTTAGCGCCCCTGCGATACTGCCTAAGCAATGGATGTGAAAAAATAGGTGGGTCCGTATTGTAATGAGCTGAAATGGCAGAGGCATGGATCTTAATTGATGAGAAGGATAGGCCTTTGTCCAGCATCTCAGTTAGATATTGTAAAATCTGAGGAATATTTGGAGCAAGCGTGTCAATTCCTTGTGCCTGGTTCCAAGCACAGAATCTCTTCCATTTTTTTGAAGAAGATTTTCTGGTGCTGGGCCTCCTGGCCTCCAAAATAACATCCATGACTGCTTTAGAGAGAGGTGTATTCTGAGTGGGTACACTATCCGCTTTGCAGCTAGATTTAGGGTTCTGAGTTGGCTGTGCAGGATCTGATTGTTTTGTTGGGTCAGTAAATGAGGAATGTGAGGCAATGTCCAGGCTGGGCTTTGAGACAAGCTCCTTAGGATTGGGTACCAGTGTTGGTGTGGCTAATCCGGGGCAATCAGTATCATTTTTGGCTTCTCGTCTGACCTTAAGGAGTACCTTGGGGAGGAGAGGCAGTGGAGGAAAGGCATATATTGTAAAGGTTGTTCCAGCTGAATGACAAAGCATACACTTTCCATGCTTGTTTGTGATAACTCCTTGTGCAGAATCTCTGAAGTTGGCAGTTGTGAGGGGAGGCAAAAAGATCTATGTCTGGGCGTCCCCATTTCCTTATTATCATGCTGAAGATTTGTGGATCTAGTTTCCACTCGTGAGGGTCCATGAAGTTTCTGCTTAGTTCGTCTGCCAGAGCATTTGTTTTTCCTGGCAGGAATTGTGCTTGCAGGTGTACTTGGTAAGTCAATGCTGTGTTCCACAAAATCATGGCTTGTCTGCAGAGGGGGTAAGAATGTGTGCCCCCCCCTGCTTGTTTATGTACCACACGACTGTGGTGTTGTCCGTCTTTGTCACCAGCTGTCCTGGATGAAGTAGGTCCTTGAAGGCTGTCAGGGCATTTTGTACAGCTAGCATCTCTTTTTGATTGATGTGAAGATGCCTTTGGCTTGGGGCCCCATGTGCCCTGAATACATTTTCCTGCCATGTGGGCCCCCCAGGCATAACCTGATGCATCTGTTGTTAGTGTTTGCCTGGCTATGGGTAAAGTGAATGGCTGTCCCTTGTTGTGGTGACAGGCCTGTGCCCACCATCGCAACTCGTGTTGCAGGCAAGGAATGAGTGAAATTAATGATCCCAGGCTGTGACAATGTTGAGTCCAAACACTTTTTAGATACCATTGTAGTTTCCTCATATGCAGTCTTGCATATGGAATTAGCAGAATGAAGGATGCCATGTAGCCCAGAGCCTGCAGAATTTTTCTTGCAGATACCTGGGTTTTTGTTGCCATGCTTTCGCAGTAAGAAGTCAGTTGCCTTTGTTTGTCTGGCGTAAGATAAGCCATCTGGGCAGTTATATTTAAGCTTGCACCCAGAAATATTATCTCTTGAGAGGGTACTAGTTTTGATTTCTTTTCGTTTACTGTGTACCCTAGGCAAATTAGTAATCTTTTTACAAACGCCAGATGCTTTAGTAGAATGTCTTTGGTCTCTGCTTGAATAAGGCAGTCGTCCAAGCAGGGATATATTTGAATTCCTTTTTGTCTGCAGAATGCAATTATTGGTGCTAGGCATTTTGTGAAGACCCTGGGCGCAGTAGATAAGCCAAAAGGCAATGCAGAGAATTGGTAGTGCATTGAGCCAGCTATGAATCTGAGGTATCTTCTGCAAGATTGCCTGATTGGGACATGCAGGTACGCCTCTTTGAGGTCCAAAGTTACAAGCCAAGCCTTCTTGCCCAGCATGGGCAGAAGCTGCTGCAGAGTCAACATTCTGAATTTCGGAACGTCCAGAAAAGTATTTAGAATAGACAGGTTCAAAATTGGTCTCCATGCTTTGTCCTTTCTTGGTACTAAGAAAATTCTTGAGTAAAATCCTTGTCCCTGCTCTTGTTGTGGCACTGGCTGAATAGCCCTCATGTCCATGAGAGATGAAACTTGTTTTTGTGCCTCTGCCCATTGATTGTGTGGCAGGTCTGGCATACCTTTTGCCTTTGGAAGGGTGTGAAAGTGGAACCTGTAGCCCTGAGAGACTATATTTAAGACCCATTTGTCCTGGGTGATCAAGTGCCAATTTTGTGAAAAAAGTGCTAGCTTTCCCCCTAAGGGTGCTGCCAAAAGATAAATGCTTGGCACTGGCAGAGGGAAGTCATTGGGACTGTTTTCTAATGGCTGTGATTTGTCTTCTCCGCTTTTGGAGGTAGAAGCACCCCATTGTTTGGGCCTGTATGAGCCCTGGGGCTGCTGTCTGCCTCTAGGGCATCTGTATCTTCCTCTTTGTGGCCTGTCTGACACGGGAAAGGACCAATTCTTAGAAGGCCAGTTCCTGCTAAATCTGGGTGGCTGTACCTGTAAGAAATCCTTTACTGTCTGCATAAATTTAGCTTTATCCTCCATTTTCTTCAACACCTCTTCTGTCTTAACACCAAACAAAGTATCATGCTGTAATGGAGCATCCAATAATTTTGCTTTAACAAGATCAGGCAGAGTCTGTTCCTTTAACCAAGCATGCCTTCTAATGACAGAACCTGTTACAGCGGCCCTGCAAGAGGCCTCCAGTGAATTATAACCACATTGCAAAGTATGCTTTCCCACTTGTTCAGCTGCATGCAATAAATCCTGCATTTCCTTGTTGTCAGAACATTCAGAATTTGTCAACATTTTCTGTTTTAGCAAAGACATTAAGTATTGCTGATATTTAAGCATATGAAACTGACAATTTAAAGCCCTTACAGCCAAGGTAGCAGAAGTGTAAACTTTTTTCCCCATCTGTCCAGTGCCCTTGAATCTCTATCTGTGGGGACAGGGTTTTTTGCAGTAGCGGCCTTGACCCCTTCGGGACCCTGAAAAATAGTTTCTGGGTCAGCAGCAGGGTTTTTATATAAAAATTTATAAGAATCTGGTACCCTGTAGTATCTGTCTGGCTTAACAGGTGCAGGAGGTAAAGAGTCGGGAGACAGGCCGGACTCTGAAAATACATCATCTACAATGTCTAGAACAGGTGGAATAGCAAGAGGTCTGTGCTGAGGTAGTAAAAGAAAGTCTCTGAGCCTTTTCTTAGATTCTGAGTAATCTTGGGTCTCCCAGTGGAAATGCTCCCTCATGGTATGCAGGGTTTCCCCAAAGGAGTAATCCTCAGGAAGAGAAGCTGAAGGAATAGATTCTTCAGCATCAGAATCCTCATAGGGAGGAATAGAGTATCCCTGTTCTGAAGAGGAGTCAGAGGAAATGGAAACCTGATCAGAGGAATCATATTCAGTGTCTTGTCTAGGCCTCTTATCAGGAGGGGGATGGGAACCCCTGATCAAAGTAATTAGGTCTTCGGCCATTTTGAGCATCTGTTTCCTAGGCATGGAAGTCTGTCCTGGAGAATGCTGTACTTGTTTCCTTGTCTTTAAAACTGTTTTAGTCTTTGTCTTGGATGCTGAAGTTGGCTTGATATAAGGCTGTGTAGGTCTAAAAACACCCTCAGAAGCCGATGCCTGCTCAGCGGCTCTGGACCCATCTGAGGGATTAGTTTCCGAAGGTCCAATACCTTGAGTATCCAGAGGCCTAGTTGTCTCCACGTGGGAGTTGGAGATGGCCTGTGGCTCTGAGGTAGTGGGTGTCAGGGGCTGCGAAAGCGCCTCACTGAGCACCTGCGAACCGGTGACTGGCCTAGAAGAGGCTTCGTCGTCGGTTTTGGACCTCGGATGCTTGTCCTTTTCTTTTTCCTTGGGCTTTTTATGAACTCCGGTCGTCGGCTGTTCCAACGGCATTATATAGTTAAACCTTCGGCCAAAGTAATGAAAAGCAAAATTGTACAGACGCTTAATAGTGTGTTGGTTAAATCTAGCACAAAACCGACAACTAGCAACGTCGTGGTCAGGGCCTAGGCAAGGAATATTGTAAGAATGAAAATCCTTATGAGGTATTAGCTTCCCACAAGAAATACAATTGTTAACTTTTTCTGACATCGGTCTGGAGCAAGAAAAAAGTTTCCCCAACGTGGTACTTAGATTTATTGAAGACTTCAGATCTGAAATTCAATTTTGAAAATCTCAGGAGTCGGCCGACCGGCACTTGTGAACTGCTTTTGCTTCGGACACCGCGCGGCAAGAAAGACTGAAGAAAATGGCATCGGCTGCATCTTTTATACCCCTGGCACACTGACGTCAGGGAAGAGGCGACAGCAACCGACGCCGGACCAGGACTTCGGAATTCAGGGTGACTGCGAGTAGCCTGCCAGCAGGATAACCCAAGTGTAATGACTGCAACAGTGAAACACGATGAACTTCTTATTATTACTGTGTTTACTGTAATTTATAAAATCCAGTTTAAGACCCAGAACCTACAGAATACTACTATAAAAATAGTTTGTGCTGAAGAGTTTGCCGTTTGCATTCTTTAGTGACCCTTATGGCTCCAGAGATGGGAAAATTTGTTTGAAATGCAAGGACATAATTTGGTTCTTTCAAAAAGCTTAGGCTCAGTCCACTGGAAGTTGCAGTGCAAAGTTCCACAGCTTCCCGGCTGCCTTATATGCCTACGCAAAGACTTTGAATGTCAGTTACTGCTGGGTGTGTGCACATATACCTTCCATTAATCCCCATATCAGTGACTGATGCAGAAGTTGGGTCAGCATTTTTAATTATTTTCTTAACTATAAACTGTAAAGCTAAACATAATTCTACCCCTTTTTCAGTAATTCCACGTTAGTTACCAATGACTGTTAAGGGTCATACCTGTTACATTAAATCAGAACACGTTCTGTCGGACAAAGTACTTTGTAATTTTTCTTGAAAAACATATAATGGGGCTGGAGGATTGGGTATGGCACCATTACATGAACGTTATCATGTTTGTGGGGATCAAGCATATCCCTAGTTACCAACAGACTGGTCGGGTTGTTGTACAGGTTGTGCCATCCCAGCTAAAGTACATACAGAGACTTTACCTAGTGGGAGAATTTTTAATGTTTGTTGTAAGAAGGACAGAAAGACATTAATAATCCAGTTCGAAAAATAGATGCTTCATGGGTTTATTATCATGCTGTAGAAAAGACTGCATTTCAAGGCTAAGCACACAGGGATCTTGGTGATGATGTTACTTCTGAGGCAGGAATTATACAGTGATATCTTTACAGGAATTGAGAAAGTTGTCAGCTATTAGAAATATTAAGCAATGCTGCTTTTGAATCAATAAATCAGACAACTGAAATTACTGCCATGTGCAGTGTGATGCTAGCGAACAGAATGGTACTTGACTTCATCCTTGCTTTTAGAGGTGGAGGTACATGGGCACTCATCAAGATGGAGTGCTATTCATTTACTCTAGATAATGCATGTGCTATTCATAGTCACTCAGAAATTAAGCAGTAAGTTGCTGAAATGTCTCATGCTAAAGAAACAAACAGTTTTCAGTGGGCATGGCAAGTATTGCAAGATTTTAGCAAATAATACAATAATCTTTTTGAGGGGAAATGTGTAACTAACATTTGGAAAATGACAGCACAAGTATTGCGCGTATTAGGGACAGAAAGAAAATTCGTGCGAAGAGTGTTTGATAGCAAGTGAAAAAGTGTCCATCCATTTGAAAACTTGTCATTGTCTAGTCATGTATAAATGTACGACTTGAGTGATGCTTCATAGCATCATATGGGGGAATATGAAGGGATAATTGTACTAGAAAGAAAAATGTTTAATGAATACTTTAATTTGAAGCTTGATTCACTTCAGGATGGATGGATTCCTGTCTGCTTTTCATGCTTTACTTCCTGCCAATATGAAAAATGGCAACATGGCTAAACGTAGAAAAATCTATTATGGAATTAGGAACGTGTGCTTAATATGGAAAGGTACAAACAGAGCATCAGGAGATCCTTAGCTAACAAAAATAATGCAGGGTGTTCATTTTTAATTGGTCAGTGGTTGTAGAATAATAGCAATGATATAACTGATTTAAATCTAAAATAATATAAAAGAATGTACCTTTTTGCACTCAGGAAGATAGGACCTTGATCACGTCGTCTCACTTGCATGTGTGTTCTCTGCAATAAATGATACACTCTTCTCTGCTGAACTGAGTTGCCTGAAATTATTTTGGTACCATAGCAAGCTATATCGGACAAGTACCAGAGCTTAAAATTAAAGGCAGGAGGAGGAAGGATCAGAGTCCTGGAGTCCTAGAGAAAAGTCTGCTCAGGTCCTAGAGAAGGAATCTAGCTTGCAGTGCTTGGTAAATGTGTTTACAGATAACCAAGTTGCTGCCTCTAGTAAACCTTTTCCTAAAGGATAGAATAGTAGCCATACCCCTGGTATAGTAGGCCCTGACTGCCTGAGTACCTCGTTATAGTGAGAATAACAAAAAGCAATCATGAGGCAACCATTCGGAAACTGTTTTTAAACTGATTGTTCCTTTTTCTTTACCTTCACAGGAAATAAAGTCTTTTTTATGTCCTGTCAGTATAGTATCTGAATTGCCTGTAAATATCCAGAGTGTACAAAATTATTTCTCCCTCATTTTTCTGGTTCAGAGAAAAAAAAAACAGGGAGATGAAGAAACTCTGGGACAAACTTGGGTATAAAGAAAGGATTTATTCTCAATGTTATCGTATCTCTATGAAATGTAAGAGGAATGACTTACAGTATCAGCTTTCAATTTACATAATCAAAGTCAGAACAATCTGTAACATTGTTTTCCAAATAAGAACTTCATACAGTTTTGTGAGTAGGTTCAAAAGGAACCAGTGTAAGTTTTTCCAGTACAAAAATAAGATTCCAGGAAGAAGGTACCTGATTTGAGGTAGGGTAGAAACTGGGATCAAAGGCAGAGATGGCCAAAATGTTAATCTTGAGAGAAGAGTAAGAAAGGCCAGAGGAAAATCACTCACACAAATACACAAAAACCAAGGAATCTAAGTCTTAAAGGGACCCTATTCTTTTCATGGCACCAACCAGAAATCTTTTCCACTTATCCATATATGATTTCCTAGTATCATGTTTCTTTTGCCTCCTTTAATACCTGCTGCATGTCCTCAGTGATAAGGTGCCTGAAAGGTACTAAAATTTTATCATCCAGGTGGTCTGTTAAAAATGTTGCATCAAACAATCCCAGCCTTGTGTTAATTGCATTGTCGGAAGAACAAAACCTCTACCACCAAAACACACACATAGAAACACAAAACACACACCTACATTTGCGGAGGCTCTCAATAAAAACCTGTCCAAGCATCAGGGACCTACAAAAGGAGAAACACAAGCAAACTCCACATCTCAACAGAACCCAAATGACACATAGCTCACAAACTCAGTGTGCCACTCAACCACAGTCCATGAGGCATAACAACGTACCCAACTCTCTAGTCATAGGTGACTCTATAGTCAGGCACACTGATGTTCCACTCACCAGGCTAAACAAGGAGAAAGTTACTGTCAGCTGCCTGTCAGGTTCCAGGATCTGCCACATAACGCACGCACTCAGGTCACTCCACAACAAGTACAAATATGGTACTGTCATTGTCCATGTTGGTGTGAATGACCTGAGACGTACCTCCCTGGACTATATGAAAAGTGACACGGAGGAGCTCTCCGATCTTGTAGCCCAGGCAGGTATGACCCTGGCCCTGAATAGCATCCTGCCATCACCCAGAATGATGCCACAGTACAAGGACAAAATGATTGACAAGGCTGACCGTAAATTTAAAGAACGTATTTACCAACATAATTATTCTATCAAGAATAACAAAGGGGATAGTGCGTTAGCAAAGCACATCATGAGCGCACCAGGTCACAGCTTCCACTTCAT
This sequence comes from Protopterus annectens, assembly GCF_019279795.1. Taxonomy (NCBI): domain Eukaryota; kingdom Metazoa; phylum Chordata; order Ceratodontiformes; family Protopteridae; genus Protopterus; species Protopterus annectens. Next base: position 698,948,900 of record NC_056725.1, on the reverse strand, counting down.
GGCTATTGACCATGTCCCATTTAACATCAGGGGAGGTCCTACTTCCCTCATTTTGGAGAACAGAGAATTGGAATGGCAGCTTAAACTGAACGCTTACTCTTTTCCTGGACTTAACGAAAGCTGTAATATAGCCTGTGTTTTAAAACTTAAAAGTTATTTGAGATAACCATTTAGGCTATCTCATGTTAATTTTTAAATTATTTGAATTAGTAATACATCCTTGTTTTAAAATCCTCTCAATTTTTGGTAAATTCTGAATGGCTTAATATGCCTATTCCATTTTTTGGTTAAACCTTTTGTCGGCTTTATGAGCTTGTCTTAGGTTTTATACAATATAGTTAATAGATGTATTTTAATGGAATAGTACTATTCAGCATTTGCTTTGATTTAAGGTTTTCTAACTATATTTAGTTATTAGCTGGTGTTGATGTCTATTTCCCTTTTAAATATGTTTCTTCTCTGCCTCGTGGCTGGTGATGTCATTATGACAAATTGTGTTAAATAATTTTCAAACTTTGGCGTGTTTTTTATTGTCTTGCTCTGAGGAAGCAGCTGAATTTTTCAGCAGGGAAAATGTATTTGAAAAACATTAAAATTTACGTTCAGCTTTTGAAGTGACATCGGTATGAGGCAAGAAAAGGTTCCCCAATGGGGTACATAGCTTTTAATGGACTTCGGTTTCCAAAATTTTCGTAATCTCAGGAGCTGGCCGACCGGCACTTGCGAACTGCTTCTGCTTCGGGCACCGCGCAGCAAGAAAGACTGAAGAAAATGGCGTCGGCTGGTTCCTTTATACCCCTGTCGCACTGACGTCAGGGAAGAAGCGACGACAACAGACGCCGGACCCAGACTTTGGAATTCGGCCGACCGAGGACCCGCCTGACGGCAGGAAAACCCATCTGTTATGACTGCAGCTGTATGCACGATGAACATCTGTGTGCCCTGTTCAATCACAGCCTCACCTCAGGCTTTGTTCCTACCGAATGTCGCACTGCTACAGTCATCCCTCTCCATAAAGGGGGAGCAACTATAGACCCTGGAAATTATCACCCCCATTACTCTGACGAGTCTGATATGTAAGGCTATGGAGCATATCATCATGGACCTAATTAACAAGGATATAGGGATCTCCAAACTCTAGATCCCAAGCAATTTGATTTTGTGAAAGGTAGATTATGCCTGCTCAACCTAGTTGACTTCTTTGAGTCACTCACCAAAACTGTGGATGTGGGCAAGGCAGATCATACAGCCTACCTCGATCTGGCCAAGGCCTTTGATAACATTCCCCACTCAGGAATTATTGATAAACTTACCAAACTAGGGATCAACCCCTATATCACTAGATGGGTTGCAAATTGGCACAAAGACAGAACCCACAGTGTGAAAGTAGCGTACTCCAAGTCAGACTGCCGACCAGTCATGAGTGGAGTCCCACAGGGATCGGTCCTGGGTCCTCTCCTGTTTGGCATCTACTTCTCAGAAGCCCAGGCCAACACGAAGGGACTCTGGCTGATCAAGTTTGCAGACGATTGCAAGCTGGGAGCCATTATTAACTCCCCAAGTAATGTAGACATCCTACAGAAAGGCCTCACTGAGACCAATGACTGGTGTCAAAACCATGGCCTTAAGATTAATGCCAAAAATGCGTTGTTTTCCCCTTTGGGAAAAACTCAGTTCCCACTAATTACCACATCGATGGGAGCCCACTGAACACTGAAGAAACTACAAGAGATCTAGGGACACGGGTTGACAGCAACCTCTCCTTTGACCACCACATAGTCACTGCGGTCAGAAAGTCCTTCTATGTGGCACATCTCATTACCAAGGGTTTTGCATCCAGGAAGAAAGAGGTCATCATCTCTCTCTACTCTTCCCTCATTAGTCCAGTCATCGAGTATAATGCCCCATTTGGCATGCACCTCACTAGACACATGCAACAGCTGGAAAGACCACAAAAGTACCTCACGAAGGGGATCCTAGGCCTTAAACACATGTCCTACACTGAAAGACTCAAAAACCACCAGCTATTCTCTGTCTCATATCATCTACTAAGAGGCGATCTCTGCTTGACTTACAAAGCCATGTCTGACCCAGCTCTGTTAGAAATGTTACACCTAAAGAAACCCCAATCCCTGCACACCACATGCTCCAGAGACCTCAACCTCATTACCACAATCAACAGAACATGCTGGAGGGACAGGTTCACAACTCAGAAGAGTCTGCCCATGCTATGGAATACACTTCCCATACATGTCAAGCAGAGCACCTCACTGGCCCTCTTCAAGAGAAACCTTGATGAGTGAATGGGAAATAGAAAGTTCACCCCAGGGATCACTCCAGTGGCTCTACTTTCTAGAGGCACTGGGAACTAACTTTGGACGTCACAATGCCAGGGCACTTCTATGGGCTAGGCTTGTAAAGGCTCCAGGGCCATTAGCCTAGTACACACCTATGAACCAATGAGATTTTGTTTCACAATGGCATTATCATGAAAGATCCAAAAATGATTGTTCCAAAGTCCTTGCAACAAGAATATAATGATATTTTTCACTGTGACCACCCAGGAGCAGACTCTACCAAAAGAAGGGCAAGAGGATTAATATTTTGGCCTTCTATGCCAAAGGATACTGAGAGAGTACTTTCATCTTGTTCTGTATGCAATAGTAAGCCACATCTACAAGCCAACAGTTCAAAAGATTTGCTGAAGAGTGAGACTTTACTCATGTTACGAGTAGCCCAGCGTATCTGCAGTCAAATGGTATGCCAGAACGCGCAGTTCAAAGTGTAAAACAATTACAAGTCAAGTCAAAACAAGACAATAGTGATGTTTTCTTGAATCTCAGAAATGTTCATGCTAAACATCTTGGTTCATCTGCACAGAGAATTGTCAAGACAAACCAGAACCACACTGCCAATCAGTGGCAAATTGTTGGTTCCATGTGTCAAGAACAACAGATCAGTGAAAGCCAATCTGCTGAAGAAGCACATATCCCAGAAGTCCTATTACGATAAGACCAGCAAACTGCTCAATCCATTGTGACAGATAGTGAGGATGCAGACTCCAAAGGTTTTGATCAGATTGGAGTTGTGAAAAGTATATGTCTAGAGTCAAGACTGTACATTGTGGAATTGCAAGGAGCAGAATTTAGCCAGAATCGGAAACATTTAATCCCGGTCTGTATTGTAATATCATTCCTGTGAGAAAGATTCTATATCTCAGAGTGAGCTATCTAGCGTTCCAGTTCCAGAGGACATCCAACCAAATATCCCTGTTCCTGAGAAGGATCCTAAAGTTCCTGAATCTATTTGTTCACCAATGACTGTCCCTGATCTGACTGTTATATCACTAGATCAAGCTGCATTTCTAGACCATGTTCCAGATACATGGCAACTTGGACATAAAGACAAGAAGCATAAGGACTTTTGTGTTGAGATTATTTTTTATCATCTGTGCAATTGCATGTCTTTACATTGCAGGCAATTCATTAAAGAGGGAGGATGTAGATTAATATGTATGTACAACTGCATAAATACTGAGCACGTGCGAGCCTGACTTCCATTTTGTAGTAAGTTATTGAGATGTAAGCATGCATGTCTGTGTACTCTGTCTGTTAATCAGTTCATTTATGTTTTGTACTGGTGCTATCCATCCTGATGTGTTTCTACATAATAAAGCATATAACACATGTATATGGTTACTGTTATTTCTTATGTTATTACTTTGTTTAAAAGCTATTTTATTTCTATAGTAAAAATAAAAGTGATATACCAGGGGGTGAGGTGTAGCCCTAGACACAAGGGAAACAGCTATTGCATCTGAGAAAGTGGGAAACAAAACAGTGAATAAATAACAAGACCAATACATACACACAACTCAAATGGGGATGGTTAGAATCACAAACTTTAACATCAATAGACTGACCAGACCAATAGAGGAACAGAATAACAGTAGTTAAAAGGGAAGGAGAAGAGACCGTAGTACTTTCGGAAAGACACTTAACAAGGGAATTATGACTATAAATTATTTACAATCAGATATGCAACCGGAACAAATAAGCGCCACTGACAAAATTAAGATCCCTCGGCCAGACTGGCTTCATAGCAGAAAAGCAGATTACTTAATAATAGACCTCCAAATTATTCAGAACGCTAACAGAACCAAATCTCCAGCAACACTCATTTGCTTACATGCGGAAAAAGATTTTGATCAGATAGAGCTGAAATTTCTATTTGTAACTTTGGAGGCAAATGACTTTCCCCCAGGCTTAATTACACTGCTGCAGCAAACATATCATGGGACTTCTGATCAATTTATGCTTTCAGCAAGTGTCTCAGAAGAATTTCCAATTAAGAAAGGCGCATGGCAAGGATGTCCCATGATCCACTTATTATGTACAATTTATTTGGAGCTGCTAGCTGAACTAATGTGGAATTCTAAAATACAAGACAACAGACTGTTCAATCACCCTTACAATATCTATATTCACAGACAATGCCAAGTTAACTTCAAATACAGAAAGGGATATACACAAACTCTGGTGTGTCCTAAAATAATCTGGTCAATTGTCAGTTTATAAAAATTAATGTTGATAAAACAAGCACTAGATATTAATATACAGCTTAAAACAATTGTACTTATTTTGGAGATATAATGAGATTAGTTATTTGGGGATAAGGCTAGCAAAAACTGAAGAAGAATCAAAGAAAAGAAGCTACATACAGATAACTAATAAACGATACAGGACAACATTAAATCTACACATAGACCAAAAGGAACAACTCCACTGTCATGTACTTATTCCACCTTTCATAGACAGACCAAGACTTTTGGTATGCTCCCTTTGGAAACAGACACAAGAAAACTAAGTGGATGAAAGATTGTATATGGAAAGGAAAAACAACTACAGTAGCCTGGAAAAAACGGACACGCCCTAAAGATATGGGCAGAATATCAGTTGAAGACTTAAGGCAATATAGCAAAGCTGTAACAGTGGTACTCCATCTGAGATACCAAGATAATACCTATTTGGAAAGAAAGAAGGGTATGATAAAAATTACAGATCCAAAAATTGAGGATGTAGACTTATTAGTACTAACCTGGAGAGGGAAAAATAATAAACAATTTAATAATTCTACTCTGCAGATAGCTGCCCAAGAAATGAGAAAAATCTTTACTATAGGAGCATTTCAATAAGGGAAACATAATATCATCCCAGAAGGGACTACTAGAAGAGAGGGGAAAAAAAAAGACTAGCTGGATGGCACTGGGAAAAAAGCCACAGGGAATTACGTATTAGCATGACTTAATAACAACACAACCGAAATGACACATAGCCCACAAACTCAGTGTGCCACTCAACCACAGCCCATAAGGCATAACAACGTACCCAACACTCTAGTCATAGATGACTCTATAGTCAGGTACACTGATGTTCCACTCACCAGGCTAAACAAGGAGAAAGTTACTGTCAGCTACCTGTCAGGTGCCAGGATCCACAACATAACGCACGCACTCAGGTCACTCCACAACAAGTACAAATATGACACTGTCATTGTCCATGTTGGTGTGAATGACCTGAGACATACCTCCCTGGACTACATGAAAAGAGACATGGAGGAGCTCTCCGATCTTGTAGCCCAGGCAGGTATGACCCTAGCCCTGAGTAGCATCCTGCCATCACCCAGAATGATACCACAGTACAAAGACAAAATGACTGACTTCAACAATTGGCTAAGGTACTGGTGCCATTCTAAGGGGATCCAGTATTTGTCAGCCTAGGATGACATGATCGACAGACCATAATGCTTGCCAGAGATGGCATGCACCTGTCGCCCCTGGGATTCCGTATACGGCTAAGGCTCTTGCCACCCCTATAGTGCCTTTTTTAGGCAAGGCTCAAATGACAAATTCACCATCTTAACAGGTACAAGCAAGCAAAATCTGAGGGTAATGCTACTCAATGCTAGAAGTCTAAACCTCAAAATGCACTCACTCGAGGCACTCCTTAAAATGGAGAACAACAACATCTGTGCAGTGACAGAGACCTGGTTCAAAGCTCCAGAGAGCACCCCTGCATTACCAGGCTATAATTCATACCACACCTTTTGGCCACCTAACCCAGAACGAAGCACTAAAGGTGGAGGCGTGTCCATATTCATTAAGGATATCCACACCTCCAGGCTAGTTGCACAGCATAATGCATCAGAGTTTATCCAAGTGCAACTAACTCTGGGCAAGACCGCAATCCAAACTGTAGCTTGCTACAGACCCCCACCATGCCCCAGGATTCCCACCCCTCATGTCTTGATATACTGGAACGTATTAGGGTACAACCCAACATCCTAATAATGGGCGATTTCAACTACTCCACCATTAACTGGGAAAACTACTACTCACGTACCAACTCTTTTGCTCAATGTTTTCTGGAATTCATAAATTCCAATGCCTTGGATCAACTTATTCACACCCCCACCAGGGGCAGCAATATCCTAGACCTGGTCATTACCAACATGGGCAACCGGTGTTCCACACCCAGAGGTCAATTCCTCATTGGTCAGATCCGACCACAAGCTAATCGCCCTACACATCCACATCCTGCCCCCACCCCCAATCAGGGAAACCACCATAAAAAACTTCTCCAAAGCCAACTTCACACTGCTTAAGACTGAAGTGGCAAACTTCATGACACCCATGCAGATGGAGAGTAGATGTACGACTGCTGAATCCTACATAAATGCACTTTATAAGCACTTATATGAGTGCATGGATCATGCTATCCCTAATAGAACCAAGATACTATCCTCCAAAAAAAGGAAGCCAATCTGGTGGTCCTCTGCCATAAACAAACTCTACAACAGAGGAAAGAAACTGTTGCAAAAAAGAGAGTAAAATCCCATGACTGGAGGAACTCCCTGGTCAACCTCAGTAAGAAGCTGAGATCCCTTGTAAAATCCAAAGCTAGTTACGAAAACAAAATTGCCACTGACTCTAAAGACAACCACAAAGCATTCTATAGCTATGTCAAGAATCTCAATGGCAACCCTCAGATCTGCTCTGAGTTACAGCACAATGGCATTAAATACACAGAACCAACTGATATTGCCAACATCCTGGCAGATAGGTTCAATGCTAACTTTACCCCCACCCCCCCCACCCCCTACAGGGCCCATCTCTGTACCAGAAGAATGCAAAGTTCCTGTAATCACAGCTGCACAGGTAAAAAACACACTCTTCAAAGGCAAGAACACAGCATCCATGGGACCTGACAATATCCCAGGCTGCGTTCTACACGAACTACAGAATGAACTGGCACCCTACCTAAGTACCATGTTCAATCATAGCCTCATCTCAGGCTTTGTGCCCACTGAATGGTGCACCATGACGGTTATCCCACTCCATAAAGGGGGAGCCACGACGGACCCCGGGAACTACCACCCCATTAGACTGACGAGCCTGGTCTGCAAGGCCATGGAACGTATCATCATGGACCTTATAAACAAAGACACTGGTAATCTCCAAACTCTGGACCCTACCCAGTTCGGATTTGTAAAAGCCATGGCCTGAAGATCAATGCCAAAAAGTGTATTGTCATCCCCTTTGGTAAAAACTCTGTACGCATGAACTACCACATAGCTGGTAGTCTACTTAACGCAAAAAATGTGATGAGACCTTGGGACACAGGTGGACAGTAGTCTCTCCTTTGATAATCACATCGCCACAGTTTTCAGGAAATCCTTCTACATGGCTCACCTCATCACAAAAGGTTTCTCATCCAGAAAAAAAGAAGTCATTGTTCCCTCTACTCATCACTCATTTGACCCATTATAGAATACAACGCCCCTTTTGGTATGTACCTCACAAGACATCTACAACAACTGGAAAGACCACAGAAATACCTCACAAAGAGGATTACTGGCCTCAAACAGATGCCCTACGCAGACCATCTCAAAAAACTCCAGCTTTACTCCGTCGCATATCGCCTACTCAGAGGCGATCTCTGCCTAACATACAAAGCTATGTCAAACCCAGAACTGTTGGACATACTCCACTTAAAGAAATCCCAGTCCCTCTGAGCTACAGGGACCTAAACCTTGCTACCACAACAAACAGGACATGCTGGAGGGATAGATTCCTGTCCCAGGGACTTCCCATACTCTGGAACAGACTACCTATCTATGTCAAACAGAGCTCCTCATTAGCACTCTTCAAGAAAAATCTTGATGATTGGATGGGAAATAGGAAATTCATCCCAGGGATCACGTCTGTGGCTCTGCTCGACAGGTCAAAGACAAGACAGGAAATAAGAATACTGGACTGTTACATCAGAGAGGCCAATTCAACCTTATAGGGAAAGAAAAAGCACTTCTACCCACCCAGAATGAGATCAAGATTAATACTGACACAATGATTAAAAATTAAAACACAAGTAAAAACTTATTGCAAGTGACTACAGAAGAATAAGCTCAGAGATTCACAGGTAAAAAGAATACAAAAAAGGAACTGAAGATTACAAAAGAGATTAGTAGAATGAAGGAATATTTAAAACAAGTTTCTAACATATTACTTTAAAAACTGGCATTATAAAGAATTTGACAAATAAAAATCCTTAAGAGAAGAGAGGGCTGTTCACTCCTGGTAATTCATTATTCCGAATAGATAGATTAATGAAGCCCTATAATCAAAACCTTAAAGAAAATGGAAAAACTGCCATGACAGCACCGTATACCATGCATGAGGACTGCTCAAAACTGGATATCTGTTGTGGTTAATAAAATAAAAAAAGAGTCTGAATTATTTCAGAATAGGAATGTGATGCAAATGTTCAGAGAGAAAGAAAAGATCTAGGACAGGCCTCTAGTTTCCTTCTTTCTTTGGCAACAGACAGATCCTTGAATAATATAATGCCCCCTTTTTTCATTGGTTGGATGAAGAGGAATCACTTGAAAAAGAGGAAGGGAATCCAACTGCCAGTGTAGCCTTTCTGAATGATTTTTCAGAACCCAAGTGCCTGAACTCAACTGGTGTCACAGAGAAAAGTAAAGATCTAAATTAGGAAAAGCTTTACAGGATTGCTAGGGTGGGGATGGGAAAGCATGTGAAGAGGCACATACTCTCCACTTTCTTTGAATGTCTTTGGTTTTGGGAGGATCATCCTTTCTTCTTTTGCTTTTTGAAAATTCAGTTTCCTGTGCCTTTGCTGGGAATGTTGTAATCTTCCTGAAAAAGGAGCTTGAACTGGAAAAAAAGTTTATATTATATTTTGACAAAGACTGTTGAAAAATCTGCATAACTGCTTAAATTAACTTTTCCCATTTCCTCCAAACTTTCAAAGACCTCAGCAGAGGAAGGACCAAATACCAGCTTTTTAGCCATTGGAACATTTAGGGTCTCAGCTTTGACATCCACTGATAAATTGTGAGAAAGTAGTCAGGCAAATCTTTTTATCACTGATCTGGTGGCCGCTGCTGACATTTGGTCCTTCCTCTGCTGCAATCTATCTCCCAGATCACTTTATATCCCAAGACCATATCTGTCCATTATTCCAATGGTATTTGAATACCAACTTTAGAATTGCAATCACCTATGATAAGTGATACCCGTTTTAACATTATTTCCACAAGGTGCTACAGATCATCTGTAACTGGAAAACAAACTTCTATCATGCAATGCTGAATGGCTTAACTTGAACTCTGACTAAGATTAGTCTGTTATTTTTGGGGTGCAACTGAGCAGTACTTTTGGCATTCTTTTATTACCTAGGAAGACTATTCCATTTCTTCTGCAAACCTCTTGCCCACAGTACAATATATGACTAAAAGACGCAAAATTACACATTCCAGTCCATTTTATTTCACAAATTCTTAAGATGTCAATGTTTACACTTGTCATCTCACCCTTAACTACATAAAAAGTTTACACTGACTCACAGTTCTCACATTCCAAGATTCAAATTTTCATAATTAGCTGCAAGGAATATAAGCCCCACAGAGGCAAAGACAGCCTCTCTATTACATGTGATATAAAACAAACTAATAACGTTTGCTGATAGCCACACAAAAGCAGGCATTTTCAACGGTCAAGTGTAAAACACTCTACAAACCACTCTAATAAAAGGACCTGATGAAGCTCAGGTGAAAGTGTTTTCTTAAATGTAGTTCTATAGTTGTAGCTCATGCTGTGTTGCCATGTTTTGCTCGTTAAAAACAAACAAAAAAAAACTTTCAACTAAGAATGAGGTTCCACAGGCTGATGATCTGGTAAACCTTCATGGGTCTTTCAGGATTATTCAAATAATGGACTAACATCTAAGCTTTGGGATTGGCTCCTTGTTTTTCCATGTCACAGATTTTCCTCCAGTCAGATCCCCTGGACACTCCCACCATTGTCTGTTGTTGTTGTTGTGTCTTTCGGCTTTTCCTGGTTAGGGGTCGCCACAGCGGAACTCCGGTCCACTAATGATTGGTAGTTGATTTTTACGTGCCGAGTTACCAGCCCTGATGCACAACCTTCAACGCAGGTACGCCCATTCACGCATGTCTCCACGCAGAAGACGCTGTAGCTGAGAATCGAACCGGACAGCGTCTTACTGTGAGGCGACAACGCTACCGCAGCACGTCTGTAACTGCCTTTAAATAACTGGCCTGTTGAATGTTACGCATTAAAACAAGAACACTTCTTCATCTACCTCCTTAACTGAATAAAGTACTTAAAACTTCAAGGCGTCTTTACTTCTTGCACAGGGTGTGTGTCAGAGAGATAGTCTTCTAGATCTGCTAGGTAAAGCGATTTTACCTGGAGTAATCCTTTGTATTCTGTTGCCTGTTAGTCCTGACACCCTCTGGGTCACAGGCAGGACACCAAACCCGATTTGAGCTTTCTGGATTACCTCTGTTTATTGTTTGCGAACAGCATGCATGGCAGGCTTTAAGTATTCCTTAATTCTTTCACTCCACAGTAATTAAGGAATGTTGTTTGCTAACTTCCTCCAGAAGAAAAAAAGTATATTCTGAGCACTTTGTCAGAAAATTCCTTTCTGAAGCCATACTTGAAACAGATATTCATAACTCTAGAAATGTAACAGCCACTCCAAATTGTATATAATTGAAAATTAGTTAGTGCACACACTGGTCTTCGCAGTTGTTTTCATGTTAATATTCCAACTGATAATCCTGATTTTGCAGCAGACAATAACCAGTGTGTGTACAATTACATATTTTTCCAAACTGACAATACATCAGTAACTGTAACTGCTAGAAACTTAATATCTGCAGCAGATATATCTGTCCAGATTCAAACTTCATAGGGAGACCCTCAGGCAGCATTCTGGCATACTCAGTTGCAAAAATATCAGAAGTATGAAACATCATAGTTCTTCTAATCTATGTCTAACTTAGGTAGTGGCACTCTATCAGTTGAAGACTTGTCCGTAATGATTCCAACTTTCATTTGATAACCTACAGTAATTTCTAAGCAGCATATTATAGGACATATTTTAACATAACTGGGTGTGAGTATTATCCACTAATGGTGTGGTTTGATTATGAAGGTGTAGATAACCATATGTAATGTAAGACTTCTTAGGAAGTGGCCTTGCAAAGTTCTGCTACACTACTTTACACTACTTTTGTATTGTAGCAGTACCATTTCCTTACAAATCCAGTTTACAAGCTAGTCAGGTTGGTTTCAATAGTTTGGAAACTGCTCTTGCAGCAGTAACATAAAGAAATGATTGTGAGACTTCTGTGTCACGGAAACGCATTCAGATTACATCATTATGATACTGTCTCTTAGATGTGATTTTTCTGACCCTTACTTTGTCCCTAAGGAAGCAGCTTGGAGTTAAAGTTAAAATACACATGCCTGCATCCTTTACTGTTATAAAACAACTCATTTGACCACAGTTGTCCATTCTTTTTGACTGTATTTTTTTTATTTTCATCATACAACAATAATTCTGTTTTGACTGCAGCCTTTTCCCTGTTTAATTTTCTTACTGCTCCATACAACCATTAGTACTTTGTAGAGCAAATGTATGTGGTGAGAGGATATGCAGGTGGTTGGTGTGACAGAGCAAGATGCAGAGGACAGGAGGAAATGGAAACAGTTGATATGCTGTGGCGACCCCTAATGGGAGCAGCCGAAAGAAGAAGAAAGTACAGTTTTGTACCTACCATAAATGTAGATGTCCGATAGGTATGCATCTGCAGTCATAACATATGGGTTGTCCTGCCTCAGGCAGCCCTTCAGTCGGCCGGATTCCAAAGTCTGGGTCTGGCCTCGGCTGATGTCGCACTTTCCCCGACGTCAGAGCTTCTGGGGTATAAAGGCATCAGCCAATGCCATTTTCCTCAGTGTTTCTTGCCCCAGATACCAGGTGCCATCTAGGAAGGCTAAATTTGGATAAATGTTGAATGTTCCAAACAGTAGCAAAATATATATACATACATATATACAAACAAACAAATACACCATAATAGATTCCCCCAGCTAGCTGAAAGAGGGGTAAGCACCCTAGGAGTACCACAGAGGGGAAGGAGGGTGGGTAATCCTGACTGCAGATGCATACCTATAGGACATCTACATTTATGGTAGGTACAAAACTGTACTATGTCCTTCAAGGATGCATCTGCAGTCATAACATATGGGTAGAATACCATAGCCAAACTGGGGGAGGAGGTACTAAGATAAGGATGGTGTAGTTAAGATCCCCTGTAAAACTGCAGTTGCAAAGCCTGCTCGGGATCTGGATTATAAAGGTAGATTGTAATGCTTGGCAAATGTATGCACGGAGCTCCAAGTAGCAGCTTCTAAAATGTCCTTGGTAGCCACCCCTCGTAGGAAAGCTGTAGTGGTGGCTGTGGCCCTTGTGGAATGAGGCCTGATATTTTCAGGAGCTGTCTTTCCATGAAAAGAGTAGCAAAAGCGAATGCAATTTCCTATCCATTTTGAAATTGCCTGTTTGGAAATTGCTTTTCCTTGCACCCCAGTTGCATATGCTACAAAAAGTTGGTCAGTTTTTCTGCTGGTTTTAGTTCTGTCCAGATAGTAGCGTAGTTGTCGGTGTATATCCAAGGTGTGCAAAAGATTTTCTCCTTTGTTCTGTGGATTAGGGAAGAACGTAGGCAAATGAATAGCTTGGTTCAAGGATACCCTGGATACCACCTTTGGCATGAAAGTAGGATTGGTTCTCAGAGACACTCTATCCTGGTGAAAAATAAGGAAAGGCTGCACTGCCATTAATGCCTGTAACTCGGATACTCTTCTTGCTGAAGTGATTGCCAGAAGGAAAGCAGTTTTCCAAGATAAAAACTGTAAGTCTGCTGATGCTGCTGGTTCAAAAGGAGGTAGTGTTAATTTTTCCAGCACAAAATTGAGATCCCATGCAGGCAGAGGGGGTTTCCTTTGAGGTTTAACATTTTTGATCCCTCTCAAAAATTGTCTGAGAAGAGGGTGAGAAAAGATAGGAGGATCCATATTGTATTCTGCTGAAATTGCTGAAGCATGAATCTTAATGGAAGAGTAGGACAGGCCATTGTGGAACAATTCTGCTAAGTATTCTAGGATGTGTGCTAGGTTTGCCACTGTGACATCTGTGCCCTTTGATGTGCTCCAAATGAGGAATCTCTTCCATTTAGCTGAGTATGTCTTCCTTGTGGAGGGTCTGCGAGCCTCCAGGATAATGTCCTTGACCCTCTGAGATAAGACAGTTTGGTTTGGTTTTAAGCAATTTTCCAGGCAGTTAGTTGCAGTGTTTTCAAGTTTGGATGCAGGGTCTTGAAATTGTTCTGCGTTAGAAGAAGAGGCCATAGGGGTAGAGGCCATGAGTTCGCCTGAGACATGCTTCTCAGTAGCGGATACCAGTGCTGTCTTGGCCAGTCCGGAGCTATTAGTATCACCTTTGGCTGCTCCTCCCTGATCTTCAGTAGAACCTTGTACATCAATGGGAGAGGTGGAAATGCATACACTGTTCGGGCATTCCAGCTGAAAGAGAGAGAGTCCACCCTCCAGGCTAGTGGGTGGTATGTCCTTGAGCAGAATTTCTTCAGTTGGCGGTTGAGTGGGGAGGCGAACAGATCTATCTCTGGCCTTCCCCATTTCTTTGTTATGAGTTTGAAGATGTCTGGATGCAGCATCCATTCGTGGGCATCCGTGGTAGTTCTGCTTAAGCTGTCTGCTAGTGAATTCTCTTTTCCTGGTACGAATTTGGCCTGCAGCTGGATATTGAGATTCAGGCCTAGGTTGCACAGATCCATTGCCATTTGGCATAGAGGGTAGGAATGCATGCCTCCCTATTTGTTTATGTACCACATGACCGTGGTGTTGTCTGTCCTTATCAGCAGATGTCCTTGCTGGAGGAATGGTTTGAATGCCTCGATTGCATGCTTCACTGCCAGCATCTCCTTTTGGTTTATGTGCAAGTTTAGCTGGCCTTGAGACCATAGACCTTGGATACATTTGTCCTCCATGTGTGCTCCCCATCCTAGGTCTGAGGCGTCCGTGGTGATGGTCTGCCTTGGTTTTGGTTTGTTGAAAGGCAACCCTCTGTTGGACTGGCAGGCCTGAGCCCACCACAGGAATTCCTTTTGAAGGCATGGAATGATTGGTATCATGGTTTCTAGACTGTGCCTGTGTTGAGACCATACATTCCTTAGGTACCATTGTAATTTCCTCATATGCAGCCTGGCATGCAGGATCAAGATTATGCAGGATGCCATGTAACCGAGGGCCTGCAGGACTTTCCTTGCAGTAAGTTGAGCTTGTCTTGTCAAAGTCATGAAGTAATCTGGAAGTTGTTTTTGTTTTTCTTCTGTGAGAAAAGCCATCTGAGTTATTGTGTCCAGATCTGCACCCAAAAAGGTTATCCTTTGGGATGGCACTAGTCTTGACTTTTGGATGTTGACTTGTAACAGGTGTATGACATAGGCCAAATCCTTTATCAATTTTGTCTTGTTGTCCGCTTGTATTAGGCAGTCGTCCAGGTATGGGTAGATTTGAATTCCCTGAAGTCTGCAATGTGCAATTACTGATGCCAGGCATTTCGTGAATACTCTGGGCACAGTAGATAAGCCAAAGGGTAATGCTGAGAATTGATAATGCTCTGATCCTGCAAGAAATCTAAGGTGTCTTCTGCAATCTGGTCGGATAGGGACGTGCAGGTATGCCTCCTTGAGATCTAGAGTCACCAGCCAAGACTCCTTGCCCAACATGGGAAGAAGTTGCTGTAGGGTCAGCATTTTGAATTTTGGCACAATGAGATATGTGTTCAGTGCGGACAAGTCGAGAATAGGCCTCCATTGGTTTTCTTTTCTTGGTACAAGGAATAGTCTGGAGTAAAATCCTTGGCCTTGTTCCATAGATGGTACCCTTTCTATCGCTTTCATCTGAAGTAAATTGTTGATTTGTCTTAAAGCCTCTGGCTTCTGGTTTGGTGGAAGGTTTGGCATTCCGCTCCTTTTTGGTAAAGTGTGGAAGTGAAACCTGTATCCTTTGTCCATTGTTTGCAATGTCCATATGTCCTTTGTAATGCAATGCCAGTTTTTTGAGAATAAAGACAGCTCTCCGCCCAAGGGAGCTTCCAGTTGTTCCCTGGTAGGCGGAATCAGAGTCAAGTCATTGTGTCTGTCCTGTGGTAGTGGTTGCAGTTGCAGCTGTGGCAGTACTCCTCTGGTTGGCAGGCTGCCACTGATGGCCCCTGTAGGCACCCTTTGATTGACCTCTGCCTCTAGGGCGTCTATTCCTGCCCCTCTGTGCTCTGGAGGTGTCTGGAAAGGACCAATTCTTTGAAGGCCAGTTTCTGCTGAACCTCAGTGGTTGGACCTGCAGAAATTCCTTTACTGTTTGCACAGATTTTGCTTTTTCTTCCACTTTCTTTAGAATTTCCTGTGCAGGGGAGCCAAATAAACTTTGTTTCTCCATTGGAGCATCTAGGAGTTTAGCCTTGACATGGTCTGGCAAGGATTGCTCTTTTAGCCAGGCATGCCTACGAATTACTGCCCCAGTCATAGCTGATCTAAATGAAGCCTCCAGTGCATCATAGCCACATTTTAAGAAATGATTACTGACCTGCTGAGAGTTGTGTACCAAATCCTGAAGGGATTTACGGTCTAAAGGTTCAGGAGAAGAAAGCTTTTTATTCAGCTGATCTAACAAATATTCTTGGTACTTTATCATATGGAATTGACAGTTTAATGCCCTGGCAGAAAGAGTAGCAGATGTATAAACCTTTTTACCCCATCTCTCTAATGCTCTAGACTCTCTTTCAGAGGGTAGGGGATTTTTGGCAGTGGCAGCTGCAACACCTTTTGGGCCCTGAGAAATAGTTTCTGGGTCTGCAGCATGGGCTTTATACAGGTGGAAGTGAGAATCCGGGACCCTGTAATATCTGTCAGGTTTGGCAGGGGCCGGGGGAAGAGAATCAGGTGCAGAACTGACATCATTATACACATCATCAATTACAGTTAGCACTGGTGGTATGGCTAAGGGCCTATGCTGGGGCAAATGTAAAAATGTCCTTAATCTTTTTCTAGAATCAGAAAAATCCTGACCCTGCCATTGAAAGTGTTCCCTCATTGAGTGCAAAGTCTCCCCAAAGGAAAATTCTTCAGGAGGGGAGGCCGAAGGAATAGAGTCCTCTGCATCTGAGTCCTCATAAGGCGAATAGGCCCCTTCCTGATGGTCTGACAAATCAGATCCATCCGTGGAGTAATCAGAGGAGAGAGGTTCAGACAGTTCAGTCCTAGGCCTTTTGTCAGATGGAGGTTGGGAGGCCCTGTCTGGGTGAGGTTGGGAACCCCTAATTAAGGATATAAGGTCCTCAGCAAGACTGAGAATCTGAGAACTTGAGGAAGACCTCTGTGAAGTAGATTTGGCAGGTAAAGCTTTTGAAAGTTTGGCAGCTTTAGCCCTGGAGAAGGCCTTAATAGACATAGAAGCTGGGGGCCTAGCTGCCCCACGTGCAGGAGTAGAAATGTCCAATGGAATGGTGTCAGACAATTCTTGAGCGCTAGCTTCAGTAGGGATTTCTGAAGCCGACTCAGCCGGGGCCTCTCTGGCCTCGGTTGTCGGAGGTATGGTTTCGGTCGTAGTAAGAACCGAGGACTCGGTTTCAGCCGAAACCGAGACACTTGCGGTAGGCCTAACCGTGGTTTCAGCCGAAACCGTGGGCCACGAGTGTCGGTCCTTTTCCCTGCGTTTTTTGGCCATATGCGTAGTCGGAGTCTCCGACGGCATTTTATATGCAAAAGCGGATCCGAAAAATTCTTCTGCAAACTCCGACCGACGTCTAAGAGTCCGTCGGTTGAAGGAGGCACAGGCTAAACAAGCTGATACGTCGTGGTCTGGGCCTAAGCAAGGAAGGCAGTAAGAATGGAAATCCTTATGAGGTATTTGTTTCCCATAAGTTAAACAATTATTTACTTTGTCTGACATTGGCTGAGGCAAGAAAGAGTCCCCAACGGGGTACTTAGCTTTTTTCGAAGTCTTCAGTAGCTGAAATCTCTGGATCTGACCGACCGGCACTTGCGTACAGCTTTTGCTTCGGGCACCGCGCGGCAAGAAAGACTGAGGAAAATGGCGTCGGCCGATGCCTTTATACCCCAGAAGCTCTGACGTCGGGGAAAGTGCGACATCAGCCGAGGCCAGACCCAGACTTTGGAATCCGGCCGACCGAAGGGCTGCCTGAGGCAGGACAACCCATATGTTATGACTGCAGATGCATCCTTGAAGGACATCTTTGTAGAGCAAATGTAGCCAAACATAACTTAATATTCTAAGACCAGGAGAAAAAATGTACAGAATAACAACTGTTTGGTTTAATTAACAGTTAGTCCTGCTGCGATTTAGCTGCAGGTTGGTTGATAGACTATCTTTTCCAAGTGGGTCTGATTTTTCATATTCTGCTAAATACAATTTCATACTTTTACTTCTTTAAAAAGTCTTTTTTCTCTAAAGAAGGAAAGACTTTAATATTCAAAATACAATACAATTTTATAAAGTTCAGTGTTTCAAACATTTCGTGAATATTTTCAATATAAGCCCCCTCCTAGACCATCACTCAGTCCTAGTAAAGGGACTCATGTAGCTCAATTAATAAGCTGTACTTTGTAGGGCCACCCAAGATGAGCAAATCATGAGAGCCATTTTAGATCAAATATGGCCCACTGGAGAAGCTGAGTTATTCACTCTAAAGGGCCTGCAGGTCAGTGCAAACTTGAACATTGTACTTCATGTACTATGTTTGAGATTTGCTTATTGTACAGTATATACTTAAACGTTTACTCAGAACTTAGTTTTTTAAATTGTTATGTTGGCTCAGAAGCCAGGATTGTGCCTGAAAAAGGTCAGTGTACTAAAGTTAACATAAGTAAAATAATTAAAAAAAAATTAATACCCCATGGACAGATGCAACCAAAGACAATGCCAAACTGACAGTGCAGGATGACTATCTCAGGAAATATGATGTTTGCCATGCTACCCAGGAAGATCAGACGGCAAGTACGAGTAGTGTTAAAGGTTATGATACAGATGGATTAAAGCCAAAAGAAACTCCATCTTCTGAGGTACTTACATATAAAAGTCTGATGCTGTAAAAAAAAAAAAAAAAAAAACTATACACCTTTGAAACTACATGAACCTCTTATAAGCAGGCAGCGTAAACTTCTTTGCCAAACAAGAGAAGATTAGTCTTTTATTATGTATTTCAAGAGATATAAGCCCCATAAAAGTGGGCACAGCCTCTCATATTACATGTGATACAAGGATTGATAAGGATAAGTCAGACTGGAAAAAGTTCTGTAATAAAGCTTTCATAATTTGCTTCAAAGTATATGAACACCCACAAAGGCAGACGCAGCCTTTCATATTACATGTGATACAAAAAAATGTAATACAGTTTGGTGATAGCCTTGTAAAAGTAGGCATTTTCAATGATCAAAGTGTAAACCACTTAACAAACCACTCTATTAGATAGACCTGATGAAGTTCAGGAGAAAGTACTTTCTTAAATATAGTTCTACAGTTCAAGCTCATGATGTGTTGTCATGTTTTGCTTGTTAGAAATAAAAATAAAAACCTTTCAGGAATATTCAAATAAGGGACTAACCTCTAAGCTTTGGGAATGGCTCCTTGTTTTCCAATCAGCTCCCCTGGACCCTCCCACCATTGTCTGTAACTGCTTTTAAATAACTGACCTGTTGAATATAATGTATTAGAACAAGAACACTTGTCCATCTACCTAATTAATTGAATAAACTACTTGAAATTTCAAAAAGGTGTTTATTTTTCCCATAGGGAAGGCATCAGATAGAGAGAGAGACAGACAGACAGTGTGTCCTAGATCTGCTAGCTAAAGTAATTTTATCTGGACTAATCCTTTGCACTTTGTCTCACAAACATCTGCACATACAAAAATACTTCCAGGCACATGGAGTGCCAAATCAGCACTGGATATGTGAAGTCAGATGCTCAGAATGCCAGAGTAGCATCTCATGCATTAAGTAATAGAAATATAAATGGATTACAAGGATACTGAATCTGTGGAGCAATGCCACACACACATTTTTCAGGAAACAAACACTATGCAGTGTCAGTGGATCAATAGGTAGCACACTTTTCATTGGTGTAGAAGACTAAGGGTTCTGTGCCCACACCAGGTTGGTAGACTGCTGAAACTGTAGTATGCTACACTCCTGAGTGCGTCTTCCCTCAAATGAGACATTAACCGAGGTCCCATCTGCTTGAGGTGGTGGTAGCTCAGCTGCATGTAAAAGTTCTTGGATGACCTGGCCAAATTTCCTTTAGTAGAGTAAACTCTCAGTTAACCGGAACTCAAACAACCAGGGAAAAAAAATTGAAGAAATACAGTACAATTTTAATGTGTTGCACTTTCTGTCCTTGTTTTTAGAGTTTTAAAAAGGAAAATGGGAATAAATTCCCTCTCTCCACACACTAAGAACAAGTCAAACCAAACAAATAGTATAGGGTACAGTATTAGTCAGGCCTATTGTTAATAGTAACTCTCAAGCAACCAGAAAAGTACCGTTTTGTACCTACCATAAATGTAGATCTTCGAGTGTAGACACTGCTGCAGTCATTACACTTGGGTTATCCTGCCGTCAGGCGGTTCCCCAGCCGGTCTGAGTTCCAAAGTCTTGGTCTGGCGTCGGTTGCTGTCGTCTCCTCCCTGACGTCAGTGCAACAGGGGTATATAAGATGCAGCCGACGCCATTTTCTTCAGTTTTTCTTGCCCCAGATGTCAGGTGCCCCCAAATAGGTAGGAAATTCAAATTGCTAATAAAACATACATAAGAAATGCAAACGACATACTTTCAGATACCAGCAAATACTCCCCATAGGTAGTAAAAGGTAGAGGAACTAGGTACGTACTAGCCAGTAAGAGGGGAAGGAGGGAGGGTAACCTGGACTGCAGCAGTGTCTACACTCGAACATCTACATTTATGGTAGGTACAAAACTGTACTATGTTCATCGTGTGACACTGCTGCAGTCATTACACTTGGGTAGAATCCAAAGCTGAGGTACGGTGGTTGGTTCTATAAGGCATTAGGGGTGGCTATAAGGCCCTGCAGCACTGCAGAGGTGAAGCCAGTTCTGGATTTAGAGTATAGAGGCAGATGGTAATGCTTGGTGAAGGTATGCACAGAACTTCACATTGCTGCTTCCAAAATATCCTTGGTAGGTACTCCTCTGAGGTAGGCAGCTGAAGTGGCTGTTGCCCTGGTGGAGTGAGATCTAATGCTGTTAGGCACAGGTTTTCCATAGTGCGTATAGCAGAAATGTATGCAATGTCCTATCCATTTGGAAATAGTCTGTTTTGAAATAGCTTTTCCCTGTGCTGCTGCAGCATATGCTACCAATAATTGCTCAGATTTTCTGAAAGCTTTGGATTTGTCCAAGTAGAAGCATAATTGCTTGTGAATGTCCAATGAATGCAGTAGTCTTTCCCCTTTATTCTGTGGTTTTGGATAAAAAGTAAGCAAGTGAATGGTTTGGTTTAGAGACACACTTGAAACCACCTTAGGCATAAACGTAGGGTTAGTTCTTAAGGATACCCTGTCCTGGTAGAAAATGAGGAAAGGTTCCACTGCCATTTGTGCCTGTAATTCTGAAACTCTTCTTGCAGAAGTTATTGCCAGGAGCAGAGCAGTTGTCCAAGAAATGTATTTTAATTCTGCTGTGCTAGCTGGTTCAAAAGGTGGTAAAGTTAATTTTTCCAAAACAAAGTTGAGGTGCTCTACGGGGCAGTCTTATGTTTTTAGCTCCTCTGAGGTACTGTTTTAGCAAAGGATTAAAGAAAATTTTTGGATCCGTGTTATAATGTGCAGAGATGGCAGAGGCGTGGATCTTGATGGATGAAAGGAGAGGCCTTTGTCCAGCATCTCAGTCAAATATTGTAGTATCTGAGGAATGTTTGGCACAAGAGGATCAAGGCTGTGAGCCTGGTTCTAGGCACAGAATCTCTTCCATTTATCCCAGTAGGCTTTCCTGGTACTAGGCCTTCTGGCCACCAGAATGACATCCCTAACTGCTTTGGAGAGAGGCACTGCTTGCATGGCTAGGGAATCTTCCATGCAGCTAGGTTTAGTGTCTTTAGCTGGCTGTGGAGTAACTGATTGTTGTGCTGCGACAGCAGATGTGGTATTTGAGGCAAAATCTAGGGTGGTCCTTGTGCTAAGTTTTTTAAGATTGGGTACCAGTGCTGGCGTGGCCAGTCTGGTGCAATCAGGATCATTTTTGGCTCTTCTTGCCTGGCTTTTATGAGCACCTTTGGGAGAAGAGGCAGTGGTGGAAAAGCATATACTTGTAGGTTTGTCCAGCTGAATGAGAGGGCATCCACTTTCCATGCTTGCGGATGGTAACTCCTTGTGCAGAATTTCTTTAGCTGGCAATTCATTGGGGAGTCAAACAGATCTATGTCCAGGCTCCACCATTTCTTTGTTATCATTATGAATATTTGAGGATTCAATTCCCATTTGTGGGGATCCATGATATTTCTGCTTAAGTCATCTGCCAGTGTGTTTTTCTCTCCTGGCAGGAATTGTGCTTGTAGATTAACTTGATAGTTTATAGCTGTGTTCCACAAGGTCATGGCTTGTCTGCAGAGGGGGTAGGAGTGAGTGCCCCCTTGCTTGTTTATTTACCACATAACTGTGGTGTTGTCTGTCTTTAGCAGTAGTTGTCCTGGATGCAACAGGTCCTTGAAAGCTATAAGGGCATTTTGTACGGCTAGCATCTCTTTTTGATTGATGTGAAGATGCCTTTGTTCTGCGGACCACTTGTCCTGAATACATTTTCCTGCCATGTGTGCTCCCCAGGCGTAATCCGATGCATCTATTGTCAGTGTTTGCTTGGCTGTGGGTTGAGTGAAAGGCTGTCCCTTGTTGAGGTGACAAGCTTGAGCTCACCATCGAAACTCCTGTTGAGGGCAAGTATTAGTGTTTTAACTGTTTCCAAACTTTGACAGTGTTGAGACCATACATTCTTTAGGTACCATTGTAGTTTCCGAATATGCAGTCTGGCATATGGAATTAGTAGTACGCAAGATGCCATGAAGCCCAAGGCCTGCAGAATTTTTCTAGCAGGGACTTGGGTCTTTGTTGCCATCAATTGAAAGTATTGTGTCAGTTGTCCTTGCTTGTCTGGCGTGAGGAAAGCCATCTGGGACGTTGTGTTCAAGCTGGCACCCAGGAATATTATCTCTTGTGAAGGCACTAGTTTTGATTTATTATCATTTACTGTGTACCCCAGGCAACTTAATAACTTTTATACAAACGCCAGATGCTGTAGAAGAATGTCCTTGCTTTCTGCTTGAATCAGGCAGTCGTCCAGGTATAGGTAAATCTGAATTCCTTTCTGTCTGCACTCTGCAAAATGCAATTACTGGTGCCAGGCACTTTGTGAAGACCCTGGATGCAGTACATAATCCAAAGGGCAGTGCAGAGAATTGATAGTGCATTGGACCAGCTAAGAACCTGAGGTATCTTCTGCAGTTTTGTCTGATAGGGACATGCAGGTATGCCTCCTTGAGGTCCAAAATCACGAGCCAAGCTTGCTTGCCCAGCATGGGAAGAAGCTGCTGTAATGTCAACATTTTGAATTTCGGAACATCCAGGTAAGTGTTTAGTGAAGAAAGATCCAGAATGGGCCTCCAGGTTTTGTCTTTTCTGGGAACCAGAAAGAGTCTTGAATAAAATCCTTGCCCTTGTTCCTGTGGTGGTACCTTTTGAATAGCTCCCATGTTCATGAGTGCCATAATTTGTTTTTGGGCCTCTGCCCATTGATTTAGTGGCAGATTTTGCATTCCTTTTATTCTTGGCAGAGTGTGCAAGTGGAACCTGTAACCTTTTGAAATAATATTGAGAACCCATTTGTCGTGGGTGATCATATTCCAATTGTGATAGAAAAGTGCCAGTTTTCCTCCCAAAGGGGCTGCCAAGAGTGAGTTGTTTGGCAGCTGGAGTGGGAAGTCATTGGGGCTATGTTTTATATGGTTGGTGCCTGTCTTCCCCTTCTTTCTGGCCTGATGCACCCCATTGTCGAGGCCTGTAAGGACCTTGTGGTTGACCTCTACCTCTTGGCCGTCTGTATCTGCCCCTTTGAGGTCTGTCATTAACTGGAAAGGACCAATTCTTTGTTGGCCAGTTTCTACTAAATCGAGGAAGCTGAACCTGTAAGAAATCCTTCACTGTTTGCATAGATTTTGCCTTATCCTCCATTTTCTTTAACACCTCTTCTGCCTTAACTCCAAATAAAACATCCTGCTGTAAAGGTGCATCCAGTAATTTAGCTTTAACATGATCTGGTAACGTATGTTTTTTTAACCATACAAGTCTTCTAATGACAGAGCTGTAACTGCTGCTCTGCATGAGGCCTCTAAAGAATCAAAACCACATTGCAAAGTATGCTTTCCCACTTGTTCAGCGGCATGCAATAAATCCTGCATTTCTTTAAAATTAGGAGGATCTGTATCTGGAAGCATTTTTTGTTTCAACTGAGACATCAAAAATTGCTGATATTTTAGCATGTGAAACTGACAATTTAAGGCTCTCATTGCTAAAGTTGCAGATGTATATACTTTCTTTCCCCATCTGTCTAGTGCTCTGGAATCTCTGTCAGTGGGAACTGGGTTATTTGCTAATGAGGCCTTAGCCCCTTTGGGTCCCTGAGAAATAGTTTCAGGATCAGCAACAGCGCTTTTATACAGAAATTTGTGTGAGTCAGGGACTCTGTAATATCTGTCCGGTTTAAGCAGAGCTGGAGGTAAGGAATCAGGATTTAAGCTGGATTCAGTGTACACATCATCCACAATATCTAGCACTGGCGGAATAGCCAGGGGGTCTGTGTTGAGGTAATAACAGGAAGTCTCTGAGCCGTTTCTTGGATTCTGAGTAATCCTGGCCTTCCCAATGGAAATGCTCCCTCATGGTATGTAAGATTTCCCCAAAGGAGTAGTCCTCAGGCGGAGAGGCTGATGGAATAGATTCCTCAGCATCAGAATCCTCATAAGGGGGTAAAGAGTATCCCAGGTCTGAGGATGAATCTGAGGAAATGGACCCCTGGTCGGATGAATCATAATCTGCATCCTGTCTAGGCCTTTTATCGGGTGGGTGATGGGAACCCCTGATCAGAGTGATTAGGTCTTCAGCCATTTTGAGCATTTGTTTCTTAGGCATGGAGGCCTGTCCCGGAGAATGCTGTACTTGTTTCTTAGTTTTTAAAGGAGGCTTTGACTTAGAAGAGGGTTTAATGCTTAGCTGAGTAGGTCTGAAGACACCCTCTGAAGCTGCTGGTAGCTCAGGTACACCAGATCCCTCTGCAGGATCGGTTTCGGTCTGCTGAAATGTTAGTGCGTCCGAAGGCCCAGCCATCTCCACGTGGGGGTCGGGGGCGGCTTGTGGTTCTGCAGAAGCAGTCGTCAGGGGCTGCAAAGGCACCTCACTGAAAATCGGAGAACCGGTGACTGGCCTAGAAGAGGCTTCGTCATCAGTTTTGGGCCTCTGATGCCTGTCCTTGTCTTTGCGCTTTTTATGAATACTGGTCATCGGAAGTTCCGACTGCATGGTATAATTAAATTTTCTGCCAAAGTAATGTTGGGCAAAATCAAACCGACATTTAATAGTGCGCTTATTAAACCTAGCACAAAACCGACAAGCAGTAACGTCATGGTCTGGGCCTAGGCATGGGATACAATAAGAATGGAAATCCTTATGAAGTATTTGGTTCCCACAAGAAATACAGTTATTAACTTTTACTGACATTGGCCTGAGGCAAGAAAAAGTTTCCCCAACGGGGTACTTAGCTTTGTAGAAGACTTCAGTTCTGGATTCGAAATGAAAATCTCAGGAGTAGACCAACCGGCACTTGCGAACTGCTTTTGCTTCGGGCACCGTGCGGCAAGAAAGACTGAAGAAAATGGCATTGGCTGCATCTTACATACCCTTGTTGCACTGACGTCAGGGAGGAGGCGACAGCAACCGACGCCGGACCAAGACTTTGGAACTCAGGCTGGCTGGGGAACTGCCTGACGGCAGGATAACCCAAGTGTAATGATTGCAGCAGTGTCACACGATGAACATCTATAGTTATCTGCTATCTACCAATCCCCATGGGTGCTGGTTAACCCAGAGTTTACTGTAGTCTACCACCACCTTGGGTCTCTCCTGAAAACAGGCTTCTAACTTAGTGGGACTAACCCGGTCAACAGAGGGTAAATTACATAAAGAAATAAAACTAAATGCTGGTGGAGTTTTTTTCCTATGTCTGCTTTTGCAGGGTGATGCAGTGGAAATCTCCCCTTTGCAGAAAAACACAAAGTAAATTTCACAAGTAAAAAATTGCTGTTTTCTTGTTCTGCTATTGTTATAAGGCATTAAAAGATAACATTTATTTTTTAATTCCTAATTTAAAACAAAGTGGATTCATTTGCCACATACTTTTTCTTCTGAAAAAATACTCAGAATATAAATGTTATGCTCCTGCCTTCTTTCACTGAAATTTAAAGCATTAGGCATTGTTTTGATAAAAATCGTACTGTAATTTCGCAAAACACTAACTCCATTCTTGGAAATACCTGACAGGTTTGGTTAGAGATTCAGGCTTACATTGTGAACTTCTAGTTATGTTCAACAGGTATGGCTGTGAGTTAATGGAGATTGTAATTAAGGAAAATGGAAGGGCTAATTAATGTCATTACTAGTTTGGATAACAGTATCAATTCTGACCTACTTTTTGATGTTAAAAGAGGTGAGTATTATGCTATTTATCATAAAACTGATCAGGTCATACTTGATGTTAAAAACACAAAGACCAAGAAGTTACTCAGGGACAGAAATGAATATGAACTTGGAAAAGCTTACCCTTTACCCCAGCATTTATTCAAAAACCTTATAGAAGACACCTATCTGTTTACTTAAGTGAGACTGTTGATGGGACTTATAATACTGGTGGTGAGAGGAACTCTAGTGTTTATGACTTGCCTGATTTTCTCCATGATTGCGACCCTTACAAATTCCTCCACTCGGGAGGTCCGAGTGACTGAAATATCACAGACAAGAGGGTCCAGAACAACAAGGATGGTCCAACTACAACCAAAGACACGTTCAAAAGGGACAGAGAGGGAAGAGGAAGAAAGTACAGGTCTGTACATTTACCATAAATGTAGATGCTTGAGTTCATTCACTGTTGCAGTCCTGACTATTGGGATTTCCTGCCGTGAAAGCCCTCAGACGGCCTGACTATCAGAGAAACTTCTTTCAGACTCCCAGGCTGGTGGATGCCCTGACCAAAGACAGTATGCTCATGTATAAAGGTAGCCAACCTGCATCACAATATCAGTATTTTCTTGCCCTCAACTCGGAGGAGCCCTAAGAAGACAGAAGGTATCCAGTGGAGAACCTGACAGTGGAATGAAGCCCAGGAAGGGTCCCTTGGCTGAGTTGTAAAAGGAAAGAAAGAAGCTTGCACAGTAGTCTAATAGGGGTAGGAGGGAGGGAAAGAAGGCTGCAACAGTGAATACACTCTAACATCTACATTTATATTAAGTGTACACAACTGTACTATGTTCATCGTGTTTAACTGTTGCAGTCCTGACTACTGGGAAGATTCCCAAAGCTGAAAGGAGGGAGGAAGGAGCCTAAGGAGAAGAGAGGATGTCCTGCAGGACAGCAGTGACAAAGCCTGCTCTAGACTTGGAGAAGGATGCCAAGTGATAGTGTTTGGTGAAGGTATGCATTAAGGACCAGGGACACCTTTAATTAAGAGAACAGAGGTTGCTGTTGCCCTGGTGGAGTGTGACAATCTCTACTGAAGGTACTTTGCCGTGAGAGCTGTAACAAAAGGAAATGCAATGGGAAATCCATTTGGAAATAGGCTGTCTAGCCTTCTGAGCCATGGGCAAAGGTAATGAACAGCTGGTTCAGTCGTCCTCAAGGCATTAAACTTGTCCAGATAGAAGCATAGCTGTCTGTGCACATTCAAGGAATGCAGAATTCTCTCCTCTTTGTTTTGATGGTTGGGAAAGAAGAAAAGGAGATGGATGACCTGGTTCAGAGAGGTGTCAGTGACCACCTTGGACACAAAGGAAGGGTTGGTTCTGACAGAGACCCTATCCCTGTAGAATGGAAGGAAAGGTTCCACTGCCATGGGGGCCTGCAACTCAGAAACCCTCCTAGCTGAAGTGATAGCCAGAAACAGTGCAGTCTTCTATGTCAGAAAATTTAGGTCAGCAGAAGCTGCTGGCTCAAAGGGGGGCAAGGTCAGCTTCTCTAGCACAAAAGTTGAGGTCCCATGGAGAAGTACATTTCCTTCAGGAGGTGTAATGTGGATTACTCCATTAAAAAACTGTCTTAGGAGTGGATGGGAGAAGAGAGGAGGGTGAGAAGGCAAGTATGCAGAGATGGCAAAAGCATGGATGAATGAGATAGTCCCTGATTCAGCAGCCCAGTCAGGTATTCCAGGATGCTGGAAATATGTGCTGATTGGGGATCTAGGTGGTGATTTTTGAACCAAATAGAGAACCTTTTCCACTTACATGAGAATGACTTCCTAGTGCTAGGCCTCTAGATTGTTTGAGGAAATCTAGCACCTGTTTACTTACGGTAGTATTGCTGTTGGGTGTTGCAGGATCAATCATCCAAGCTGCAAGGCTGAGGATCTGCAGGTTGGGATAGACAATGTGTCCCCTTTTCTGGGTGAGGAGGTCTACCCTCTGAGGTAGTAACCATGGGGTCTGGTTGGTGAACTCGAGGAGGAGGGGAATACCAGTGCTGTCTGGGCCAGTTTGCAGCTATCAGAATTACTCTTGGGCCCTTTTCCCTTATTTTGAGAAGGACAAGAGGGAGAAGGGGAAGGGGAAGAATGTATAATTCAAGAGTTGAGTCCACTGGAAGGAGAAGGCATTTGTTTTCCAGGCTGTCTCCTGTCTGTTTCCTGGTGCAGAACTTTTCTGGGTGTGTGTTCTCCTTGGATGCAAAGAGGTCCACCTGTGGAACTCCCCATGTTTGGGTTCTAGTCAGAAAAATCTCTGGATGCAGATGCCACTCATGGGGGTCCATCAGACTTCTGCTCAGATGGTCTGCCAAAGCATTCTGAACTCCTGGGAGGTATTGTGCCATGAAGTGCAACGCCATGGAATGTGCTGTTTCCCAGATCTGCATTGCTAGATGGCAAAGGGGTAAGAATGTGTCCCTCCCGTCTATGTACCACATTGCCGTGATATTGTCTGTCTTGATTAGCAGGGCACCTGGTGTCCATATTTCCTTGAAGGCCATCAGGCACTCTAGTACAACCATGAGTTCCTTCCAAATTATACATTTCTCCTGGAAGCTGAAATCCCACTTCCCCTGGGTTTGGGAGTTCTGGAAGTGAGCCCTAAGGCTGTCTCTGAAGAGTCTATGGTTAAGGTTTGAACCTGTGGGGAGAATTTGAAGGGGAGGCCCTGATTCTGGGAGCAAGCCTGTACCCAACAGGCAAAGTCTTGTTTTAGGCAAGGGATCAGGGGAATCTGGGTCTCTAGGGACTGTGAGCTCTGGCACCATACATTCTTGAAGTACCACCATATATTCTCGAAGTACCACTGGAGCTTCTTCATTTGCAGCCTGGCAAAGGGAACCATGAAGATACATGAATCTATGTATCCCAGAGCTTGTAGGATGCAATCTCTCAACTGGTTCCTGTGGAAATAATTCATCAGAAAGGAGATTTTCTCAGGAGGGAGGAATGCCTTTTGGGGTGAAGAGTCCAGAAGGGCCCCCAGGAAAACAATCTTTTGGGCTGGTGAGGTGTTGAATTTCTGGAGGTTCACTGCGAATCCCGGGGAGGAGAGGAGGTCTTGGGTGACTTTGAGGTCCTTGAGGAGTTTTGCCTGATCTGTGCACTGGATGAGGCAGTCGTCTAGGCATGGGTAGATTTGGATCCCCCTGGTCCTGCAGAAGGCTGCTGCTGGTGCCAGGCACTTATAAGCCAAAGGGTAGTGCAGAAAACTGATAGTGACTGGATAGTGACTGGATCCTGCCCTTAAGAGAAGAAATCTTCTGTGGGACTCTAGAACAGGAATGTGCAGGTAAACATCTTTTAGCTCTAGAGAGACCAGGAAGGCCTGGAGGGATACCATGGGCAGTAGCTTTTGAAGTGTTAACATTTTGAACTTTGGCACCAGAAGGAACAATGGCATCGGCTGCATGTTTTATACCCCTGATGACATGATGTCATGGAAGAAGGGACAGCAACCGACACAGGACCCAAGACTTTGTTAATCAGGCCGACTGACGGCAACCTGACAGCAGATTACCCAAATGTAATGACTGCGGCAGTGAATACACTCGAACATCTCACTGAGATTGGACATATCCAAAATGAGGTACCAAGAAACTTCCTTTCTGGGGACCCAGAAGAGCCTGGAGTAAAATCCTTTTCAGTGTTCAGCTGCAGGGACCAGTTCTACTGCTCCTTGTGAACAAAGAATATGGATTTGAGCCAGGGCCTCTGCTTTTTGATTTTGTGGAACATCTGGATAACCCGAGTAGTTTAAAAGCTCTTTGAAAGTGACTTTGAAGCCATTTGCAATAATGTCCAGAATCCAACCTGTCTGAGGTAATGGGGGTCCAGGTATTTATGAAAAGAGACAGCCCCGGCAGCATGTCTTAATATGACAATGGATTTAAAATTCTAGGCTAGTCTGATTAAATCATACCGGGATCCCTGTGAAGTGTAACCAGAAAGCATAGCTAAATGCCTTGATGCAGAAGCTTTCATTGGAGTGGCTAAGGCCATAGGCCTAAGGGCGTCCAATTAACTGACCCGTCTCTTGTGAGTGTTGAATTAGCACTAACGCTGAAGGAGGCTGAGGCCTAGTAGCACATTCTCCAGGTGGTGGATGCTCCTCAGAAGCCAAGGCCTGCAGAGTGGTCCTGGACCTAACAGACGAGCCAATGTCTAGAGCTTGTGCAGAGGTGGAAGATACTAACAGCATGTTGGACTCTGAAAGGGCTTCAACAGAGGCCTGAGTCACCAGTACAGAAAAGGAAGGGGGGTACGTAAGTGTCTCACCTTGTTCATCAATCAAAACAGTTTAGTGGGTTGTTTGAGACTTTGGGAATACCACAGAGATTAGTTGTTTCTTGTTCAATAATCCCAAGCCTGGAGGGAGAAGCAGGTGGCAAATGACTGACATCCAAAGACTTAAGCTTTTGTTTCTTTTCTTTCTTGCACGTAAGAAGTTGAGATGTGGAACGACCGACAGATGCCATAGATAATGGAAGAACAGATTGTTGGATAAGGAACTTTGCTAGAAATTCAGCCCTACACCTAATAGTCCTTGTATTAAAATATACAGAGCAATTACAACTGTGGACGTTGTGGTCTGGCCTAGGCAAGTAACACAAAGGGAATGGAAGTCTCTGTGTGGGATCTGTTTACCACAATGGAGACAGTTGTTGGCTTTATCTTACATGAGCAAAGGAAAGAAAAAAGATCCCCAATGGGGTACTTATCTTATGGGTCTATATTATAACAGCGAACGATCAAAAGATCAAACGCTGTTATATCGACTACAAAACACCAAAAACGTAAAATAGAGCACTACCAGAACTGCGATCCCCCCCCCCAAAAAAAACACACTAAACACTATTTTAAGTGGGGAGCTTTGCCCCACACACCCCCATGTGGGGGGCTCTGCCAACCACACCCCTCCTACTTAAATATACCAAATCCGAGATCGCACTACTGTGCTGAAAACAGAAGCGGCCAAACAACTTCTTTCCCAGGAAAAGAATTTGCTTACAGGCCGCTTTGTCATTTTGCGTTTCTGACATTTGAAGTTCGACCAAGACGCATTCGATAGAATGCGTCTTCGGTCTTCTGATAGGAACCCTTATCTTGTCCAATGACACTTGTCTCTAGTGCGGACCGACAGATGCACTACAATACAGCTTTGGGCTCCACTGCAATAAAAGACTGATATCATAATACAGGCTCGCTAACTTTATACCTGAACGTACTGAAGTCAGTCAGGGTGTCCGCTAGCCTGGGAGCCAGAAAGAATTTTCTCTGGTGGTCGGGGCCATCTGAGGGCTTTCACTGCAGGAAATCCCAATAGTAAGGAGTGCAACAATGAAACACGAAGAACATCACACACAGACCTTACAGACATTAGACAAATGTACCATTGTTTTCAACAGGAGTTGTGACTTTTAAATTTACAATTATAGTGAAACACTTGTCACCAGTTCATGGTCTGAACTATTTAAAAGAGGTCATACTTTTGTTCCAGCTAGAAAAGCTAAAATGGAGAATGTGTTATTGGATTTCAAATTGTTTACAAGGAAACTTAATTTGAACTTTTATTTTAACCAGAACAATTCCAACAGTTCTTTGACCCCCCCCCCCATCTTTGTAAAAGCCTAGTACTTTTAACCCTCTCATGCATCCAATCATTTCCATTTTTGGAAAGATTTGTGAATTTGAAATTAGAAGTATAATAATAATAATAATAATAATAGTAAACGATATTCCTTTTTTAACCTAAGTTTTGATGAGTGGAAATTATTGAGAAATATCATCAACAATTGGAAGGTTAGACTTATGAAACCAGACAAAGGTGGTGGCCTAGTCGTGATGAACACTAATGGCATCATCAACAAAATGTTATGCTTTATACTGACACTTATGAAGAGGTCTCTGTTGTTAATCAAATGAATATAGCTTATAAGAGACTGGACATGGATTTAGAAGACTTATTAGTTAATGGCTTTATTTCTAACAGTGATCATGAATTTTTAATGTTCCACACCAAAACCCTGACCACTTTTAGTATTTCCAAGATCCATAAGAATCTTTCCAATCCCCTTCTTCATCCCAGTGTGGATGCCAAGTCTTCTAATTTACTACAGCTCTTTTTCTCGACTGGCAAATTTAAGGGGTTGAAATGGGAATTCACCACTTATATACATATTCTTGGGACTTTTTAACTAGAATATCCGATGGCCTATATATTGACAATTTAATTTTTGTTACTATCAAAGTCAAAGACCTATTCTCTGTGATTCTCCACCATTTAGGTCTTGATTGGTTCTATAACTTCCTATGTTTTACTGCAGACTTGGACCATAATAAAATTAAAACATTAAGAGAGTTAACAGAAATGGTTTTGGATAGCAATTTTATCACTTTTGAAGGTCAATTATTTAGACAATGTCAGGGTGTAGGAAGCTGCTCCCATATTTGCTAATCTCATTATGGCCCATTGGCAGAACAACTTTGTTTTTTTCTTCTAGCTACAAGAACTGTCGGTCATTTTATGGGCAACTTCTGGATGACAATGGGATTTTTTGGACTGATGCTGTTGACAGACAATCAATTTTTCAGTATTTGCATACTACTACTGAATTTTTAAAGTTTACTATGAATTATTCCTATGATCAAGTTGACTATTTGAACATCTCCATATTAAAAAATAGAAGCAGAAAAGGTTTTTAATCTTCCATTTTTAGGAAACCCACTTATTCCAATTCATTACTACATTTTAGTAGATGGCATCCTACTTATCAAAAAAGGTCCCTCGTTAAAGAGCAATGTATGAGACTATCACAGATGGTCTCACAGGATGACCAATTTGATCAAGAACGCTTAAAGCTAAAGTTCATGTTTGAAGGGTGGAAGTATTCCTCCAGATTTTTAAACAGGATACTGCAAGAGGTAAAAACTAAGAGAGAAAATCATCTTTTTTGTCCTTTGTTAGGAAAGGGTTGTCAGTATCAGATGACTAACCCTTTTACCTTTGCGCATAATTCTCAAATTAATTACAATAGGGCTCCGATTCTTTCTTTCAATACTAACTTCTTTGATTTGAAAGCTGTTATTCAAAAGAACTGGAATAGATTTTCCATTAATCAAGAATGTCTTAATATTGCTGGCCCCATTCCAAGGAATGTATATAAGAAGGATGACTGCTTTAAATCCATGTTAGACAGAACGGGCTCCCTAGAGTATCATGGTAATATGGTTAAATGTGGGCATTGCTACCAATGTAAATACATTCTTAAGGGGTCTACATTTTACATTCAAAGTTATGGGACTGTAAAGTTGCATCCAAGATATTAATGTTCAAGTTTAGGGTCATATATGTTGCACATTGTCAACAATGTCTGGGCTTTTATATTGGCAAAAGTATACAATCATTTAAAGCGAGAATTTATCACTACCTTTATGACATTAAAAAATGGGACGAACATAATGCATTACATGAACACATTAGTTCTCCCAGTACCCACAGATTCGGGTTTTATATTATTGACCTCATCAATATGGGTCATAGAGGTGGACCAGGTGATGATTTCCTAGAATTTAGAGAGCTAAAATCCCCACTGATGACAAATGACACTGTTTATCCTGGTTTGAATGACATGATTTCCATTAGTAGCATACTACATTTAAAAATCAGTCTTTTGTCGTTGATGTAATTATTTTTTTGAAATGTTTTGGTATGGTTAAGTATTACTGACCATTTAGCATGTCAATGAATTGTATACATTTTTTGCACTTGCTATTTTTATTTTGTTTATAAGTGCATTGTGTTTAGAATACGATTCTTTGACTTAGATAGAAGGCATTGCAGGTTGATTTATGGTGAAGGTCATAACGTATCTTTAAATTATTCTGCTGAGTTTACTGAGTATGTATTTAGGACAAAAGCACTTAACGGTTATTAAAGGAGAGCATGTGGCTATCTGTTCCTGGCTTTCTATTTGTTCTTGGTTCTATTATTGTGGTATTTTGGCATTAGATTAGTCACCAAAACCATTTTTTTGGCTTATTATAAATATTGGAACACTTTAAAAGTTAATGACAACTACATTCTTGTCACATCAGCTGATATACAAGTGAATCCAGCTTGATGGGTCCTAGGTTGGATTAGTCCAACAATTACCATACAGCAAAAATCTTAGAAGATCCACATTTGGGGACATCTAACACACCAGCAGTGGTACAAAACATTATGTAACATACTTGCTATATAAATGCATTCATCTCTGTAGACTGATAATTCTTCTATATACAACAGAGCACCTTCCAGCAAATTAGAACATAAAATGAAAAATTGAACCCCACAGCAATACCCACATAAAGAAAGTACAGTTTTGTACCTACCATAAATGTAGATGTCCGAACAGGATAGCATCTGCAGTCATAACAAATGGGTTGTTCTGTCGTCAGGCAGCCCTTCGGTCGGCCGGATTCCAAAGTCTGGGTCCGGCTTCGGCTGATGTCGCACTTCACCCGACGTCATCTCTGCTGGTCTTCGGGTATAAAGGCATCAGCCGACGCCATTTTCCTCAGTG
Organism: Protopterus annectens; assembly: GCF_019279795.1. Taxonomy (NCBI): domain Eukaryota; kingdom Metazoa; phylum Chordata; order Ceratodontiformes; family Protopteridae; genus Protopterus; species Protopterus annectens. The sequence continues at coordinate 698,914,051 of NC_056725.1, read as the reverse complement.
TTTCTTGCCCCAGATGCCAGTTGCCCTCTTGGAAAGCTAAATTTTGGATAAATGCCAATGTTTCCAAAACAGTAGAAGGCAAACACAAAAAATAAGCATGTATGTACATATATACAACCAAATACACCATAAGAGACTCCCCCCTAGCTAGCTATTAGGAGGGTAAATACCCTAGGAGTACCACAGAGGGGAAGGAGGGTGGGTAATCCTGACTGCAGATGCTATCCTGTTCGGACATCTACATTTATGGTAGGTACAAAACTGTACTATGTCCTTCAAGGATGCATCTGCAGTCATAACAAATGGGTAGAATACCATAGCCAAACTAGGGGTGGAGGAAGAAAAATTATGGTGTAGTTAGGATCCCTTGCAGTACAGCAGTGGCAAACCCTGCTCGGGATCTAGAGTATAGAGGTAGATTATAATGCTTGGCAAATGTATGCACGGAGGTCCAAGTAGCCTCAATAATGTCCTTGGTTGCCACTCCTCGTAAGAAAGCTGTGGTAGTGGCTGTTGCCCTTGTAGAATGAGGTCTTATGTTCTGTGGAATTGGTTTTCCATGGTAGGAGTAACAGAATCTTATGCAATTTCCTATCCATTTAGAGATTGTCTGTTTGGAAATTGCTTTTCCTTCCCTTCCTGTTGCATAGGCTACTAAAAGCTGGTCAGTTTTTCTGTTACCTTTGGTTCTGTCCAGGTAGTAGCGTAACTGTCTATGTACATCCAAGGTATGCAGCAGTCTTTCCCCTGTTCTGTGGGTTGGGAAAGAAGGTAGGTAGGTGGATTGCCTGGTTTAAAGACACTCTGGATACCACCTTAGGCATAAATGTAGGATTAGTTCTCATGGACACCCTATCTTGATGGAAGATTAGGAAGGGTTGTACTGCCATTAAGGCCTGTAGTTCAAACCCTCCTTGCTGAAGTAATTGCCAGTAGGAAAGCAGTTTTCCATGATAGGTGTTGAAGATCTGCTGTTGCTGCTGGTTCAAATGGAGGGAGTGTTAATTTTTCTAGCACAAAGTTCAAGTCCCATGCTGGCAATGGTGGTTTCCTAGGAGGTTTTACATTCTTGATCCCTCTGAGGAACTGCCTGAGTAGAGGATCTGAAAAGACAGGTGGATCGAAGCTGTACTCTGCTGAAATAGCTGATGCATGTATCTTGATGGAGGAATAGGACAGGCCTGTATGTAGAAGCTCTGCCAAGTACTCCAGGATGTTAGCAATATCTATGTTCGACACATCTTTTCCTCTTTCAGCACTCCAAATGACAAACCTTTTCCATTTTCCTGCATAGTTCCTTCTTGTTGAAGGTCTGCGTGCTTCAAGGATAATGTCTTTAACCCTTTGGGATAGGTCTGGTTTAGGTGCTGCTATGTGATGTTCCAGGCAGTCAGTTGCAAGGTTTTTAGGTTTGGGTGCATGATGTTATAGTTGTTCTGAGTTAACATCAAAGGCATCAGGGGTATTGACCACATTCTCCCCCGAGACATGCTCCTCAGCAATGGATACCAGTGTTGTCTTGGCCAATTCGGAGCTATCAGGATTATCCTTGGGCATTCCTCTCTGATTTTCAGTAGTACCTTGTCCATCAAAGGGAGAGGTGGAAATGCATATGCTGTCAGGCCTTTCCAACTGAAGGATAGAGAGTCCACCTTCCATGCAAGTGGGTGGTATGTCCTTGTGCAGAATTTTTTCAGCTGGTGATTGAGTGGGGATGCGAATAGGTCTATTTGTGGCATTCCCCATTTCTTTGTGATGGCCTTGAAGATGTCCGGGTGTAGCATCCATTCGTGAGCATCCGAGGTGGTTCTGTTTAACATGTCTGCTAGGGTGTTTTCTTTTCCCGGCACAAATATTGCCTGTAACTGGATGTTGTAGCTCAGAGCCATATTCCAAAGGTCCAGAGTCATTCTGCATAGTGGGTATGAATGAGTGCCTCCCTGTTTGTTGATGTACCACATGACTGTGGTGTTGTCTGTCCTTATCATTAAATGGCCTTCTTTGAGGAATGGTCTGAATTTCTGGATTGCTAGTTTTACTGCCAGCATTTCTTTTTGGTTTATGTGCAGGTGCAGCTGGTCTTGAGTCCACAATCCTTGTATGCATTTGTCCAACATGTGCGCCCCAGCCTAGGTCTGAAGCATCTGTTGTGATGGTTTGGCTTGCTTGAAAGTTGTGGAAGGGTAAGCCTGGGTTTGACTGGCATGCTTGAGCCCACCATAGGAACTCCTGTTTCAGGCATGGGATTAGTGGGATTTCGGTTTCTAAGCTGTGCCTGTGTTGAGACCATAAATTCTTTAGGTACCACTGTAGCTTTCTCATATGCAGTCTGGCATGTGGGACCAAGATTATGCATGATGCCATGAAGCCCAAGGCCTGCAGTACTTTTCTTGCTGTTAGTTTGTTCTGCTTTGTTAATGCCAAGAAGTAAAGAGGGAGTTGTTTTGTTTTTCTGCCGTTAGGAATGCCATTTGTTTTACTGTGTCCAATTCTGCACCCAAGAATGTTCTTGTTTGGGATGGTATCAGTCTTGACTTTTGTAAATTGACTGTGTATCCCAGGGCTTGTAGTAAGCAAATGACTCTTTGTAAATCTGTTGTCAGCTTGCTTTTGTTGTCCGCTTGTAACAGGCAGTCGTCCAGGTATGGATAAATTTGGATTCCTGTAGCCTGCAGTGAGCGATTACTGATGCCAGGCATTTTGTGAATACTCTGGGCAGTAGATAAGCCAAAGGGCAATGCTGAGAATTGATAATGCTCTGATCCTGCAAGAAATCTGAGGTATCTTCTGCAATTTGGTCGTATGGGGACGTGCAGGTATGCCTCCTTGAGATCTAGAGTTACCAGCCAACACTCCTTGCCCAGCATGGGAAGAAGTTGCTGTAGGGTCAGCATTTTGAATTTTGGGACAATGATGTATGTGTTTAAGACGGACAGGTCGAGAATAGGTCTCCAACTTTTCTCTTTCGTTGGTACTAGGAAGAGTCTGGAGTAGAATCCTTTGCCCTGTTCTGTTATAGGTACTCTTTCCACAGCTCTCATCTTTGTTAATTCCGCTATCTGCTTTAGAGCTTCTGCTTTTTGATTTGGAGGTAGGTTTGGCATTCCTCTTTTTACTGGTAAGGTGTGGAAGTGGAACCTGTAGCCTTGGTCTATGGTTTGCAAAATCCACTTGTCTTTTGTGATATAGTGCCAATTTTTGAAAATATGGCTAACTTTCCGCCTAAAGGTGCTGCTATTTGCTCCCTGGTAGTGTGTCAGAGCCAAGTCACTGTGATTGTTCTGTTGTAGTGGCAGTGGTTGTGTCTGTGCCTCGGTTATTGCCTTGCCACTGTCGTCCTCTGTAGGCACCTCCTCTGGATTGATTTCTGCCTCTAGAGCGTCTATTCCTGCCTCTTTCAGATTTTGAGGAGTCTGGAAAGGACCAATTTTTGGCAGGCCAGTTCCTGCTAAACCTTGGGGGCTGAACCTGTAAGAAATCCTTAACTGTTTGTACAGATTTTGCCTTCTCTTCCATTTTCTTCATTACTTGCTGAGCAGGTGTACCAAATAGACTGGTCTTATCCATAGGAGCATCTAACAGCTTTGCTTTAACATGATCCGCAAGGCCTGTTCTTTCAACCATGCATGCCTTCTTATCACTGTGCCAGTCATGGCTGATCTAAATGAAGCCTCCAGTGCATCATAGCCACATTTTAAAGAATGGTTACTAACATGTTGGATGTTATTTACCATTTCTAAAACATATTTCTTATCTAAGGAGTCATCAGAGGACAGCTTCTTAGTTAACTGATCAAGCATAAACTCTTGGTATTGGATCATATGAAACTGACAGTTTAAAGCTCTAGCTGAGAGAGTAGCAGAGGTGTAAACTTTTTCCCCCATCTCTAAGGACCTGGATTCCCTTTCAGAAGGAATAGGGTTTTTTGCTGAGGTCGAGGCTACTGCCTTAGGCCCCTGGGATATAGTCTCAGGATCTGCAAGTTGGGCCTTGTATAGGTGGTGATGAGTGTCTGGCACCCTGTAAAATCTATCTGGTTTGGCAGGGGCTGGAGGTAAAGTATCAGGAGCGGTGCAAACATCATTAAATGCATCATCCACAACAGGCAGTACTGGAGGTATAGCTAAGGGCCTATGTTGTGGTAAGTGCAGAAATGTCCTAAGCCTTTTTCTTGAATCTGAGAAATCTTGTCCCTGCCATTGGAATTGTTCTCTCATGGTATGTAAGGTTTCCCCAAAGGAAAATTCCTCTGGTGGAGAGGCAGATGGAATGGATTCTTCTGCATCTGAATCTTCATAAGTAGAAAAAGGAGCCTCTGGCTGGTCTGAAATGTCTGAGTCATCCGCAGAATCATCAGAGGACACTGGCTCGGGGGGCTCTGCCCTAGATCTCTTTTCTGGGGGCTGAGAGGCCCTGTCTGGGTGAGATTGGGATCCTCTAATTAAGGATATTAAATCCTCCGCCAGAGTAAGCATTTGTGAACTAGAAGTGGGCCTGTGTGAAGGGGGCTTAACAGGCACTGATTTAACAGTTTTGGCTGCTTTAGCCCTGGCAAAGGCCTTAATAGACATGGCTGCAGGAGGCCTAGCAGCACCATGTGCTGGGGTAGAGACATCCAAAGGGATGGTGTCTGATAAATCACTAGGAACCACAGTAGTAGGCAAAACTTCTGAGGCCGATTCAACTAAGGTAGCAGGAGCCTCAGTAGTAGTCATGGATTCGGCTGAAGATTGACCGGCTTTCTCGGTTTCGGCCGAAACCGAGACACTCGCTTGCTTAACCGTGGTTTCGCCGAAACCGCTGACCGCGAGTGTCGGTCTTTTTCTTTGCGTTTTTTAACAATTTGGGTAGTCAGAGGATCCGACGGCATAATGTACGCAAAATCTGAGCCGAAAAACTGTTCAGCAAACTCCGACCGACGCCTAAGCGTTCGTTGGTTGAAGGAAGCACAGGCCGAACAGGCTGCTACGTCGTGGTCTGGGCCTAAGCAAGGCAGGCAGTAAGAGTGGAAATCTTTATGAGGTATTTGTTTCCCACAAGTTAAACAGTTATTGACTTTTTCTGACATCGGCTGAGGCAAGAAAGAGTCCCCAACTGGGTACTTAGCTTTAGAAGTCTTCAAGTAGTATTCGGTAGTAGTAATCTCTGGATCTGACTGACCGGCACTTGCGAACAGCTTCTGCTTCGGCACCACGCTGCAAGAAAGACTGGGGAAATGGCGTCGGCTGATGCCTTTATACCCGAAGACCAGCAGAGATGACGTCGGGTGAAGTGCGACATCAGCCGAAGCCGGACCCAGACTTTGGAATCCGGCCGACCGAAGGGCTGCCTGACGACAGGACAACCCATTTGTTATGACTGCAGATGCATCCTTGAAGGACATCATGTGAATCAAGCCTGCAGGGAAATCTAATAGCCAACGGTAGTAGACAGACAGAGACACCCATTCACAGATGGATGGAATGAAGGTATTCAATGTACACCTATTTAACCATGCTCAAAAATCTAGCATCAAAAACCCTTCTTAATGGATCCTTTGCAGGGCTGACTCCCAAGCAGTAACTACCAGGATGGAATGCACAAGAGGACTGCATTTGCAAAGATCTCAAAAGACTTGAGTTCTGAGATGATGACTGCAAAAGTCAGCCTGCCTGACTCCAGATGTCATAGCAAAAATACTTTGTTAAGGTGTGCAACACAGACCAAAATGCTCAGACAAAGATGTCTGCAATGGAGACATTCTTGAGCCATGTATTGGAGGCAGTCATTCCTCTACTGCAGTGAACATTTGTCATTGGGTGGTTAGCCACCTGACAGCAAAAGGTCAATGTAGTCAGTACTCCACTAGCAACATAGCCCTGGTGAAGACGGGATGGGACAACTGTCTATGTTCTTCAAATCCTGAACATTTTTTTCAGGACATATGCTTGATTTGCAGCATCTGCTTAGGTGTTAGAGGACTTCTCTTACCGGATTTCTACTTACAGAAGACAACTCTAACAATGCATTTAAAAGGAAAAGTGGGTTCATCTTAAGGTACTCCCTTGTCTTCATAAAAGACCAGATGTATTCCCTAGAAGTGATGGCCACCAGCAAGAAACGAACTCCAACAATGCTAAGCCAGCAAGCTTATATGGCACATGAAAAAGCCTGCCAACCATGAAGTTCAGACACCGCAGTTGTTTAAAGTACTGCTTGATTAATCAATGCTAGGCAACAATGCTGCCCTCCACCAGGTCAGGATGTGCGAAGGTACTAAACATATATACCATACCTACAGAACAAATGAGGCCCAAATCATACTGGTATCTAAGATAAGATCTCAAACTAGCTGATGACACAGGGCAATATGGGGTATTTTATTGCTCTAAATGAGAACTATTTCCATGAGCTGGCAAACGCGTGCCAAGTGTAATACTTCCTAGTAACTTCAATAACCTCTGAAATTCCAGTCAACTAACCCAAAGGGATCACAAAGTCTATATCAGAGCCAAGACCCTGATGTCACTGTCACCCCAACAATAGAAAGCATTTCTAGCTTGTACTTAACAGTCTGAAACCAAATCATTCTTGACCAGTAAAGGAAGATGAGAACAAGTTTTGTTCCTTCAACCCTAAACTCTGCAATAAGACACAGAATTAGCTTGATTATATACAGAAGCCGTATGTCATGACAGGGAGAACAAATTGCTACAGTAAAAAATGGGAAGTGGCTAAGGGCACCATTTGGGCAAATTCCTATGCCAACATGGTATTCGCACAATGGGAAGACAATTACTGGCTTACAAATAACAGATATGTTACTTGTATTAAATATTAAGTAATAATAGGGTTTCAACAAGTGTTTACAGGAAAACTTGTAGAAGAAATAGCCTTCTACATAGAAGTAGCAAGCACCCCCCAAATGTATATAGAAACATTGTCAAGGGACAATGTATGAGATTATCTAGTCTCAGCAGTGAACAACGGCATTCTGAAAATGAAGTTTTCTGCCTTACGCAGCAACTGAGAGATGGAGGTTATAGAGAAAAAGAGATTACATCTATTATAATGAGACCATTCCGCTTAGAGAAGAATAGGCGAAACCCTGCTATTCTGAGGACTCCGTTACAAGTGTGATGGGTGGACAAGAAAACTTTATTAGGGATCAGCAGAGAATATCGGTTCCCATTTTTAACTCTAGCAATGTTAATGCCATTTGTGACATTGCAAGAAAGAACTGTCCGACACTAATGAGAGAGAATAGAATAAACAGATAGTAGGTAAGAGTCCAAAATTCTTGTTCAAAAATAAGAAATTATTGAAAAGAATGTTATGTTATGGGGCAAAAGAGAATATGTCTGTCAGACCTACACCAACTGGGACTTTTCCGTGTAATAATTGTGCATTCTGTGATTATATTTCTGAAGAGAACACATTTACACATCCAACTATGGGACAGGACTTTACTCCAAAGTTGCGTGCTGATTGCCTTAGTAGAAATTTAGTCTACCTTGCTATTTGCACGGTATGTCCTTGTTTCTACGTAGGCAAGACAACACCCCCTCTGAATGAAAAGATTAAAGAACATCTGAGTGAGGTACGTAAAACAAGGGTTTCAAATGCGTTGGCTAGACATGTCTTGAATAATGACAGTAGCCATATTTTCAAATTTAGGAACCTTGATGATTGGATGGGAGAAAGGAAATTCACCCTGGGGATCACGTCAGTCGCCTGCTAGACAGGGGTCCAGGGAAGTAAATAGTGTGGGAAGAAATAGCAAGGGAATTGTTATGGCTAGGCTTGTATAGGTCCTAGGACCAATAGCCTAGTACCAACCTATGAACCTATGGTATTACAGCTGACTATTCCAAATAAGAGGATGAATGACCTGGATAATCAGACTGAACGTAATGAACTTAGATGGATAATTAGGTTGTAAAGCCAATAAAGAAATAAATTTAAATGGCTCTGTCCCTTTAAAGCTAGCATTGAAGATTCGGCCAATTAAATGAATGAACTTAGGATGTGTAGGAGATGAGTGGTCTGCACTATATAAATAGGAAGAATGCAAATTTTGAATTAGGTCTGATGAAGTGCTGATATGAAGCATGAAAGCGCTTACCTTGTTTTACATTATTTTTTAGTTTGAGTTGTTTGCTATTTTAATAAAGTGTATGCTTTTTTACTGGAACCTTCTGCTGGATATCTTTTTCTATTATAGTATCAAAGAATAGAAGCACCCACTGCATGGACATTTCCAGGCTATGAGGTGATGACATACAGGTAAAGGAAAACAACGAGATTTTTTTTTTTAAAATAAGAAAAGTACAGTTTTGTACCTACCATAAATGTAGATGTCCGATAGGTATGCATCTGCAGTCATCACATATGGGTTGTCCTGCCTCAGGCAGCCCTTTGGTCGGCCGGATTCCAAAGTCTGGGTCTGGCCTCGGCTGATGTCGCACTTTCCCCGACGTCAGAGCGTCTGGGGTATAAAAGCATCAGCTGACGCCATTTTCCTCAGTTTTTCTTGCCCCAGATGCCAGGTGCCCTCTAAGGAAGGCTAAAATTTGGAGAGATGCATTTTAAAAAACAAATCCAAACATGCACAGTATTATAAAAACAAATACACCATAATAGATCCCCCCAGCTAGCTATAAGAGGGGTAAGTACCCAAGAAATACCACTATAAAAGGGGTAAGCACCCAAAAGAAAAATACCACAGAGGGGAAGGAGGGAGGGTAAACCTGACTGCAGATGCATACCTATCGGACATCTACATTTATGGTAGGTACAAAACTGTACTATGTCTTTCAAGGATGCATCTGCAGTCATCACATATGGGTAGAATACCATAGCCAATCTGGGGGTGGAGGTACTAAGTAAAGGATGGTGTAGCTAAAATACCCTGCAGGACTGCCGTAGCAGAGCCTGCTCTGGATCTGGAATATAAAGGTAAATTGTAATACTTGGCAAATGTATGCACGGAGCTCCATGTAGCAGCTTCTAAAATGTCCTTGGTAGCCAGCCCTCTTAGGAAGGCTGTGCAGGTGGCTGTGGCTCTCGTGGAATGAGGTCTAATGTTAGCTGGCACAGTTTTTCTATGAAAGGAGTAACAAAAACAAATGCAATTTCCTATCCATTTTGAAATTGTCTGTTTGGAAATGGCTTTTCCTTGTGCCCCAGCAGCATATGCTACAAACAGCTGGTCAGTCTTTCTGTAACTTTTAGTTCTGTCCAAGTAGTAGCACAACTGTCTGTGTATGTCCAGGGTGTGCAGAAGTTTCTCCCCTTTATTTTGTGGTTGTGGGAAGAATGTAGGCAAGTGAATAGCTTGGTTCAAAGATACCCTGGATACCACCTTTGGCATAAATGTAGGATTGGTTCTCAATGAAACTCTGTCCTGATGAAAAATAAGAAATGGCTGTACTGCCATTAGAGCTTGTAACTCAGATACTATTCTTGCTGAGGTTATGGCCAGAAGGAGGGCAGTTTTCCAAGGCAGAAACTGTAGATCTGCAGATGCTGCTGGTTCAAAGGGAGGAAGTGTTAGTTTTTCCAACACGAAGTTAAGGTCCCAAGTAGGTAGAGGTGGTTTCCTTGGAGGATTGATGTTTTTGATTCCTCTTAGAAACTGTCTCAGGAGAGGATGAGAGAAGACAGGTGGATCAACATTGTATTCTGCTGAAATTGCTGAGGCATGTATCTTAATGGAAGAGTAAGACAGGCCGTTGTGGAACAATTCTGCCAAATATTCCAGTATATGTGCCATGTTCATCACTGTCGCATCTAGGCCCTTTGTTGTGTTCCAAGTGTGAAATCTTTTCCATTTTGCTGAATATGCCTTCCTTGTGGAAGGTCATGAAGCTTCCATAATAATATCCTTCACTCTCTGGGATAGCTTATCCTGAGGATGAGTCAAGGTATTTTCCAGGCAGTTAGTTGCAAGGTTTTCAGGTTGGAATGCAGAGTCTTGAAACTGTGTTGTGTCAGTAGAAGTGGCCATAGGGGGAGAGGCCACGGTTTCGTCTGTGACATGCTCTTTAACAGCGGGTACCAGTGCTGTCTTGGCCAGTTTGGAGTTATCAGAATCACTCTGGGCTGCTCTGTTCTGATCTTCAGTAAGACCTTGGTAATTAATGGGAGAGGTGGAAAAGCATACACTGTTAGAGCTTTCCAGCTGAAAGAGAGAGCGTTCACTTTCCATGCTTGTGGGTGGTATGTCCTTGAGCAGAATTTCTTCAGTTGATGATTGTGGGGGGAGGCGAACAGATCTATTTCCAGCCTTCCCCATGATTGTGTTATGAGTAAGAAGATGTCTGGGTGCAGCATCCATTCGTGTGCATCCATGATATTTCTGCTTAAGCTGTCTGCCAGTATATTTTCTTTCCCTGGCACGAACTGGGACTGCAGCTGTATATTGAGTTTCAAGGAAAGTTCCCATAGATTCATTGCCAGTCTGCAAAGAGGGTAGGAATGGGTGCCTCCTTGCTTGTTTATGTACCAGATAACTGTGGTGTTGTCTGTCCTTATGAGTAGGTGGCCTTGATGAAGAAAAAGTTTGAAGGACTCGACTGCGTGTATCACTGCCAGCATTTCCTTTTGGTTTATGTGCATGCATAGCTCTCTTTGTGACCATAGCCCTTGGATACATCTGCCCTCCATGTGTGCTCCCCAACCTTGGTCTGAAGCGTCCGTAGTGATGGTTTGGTTGGCTCTTGGCTTGCTGAAGGGCAACCCACTGTTTGAATGGTAGGCTTGAGCCCACCACAGAAATTCCTTTTGGAGGCATGGAATGAGTGGGATCAAAGTTTCTAAACTGTGACTGTGCTGAGTCCATAAACTCCTTAGGTACCATTGTAATTTTCTCATATGCAGCCTTGCTTGTGGGATCAGAAGAATGCAAGATGCCATGTAACCCAGGGCCTGCAGGATTTTCCTTGCAGTCAGCTGAGTTTGTCTTGTCAGATTCTTGAAGTAATCCGGTAGTTGTTTTTGTTTTTCTTCTGTGAGAAAGGCCATTTGGGTGGTTGTGTCTAGATCCGCACCCAGAAAAGTTATTCTTTGGGATGGAACAAGTCTTGATTTGTGGATGTTGACTGTATATCCCAAGGCTTGCAGTAGGTGGATGGCATAATCCGAGTCCTTTAACAAAGTTTGCTTGCTGTCCACTTGTATAAGGCAGTCATCCAGATATGGGTAAATTTGAATCCCCTGAAGTCTGCAGTGTGCAATTACTGATGCCAGGCATTTCGTGAATACTCTGGGCGCAGTAGATAAGCCAAAGAGCAATGCTGAGAATTGATAATGCTCTGACCCTGCAAGAAATCTGAGGTGTCTTCTGCAATTTTGTCTGATAGGGACATGCAGGTATGCCTCCTTGAGGTCTAGAGTCACCAGCCAAGACCCCTTGCCCAGCATGGGAAGGAGTTGCTGTAGAGTCAGCATTTTGAATTTTGGCACAATGAGGTAAGTATTCAGTGCGGACAAGTCGAGAATAGGCCTCCATTGATTTTTTTTTCTTGGAACAAGGAATAATCTGGAGTAAAATCCTTGGCCTTGTTCTGAAAGAGGTACCTTTTCTATAGCTTTCATTTGTATTAAGTTGGAAATTTGTTTCAAAGCCTCTGCCCTCTGATTTGGTGGCAGGTCTGGCATGCCTTTTCTTTTTGGCAATGTGTGGAAATGGAACCTGTATCCTTTATCGATTATTTGCAGTGTCCATGTGTCCCTTGTAATGCTGTGCCAATTCTTTGAAAATAAAGAAAGCTTTCCACCCAAAGGTGCTTCTAATTGAGCCCTGGTCGGCGGAGTCTAAACAAAGTCATTGAGTCTGTCCTGGTGTAGCAGTTGTAGTTCCTGCACTACCTCTCTGGTTGGGAGGCTGCCATTGACGGCCTC